>NC_080421.1:6119703-6759195 GCF_029873635.1 Malania oleifera | reverse complement strand
GTTGAATCTGGTATTACACACGATATTTCGGTTTGATGTATACTTTATGATATGTTATCTCCATTTTCTGTGACTGTGGGGCTGTTGTTCCGATGTGGTGGTTTTACTGGCCTCCTGGAGAATCGGATATAGTCGTAGTGAGAAGGATCCGTGTTTGCGTCTTCGACGTATGCAGATTCTGTATGGCAATGCAGGTAATTCGAAAACGCGGTGTACTCTTGGATGGGTTGTCACAAGAAGCCGAGTGCAGAGAGAGAGAGCGAGAGGAGAGGAGAGAGACTAAAAGAGTTTTGCTTTCCTCATTTAAATGTCATTTTCAGCTTTTTATTGACCTCGCAAGAGATGGTCCATTGCCAAAACTTTAGAGGGGGCCCTTTGCAGGGTCGTCGATAGAGGATGCCACGTAGCCCCAAGCGGGCTGGGAGGCTCATTATGTGCTGCATCTTATCTCGCACATACTTGATGTTTTGCGTGTCATTCCTCCCCTCCTACCACCTCTTCTCTTCTTTTCCTATCATTTGTCTTTCCAATTCAGCCCTCCGTTAGTTTCTCATCACTAGACTCAGTCCACATCGACAAGCCCATAAGACTATTGGGTCCCCTTTGAAATTTCCTTTTCTCCCTTCCTTTATTTATTATTTAATTTCATAATTTTCCAGTTACACTATGGTCCCGGATGATCTGCAAAAGGCTAGGATGTTGAGAGAGTACTCGGCAGGGATACGGTGCTCAGGTGTTGGCATTTGTTGACTCAGATTTTCTCTTACACTGGTGACAAGCCATGAGAGTTGAGGCAGGGCATATAGGAAGTGAGGTCAAACTAATCAAAAAAGAAAGATTCATACCTTCCACCTCACAATACTGATATCGGACAGGCTTCTTGTATAGGTATCTAGATGCATGGTTCAGAGGTTCAGATAGGGCCGATCGAGACTACTTTAAACTTCATTCCAACCCCCTTTGTGCAGATGTAACCAGATGCAATAGGTTAATGCCTGGGGTTGTAATACCATGTGGCTATATAGGTGTGCAGCATGGCCACATAGCTCGCGATTGTCATCTCCACCGAACAATGCACCCTCTTCCTGATCATAATAGAAGAACAACTTGGTACAGTGTATGGGGCTACGTAATCCGTTAAGGAGTGTGTAGAGGAGGTTTAAAGCGTGGGAAGGATGGGATCTTGCAACGGCCCACTTGTGTTTTTATATGCTTGTAGCGACTGAGAAGACAATGCTCGCGGTGCAGGTAATATGTTTACGTTTGAATACGGCGATAATTTTGGTTTGATTTTAATGATTTGATGACTTGGGTGTAAAATTGATTGAACATTGTTACTGTGGTTATTTAGTTTTTAAGTTGTGAAAAAATGATGATTAACTAATTTCAATTACAAATGTTTAAGGTTGTGAAAAATTTAGTAAACCCGAACCTGAAAAAAAATAAATAAAAAATGAATACATGAAAAATGGATTAGGTAAAAGAAAAATTGAAAAGTGCTCATTAGGTACTTGTCAACGAAGTTAGTTCTACTCGTTTACTACTCCTTCTTTTTCCCGTCGACGAGTAAATTGTGTCTTGTTGACAAAGATTTACCGAGAGAACGTTTCCGATATTTTTTATTTTGTCGATGAACTCTCGGTTTCATCTACGATTATCTTCTTGGCTCGTCACATTTTTCTCTCTCCCACATTTTATATTCCACAAGCCTTATCAAAAGGCTTGCTTTCATTAGAAGTGTATTTTCTCTCTCCCACGATTGTCTCTTTCACTACCATACAATTTTCTCACCTTCTTTCTTCAATTTCGTACCCGATTCACCCCGTATTGATTATGCAAAAACGCACCACGAGATTGCCTTAGAATATTCTCTGCAACTAGTAGAGCGGATTTGGGGCGGGGGGAGGTCAAAGGTAGCAAGGAGGGGAGGGAGAAAGGGAGGTAGGGGTAGGGGAGGGGGGGGGTGTGGAAGTGTGTGGTGTTGGCGTTCTCAGGAGGGGAGGAGGGGAGGGGCAGGTGTTGGGTTGGCTTGGCGGGTAGTGGGAGACGCGCCTCTTATTAGGGGTTCGGAAAGGGGAGCTCTTCTTAAGAGAATCATATGCTCTTTGTCCTTCCTTCTTCAATCTCCTTTCTTCTCTCTTTCGCTCCTCTCTTCTCCTTTGCTCTTTTCTTACTTCTCTTCTTGCCTCCCGTGGTTGTGTACCGTGGTGGGTGCGGAAGGAGTGGGGTGGGAGGATCCTTTTTTTTTACCTCTTTCCCCCTCCTCTCTCCTTTGCTCCGTTTCCTTGGGATCTTTTTCCTGTTTTTATTCTTCTGCTTTGCTGTATCTCTTTGGGGGTTAGGGCCTATGGTTGATAAAATAGCATTTTTTTGAAGGTTTGTGTTGATAGAACTCAAGTTCTTTAATTATGGTTCGGTGAGTGCCGCATCGACGTTACGATTTTTTCGTCAGGCGTAATTTGGAAACCAGGTAATGGGAATTAATTATAGTAGGTTTTTGTTAATTTTGTTTAAACCGATAATTTGAGTGTTCAAAAAAAAAAAAATATATAGAGTTGGTATGATTTTCTGAACAATTAGGCATTGAACAAATATTTACTTTTCCTATATATGGAAGAGAAATTCTTTGGCAGGAATACACTTTTCATATTTTAATTGGCTATTGTGAATACTGAATACTGGACTACAATGTTGTATTATGGCTTATTGTGATTAGCATTTTGTTTGTGAATAAAGATTTGGTTGTGAAATTGGCTGCTTGGATTGCTGTGTGAAAATACGGTGATATGTATTATATGATTCTTTTGTGTGGTTTAGTCGTGTGTTATCACAACATAACGTTTGGCCACCCTGAGATTGCATATATTGCCTAGATGTACTCACCATATAAACGTTGGCAAGCCTAGGAGTTGCCATATACTTTTCTAATATTGGGGTAGAGCTCATTGGCGCCTGAGGATGTTATTCTACTCATGTACTACAGTGTAGGTTCATGGGATTGGTCTAGGTGGTTAGTGGCGTCTTTTTCTGGACCCATGTTTATTGCAATTTGTTAGTCTTGTGTGGCCCCCCCCCCGTGCATTTGTGAAATATTAGTCATTGTGTGGCCTTGCGTCCTCGTGAAATATTAGCGTGTGTGTACGGAGTTCTGTTAAAAGATTAGTACTCTGTGACCAGTCTATGTGGACAATGCAGTCTATGAAATTCGTTAGTCCTGGTGTGGATTGTGTATCTTGTGTGGGTGGAGTTTTCTGTTATGCCATTCCGGGTTGGGCCTTGTGTTTTGGAGATTTGCCTAGTACATACTCGAGGGGCTTACTGAGTAAGGTATGCCCTGATATTAGTATTATAGCATAAGGAAAGGTACTTGTATTGGGGTAATCTTCCCTAATTCTTAGGGTTTTATTAATAAAACTATTTTGACTGCGTGTCTGATTTCAATGATAGTATTTTTTTGTTTTTAAGGATGCACTTTTGCTCAGTCTTGCCAACGTTGATAATGACACACCAATGAATATACTAGACATATATATTCTTATTTTTTAAACTCCTTGCTCACACTATTCTGATTTATTCTTCCTACTGAGCTGTGTCCTCACCTAGTGATGATTGATATTTTCAAGTCCATTAGGAGATCAGGCTTAGAGTTCCGGAGTCAAGGCAGTATTATTTTGGTAGCTTTGGGGTGGCTATATGAATAGGTTTATGTGTAGTTGATGTTTATAAATAGCTAGAATGTAAATCTAAGCATGTTTGTAATGTTTGTAATGGTTATATATATATATATAAGTGGTACACCGCTAGACCCACCACGTGGGCTTTGAGTGTTAAGAGACCCAACACGCATCTACCGATAACCATTCACGGCGTTCGGAATTAAATTAAAACACCCTCACACATAATACCAGAGGTTCTATATTCATAAGCATACCCAAAAAGTACATCCCCATTCTGGAGACGCGGGTCGAGTGGCTGGTCGGATCTCACTAGCAAGGGGAGGAAGACGCGTGCGGGGCGCGTGGAGCATGTGAAGCCGGTGATCGAAATCCTCGTCGGCACGTGCGGCGTGTGTGAGTGCATGTGGAGTCTCGCAGAGTCCGTTTGAGATGTGATTTTTACCGTTGGAATCATCTCGACGCGAATTTCAAAATGGTAAGCTCAATTTTGAATTTTGAGCAACTTCAAATTTGGGAAAAATTGAATTTCTCCTCTATTTGATTCTGTTTGGCGGATTCCGGCGTACGTGGACGCTTTGATACCATTGATGGGTGTAGGGAACACTCAATCACTTGTTGTGACTAAAACTCAGTGACAATCAATTTCAAAAACAATTTAATTCAATCTGAAAAAAATACAGAGAAATTCAAAAACAAAATCTCTCTCGCTCACTGGTTATTCACCCTCACTTCACCACATACTACATTGCACACACACACACACACACACATCTATTTGTAGCAGATTCTAAAATAAAATAATAAAGGATTGCGGCTGGTAGGTGAGGTTGGTGACCGCCGATCAATAGAAGCAGCTGGTCGGTAGTCGTCGTCAAATATTGCTGCCCCCATCAAGTTTACCCTTCAACAAGTTTTTGGGTCAATATGTTTTTATTTTCAATTTTCACATATTCCTCACATGTCTAATTGCTGAATCCTTTTTTTGCAGGTTTAAATTAGAATTTGAAGATGTTGACCCACTTTTTTTATTTCATTTTTTTATTATTATTATTTTTTTATTCTTAATGTACAATTTTTCTCTATTTAGAGATTTCCTTGTATTTTTTCATTTTATGGAATAAAATTTTGCCAAATTTTGTTATGTTAGCCCTGGACAAAATGGGGTGCCTACACCCTATATAATTTCTAGAGAGAGAGAGAGAGAGAGAGAGAGAGAGAGGAGAGAGAGAGAGGGAGAAAGACTTTCAAAACCACCTTGTTGGACCCTAAACAACCTTTTATTTTCTATCCTTTTTTTTATTAACGAAACATGAGAAAGGATGACTCTTTAATTTATATATTTTTTTCTTTCCCATAATATTTTTTTTGAGTTTTAAATAGGATCTAAGAGAAATGAAAGGAATAACTAATGCATTTTTTCATATTTGGTTATCAAAAAACGTAAGAAAGAATGAAAAAAAAAAGGATTCGATATACCCCAAATATATCACTTACCATAAATCCAAAGGAGACTAGAGCCCAACATTGATGAGGTCAATTACCACCTAAGTCAACTGCTCAGGCAGAGTAATTGACGCCAGCTCCATGATGACTAGAGCAATCTACGCCAACGTTATAACAATCAGAGTGATTGACGCTTGCGCCATAATTCGCTAATAAATGGCATATCACCCTTGGGTCAAACTCCATCACTATAAATGGGGATTCAAAGAAGAGACTAAGGTATCTCATTCTAAACTCTACTTTACTGTTGCATAAAATACCTCTCATGCCAATCCCTGACTTAGGCATCGGAGCGATCCCCCGCAATACACCCCGGGTCCTCCAAGCCTTGCTTATTTATCTTTTTTTAGGTGGTCGTGATCAGGGATCGTGAAGGTCGTTCAATTTTTGGCTGCAACAGTTGGCGTCATCTGTGGGAACCTGCTTTTAGGAGGCGATATTATCTTGCTCTCGACTTTCGACATTCCAGCAATGCCGACCTCATGCAATTCTACCTCCTTCCCTGCTACAAAAAAACCATCTCAATCCATCCAATCCACGCCTGTAGAGTCATCGGGTGTTAGTAGGGAGGAGTTCCTTGCTTTCCAGAAGGAAATGAAGGACATGCTCAACCAACTCTTACAACAAAAGAGTTAGGAAGGGCATGTCCTCCCCCAACCGCAAGAGAATCCCAGCGCAGACAAGCAAGCTAACAAACCAGTGGAGAAAACTCAACCCAACAAGAAGGTAGAAGATGCAAATAGCGTGGACGCCAACCAACAAAGATCCACGGAGCTTGAAGAAAGAATCAAAAAGATAGATCATATAGAGAAGATGATGAAAGAGGGCAGAACTAAACCCTACTATGGGGAAGCATCCCTGAGGTCTTCGGAGCCGCCATTCAATAAAGAAATCATGGAGGCTCCATTGCCAAGTAGATTCAAGATGCCCACTTTTGACAGGTACGAAGGCTTATCTGACCATATTGATCACCTAGATAATTTTAAAATGTTGATGCAGTTGCAAGGAGCTCTAGACGCAATCATGTGTCGAGCTTTTGCGACCACCCTTAAGGGCATTGCCAGAGATTGGTACCGCACACTGCGACTTGAATCCATCGGTTCCTTCTCAGACATGGAACAACTTTTCACTGGCCACTTCCTTAGTAGCAGGAGAGTTGCTAAAACAACTGGCCATCTCATAAGTATGGCGCAAGGAGAGCAGGAGACTCTAAAAGATTTTATACATCGCTTCAACACGGCAACCCTAAAGATCCACAATTTAGACATGGGGGTGGCATTAGCAGCCCTGACAATGGCTCTCCAGCCTGGAAGCTTCTTATACTCGCTGGGGAAAAAGTCGCCAGTAGACATGGGGGAGCTGATGGTCCGAGCGCAAAAGTACATCAATCTGGAGGAGATGATGGATACGAGAGGAAGTCGCCTAGAGCGGAAAAGGAAAAACAGTAGTAGGGAAACAGGAGATCCCTATAGATCCGCAAAAAGACACGAGACTAGTGCGCTACACACGGGTCAAAAGATGAGAGGATAGCACAACAAGTTCTCCACCTACACACCCCTAAATGTACCGCGCTCAGAGTTACTGATGCAGATAAAAAAGAAGGACTACATCTCGTGGCATGAACCTATGCGAACGCCTCTACATAAGCGGAACATGTCCAAGTTCTGCGCATTCCATAGGGATCACGGCCACGACACAGAAGAATACATTCGGTTGAAGAAAGAAATCAAAGTCCTAATAAGAAGGGGACATCTGTCAAAGTTTATAAAGAAAGAAAATCCACAAAGGGAACCACTCGAGCAGAGAAGGCATGGCGCAAAAGAAAAGGAAGAGCAAGTCATAGGGGAAATTGCGATGATCTTCGGAGGATCCGCTAGTGGAGGAGATAGCGGGAGTGCACGCAAAAGATATGCTAAACAGGTGCTGACGATGGAGAAGGGGGAAACCAGTAGCAAACAAAACAGAAGAGATGACATCATAACCTTTGACAGCGGAGACGAAGAAAGGGTGCAGCAACCACATGATGACGCACTAGTGCTCTCCCTACTCGTAGCCAATTACATGGTCAGACGCATACTGATAGACAATGGGAGCTCGGCCAACATCATGTTCTAGTCGGTCCTAGTTGGAATGAAGATTGGCAAGGAACGACTGAAGCCGGTCTCGACCCCCTTGGTCGGATTTGGAGGAGACACTGTTCATCCCTTGGGTACAATCACGTTATCAGTAACAATAGGGACGACCCCGCAGCAGATAACAACGTTGACAAAATTCCTGGTGGTTGACCGACCTTCGGTATACAATGTCATCTTAGGTCGCCCTTTCCTTAATGCAGTTCGGGCTGTAACGTAAACATACCATCTCAAAGTCAAATTCCCTACACCACAAGGGATAGGATTTGCCAAGGGAGATCAGGCCGCTGCTTGGAGTTGCTATGTAATGGCCTTGAAATGGAAGATGGAGGCTAGAGAAGCTTTAACGGTGGAAGATCTAGAAGTAAGAGGAGAGTATCCCCAGATCAGTACAGTAGATGAAGATATCAAGCACATACCACTGAAGGGCCACCTGGAGAGAAGTATACAGATCGGGAATCACTTGCCCGACACCTTGAAAGCGGAGCTGAGTGAACTCTTAGACGAATTCGCCGATTTGTTCTCATGGTCAGCCGCAGACATGCCCGGCATCAACCCTGCAGTGATAGAGCACAGGTTGCAGGTCGACCCTAACCACCGACTTGTGAAGCAGAAAAAGAGGAGCTTTGCAATGGAGCGGATCAGAATAATCGATGAGGAAGTGACGAAGCTGGTACAAGCCAACTTCGTCAGGGAGGTAGACTACCCGGAGTGGTTGAGCAGCGTGGTTCTAGTAAGAAAGCCAAACGGAAAATGGCGCACTTGCATAGACTTTACTGACTTGAATAAGGCGTGCCCAAAAGACAGCTTCCCTCTTCCCCGAATCGACCAACTAGTGGATTCAACCTCTAGGCACGAGCTCCTCAGCTTCATGGATGCTTACTCAGGATACAACCAAATCCCCATGAGTCGAGCAGACGAAGAAAAAACATCTTTCATCATCGAAAGGGGTTTGTACTGTTACCGAGTGATGCCCTTCGGGCTAAAAAATGCAGGAGCCACATATCAGAGATTGGTGAATAGGATCTTTAAAGATCAGCTCGGAAAAACAATGGAGGCGTACATGGACGACATGCTGGTAAAAAGCTTGGTAGCAGGACAACATTGCAAAGACTTGAGAGAAACATTCGAACTCCTTCGCCAGTACCACATGAAACTGAACCCATCGAAGTGTGTGTTCGGTATGGCTGCAGGAAAATTCCTGGGCTTTATGGTGACTCGTAGAGGTATAGAAGCAAACCCAGATAAAATAAGAGCGCTGCTGGAGATGGAGGCCCCACAGACAAAAAAGGAGGTCCAAGTTTTGACAGGAAGGATAGCCTCCCTCAGCAGGTTTGTCTCCTACTCAGGGGACAAAGGCTTACCATTCTTCAAAGCACTACGGAAAAAGGGAGGATTCAAATGGGGGGAGGAGCAGGCCAAAGCCTTCGAACTGCTCAAGCAATACCTCGGATCCCCTCCTCTTTTAACGAAAGCAAAGAATGGGGAAAATCTCTACCTGTATATAGCATCCACAGAAAGTGCCGTCAGCTCTGTCCTAGTTTGGGAAGAAGGCAGGAAGCATCAGCCCATTTATTACACTAGCAAGGTGCTCAGCGAAGCCAAAAAGAACTACTGCAAGACGGAAAAAGCCGCGTTCTCCATCGTATGTGCAGCGCGAAAATTGAGGCCCTACTTTCAAGCCCACAAGGTAATTGTGTTAACAAACCTACCAATGAGACAAATTCTACAACGACCGGAGAGTTCGGGAAGGATGACGAAATGGTCAATCGAATTAAGTGAGTTCGACATACAATATCAACCAAGGCCCACTGTCAAGGCCCAGGTGCTCGTTGATTTCACAGCAGAAAGGTTCTCCGACTCGTCCACTTAGCAAGACGTATAGACACTACATGTTGATGGGTCATCTAACGCTGTTGGAGGGGGAGTTGGATTCATCCTTTCGGCCCCAGATGGCAGTGAAACACTTTTCGCACTGAAGCTTGAGTTCACAGCAACCAACAACGATGCGGAGTATGAAGCTTTGCTAGCAGGCCTGCGCTTGGCAGAAGTACTAAGGGTGGCACAGATCAAGGTATTGAGTGATTCTCAGATGGTGGTAGAGCAGTTGAAAGGAGAATTTGAAACTAGGGATCCAAGAATGAAGAAATATCTCGTTAAGGCCCAAGAATACGAGAAAGCATTTGTTCGGTTCGATATAGAACACGTACCAAGGGCAGAAAACAAAAAGGTCGACACACTCGCGAAATTGGCCTCAACAACCGGTGCGGAATGGAAAGACGCTATTTATCTGGAGCGAATAGGGAAACCCTCATACGAGGAAGACGAAGTTAACTCAGTAGAGTCCGAAATCAACAAGAATGATTGGAGGGCGTCTTTGTTCCTATTTCTCCAGGACGGATCTTTACCAGAAGACAACAAGGAAGCTCGGAGAGTGAGAAGGAAAGCAGCAAGGTATACGTTGATAGGTCGGGTGCTGTACAGACGATCTCTAACACTGCCCTACCTTCATTGTCTAAACGATGAAGAAGGGACATATGTACTAAGAGAAATCCACGAAGGAGTGTGTGGAAACCATCTTGCCAGTAGGGCCCTAGCCCACAAAGCCATGCGGCAGGGGTTTTACTGGCCTACAATGAATAAAAATGCGGTTGAGCTCGTCAAGAAATGCGACAGATGTCAACGATGTGCAGCTGTATCACACGTACCCTCTAATCTACTCTCCCCTTTAACCAGTCCCTGCCCCTTCGCACAGTGGGGAATAGACATCCTTGGACCTCTATCGCAGGCGAAAGGTCAAAGAAAGTTTTTATTAGTATCAATAGATTATTTCACTAAGTGGGTAGAGGCTGAACCTCTAGCCACCATAACAGAGCGGAACATCACACGCTTCATGTGGACATCAATGGTTTGCCGTTACGGCATCCCCTGGGCGATAGTTACAGACCACGGGGAGCAGTTCGACAACAACCGCTTCAAAAAGTTCTGTTCGGACCTCTCTATTAAGCTCCTCTTTGCGTCAGTGGCGCACCCCCAGAGCAATGGACAGGTAGAGAACATGAATCGGACGATACTGCACGGACTGAGGACGCGACTCGAGTCCATGCAAGGTAGATGGGCAGAGGAACCCCTTCCCTTATATGGGCGTACCACACCACCAAGAGAGCAGCAACAGGGGAAACCCCTTTCATTCTTGTCTTTGGCGCAGAGGCGGTCATCCCAGCAGAGGTAGGGATACCCTCTTGGCGAAGGCAATACTTCAACGAGCAGACCAACAACGAGGAACTCAGGTCAGAAATAGACCTGCTGGAAGAGAGACAGGATCAGGCGAGTTTAAGAGTTGCAGCGTACCAGTAGAGGGTAGCAAAGTACTACAACAATCGCGTCAAAGTACGGAATTTCCAACTAGGAGACTTGGTCCTGAGGAAGAGGCGAAACAACCCGTCCGAGTTAGGGTGGCACAAGTTAAAGCCCAACTGGGAGGGCCCATACAGGGTCACAAAAGAGATAAAACCAGCGACATACAAGTTGGAAGATGTAGGGGGAAAGAAATTAAGAACACATGGAACTCGGAAATGCTAAAAAAATACTATTCTTAAAAACCGCTTCTTGCAGTGCTGTAATAAAAGTATCCATTACAATAGTTGCACTACATCAATAAAGTTTGAAAAATTCAAAATTACAAGTTTGGTTCCTACAAACTAGTTGGCTTTACTCCCCTCTCCAACTTCCTCCTCCTCCCCTTCCTCATCCTCCTCCAGATCTTCCACAGACTCAGGACTCTCGTTGCCATAACCATGAGAGCTCACACCGTCCAAAGGAAGCTCAGGATGTTTGGTCCTGACTTGGTCCCAGCACCTCCTGAATCCCACTTGGTTAGCTTTGGAGGTATCAATAACGAACTGGTTGGAGTCCTTATACTCCTTTACTGTAGTTCGGGAAGCAGTAGCAGCAGCAGCAGCTTCTCTGGCAGGTAGTTCCTCCCTACGAAGGCGCTTGACCTCAGCTTGCAGAGCCCACTCATGGACCTCGGCCTCACACAGTTCGTTCTGAGCAACAACATACTTCTCTCGGGCATCGAGGGTCTGCCGATACATCTCAGCAACCTTCTCCTCCTGGGCTAAAGCCATCGTCGCTAGCTGTGGAGGAATATAAAGTACGGAATAGTTAACAAGACTATGTATAAGTCAAGAAGAATAAAGCCAGTCAAAGAATAGATACCTCGTATGAGGTGTGGCGGATCTTCGCTAAGAGAGCATCAAGAAGGGTGCACTGAGCCTGCACAAAATCCTCAGCGTGTACAGCCCGACGGAGAGCAGAGGCAAAGCGGGTCGGCTCGTGAAAAATCGCTTCAATATAAGCCTGCGGGGTCGGAGGAGGAGCAGCATTGACCTCATCAGTAAGTACGCCAGAATCACCTACGGCAGGTGCATCCCTTTGGAGGATTCTCCTTCGATCTCCCTTCTCTTCTTCCTACTCCTACTCACCCTTTGCTTCCTGGCTTCTCCCATAAGAGATTCATACCTGGTGAAGTCCATATCTGCAAAGACAAAAGAGAAAAGGAGTAAAAACACCAACAGTTGAGACAATATCCAAACATATATATATATATATATATATATATATATATATATATATATATATATATGAAATCAGGGGGCGAGGTAAGACTTGAGGAAACGGGGCTAATCCCCCACTGCACGAGGACACGCTCTTGGAGCAGCTCCTCATGAGGGATAATACCCTGTTCACCGAGGACACGAAGTTCTTTCAGGATGGCCTGCTCTTCGGGGGAAAGTCTAGGAAGGAGGTGGCGCACCCGAACTACAAAGGTAAAAGGGGAAAAAGGAGAAAATATGAGTTAGTGGATAAAGAGGAACTGTAGGCTGGTGGCCCAAGCGGAGCAGTAGCACGGCCAAACAGGTGAGCGAAAGATAAGAGTTCGAGACAAGTTGGGAAGGTGCTATGTGGTAAAAACGTAATACGCTAGTGATGAAAGGGGGAAAAGGGAGCCTAAGACCCAAATCTAGATAATCGGTATAAAGGCAAAGCTCCTTGGACCTTTGATCAAGAGCTGACTCGGAAGCAGATGGCAACCTAACAGTAATATTCGATGGTATGGCAAAAAAATAACGAACATTCTGCAAGTCGGAGGAGGTGAGTTCACAATGAACGCTCCGAACTGTAGTAGGAACCCTCAAAGGCTGTGAGGAAGACTCCATAGGAAGAACAAAGCGTGAACGAAACAATACCTATACCTAAGGATCAAATGAGCAAGCACCATCAAAAACAAAGAGGAAAAGATGCCAAGACAAATCAAGACAGTAAAATTTCACACACAAACAACAAGGCCATCTTACAAGAAAAGATCAAACATACAAAGTTAACGCAAGAACAACGAAGAACATGAAGAACAAAAAAATAAAAATGCTATAGAGAGGGAAAGCGTACCTAACGCCAAATGGGGGACCCGGGGAATAAAGAAGAGAAGAGAAGGAAGGAGTCCTCTTAGAATAAAGATGAGTGCAGAATGAAAAAGTCCATTGGCCTTTAAAAATAGAGGAGGGCACGAATCCCTATGGTGGGAATCTCAAGAATTTCCATCCACAAAAAGGATTGCGTCTCGAGCGAGAAAAAGGACACAGAAAATCTCTGACAAATGCACAGACACGGCTTCCCAAGGACAAACGGTGCCTCGAAAAGACCACATCGCCTCAGACACAATGTTAGACGGATGACCATAAATGAGAACGTTTCCTCCAACCCACCTCCCAAGGTAGAACGCATTTAAAAACTGCTTTTATTTATCTTTCGCAGGACAAAAGCGTGCGCCGGTGCCTCGGAAAGGTGAAACAACCAAGAGACGAGCATGACTCGTATGACCAAAACGGCCCAGCAGATGAGCACGACTCATCAGGCGAATAGGCCAAATTGACGAGCACGACTCGTCAGGCCAGAACAACCCAACAGATGAGCACGACTCATCAGGCGGATAGGCCAAACTGAAGAGCACGACTCGTGAGGCCAGAACATCCCAACAGATGAGCACGACTCATCAGGCGGAGAGGCCAAACTGACGAGCACGACTCGTCAGGCCAGAACAACTCAACAGATGAGCACGACTCATCAGGCGGAGAGGCCAAACTGAAGAGCACGACTCGTGAGGTCAGAACATCCCAACAGATGAGCACGACTCATCAGGCGGAGAGGCCAAACTGACCAGCACGACTCGTGAGGCCGGAACAACCCAACAGATGAGCACGACTCATCAGGCGGACGGGCCAAACTAATGAGTACGACTCGTGAGGCCAGAACTGCCCAGCAGAGGAGCACGGCTCAATAGACGCAAAGGCCCGAATGACGAGCATGACTTGTAAGGCCAAAACAGCCGAGCAGGTCGGATAGTTCGGTCATTTTCCCTTCATGTGACAGGTCGGAAAAATTCCTTCCATGGGGCAGGTCGTCCAAGCTTCACTCCAGGGAAAAGGTCGGACAGCTCGGACAATTTTCCTCCTTGCAACAGCTCCACAAGACAGCTCGGCCTGAGTAACTCTTCAAAGAGCTCGGACGAAATAGCTCGGCCCGAGCAACTCTTCGAAGAGCTTGGACAAAACAGCTCGGCCCGAGCAACTCTTCAAAGAGCTCAGCAAAACAGCTCAGCCCGAGCAACTCTTCAAAGAGCTCGGAAAAATAGCTCGGCCCGAGCAACTCTTCAAAGAGCTCAGACGAAACAACTCGGCAAAACAGCTCGGCCCGAGCAACTCTTCAAAGAGAGCGGACGAAGCAGCTCAGCGTAAACAGCTCGGCTCGAACAACTCTTCAAAGACCTCGGACAAAACAGCTCGGCCCGAGCAACTCTTCAAAGAGCTCGGACGAAACAATTCAGCCCGAGCAACTCTTCGAAGAGCTCGGACGAAACAATTCGGCCCGAGCAACTCTTCGAAGAGCTCGGACGGAACAATTTGGCCCGAGCAACTCTTCAAAGAGCTCGGACGAAACAGCTCGACAAAAAAGCTCGGCCCGAGCAACTCTTCGAAGAGCTCGGCCCGAAACAACTCGGCCCGAGCAACTCTTTAAAGAGCTCGGATGATGCAGTTGATTATTCGATTGTATCCCAGTTGATTTGTGTGTCCCATGTTGGATGGGGTTGTGAGTGCAGTGGCAGATTAAAGTTTAAGATTGAGATCTGTGAGATGTCTACCATTGACGACGGTGATTTTGTTACTGTTTTTTTTGATTATGGTGTGGATTATTCAGCTGATTGGGCTCCAGGTGCTTAACTGAATGTCACTAAGAAGCTCAGTTTTGCTATTTGGGGTTTTGCCGATTGCAGTTGCTACAATTATGCAATTTCAGTGTGCATTGTAATTTCAACTCAAATTTCCAATTGTAATTTCAAATTCACTATTTAGAGCACTGTTCAGTGCACATGAATGTGCAAAAGTCATTATTGCTGACCCCATGGTGCATTCGGCTAACCCATTGGAATTTTAAAGCTTGGCTTTGTTTATTTAATAGACAGTGTAGCTATTATGACCCCACTATGCATTTAGTGCATAGGTCACTGTTCAATCAATTAAATATCTTGAACATCCTATTAATTATTATTAGTCATTAAGGCGAAGCTCTTCAAGCGTTGAAAATGTGGCATCTATTTATTTTATTTTATTTATAATTATTATTGTATGATGGAGAAAAAATCATACCTTGAGAATAGGCACATTGGCTACATAAATCTTGTGCATAGAAACATCAATTGTAGTCAGATTCATATTAGATCTGGAATTTCCCAATATCGTAAACTGGGTCCCGGTTATTCGTCCGTCAATTTTCTTACTTGGCTTCTTCAACATGAGTAAAGCGCCATTGACATGCTTGAATGTAATAAACTCGTACCCTTTACTTTTCCCAATGACCTTGCTAAGAATCGTGACGACCTCTTTAAGGTCACCGTAGGTGGAGAAGAGATTGTGGAGGTTCTTGATGGCAGTGTCCCATCCAATTCTGCGAATGATGAGTTTGCACTGGGTAGGGTCCCAATTGGCGATGGATCGGACGGCGTCGAGTACGTCTAGGTGTCGGACGATGGCATTTCGGACGATCTTAATTGAGCCAATGCATCGACCTTCAATTATCTGAGGTAGTCATGATCAAGGATTGAAAGAGAAAACCTCTCAAGAAGTTCCCACAGACGGTGCCAACTATTGCGGGGTAAAAATAGCGGGGATGCTCCTTCGACTCCCGTTGACCTGAAAGAGGAAGAGAAGAAAGGCTTGGAGGACCCGGGGTGTACTCTGGGGGATCACTCCGATGCCTAAATAAGATGAATGCTTTTAGAGAGGTTAAACGCAACAGTAGAATAATGTTTTGTGTCTTACCTTTGCCTTTACTCAAAATCCCTTCTTATAGGGGCTTGAGTTGACCGTCGGTTGGCTCGCACTTATTGCACGGGGGCGTGAATCGCTCTCCAACAATAAGTGCGTGCGCCTATTACTCGGTTACTAAGGGCATTGGCGTGGATCTCTCCTTCTCGTTATCGGGTCGAAGCTAATCACTCGTCCGAATGTCAGACCCGGAGAAAGTGCGAGATAGGCATTGACCTGCATTCATTAGCTAGATTATTATGGGCATATCAGGATTTTTCTAAACTTCTAGCTCTAAATTCACACAAATCCATATCCAAACTGTAAAATCCAGAAAATAAATTGTCCCCTTTTGTAATTATTTTGCATATTTAAACAAACTTAGGGGCATGTGACATTTTTTTTTCCTTTTCTTATAATTCAAGATTTTTTATTTTTATTTTTCACGTTGTAAATGATTTGGGAGTAATTTTTTTATTTTATAATTTAAACATTTATTAGTGGTTCAAGATTTATGAGAACAAACGAACCTCTAAACACATTAATAAATACTATCGAAACTAATTAATTAAGATAAGATAATATTTTTTAATGTTGGTAATAAAAGAATTACATGATAAAAATTTGGAACTTATATTCCTACAAATAAAATTTAAAATTTAAATTTATAGGATAACACAAACAAATGTACCTTATCCCTATATAAATTTAAAATTCAAGGTTTAAAATTATTTTACACATTTAAACAAAATCTATATTTAATACAAATCTTGGAAATTTTAAAAACAGGTTCAAACTTTAAAAAAAAAAATACGTCATGCACGTGGGCACAGAACCCTCCTCCACTGCAATTCCTTCTATAAATACCAAAACCTACGCTACTGCATATATCTAAACCTACCTGCACTACTGCGTACTCTCCTTCTTCCCCTTCACCGGAGCTGATCACAACGCTTCCTCCCTTCCCTTCCTTCTCCCCGGCCGGAGCCACCATGGATGACGACGATATGTTCGACTGGGGCAGCATCTGGCCCGACTTGTTGGAGGAACAATCATACGCTACCGGTTTTCGTTTCTACCCTACTGATTCTGAACTCATCCTTCATTACCTCTCCAACAAAGTTGCCAATCGCCCTGTGGATCTCGCCGCCCCAATTTTTGACGTCGACATTTATCAACACCATCCCCTCCAACTTTCCGGTATATATTCATTCATTAATTAATAATGTATTAGTTTAATTTGCACTAATCCTTTCTTATTCTAATAAAATCTTGATCTTAATTCTGTTTCTTTTTTTTTAAACCACCGTAGCCAACACCCTTTGGATACTCAACTATTCATTAATCATAATTAATTATTATTTGTTCGCGTATCGTGCAGAGTGGTATAGAGACCCTCGAATAAAGGAGCTGTATTTTTTCACTCCGAGGAATAAGAAGTATCCAAATGGACACCGACCGCAACGAGCAGCCGACAATGGGTATTGGAAGGCTACCGGAGCCAACAAGCCCATTCTAGACAATGGTGCAGTCATTGGGTACAAGATACCTTTGGTTTTTTATGAAGGAAAACCCTCTAAGGGGAAAAAAACGAATTGGATCATGCATGAGTATACCCTATCTAGAAGAACCACTACTAATACTACAAAACCCAAAATCAACCCTAAGCAGCTACAACAAGATAAACAAGATAAGGATGATAACATGAGGGTACGTATGAGTTGTTCTTTTTTATTTAATTTTCATTCGTTAATCAATTAACTATTTAATAGCATGTATAGGATACTAATTAAAAATTTATGATTATTTTTTGCAGTTGGACGAGTGGATTTTATGCAGAATATATCATAGAGTCGAAAGTTCGAATAAGGAGAAACTGTGAGACACGGTGGTGGATGAAGAAGAAGATTGATAGGCCAATAGTTGAAGTTGAAACCAACTTGTTGATGATGATTGCTTTTTCAATAATGTTATGTATTGTTATAACAACGGTTTCTTGTAATTAATTACTTCTATAGTTGAGTGATTAGTTTTTATTAGGGGTTTTTTCAACTTTTAGAATTATTAATTAGACATTTTTTCTTCAATAAATGGACCGATCCCTCGTGTGATGCAAGAAATTATGAGAATGTATTTTTGTTACAATGTCTTTTTCTTTTTCTTTTTTTCTTCAACCATGCAAGCTGTGAATGAATTAATGGAAATTAAAAGTTGAGACTAATTCTTTTTTTGTAGTCGATATCCATGTGACATATAGAAGTTTTCATCAAAGTACATTTTTACAAATAAGAATACCACATCATTCATAAATTAATCCAATAAAGAGTCGCCCGTATGCATCAAACAAAATAAGCAAAACTACAATTAACTTTCTTTCCAAAACAAATAAAAAAGTTCATGATTAATTTCCCTTCCCATAAAAATTATTTTAAAAAATCATAATTAAAATAATTATTTATCAATTTGAGTTTGATAAATATATGCTAGAATTTTATTTGGCCTAACGATAGTATTCTATAAAATATAGGTGGATAATAAGGCCATAGTTTTCATATATTCGAAAGGAATATAGTTCATTGTAAAAAAAACTAATAATACATCTATTAAGAACATTCATTAAATGATGACATGTTTTATTTCTATATAAAATTAAATATAAGAAAATATCGATTAAAAAGTTTGTGCATCACACGGATCAGCTACAAAGAAAATTGGCTACGATTTTTTATTTTTATTTTGTAACTTCAAACCATTGATTAGCCATGTATTTCTTTGTAATTTACTAATAAATATAAGGCTCATTGCCACATGTTTTAAATCTACAACATGAAAAAAAAAATCCTTTGAGAAGACCAACGTGGTCCTTCTATCAAGCCCTATCAATAAATGAAAACACTTTAAAATGCATATCTAATATGGTAGGGTCCACGTATAATTTGACCGGATCTATTGTTTCAAATATTTTCATTGGATGGGAAGACCTGATGGGAGAACCAAGTTGGTTTTCTCGGATGACCTAATTATTCCTCTAAAATACAGACACATGGATACGTAAAGGGATAGATTCCCTATGTCGCAATGTCCGGGCGATGGGTTCGAAATGGTAAGGAATAATAATATTATAAGTTGAATTGAATCGCCACTAACCTGTTATTTTCCTAGGTATGGTTAGTTCACCTAATTACCACTAGTTTGTTGATTGGTCTCTAGACTAATCCTAGGCCAAGGAACTAGTAGTCTCGATCTACATTTACCAAAGTTGGGATCGAGAATTCAGTTATGCGATGGGAAGATACTAGCACCCTCTACACACCCGTTCTACGAACGGTACCTAATTAACTATGAAACATTCTTAAATTGAATCTAATGGTCTTTAATTAACTCCTTAACAATAAATAAATAAATAAATAAAAATTTAAAAGGAAAATGAAAATTACAATGTGATTTAGAAGTGTCTAATAAGACCTCTAAACGTGGGGATCTTATTAGATAAACCCCCCTCAGAACTAATATAGGTGAGGTCTGATTACCCTTTGTTAAATCATTAGAACACACGCAAAGATACTGAAAGTTCTGCACTGCACCGACGAGCAGAAAGTTCTTTATGCTACGTTTCAGCTGGCAGGAGAAGCTGAGATGTGGTGGATGGCTGTGAGTTTGCTTGAGGAGCAAAGAATTGATTCATTAGGGATGATGTGGGTCCGTTTTAAGGAGGTATTCTTCAAGAGTTACTTCCCGGCTTCTATCCGTGATGCAAAAGCAGACGAGTTCTCGAGTCTGATTCAAGAGACCCTGGCAGTGCAAAGTTATGCAGGTAGATACATCGATTTGTCTTGCTTTGCACCATGTATGATCTCGAATGCGTACGAAAAGGCTCGGAGATTTGAGAAGGGCCTAAGGAAGGATATTCGTAGGTTAGTGGGAATGCTACAGATTCAGGAGTTTTCTGTTCTGGTGGATATATCCGCCGTGGTTGAGGTTGGTCTCTTAGAGGATGAGGTTGTACAGGATTAGAAGAAGAGGTCAATGCCTTCTGGTTCCCAGACTAGTTCTCGTCAGGGGCGGTGGAAGAAGAGGAACTACGGTTCGGATAATCGCCAGGGTACAGAATCATGGGGTCCACAAGAGAACCGATCTCACGAGCGTTGTACCATATGCTACAAATGGCATGATGGTGAATGCCAACTGTTTGGGGGTAACTATTAAAACTATGGCAAATCAAGCCATAAAGCCTAAGACTATCATACGCAGATGACTGGTACACCTACACCGAGTCAGAACTGGGGAAATAATCAAGTGCCTCAGGGAAATGCAGCTTAGGCGAGAGTGTACTTGCTTACTCTAGCTGATTCAGAGCATGCTGGCAACATGGTGATATGTACCATGTTACTGTTTTTAAATAAAGTTGTTGTCTTATTCGATTCAGGAGCAACCCACTTCTTTATATTTTCAAATTTTGTGAAACTGTGTGGGATTGAAACCCAAGTGATGGATGAGGGGTTGTCTATGGCTACATTGTCTGGGAGTGTGGTGATTTGTAGGAAGATGTTAGGGAACTACCCAGTGGTAATTCAGAGAAGGTTGCTACCTGTGAATCTGGTAGTATACGATATGTTCGGTTTTGATGTTATACTGGGATGGATTGGTTATCATCCAGTTTTGCTGTGATTAACTGTCGTAGAAGAGTGGTGGTGTTTAGGCCTCCTGGAAAATAGGAGTATGAGTTTGTAGGATCAGGTGTGCTTTCGATGCCACAGATCTGTGGGCAATGTAGGCAAGAAGGTTACTCTTGGATGGGTGTCAGAAGAACCGAGAGAGAGAGAGAGAGAGAGAGAGAGAGAGAGAACTAAAAGATTTTTTATTTCCTTATTGAAATGTCGTTTTCAGCTTTTTATTGACCTCTGGCCACATGGTCTCGTCGACGAGCCACGACACCTCGTCGATGAGTCCAAGAAGGGAGTTCGTCGACGAACACCTAACCCTCATCGATGAGTTTCAGGCCTTGAAATCGGCCCTCTCGGTAAAGTTCTCATCAACGAGACACATGTCCACATCAACAAGCCCAAGAAGACTGTTGAGTCCCCTTTGAAATTTCCTTTTCTCCCTCCTTTATTTATTATTTAATTTCTATAATTATCCGGGTTACTAAATATGGTCCCGGATGAGCCGCTAAAAGCTCGGATGTTTGAGAGATGACTAAGGCAGGGGATACCCGCTCAGGTGGTGGCATTGTTGACTCAGAGTTTCTCTAAACTAGTAGACAGGGCCATGAGAGTTGAGGCCAGCATATAGGAAAGTGAGGCAAAAGTGAATCAAAAAAAAAGAAGAGATCCATACTTTCTAGCTCACATACTGATATCCGACAGCATTCCTGGAAAGGAGATCGAGATGCCGGGGTTCAGAGGTCAGATAGGGCCGATCGAGACTATCGAGAAAATTCATTCCACCCCATTTGTGCCGAATGTAACCAGAGGCATTAGGGGGAATGTTGGGGTGGGAATACCATGTGCTATAGGTGTTGCAGCCATGGCCACATAGCTTGCGATTGTCGTGCTCCACCTTACAATGCACCCGCTCCTGATCAGAATAGGAGAAACAACCTGATACCTCATGGTAGCGGCCCAACGCGTGTTTATATGCTTGGTACGACTGAGAAGACAATACTAGAGGTGCAGGTAATATGTTTATGTTTGAATAAGCGATAATTTTGTTTGATTTTAAGTGATTTGATGACTTGGGTGTTTGAATTGATTGAACATTGTGAATGTGGTTAGTTAGTTTTTAAGTTGTGAAAAAATGATGGATTAACAAATTTTTAGGACGAAATTTTATAAGGGGGGAAAAATGTAGTAACCGGAACCTGGAGAATAAAATATAAAAAAAATGAATAAATGAAAAATGGAGAATAAAATAAAGGGGAAAGAAAAATTGAAAAGGGCATCAAGAAGGGACTCGTCAACGAAGTAGTTCTACTCGTTGACGAACGTCCTTCTAGTTCCCATCGACGAGTATGCGTGTCTTGTTGACGAAGATTTATCGAGAGAGGTTTCATATATTTTTTAATTTTGTCGATGAACTCTTAACTTGATCGACGAATGATCTTCTTGGGCTCATCGACGAATCCACGTGTCTCGTTGACATTTTTCTCTCTCCTTATGATTTTATATTCCACAAGCCTTATAAAAAGGCTTGCTTTCATTAGAAGCAATATTTTCTCTCTCCTCACGATTTTATCTCTCTACCATACGATTTTCTCACCTTTTTTCTTCGATTTCAGACCCAATTCAGCCCGTATTGACGATCAGAAACCACCACGAGATTCCTTAGAAGATTCTTTGCAATTTAGATAGAGCAAAATTTCAGTTTGGGGTTCCAGGGCACTATCCCAAAATCAGGGTAGGTAGGGTATTTTTAAGTTTTATTATTAATATGGAGTATATAGGGCCTAGGGTTGATAAAATAGCATTTTATTGAAGTTTGGGTTGATAAACTCGGGTTCTTGAATTAGGGTTCGGGTGAGTGCCGCAGACAACGTTACGAGGTTTCCGCAAAGGTAATTTAGGAAACCAGGTAAGGGGAATTAATTATAGTAGGTTTTTGTTAATTTTTTTAAACCGATTAATTTGAGTATTCAAAAATATATATATTTAGGTATGATTTATCTGAACAATTAGGCATTTGAAAAAATATTGACTTTTGCTATATATATATATATGGATAAGAAATTGTGTGGCAGGAATACACTTTTCATAATTTTAATTAGCTGTTGTGAATATCGAATGATGGAATATAATGTTGGATTGTGGCTAGTTGTGAGTACAATTTTTTTGTGAATAAAGATTTGGTTGTGAATATTGGCTGCTTGAGATTGCTGCGTGAAAAATAAGGTGATGTGTATATATGAGTCATTTTGTGTGGTTATTCGTGTGTATCACAATATAACATTGGCAAGCCTCAGGAGTTCGTTATATTACCTAGATGTAATCACAATATAACGTTGGCAAGCCTGAGGAGTTCGTATACTGTCATTACATATTGGGGTAGAGCATTGGCAAGCCTGAGGAGTTTATTCTGCTCATATACTACGGGTAGGTCATGGGGAGTGGTACTGGTGGTTAGTGGTGCTTGTGTGGACCGTGTATTATGTGAAGATATTAGTCTTGTGTGCCAAATCTGTGTGAACCGTGCATTTTGTGAAAATATTAGTCCTGTGTGGACCTTGCATTCCGTGAAAATATTAGTCCTGTGTGGACCATGCGTTCTGTGAAAATATTAGGACTCTGTGGACCAGTACAGTGTGGACAATGCGTTCTGTGGAAATATTAGTCCTGTGTGGATTGTGTATCTTGTGTGGGTGTGAGTTCTGTGAGGATAGTCCTGTGTGGGCCGTGTGTTTTGGAGACATTGCCTATATGCATAGCTCGAGGGCTTACTGAGTAAGGTGAGTGCCCTGATATTAGTATTAGAGCATAAGGAAGGTACTTGTATGGGTGGGTAATCTTCCCTATTCTCGGGTTTTATTAGTAAAAAATTTTATGAATGTGTGTATGATTTTAGATGACAGTATTATTGTTAATGATGTGATTTCTCAGCTGCTATGGATAATGAAACACAAATGAATATATATATTCTGTATTTATTTAAACTCCCTGCTACACACTACTATGATTTATTCTTCCTTACTGAGATGTGTCTCACCCTAGTGGATGATTATAATTTCTGGTCCATCAGGAGATCGAGCTTAGAGTTCCGGGCAAGGTAGTATTTTATTTTGGTAAACTTTGGGGCGGCTATATGAACAGGTTATGTATAGTTTATGTTTATAAATGCTAGAATGTAATATAAACAGTGGTTGCAGTTGTTTTCGAGATATATATAGTGTAATGCCCTAGACCAGCCACGTGGGGCTCGGAGTGTTAAGAGACCAAACACGCGTCTCCAATACCATTCACCCAGCGGAATTAAATTAAACAACCTCAAATATAATACCAGAGTTCTATATTTACGTAAGCATACCCAAAAAGTATAGCCACATTCTCGACTCGGGTCGAGTGGCTGGGTCGGATCTCACTAGCCAGGGGAGGAAGTAGCGTGCGGGGCGCGTGGATCGTGTGGAGCCGGCGATCGAAACCCTCATCGGCACGTGCGGCGTGTGGGAAGGACGATGACTTCGCTGGAGGCGCGTGTGGAGTCTCCTGGAGTCCGTTTGAGACGTTGTTTTCACCGTTGGAATCCTCTCGACGCGAATTTCACAATGGTAAGCTCAATTTTGAATTTTGAGCAACTTCAAATCTGGGAAAAAATTGAATTTCTCCTCTATTTGACACTGTTTGGCAAATTCCGGCATACCTGGACGCTCTGATACCATTGATGGGTGGAGGGGACACTTAGTCACTTGTTGTGCCAGAAACTCAGTGTGAATCAATTGTAAAAACAATTTAATTCAATCTGAAAAAAATACAGAGAAATTCAAAAACAAAATCTCTCTCACTCACTGGTTATTCACCCTCACTTCACCACATACTACATTGCACACACACACATCTATTTGTACCAGATTCTAAAACAAAATAATAAAAGATTGCGGTTGGTAGGTGGGGTTGGTGACCGCCAATCAACAGAAGCAGTTGGTCGGCAGCCGTTGTCAAACATTGCTGCCACTGTTAAGTTTACTCTTCAACAAGCTTTTGGGTCAATATGTTTTTATTTTCAATTTTCACATATTCCTCACATGTCTAATTGCTAAATTCCTTTTTTGCAGGTTTAAATTAGAATTTGAAGATGTTGACCCACTTTTTTTATTTCATTTTTTCTTATTAGCCCCGGACAAAATGGGGTGCCTACACCCTATATAATTTCTAGGGAGAGAGAGAGAGAGTTTCAAAACCACCTTGTTGGACCCTAAACAACTTTTTATTTTCTATCCTTTTTTTATTAACAAAACGTGAGAAAGGACGACTCTTTAATTTATATATTTCTTTCTTTCCCATGATATTTTTTGAAACTTAAATAGGATCTAAGAGAAATGAAAGGAATAACTAATGCATTTTTGCATATTTAAACAAACTTAGGGGTATGTGACATTTTTTTTCCTTTTCTTATAATTCAAACTTTTAATTTTTATTTTTCACGTTATAAATAATTTTGGAGTAATTTTTTTATTTTATAATGTAAACATTTATTAGTGGTTCAACATTTATGAGAACAAATGAACCTCTAAACACGTTAATAAATACTATCAAAACTAATTAATTAAGATAAGATAATATTTTTTAATGTTGGTAATAAAAGAATTACATGACAAAAATTTGGAACTTATATTCCTACAAATAAAATTTAAAATTTAAATTTAAATTTAAATTTATGGGATAACACAAACAAATGTACCTTATCCCCATATAAATTCAAAATTCAAGGTTTAAAATTATTTTACACATTTAAACAAAATCTATATTTAATACAAATCTTGAAAAATTTTAAAAACACGTTCGAACTTAAAAAAAAAAAAAACGTCGTGCACGTGGGCACAGAACCCTCCCCTCCTCCACTGCAATTCCTTCTATAAATACCAAAACCTACGCTACTGCATATATCTAAACCTACCTGCACTACTGCATACTCTCCTTCTTCCCCTTCACCGGAGCTGATCACAACGCTTTCCTTTCCCTTCCTTCTCCCCTGCCGGAGCCCCCATGGATGACGACGATATGTTCGACTGGGGCAGCATCTGGCCCGACTTGTTGGAAGAACAATCATACGCTACCGGTTTTCGTTTCTACCCTACAGATTCTGAACTCATCCTTCATTACCTCTCCAACAAAGTTGCCAATCGCCCTGTGGATCTCGCCGCCCCAATTTTCGACGTCGACATTTATCAACACCATCCCCTCCAACTTTCCGGTATATATTCATTCATTAATTAATAATGTATTAGTTTAATTTGCACTAATCCTTTCTTATTCTAATTCAATCTTGATCTTAATTCTGTTTCTTTTTTTTTTTTCAAACCACCGTAGCCAACACCCTTTGGTTACTCAATTATTCACTAATCATAATGAATTATTATTTGTTCGCCTATCGTGCAGAGTGGTATAGAGACCCTCGAATAAAGGAGCTGTATTTTTTCACTCCGAGGAACAAGAAGTATGCAAATGGACACCGACCGCAAAGAGCAGCCAACAATGGGTATTGGAAGGCTACCGGAGCCAACAAGCCCATTCTAGACAATGGTGCAGTCATTGGGTACAAGATACCTTTGGTTTTTTATGAAGGAAAACCTACTAAGGGAAAAAAAAACGAATTGGATCATGCATGAGTATACCCTATCAAAAAGAACCACTACTAATACTACAAAACCCAAAATCAACCCTAAGCGGCAACAACAAGATAAAGATGATAACATGAGGGTACTATGAGTTGTTCTTTTTTATTTAATTTTCATTCCTTAATCAATTACCTATTTAATTAATAGTATGTATAGGATACTAATTCATGAGCGTGGTTGTTGGTTAGTTATGTAGAAGTACTTGTGTAAGTACTGATCTTTGGTCGGGTTGTCATTTTGGGTTATATAGACACCCAGGGTATGTTATGTATTTTGGAAATTAGACTATGGTTTTGTATAGACTCTGGTATGGTATAATGGTATGATATTATGATGTAATAGGTTGAATTATTCCATTGCGTATATGGTGTATGTGATTGTGGATAGGGTATATGTGAACCCTACGGGGTCGGACCCTTATATTGTGTAGTATCATGGATGGTTGTATGATACAAGGACAGGTTAGGTTACTAAATCACACCCTGGGGCCCGTTTACGAGTTCTGGGCGTGATAGTTTGGTATCAAAGTTGACCAAGTTGTTAGGTCTTGTAGACTTGGTTAAACTTGATTAGGTGAACATACAAGAGTATAAGAATGTAGGGAATGGGTAAAGTTGGTCGAGGGTTGTCTTGTAGCTAGACAGGGACTCATTGACGGTGTTCTGTGTTTTTCCTAGAATGGCGATTTCAGTAAAAGCACAGCAGACCATTGATAGTTTCGTGTTTGTGCGGTAGGGTATACCTAGACCAGAGAGTCTAGAAGTTAACATGATTATTCTACAATGATTGTGTTAATTGTGCTATGATAGATAAATACTAATCTATTCCTACCCTATTTTCAAAATGGAGCCTAAGGATAGCAACTGGGATAGTAGCTCGGAGGGGACTGCGAGTGAAGGGTCTCCTTCTGTGCCTCAGGGTTTGACGAGGCAGATTATGCGAGAGATCGGGCGAAGCGTTTAGGGACGGGAACGTCCACTTATGACTATGGGTTGCACCATTGAGAAGTTCACCCGCATGCATCCTTCGACGTTTACTGGAGGATCCGACCCCATTGTGGCAGAAGACAGAAAAGATACTAAAAGTTTTGCACTGCACCAAGGAGCCAAAAGTTCTCAATGCTACATTTCAGCTGGCAGAAGAAGCTGAGAGGTGGTGGATGGCTATGAGTCTGCTTGAGGAGTAGAGAATTGATTCATAATGGATTATGTGGGTCTGTTTTACGGAGGTATTCTTCAAAAGATACTTCTCGGCTTTCGTCCATGATGCAAAAGCAGACGAGTTCTCGAGTCTGACTCAAGAGACCCTAGCAGTGCATAGTTACGTAGTTCGATACATCGAGCTATCTCACTTTGCGCCATGTATGATCTCGAACGAGTACCAAAGGCTTAGAGGTTCGAGAAGGGCCTGAGGAAGGATATTCGTAGGCTAGTGGGGATGTTACAGATTCAGGAGTTTTCTATTCTAGTGGATAAAGCCGCTGTGGTTGAGGCTGGTCTCCTGGAGGATGAGGTTGTATAGGATTAGAAGAAGAGGTCAATGCCTTCTGGTTCCCAGACTGGTTCTTGTCAGGGGCGGTGGAAGGAGAGAAACTACGGTTTGGGTAATCGCTAGAGTACAGAATCGTGGGGTCCAAAGGAGAACCGATCTCACGAGCATTGTACCAAGTGCTACAAATGGCATGATGGTGAATGTCAGCCGTTTGGGGGTAACTATTACAACTGTGGCAAATCAGGCCATAAAGCTCGAGACTGTTTTACGCAAATGACTAGTACGCCTGCACCGAGTCAGAACTGGGGAAATAATGAGGTGCCTATGGAAACACAGCTTAGGCGAGAGTGTACTCGCTTACTCCAGCTGATTCAGAACATGCTGGCAACGTGGTGACATGTACCATGTTACTGTTTTTAAATAAAGTTGTTATCTTATTCGATTTAGGAGCAACCTACTCCTTTATATCTTCAAATTTTGTGAAATTGTGTGGGGTTGAAACCCAAGTGATGGATGAGGGGTTGTCTATGACTACATTGTCTAGGAGTGTGGTGATATGTAGGAAGATGTTAGGGAACTACTCAGTGGTAAGTCAGGTAAGGTCGCTACCGGTGAATCTGGTAGTATACGATATGTTCGGTTTTGATGTTATACTGGGGATGGATTCGTTATCCTCCAGTTTTTTTGTGATTGGCTGTCATAGTAGAGTGGTGGTGTTTAGACCTCCTGGAGAATAGGATTATGAGTTCGCAGGATTGTGTGCGCTTTCGACGCCACAGATTTTGTCGGCAATGCAGGCAAGAAGGTTACTCTTGGATGGGTGTCAGGGGTACCTAGCTTGTGTGAAGGAACCATCTCGAGATGATTTGAAACTTGAAGATATCAGAGTGGTTAACGAATTTTCGGATGTATTCCTGGAAGACTTACCCGGTTTACCTCTTGATCGTGAGATGGAGTTCGCTATTGAATTGTTGTCAGGCAAGGTATCGTGCTCTGCTGACTAAATATGTCTGAAATAATTCATTAGGGATCTGATACTGTATAATACTGATATTTATAATTATCTTTTTGTTTCATCATGATTCTAAAGTAACCATTACACTATAAGCTAATTCGAATACACTATATTATTTGAGCTGAAATATCTGTATATCTTATTTGAAATATTTGAACTCTATATACTGTAATATCTGAGTGTTATGGCTTTTCTGAAATTCTGGGAATCATGATATTTTGTAAATACTGTAAAATATTTGTCTGTATAATATCTGTAAAAGATATGTCTGATAAATATCTGTCTGTATAATATCTATCTACAAAATATATCTGTCAGTATAATATCTGTGTAACAACCCAAAGAATAAGGGTATTTAAATAATAAGAGGGATAGAAATGGAAACAGTAAAAGAAGGAGGCAGCCGACTTCATCGACGAACGCTTCGCATTCGTTGACGACATTGCACTTTGGGATGTAATGACTCAAGAGAATTTATCAGGTCCTTGTCGACGAACACAGGGGATTCGTCGACGAGGGTACAAGAGGGCCTCGTCGACGAAGACAAGTTTTGTCGACGAGGGTGCAGGTTCATTGACAAACTTTCTTTAGGACTCGTCGATGAGATAACATGTCTCATTGATGAATCCGGCTCTATAAATAGGTGAAAGTTGGATTTTTACGCAGAAAATTTGTAGAAATTCACTCCCTCTCTCTCTCTCCTACGGCTCCACCTCCATCTCTCTTTTATTTCGGCCCCGTAGTTCGTCAAATCGACTATCTGAGGCCACCATGACGCTCTTGGGAAAGTTCTCCCTAAGTCTGCCGGAGCAGATTATCGGTGGGATGAAGTTGGATTTCATCCCAGATTTAGGGTAAGGTCTTTTATTCGAAATTAGTCTTTTCGGCGGTTGTAGGAAGTGTAGAAGACGTAGAAATAATGATGTTTTGTTCTAAGATTTATGGTTTTCAGGTGTTGAGTGGAGAACCCTGCGAGTGTAGGACCCGCTACAGTAGGAGGATTTTAGCAAAATCAAGTAAGGGAAATATGCTATGCTAGGTAATACTAGTATGATTTTAGTATGAATTATATGTTTTTATTAGATTATTATTTCACAGCAGGAATTTATATAGTGTATCAAATACGTTTAAAATGTTTTAAATTACTATATGGCATGAGAATATGGATATAGTATAAAAATATGTTTTTACAGTATTTTCAGGATTTTGTTTTACAGATTATACAGACAAGGAATATGTTTTATAGTATTTTTAGAAAACTATGATTATACAGTTTTCAGTTTCATGATATATAGTTTTACAGTTTATTTCAGAAATACAATTGATTACAGATATAGTTTATCACAGCGTCATGGTTAATATAGATATTACAGAATCATGGTAAAACAGATAGATTGTATATAGTAATGTATTATTTAGTATCAGAACCTGATGGATCAGATTCAGCAGAGCACAGTACCATTACTATATACAGATATTCAGTATAGAGTGCAACCACCTATTCAGATAATACGTGGTATGTAGGTCCATCAAATGCCCAGGAGCGGACAAGCTTTCCATCAGATATGGGTTGAGGAGGGCTGATCAGACTAATGGAGTATAGTGGTTTATTCGTGGTCGACCAGCCAGGGTAGATCCCACCTTCAAGCCGCACAACCCTATCATGAGGGGTTAAATCATGACATACAGCCATCCAGGGAAGTTTTCAGCTATTATATGTATATACAGTTTTTACAGTAACAGAGGGCGTACTTATGTATAATAGAAGTATTATGCATGAAAACCTAAAAATACAGTTATGTTAAGCAACATGGGATGATGGTTTGTTATATTATTTGCACTATATTTTCAGATTCAGTTATATGTGTTTATATAGAAACAGATCTTCTCAGTATTGTAACTCATTTGCCACACACTAGCAATAGTATATTTCGTTTATTGAGCGTTGGCTCATCCCATTACTTTAATATTTTTCAGGTGATCCAGGTAGGCGAGCAGATCGGGCTCACAGATAGAGGGGCCTCAGTACTGTACTATCAGTAGAGTGAGTATTTTTTAGAGTATTAATGTATAACCCTAGCCCAGTTGAGGGTATTTTGGGAAATAGTCCTATATATATATATATATATATATATATATATATATGTATATTTTGGGGACACATTTTAGCACTCTGGTATTATATATTTTCTTGATGATGTTTATATGGATTCCGCTTCTCGTTACTTAGGTTGATGGTTTGGTTTTTTTAGTAGGTATCATAACATTATAAATCTTACAATATAAAAAAAAAAAATCAGAACTGGAAAATAAATAGCAGGTCATTACAATCTGTCTATAAAATATATCTGTCTATATATACACTATAATTCATAATTTTGTAAAATCTAGTAAAACATATTTCTATGCAAAAACACTATAAATCATGATATTCTGAAAAACTGTATAAATCCTGAACTATTCTATTATTAACTCATGTACCCACATGATTAAATAAACAAAAACCCTGTAATAAAATCTGTATTTTCTGATAATAAAAATAATTTAAAAGTTAGGATGTTTGAAAGAGGACTAATGCAGGGGATACGCGCTCCGGTGGTGGCATTGTTGACTCAGAGTTTCTTTGAGTTGGTAGACAGGGCCATGACAGTTGAGGCCAGCATATAGGAAAGTGAGGCAGAAGTGAATCAGAAAAAGAAGAGATTCATACCTTCCAGCTCACATACTGATATCCGACAAGATTCTTGGAGGGGAGATCGAGATGCTGGGTGTCAGAGGTGTAGTGATCCCGAAAAAATAACGATAATAATAAAAATAAAAATAAAAAAATAACAATAAATAATAAATAAATAAAATTAAAAATTTAAATTTAAATTTAAAAAATAAATTAATTAGATTATTATTAATAATTAAATAATATAATATAATAATATATTATATTATAATATAAGATTATTGTTGGCCTTACAAGGCTTAATATTCCTTAATATCCTGTTTTGATGCTAACAAACAAGTATAACTTAACATGTTTTGTTTAAGTGATGTGTTTTCAGGACTCAATGATGAATGCAAGGTTAGAGAATTCATGAAAGCTTGAACTTCAAATAAGGATGATTATATCAAACTTGAGGCATGGATTAAAACTTAAAGATCATGAGAGCATTGACATTAAAGAAAAAACTTCAAGTATAAAAGCTCAAGTGATTAACATGGAAAGCTCAAAGTTCAATGAAGCTCAAAGTCTGAATTAGTGATGAAAGATCAAGAGAGATAAAGAATTGAAAGCTCACATCAAATTCAAGATCCTTGAAGCTCAGCAATAAAGAGAACTCAAAGTAAAGAAGAGTCAAATGAGTCTTTAGGACAAGCTTTGTAAGTACTTCAAGAATGGTTCAAATATGATTTTTTCATTTTAAAGCTCATTAGGCAAAGAGACTTAAAGACCTTAGTTTAAGTCTTGGAACATATTTTTCAAAGTTAAACAAGTCAATATTCCAAGATAAATTAAGAAATGAAGAGAGAGATCAAAAATGTTTTAAACTAAGAAAAACTACTTGGCAGACGACTATCTTTCTATGGATAGATGGCTGACATATTGAAGGAACTTAAAAAAGTAGGCAAAAACATGACAGACGACTGTTAAGTACTTGACAGATGACTTCCAGTGACAACTGAGACGACTGGGTATGTTTTGTCAGACGACTGCCACCCTTCTGAATGTTTTAAAAAACTGAGTTGTTCAATGACAGACGACTGCCACCCTGATGACAGGCAATTGCCACCTTACTGCTTGAGAAATTTATATTTGAAATACTTGGACAGTCGACTGCCAGAGACCATACAGTCGTCTGGCTCGCGGAAAATTTTAAAATACTCAACAGATATATTTTTGAAATTTCAATTACTTGAGGCCCAAATTAATATAAAACTTGGACCCTACTCCAAGTAAACTTGGGGAACAAGCTAGATACCTTTCAACATCTATAAATACCCTCAAGTTACATTGATTTGATAACCAAGAGAAAATCAAAAAATTCAATTCAATAATCAAATTTCTCTCAAGCATTCTAAAATTGCAAAAGCTCTCTATTGCTTACATCTTGCACGAAGTTACTGAAGTCTTGCTAATTTTCTCACTAATATTGTGCTTCAACTTTCAATTCTTTCATTCATAGAAAGAATCATACGGTGAAAAATTTCTAGAGCTTCAATCTAAATTTCATATTGTGAATTTTATTGAAGTTTGAGAAGCGAATTCTTTGTACACAAATATTTGATTTGTATTTTGTAGATTGACGATTCTAAGGATTGTTTGGATCATTGACTAAGCAAGGGGATATTGCTTAGAGAGGCGGCTCTAGCCTAATTGAAGGAGTGACCGAACGAGGGTACATCGTTTGGAGAAGTGGGCTCTAGTCTAATTAAGGAGTGATCAAACGAGGGTACATCGTTTGGAGAGGCGGGCTCTAGCCTATTGAAGGAGTGTGTAAAGGTTTGTTCCGCCTAGTAAAGGAACAGGTTTAGTGAATCCTTTAGTGGTTTGCCAAAGGCGAGGACGTAGGCTAGGTATAAGCCAAACCTCATAAAAATCTCAATCTCACTCTTTCTTCCCTACTCTTTATTTTTCAGCAAAGTTTATGAATTGCGTGGATGCTTTATAAAACTCTAAATTTTGATTGTTTGGTTGTTAAATAGACCGGAAGATAATTTGTTTTGATTTGATCAGTATTGATTACGGAAACCGAAAGGAACTATGCTGGTTGATCATCCTTTACTTATTAAACTGAAAGTTTATTTAAAAGTTTAACATTGAGAAGAAGTGTGTTATCAAAGGGATTGCATTAACAACAAGGCTGCACACAAGCTGAGAATTTTTATTAAGTAGCAACGTATATCTTGATTGAATGTTTTATGATTGTTCGGTTTAAATATTGTGCTTGATTGATTGGTTTGGTTGAATAATTGATTACTTGTTTGGTTAAGAAATAGTGTTGTTGATTGTATAAAAGAAATTAAGTTCTTGTGTGATTGACAAATAAAACAAACAAGTCAAGAATTTTTTTAAAGAAATAAAAGAAGTTTAAGGATTCTTAAAAGGAATTAAAATAAAATTTTAAAATCCAATTCACCCCTCCCCCTCTTGGGACTACACCCTTCTTTTCAATTTTATATATATAGATAAGATTACTTCCTGAAGTAGAGCTTCAGGAAGATTGGAAATTAAAAACGTTCATCTCTCTCTCTCTCTCTCTCTCTCTCTCTCTCTCTCTCTCTCTCTCTCTCTCTCTATCTATCTCTACGTCTCCATCACTCTCTCCATCTCCGTCTCTCTCTCTCTCTCAATTTCTTAACGGATTTGCGGTTGATCAGGAAATAGAAAGTGTCATTGGGTTCCTAGCTCGGCCACTGACATTTCAGCTAGAGCAGATTTGTTGTGGAAGCGGCGTAGGCGCCATTCTTGGGGTAAGGCAACCTTTCCATAATTTCTCAATTTCTCGTTAAATATGTCGTTAAATCGATGATCAGGTACCACCACAGGGTCCTAGTTGTGATCATCATCATTTTGGTGTAAGTAAATTTTCAATTGGGGTTTTCTAGGCCTCACTCCAAAGTGAGAGTGAGATTTGGAAATTTTGGTAAATTGGCTATATTTAAGGGTATAATTATTTATTTAGAATTTATGAGCCTAGAAAATATTAAAATAATATTTTATTTAGGGTTGATTTAATGGAACTAGGATTTTTATTTCAGATTCCAAGTGAGCGCCGCAGGTATTTTTTCGGGGTCCCTATAGGTGTAGTTCAGGAAATCAGTTAAGAGGAAAAATATATATTAAACCAAAATTTTTATGAATTTAATGGAAAATGAATTATGTTATATATACATGTATATGTTTTGGTATGGGTTTAAAATGCCAACCATTTAAATTATGTTTTTTCGAGTTTAGGGTTGTTTATTAGATACATATTTGCGAAAATGAACTAATGAAAGTGGAAAATATTTTCAAGATAATTATGTAAGAAATGAAATGTATTTTCAGTATATAAACATTAAGTGTTGGTTGGCTTATTTTACAAGCAGTGTATAAATTTTATTACTAAATTGTGTGGCATGAGTAAATGTAAGTTCTGTACAAATATATGTTAAATGTATGAGATGCAGGTTAAGTAAGTAATGCATTGAGAATGAAATATGATATGAACTATGTTACTTGTGTGTGTTAATGCAACCATGTAAAAAGTTGAAAGATGTTGGGTAAAACAGTTGAAAGATGCTAAGGAAAACAGATGAAAGTTGCTGGGTAAAACAGCTGAAAGATGCTGGGTAAAATAGCTGAAAAATGCTAGGTAAAACAGCTGAAAGATGTTAGGTAAAACAGCTAAAAGATGCTGGGTATGTAATGAAATGAAATGAAAATGGAAATGATTGAAATGAAAATGAAGTGTGAAATGTGAACAATGTAACATGGGAAAGAGTCACTTAAAGTGAAATGAAATGAAATATTAAAGTTATGAACATGAACATATGTGAATGGTTAAACAATGACAGAAAGAACAATGTATTATCATACTAGAAGTATCTATGCTTGTAGAACAGGGCTTACTGAGAAAGGCGAGTGCGCTAATAACTTTAGATGTGACAGTAGCTGCATAACGTATTAGGGCAAAGGGAACCTACTTGTATGGGTGGGTAGATTTTCCTATCCTTGGGGCCTTCGCTGGTAAACCTTTGTTTGAACTGTGTGAATACGAGATCAATCTAACACTTGAGGGCTTACTGAGTAAGGTGAGTGCCCTGGTATGCTTCTGCGGCAACCCTAGGGTTGCCTAAGTATCAGAACAAAGGGGTGCTACTTGTATGGGCGAGTAATCACCCCTATCATTGGGTAATCTAGTGGGTTAAATCTTTTGCATGTATTTGGTTAGGCTCAGAGAATGATTTCAGAAATTATGTTAACGATTTTTAAATGTTAAATAATACGTTGTTATATAAACTCATGTTAGTCACACACTGTTTTAATATATTGTTTCTTCCCTTACTAAAATGTGTCTTACCCAAATATGAATTTATCTTTTTAGGATTTTCTCGATATCAAGCTTAGAGAGTTCGAGGTTTATAACATTTTTGGGAAATAGAAAGAGAAAAAGGTATTTTTTATGTTAATTTTGAGATGTATAAATTTATGTTTTATGTTCTATGTTTTAAGTTTTCTAAGATATAGATGGTTGTGAATACTGGAAGTGTAGGTTATGTTTTGGAGACATGTACATATGTGATTATAGGTGGTAAATAGTTAATTTGGATTATGGATAGGAAGAGTAAACTCTGGTATTATATTTGTGGAGATTATATTTATATTTTTCGCTGCGTACATGATATTAATATGTGGATTATTAGGTAAATGAATGGATTAGTAGCATTCCGGACCCATGTAGAGGGTCGGGGCGTTACAGATGGTATTAGAGTCATATCAAGCGAAAGTGTGATTAAATTCACATCGCCTGGATATAGAAATGTCAGAGTATTAGGTTAGGAATGATTTATACCAAAGTATAGGATTGAGTTGCGATAAGGATAGGGATGGGTAAATTTAGATACCGTTAGGAATTTTGAATTGTGTTTCATAAGCTTGGGGGCAAAAATCTCTTGATGGTCTTCTGTGTTTTTTCTGAAGAAGTATCCAGTTTCAAAAAATCATGGTAAATCCATCGGTGGTAATGTTTCTGAGCAGAGAAATTAGAACTTGGGATTTGAACTCGATGGTTAGGTTAGTTGATTTAGGGAGAAAAATCTTTGAAGAAGAATAATTTAGGTGTTGTGGTTTAACTGTTTGTGGTCAAGTTGGGTGTTTGATATTTAAATTGGAGGATATGGAAATATATGATATGAGGTTGGTTAGTTGATTTCAGAGGCTATGGTATCGGGGGAAACCAGTAGGTACCTCTAGGTAGAGGTGGATCAGCACGAGTGTACTCGTTGATCCTGACTGAGCCAGATACTGCCGGGGGGGCAAGTATGTGTTTATGATTAAGATAATTATGATTTGATTTAGCTATGGATGATTGGGAAGTTTATATGATGATTTTATTTCATTATGGATAATGTTGGAATTCTTTTGATATAAATATTGAGATATAGTGAGTTATTGATGTCTGAAATGAGGAAATGATTGATTAGTAAAGAAATTTCGAGGACAAAATTCTTTTTAGGATGGGAGAATGTAATGATCCCGAAAAAAAATAAATAATAAATGTAATAACCCTAAAAAGGGCTATAGAAGATTAGTAGGGTGATTCCAAAAAAATAATTAATTAATTAATTAGATTTAAAAATAATAATTAATTTTTTTTATTTTCATTAATAAAATATATTATTATTAACATTAATTAAATATATTATTATTATTATTATTATTATTATTATTATTATTATTATTATTATCCTGAAGCTTCTAGCTTCAAGAGATTCATTTTTACTTTTTGGTTTTCTTTTTTTGTTATTTCTTCTTCTTCTTCTTCTTCTTCTTTTCTCTTCTGTTTCCTGCGCACACAGACTCTCTCTCTCTCCTCTCATTCTCTCTCCCTCTCTCCTCGATTTCGTGGTGGATTTTCGCCCGATCGAAAATCGGAAGATACTGCTGAACTCCATTCTCCGCTGTCGTCATTTATACCGGGAGCGGATCGGTGGTAGGAGCGGTGTAAACATATCTCCTGGGGTAAGTCAATTTCCCCTTTTTCTTTAATTTCTTGCAAATTATAAGACTGATTGACGAACGGACACCACCACGAGAATCTAGGGATGATTCTCTGTGAGTCTAGTAAGACAGAATTCTCGTGGGGTCGTCGTGGGCAAAACCCCAAATTTGGGGTACGGGAGTTATTAAGGAGTTTATTTTTAATTAATTAAGATTAATTTAAAAATACTAAAATGTTGAGCATCTGGGGTTAAAGTAGGATTTCTGAAATTTAGGGTCTGGGTGAACGCCGAGGGTGTAATTTTGGGACCCGCAGGTAAATTTTAAAAAATTAAGTGGGGGTGTTAAATAATAGTTTAAATATTAATTTGAGGTATATGGAACCTAGGGAAGGTTAGATGGGTATTATTTTGGAGAAATAGATTGATTAATCTAGGGAATATGCAAATTGTAGAAGTTGAATTTCGGGCGCCAAAGGCGTAGGATTTGGGGCTCTAGCGAGACTCTTAGTAGGCCAGGTAAGGGGAATAAATTATAACAGTATTTTTTGAATTACTGTTTAAATTAATATTTGAAAATGAGCATATGGTATTTTCCCTGAAAATGATTATGATATAAATATTAGATAAATTATGTAGCATGTGAGTAATATTAAATTGTGAATATTAAATGAAAACTGTGTGGTATGTGACTTATATTGAAAAATGTGAAATATAACGATGTGTATTTTCTGAGAAAATATTGAAACGAGAATGATTGATGTGATTAGTGAAAAATAATGAAATGTGTTATTTATGCGTGAGTAGAGATTATTTTCATGAAAAATAAGTTTGTACAAATTACTGATATGAGTATTTTGGAAAATGTGGAAATACATGAAATATGATATATATTATTATGAGATGATGAAATGTGTACAGAAAATGATGAGAATATTTATATTGAACTGAATTGTGATTTACTGAAACATGATTGATGATATGCCAATACCACACAATAATTGCATGTGTGTGTGAAGTTCCTACTGATGTCATTAGGGAAGTATGCTCAGTATGGAGATTGTGTGTGTGTGTGTGTGTGTGTGTGTGTGAAGTTTCTATTGATGCCGTTGGGGAGGTATGCTCAGTATGGAGACAGTGTGTGTGTGTGTGTGTGTGTGTGTGTGTGTGTGTGTGAAGTTCCTATTGATGTCGTTGGGGAGGTATGCTCAGTATGGAGACCGTGTGTGTGTGTGAAGTTCCTACTGATGTCGTTGGGGAGGTATGCTCAGTATGGAGACTGGATGTGTGTGTGACGTTCTTACTGATGTCGTTGGGGAGGTATGCTCAATAGAAAGATTGTGTGTATGAAGTTTCTACTGATGTCGTTGGGGAGGTATGCTCAGTATGGAAATTGTATTATGAAGTTCCTACTGATGTCGTTAGGGAGGTATGCTCAATATGAAAATTGTGTTGTGAGATTCCTACTGATGTCGTTGGGGAGGTATGCTCAGTATGGAAATCGTGAATGTATTGAGAATTGGAATTATGTGATCTAATGTATTATGTAAAGTACATAAATGTGAATTTATGTATACATAAATATGTAATGAGTTAAAATGGGAAATGATTATAATAAATGAAAGAGTGTGTGTTTTATAAAATAAATAATTGAGGCGAAGTGAAACTCTCCGCCTAAGGGTGAGTAAGGTGAATGCTCTGATAGGTATCAAATGTGGCCATACCATACTGCATAACGTGTTAGGGCAGAGGGAAGCTACCTATATGGGTAGGTAATCTTCCCTATTCTCAGGAACTTCGCAGATAATTATGTGTTGGAAATCATTGAATTTGAGAAATGGTTTTAAAGTTTATAAAAGCTTGTGTTGTATATCTATATGATTATAAGAATGTGAATATCAGTGTATTTTCTCATATGAAATGTTGTTTTGAAAAGTAAAGTATGTTATAACTGAACTCATATGGCCACACACTGTAAATAATTTATTCCTTCTTACTGAGATGTATCTCACCAAATTTATCTAAATTTTTCAGGGAACAGAGACCGACCGGGTGATAGAGCTCCATGATAGTAAGGAGCGGAACCTTGATATACAGGGTGAGTTTGGACTAGGGAGGTGTGATTCCCTAGGGTTGTATCGTTTTTGGGTATGAGATAGTATTGTGTAAATATGTATGTTAGTACTCTGGATATTATATTTTGGATGATATGAATATACTATCTTCCGCTGTTAGGTTTTATAGATAAAATAACTTTTTACCCAGTACCCAGTGTGGGTCGGGTCATATGAATGGTAGTAGGGTTGTTGACGTGGCCAATTTATGAATGTTATAGATGAAGAGTGAACATAAATTAATTCATTTAATATTGGGAAAAAAATTTGTACGAAAAATCGGGGTGTTACAATAAATAAATAAAATAAATAAATAAAATTAAAATTAAAAATGTTTTTAAAAAAGTTAAATTAATTAAATTATTATTATTATTATAAATTAAATGATAAAATATAATATAATAATATTATATATTATATTTTAATATAAGATTTTATATATAAATATATATATATATATATATATATATATATATATATATATATATATAGATAGATAAGATTACTTCCTGAAGCAGAGCTTCAGGAAGATTGGAAATTAAAAGCGTTCATCTCTCTGTTCTCTCTTTGCGTCAACGTCACTCCTTCCATCTCCATCTCTCTCACTTTCTTGAGGGATTTGCGGCTGATCGGGAAACAAAAGGTGTCGTTGGGTTCTTAACTTTGGCACCGACATTTCTACTGGAGCGAATTTGTCGTGAGAGCAACGTAGGCACCATTCCTGTGGTAAGGCAACATTTTTTCTAATTTCTCAATTTTTCGTTAAATCTGCCGTTAAATCGACGATCATGCACCACCATGGGGTCCTAATCGTGATCGTCGTCATTTTGGCATAAGTAAATTTTCAATTGGGGTTTTCTAGACCCCACTCCAAAGCGAGAGTGGGATTTAAAAATTTTGGTAAATTGGCTGTATTTAAGGGTATAATTATTTATTTAGGGTTGATTTAATGGAATTAGGATTTTTATTTCAGGGTCCGGGTGAGCACCGCAGGTATCTTTTTGGGGTCCCTGTAAGTGTAGTTCAAGAAACCAAGTAAGGGAAAAAATATATATTAAACCAGAATTTTTATGAATTTAATGAAAAAAATTTATGTTATATATACGTGTATATGTTTCGGTATGGGTTTAAAATGTCAACCATTTAAATTATATTTTTCGAGTTTAGGGCTTATTAGATACGTATATACGAAAATGAACTAATGAAAGTGGAAAATATTTTCAGGATAATTATGTAAGAAATGAAAGGTATTTTCAGTATATAAACATTAAATGTTGGTTGACTTATTTTATAGGCAATGTGAATTTTATTGCTAAATTGTGTGACATGAGTAAATGTAAGTTATGTGCAAATATATATTAAATGTATGAGATGCAAGTTAAGTAAGTAATGCATTAAGAATGAAATATGATATGAACTATGCTACTTGTGTGTGTTAATGCAACCATGTAAACAGCTAAAAGATGTTGGGTAAAACAGCTGAAAGATGTAGGGTAAAATAACTGAAAGGTACTAAGTAAAACAGTTGAAAGATACTAGGTAAAACAGCTGAAAGATGCTAGGTAAAACAGCTGAAATATGTTTGGTATGTAATGAAATGAAATGAAAATAGAAATGAATGAAACGAAAATGAATTGTGAAATGTGAACAATGTAAAATGGGAAAAAGTCACTTAAAGTGAAATGAAATGAAATGTTAAAGTTATGAACATGAACATATGTGAATGGTTAAATAATGACAGAAAAAACAATATATTATGATGCTAGAAGTATCTATGCTTGTAGAGCATGTTACGATTGGGCGGGGCATACTCCTCGCCTGAGGGCTTACTGAGAAAGGCGAGTGTACTAGTAACTTCAGATGTGGCAGTAGCTGCATAACGTACTAAGGCAAAAGGAACCTACTTGTATGAGCGGGTAGATTTCCCTATCCTTAGGGCCTTCGCTGGTAAACCTTTGTTTGAACTGTGTGAGTACGAGATCAATCTAACACTTGAGGGCTTACTGAGTAAGGTGAGTACCCTGGTATGCTTCAACAGCGACCCTAGGGTTGCCTAAGTATCAGAGCAAAGGGGTGCTACTTGTATGGGAGGGTAATCACTTATATCCTTGGGTAATCTTGTGGGTCAAATCTTTTGCATGTGTTTGGTTAGGCTCAGAGAATGATTTCAAAAATTATGTTAATGATTTTTAAAAGTTAAATAATATGTTGTTATATAAACTCATGTTAGCCACGCATTGTTTTAATATATTATTTCTTCTCTTACTGAGATGTGTCTCACCCGAATATGAATTTATCTTTTCAGGATTTCCTTGAGATCGAACTTAGAGAGCTCGAGGTTTTATAAGATTTTTGGAAAATAGAAAGAGAAAAGGGTTTTTTTTTTATGTTAATTTTGAGATGTATAAATTTATGTTTTATGTTCTATGTTTTAAGTTTTCTGAGATATAGATGGTTGTGAATACTAGAAGTGTAGGTTATGTTTTGGAGACATGTACACATGTGATTACAGGTGGTGCATAGTTAATTTGGATTAATGATAGGAATAGTAAACTCTGGTGTAACGACCCGGTCCTTTATACGGACCCAGGTGTCACTCTTTCATTACATAATATCTATATCTATTCAAGATATGGAAACAACCCGCCCTAAATAGGGACATACGGGTGTAAATAATACATAATCATGATGTAAATGTCGTGAAAAAACATAAACATCCATTGGGATTACTACTAGCCTTATACCAGAGTTCACTAATACATCCATAATTTACATACATTCGAACTTAGAGTAATCGTCATATTACAGCCCTCCAAAATGGACTTTCATCAAGTTTAGTACAAAATTTAGATGCTTACGTAAGCTAACCAAAATAACCACCCCAGTCCCTTTATCTACTAGGACCGACGCACGGACGGACCTGAAAACAAAGGTTGTAAGATAGGGTGAGACACCTCTCAGTAAGGAAGAAGGAGTTACAACAGTGTGTGACTGCATACATGCATATTTTCATTCAACATCTGGAATATAAATCAAATATTTTCAATACAGTAATGCATAAGGTATATCATCATTCATATTACAAAATTCCCACATCTGTCTTTCGACCATTTAATGATCTATCAGATAACCAACAGCAAAATATCCCTATAACCAGTTTTACCTCGTGGCTCGGGTTGTGCACTGGTACTCGTCCAATGCCCTGTTCGTGCAGACACTTCCGAGTACCTACATACGATCCGACTGCCTCCATTGGCCCAATATCAGCCAATGGTTTCACCCTACTAGCCGACCATCTTGGTACCCACATCGTTTAGTACGTGTGGTTGCACGTGTACATCTAGCTACGATATCATGCCGTATCATATAACAGTGGTTTCATTTCACCCTGCAAAGAAAGTATTTTTCAACCCTCCCGAGACTCTCAAGCTGTGGTTCTGTGTAGCATAAATTCAATTTATACAAATATGATTTTATCTCCCATAATCTATATCAATAGTATAGAAATAATTCCAGCGGGTTCAAACCGGCGTCTTTCCACCTGGTTTACCCCTCTTTGTTTACTAATGCGGCTCAATGTATCACCAGCCTCTGTTTATCACATTGTCAGTATTACAAATTGGAATTTCATTCCCACATTCTATATCGGTAGTATAGAAAATACATTCATTTTCATTTCAACATATATCACACAAGTTTAATACAAAAACCCGCTAAATGATAGAAATTCAATATACATAGTTTAACTAAATAAATAAAGGAATCGAGTCTCTCTTACTATAGTATAAACACAAATAAAGATGTTTGTAAAATTTGGAGATCATACGTTGAAATCCTCGTTTTTACCAAAAATCGTAAAATCGTCAAACCGGCATCTCTGTTCGGTAGAATTTCACAAATAAGCAGTTAAATCATAAATAATAACATAAACTAGCTTTTTAGCGGTTTAGTTTTCCAAATATGCTGTTGTAATCAAATTCCCCTTACCTTATATTCAAAATGAAACTTCGTACGAAAACAGTCCAAAACGACAACCCGAAATCTCAAAAACCTAAAACCACAGAACAGAACCTTACTATGTTTTCTACTGCTATCCAAATATCCAATCAAAATTAAGATCAGATTCCTACCTCGATTCTTGGGAAAACCTGAAACTCTCCGAAACGACGATCTGATCCACTAAAAGTGTAGAGTTTCCTCTTCTGATCCACGCAGTACCCTCCGTTTTTAGAAACGGACGACAAACGGCGAAGGGTCTTAGAGAGAGAGAGAGAAAATGAGAGAATGAGAGAGAATAAGAGAATTTATAGAATAAATCCTAACTTAACCCTTAAGTAATCTAAATAAATATCTCCTCCAAGATATTTATATATAAATATCTCAAAATATCTCTTTTCAAAATATCTTCTCCAAATTTATTTTTTTTTTTTCGGGGTCGGGTTACTACAATCTCCCCTCCTTATAAGAATTTCGTCCTCGAAATTCACCAACTGATACCAAACATACTCTACCTTATGTCGGAGACCTACAGAAGAGTCGACAGCCACCCTCAAAGCAGCTCCGACGCGAAGTTATTATCTACCCTTGCTTATGGCAGAGGAATATCGTACTTACAATGTGATGCTTCGGAAGATTACACACACAAAACTCTCCTGAAGACCATACCACCTATATTACTATACATAATTACGTACCATCCGAAAATAACTGTGGGTACTTCTAGCGTATTTCTGACTCTAACTCCCATGAAGCTTCCTCCACTGTATGGTTACGCCATAATACATTCACTAGCGGTATTTTCCTAGTCCGTAACTGCTGAACTTTCTGATCTAATATCAGTACTCATATGATAAAGTCTCACTGATCTCTAGAGGTTCGTAACTCAGTACATGCGATGGATCTGGTATGTACTTCCTCAATACAGACACGTGAAATACATCATGAACTCGAGATAATGCTGGAGGTAAAGCCACTCGATAAGCAACCGAACCTATCCTTTCAAGGATTTCAAAAGGCCCGACATACCGAGGACTTAGCTTCCCCTTCTTCTCGAATCTCATCATCCCTTTCATCGGAGTGATTCTCAAGAATACCATATCTCCTACTTCAAATTCCAACTCTCGCCGACGAGTATCAGCATAACTCTTTTGTCGACTCTGAGCTGCTTTAATTCTTTCCCTGATCAATGCGACCTTTGCAGAGGTCTGCTAAATCAGTTCTGGACCTAGTATCTGCCGCTCACCTACTTGATCCCAGTACAACAGAAATCGACACCAACGACCGTACAAAGCCTCATAAGGTGCCATCTCTATGCTCACCTGGTAACTGTTGTTATATGCAAATTCAACAAGCGGTAGATATCGTATCCAAATATTACCAAAATCTAGTATGCAAGCCCGCAACATATCTTCTAACGTCTGAATAGTTCTCTCTGACTGTCCATCCGTTTGTGGGTGAAAAGATGTACTGAACATCAATCGCGATCCCAAGGCATCCTGTAAACTTTTCTAGAAACGAGATGTAAAACGCGGATCTCAATCTGAAACAATAGATATAGGAACACCACGGAGTCATACCACCTCCTGCACATAAAGTTCTGTCAGCCTATTTAGAGAGTAGCTGACTCTGATTGGAATGAAGTGTGCAGTCTTCGTCAACCGATCTACTATAACCCATATGGCATTCTGCTCATGCATCACCGCACGTAAACCTGTCACAAAATCCATCGAGACATTTTCCCACTTCCACTCAGGGACGTCGAGTGGTTGAAGTGGTCCTGCCGGCTTCTGATGTTCTGCTTTAATCTGCTGACATGTTAGGCACTGTTCTACAAATCGGGCGATCTCTCTTTTCATATTAGACCACCAGAAAGATTCCCTCAAATCCCGGTACATTTTCGTACTACCAGGATGTACAATGTAGAGCGAACGGTGTGCCTCCTCTAGAATAACCCGTTTAATCACGGCATCATTCGGAACGCAAACCCTGCTGCGGAATCTCAGTATCCCATCACCAGAAATACTGAAGTCTAGCTTTAAACCATTCTGAACTCCTTCTATAACCTCAACTAACTCTGGATCCCCTTTTTGCGCTACACGGATCCTCTCTTGTAAGGTCGGTTGCACCACCAAGCTGGCAAGGACAGCCTGATAATTTCCTTCTACCACTTCCAAGTCCAACCTTTCCAAGTCCATACAAATTTAGTGCTGAACTCTAATCGCTGAAACAGACGCATCAACAGACTTCCGACTCAGAGCATCAGCTACCACATTAGCCTTTTCTGGGTGATAGCTAATAACACAGTCGTAGTCTTTAATCAACTATAGCCACCTGCGTTGTCTCATGTTCAGCTCCTTCTGGGTGAAAAAGTACTTAAGACTTTTATGGTCAGTAAAAATCTCGCACTTTTCACCATACAAGTAATGCCTCCAAATTTTTAATGCAAATACTACCGCTGCTAATTCCATATCATGTGTCGGGTAGTTCTTCTCGTACTCTTTAAGTTTCCAAGAAGCGTAAGCAATTACTCTGCTCTGCTGCATTAGAACACAACCAAGACCCTTCTTATAGGTGTCACTATAAATAAGGAATCTACCATCCCCTGAAGGAATGGTCAGGATTGGAGCAGTAACCAGTCGCCGTTTCAGCTCCTGGAAACTCAACTCACACTCCTCAGTCCAAATGTACCTCACGTTCTTCCTCGTGAGTCACGTCAAAGGACCTGCTAAACTGGAGAACCCTTCCACAAAACGACGGTAGTAACCTGTAAGACCTAAAAAGTTTCTGACTTCCTGAACATTCTTTGGTCTCGCCCAGTCCACTACTGCTTCAATCTTACTCGGGTCCACGGATACACCTTCCTTGGACACGACGTGACCAAGAAACGCAATCTGTTCTAGCCAGAACTCACACTTCTTCAATTTAGCATACAATTTCTTATTCCTAAGCATTTGCAAGACAAGCCCCCTCATGCTCTACAGCGCTCCTAGAATACACTAGGATGTCATCGATAAATACCACGACGAACCGATCAAAATATTCGTGAAAGACCCTGTTCATCAAATCCATAAACGCTGCAGGTGCATTAGTCAAACCAAAAGGCATAACTATAAATTCATAATGGCCATATTGAGTTCGAAATGCCGTCTTAGGAATGTCTTCCACTTTCACCTTCAGCTGGTGATACCCAGATAGTAGATCAATCTTAGAGTAGATTTGCGTGCCCTGAAGCTGGTCAAACAGATCATCGATTCGAGGTAGCGGATATTTATTCTTTACTGTCACCTTGTTCAGTTCTCTGTAGTCGATACACATCCTCATCGACCCATCCTTCTTCTTAACAAACAAAACGGGCGCTCCCCAAGGAGAAACACTAGGACGAATGTACCCCTTGTCTAGGAGCTCCTGAAGTTGTTCCTTCAGTTCTTTCAATTCAGCTGGAGCCATACGATACGAGACTTTTGATATCGGTGCCGTACTTGGAACTAGCTCTATCGCGAATTCCACTTCCCTGTCCGGAGGTAACCCTGGCAAGTCCTCTGGAAACACGTCAAGGAACTCGCACACTACAGCAATTGTTTCCAACTTATTTTCTTCAACCGGCGTATCTTTCACAAACGCCAGATACCCTTGGCAGCCATCTAAGAGTAGCCTCCTAGCTTGCAAAGCTGAAAGGATTCGTGGTGTAGAACACACACACACGACCCCTGGAATTTGAATTCCTGCTCCCCTGGTGGTTTAAACAACACCTCTCGCCTGCAGTAATCAATACTAGCATAATTGGCCGACAACCAGTCCATCCCAAGGATGATATCAAAACCATGCATGTCATAGACCACCAGGTTAACTGGTAGTATTCTTCCCTGAATTTCCATAGGGAAGTTACGGACTAACTTACTACACCCGACTGCAGACCCAGACGGCGTAGTCACTACCAGTTCATAATCCAACAGTTGCACCTCCAAACCACATAGTTTAACAAAATTACGGGAAATAAAAGAATGCGTAGCTCCAGAATCAAAAAGTACTACAGCTTCATGAAAAAACACATAAATAGTACCTGTGACCACGTCACCAGCGTTCTCAGCATCACCAGGAGTCAGAGAATATACCCTAACCTAGGCAGTACCCCCCTACTGACCGCCACGTTGTGTCGGAGCATTCCCTCGGTATTGCTGCTATGTGACTCCATCATTCCTCTGCCTCGGACAGTCTCTCATCTGATGTCCTTGTCTACCACACCGCATACAGGCTCTCGTAGACAACCAACACTGCCCCTGGTGTTTCTTACCACATAAAGAGCAACGTGGAACACTTGCGGCATTCTGGGACATGCCACCACTATTTTTCTTCCACTTACTCTGTCTTGTCCCAGATGAATAATTAGGAGGCGCTGGTCTCTTCTTCGTAACCTGAACTTCTGCATCCTCTAGTAAACACTCCTCTGCTACCGTGGCTTTGTCAACCAACGTAGCAAAATCCTACAACTGCAGAATCGCCGTCTGCTTACGGATCTCGTTCCTCAGACCCCTCTGAAACTTCCAAGCCTTCTTTGCTTCATCAGGAATCATGAATGGAGCAAATCGAGACAGCTCCTGGAACTTGGCAGCGTACTGCTGCACTGTCAGTGAACCCTGCGTCAAATTCATAAATTCCTCCATTTTCGCGTTTCTAATAGTAGCTGGAAAATAACGTTCAAAGAAGAGCTCTTTGAATCGGGCCCATGTCAACACTATCGGTATCGGTCGGTGCACCTCCATCTGCTTTACCGACCCCCACCATCTCTCAGCCTCCCCTGCCAACTTGAACGTGGCAAAGGTGACTTTCTGCTTTTCAGTGCAGTTTAACACACCTAAGATCTTCTCGATCTCCTGGATCCAATTCTCAGCACAAACTGGATCTGTACCGCCCACAAAAGCAGAGGGCTTCATTCTGGTGAACTGCTCAATGGAGCAACCCAACTCAATCATAGGACGATCCTGCCCTCTATTTGTACGCACTACCTCAACCATAAGCTGCTATGCGAATTCACGTAACACACTAGTAGAGTCGTTACCAGCCTCGGGGCCGGCACCCTCACTACTACTGCCACCTATATTGGCAGTGATATCCCTGGATTCCATCCTAAAAACATTTACAAGAATCCATTAGAATGTAATAGCCTAAGCATCAACTAACACTATCATACTATAGACTCAGTTCCTTAAATCCACATCCTGAATACCGATGTACTCCATTAATTTAACATCATCATTCTAACTCAAGTTCTGCCCTTCCACTTGGAAACAACACCATCAATAGATTGCCATGATTTTCTGAACCCTTCAAATGAACGAGAAAAACACAGAAGTCTGCCAATTGTTTTCGTCTCTAGGTATACAAAACAAAACTCAAGGTCATATCCATGTCCTATACTCTGGTATATTCTAGACTGTAACAACTAGCAACTTCTTAGTTTAGCACATATCCCGAACCAGGCAGCATGAATCAAATCATACTTCCGACTGGCTATGGGCTCTCATACCAAATGTAACGACCCGGTCCTTTATACAGACCCAGGTGTCACTCTTTCATTACATAATATCTATATCTATTCAAGATATGGAAACAACCCGCCCTAAACAAGGACATACGGGTGTAAATAATACATAATCATGATGTAAATGTCGCGGAAAAACATAAACATCCATTGGGATTACTACTAGCCTTATACCAGAATTCACTAATACATCCATAATTTACATACATTCGAACTTAGAGTAATCGTCATATTATAGCCCTCCAAAAAGGACTTTCATCAAGTTTAGTACAAAATTTAGATGCTTACGTAAGCTAACCAAAATAACCACCCCAGTCCCTTTATCTACTAGGACCGACGCACGGACGGACCTGAAAACAAAGGTTGTAAGATAGGGTGAGACACCTCTCAGTAAGGAAGAAGGAGTTACAACAGTGTGTGACTGCATACATGCATATTTTCATTCAACATCTAGAATATAAATCAAATATTTTCAATACAGTAATGCATAAGGTATATCATCATTCATATTACAAAATTCCCACATCTGTCTTTCGACCATTTAATGATTTATCAGATGACCAACAGCAAAATATCCCTATAACCAGTTTTACCCCGTGGCTCGGGTTGTGCACTGGTACTCGTCCAATGCCCTGTTCGTGCAGACACTTCCGAGTACCTACATACGATCCGACTGCCTCCATTGGCCCAATATCAGCCAATGGTTTCACCCTACTAGCGAGTACGTGTGGTTGCACGTGTACATCTAGCTACGATATCGTGCCGTATCATATAACAGTGGTTTCATTTCACCCTGCAAAGAAAGTATTTTTCAACCCTCCCAGGACTCTCAAGTTGTGGTTCTGTGTATCATAAATTTAATTTATACAAATATGATTTTATCTCCCATAATCTATATCAATAGTATAGAAATAATTCCAGCGGGTTCAAACCGGCGTCTTTCCACCTGGTTTACCCCTCTTTGTTTACTGATGCAGCTCGGTGTATCACCAGCCTCTGTTTATCACATTGTCAGTATAACAAATTGGAATTTCATTCCCACATTCTATATCGGTAGTATAGAAAATACATTCATTTTCATTTCAACATATATCACACAAGTTTAATACAAAAACCTGCTAAATGATAGAAATTCAATATACATAGTTTAACTAAATAAATAAAGTCATCGAGTCTCTCCTACTATAGTATAAACACAAATAAAGATGTTTGTAAAATTTGGAGATCATACGTCGAAATCCTCGTTTTACCAAAAACCATAAAATCGTCAAACCGGCATCTCTGTTCGGTAGAATTTCACAAATAAGCAGTTAAATCATAAATAATAACATAAACTAGCTTTTTAGCGGTTTAGTTTTCTAAATATGCTGTTGTAATCAAATTCCCCTTACCTTATATTCGAAATGAAACTTCGTACGAAAACGATCCAAAACGACAACCCAAGATCCCGAAAACCTAAAATCACAGAACATAACCTTACTATGTTTTCTACTGCTATCCAAATATCCAATCAAAATTAGGATCGGATTCCTACCTCGATTCTTGGGAAAACTCGAAACTCTCCGAAACGACGATCCGATCCACTAAAAGTGTAGAGTTTCCTCTTCTGATCCACACAGTACCCTCCGTTTTTGGAAATGGATGACGAACGGCGAAGGATCTTAGAGAGAGAGAGAGAGAGAGAGAGAGAGAGAGAGAAAGAGAGAGAGAATGAGAGAATGAGAGAGAATAAGAGAATTTATAGAATAAATCCTAACTTAGCCCTTAAGTAATCTAAATAAATATCTCCTCCAAGATATTTATATATAAATATCTCAAAATATCTCTTTTCAAAATATCTTCTCCAAAATTTTTTTTTTTTTTTTCGGGGTCAGGTTACTACACTGGTATTGTATTTGTTGAGATTATATTTATGTTTTTCGCTACGTACATGATATTAGTATGTGAATTATCAAGTAAATGAATGGATTAATAATACTCTGAACCCATGTTGAGGGTTGGGACGTTACAAGAGGTTAGATAGGGTCGATCAAGACTACCGAGAAAATTCATTCTGTAACCGGAGGCTTTAAGGGGAATGCTGGGGTAGCAATACCATGTGCTATAGGTGTGGCAGCCATGGCCACATAACTCGTGATTGTCGTGCTCCACCGAACAATGCACCCGCTCCTGATCAGAATAGGAGAAACAACCCGGCACCTTGTGGCAGCGGCCCGGCGCATGTTTATATGCTTGGTACAACTGAGGGGGACAATGTTAGAGGTGTAGGTAATATGTTTATGTTTGAATAAGCGATAATTTTGTTTGATTTTAAGTGATTCGATGATTTGGGTGTTAGAATTGATTGAACATTGTGAATGTAGTTAGTTAGTTTTTAAGTTGTGAAAAAATGATGGATTAACAAATTTTGAGGACGAAATTCTATAAGGGGGGGAAATGTAGTAACCCGAAACTGAAAAATAAAATATAAAAAAAATGAATAAATGAAAAATAGAGAATAAAATAAAGGGAAAAGAAAAATTGAAAAGGGCATCAAGAAGGGACTCGTCAACGAAGTAGTTCTACTCATCGACGAACGTCCTTCTGGTTCCCATCGACGAGTATGCGTGTCTCGTTGACGAAGAATTACCGAGAGAGGTTTCAGATATTTTTGAATTTTTTTGACGAACTCTCGACTTCATTAACGAATGGTCTTCTTGGGCTCGTCAACGAATCCACGTGTCTCGTCGACAAAGCCCTACTTATAAAAAGGCTTGCTTTCATTCTAAGCGATATTTTCTCTCTCCTCACAATTTTCTTTCTCTACCCTACGATTTCATCACCTTCTTTCTTCGATTTTGGACCCAATTCAACCCTGTATCTACGAGCTAGATTTTCGTCCACGAGCGTTGTTCTTGGGCTCGTCGATGAGTCCAAACGTCTCATCCACGAGGCCACGTTGCAGGTTGCTTATAAATAGGCAAAAATCATATTTCAATAGTGGAATTTTATTTTCTTTTGTTTCTCTCTCTAAACCACGGCTTCTCTGCCTTCTCTCTTCGATTCCGAGCTGGATTTGACCCGATTTGACGATCCGGTACCACCACGAGCTTCGTAGGATCGTTCTCTGCAAAATTGCAGGAGTTGATCGTTGATTTGAGGTTTTAGGAAAACATCCCAAAATCAGGATAAGTGAGTTATTTTAGAGTTTTCTTAACAAATATTGGTATTTGGAGCCTAGGAAGTATTAAATGGGTATTTTTCTGAGATTTGAGAATGTTGGGATTTTTGGAATACAGAGTCTCGTTTTATTTGGTTTAGGCAGGAATCTCGAGGAGCAGGTAAATACTTTATAATAGCTTTTTAATAATTTTTAAAACAGTTAGAGTTGGATATAAAATTATATATATTTTGGTATAAATATCTGAACAATGCAGGAAATGAAAATGTTGTTTTTGATTATATATTATATTGGGGAAAACGTGTGGTTTGAAACCATTTTTGTTAATTAAATGATTGTGAGTACTGTGGAATGTCGAATCATTGTGATTGCAAATATTGTTGGGTTGCGAATTCTGCTTGGTTGAAAATACTGCTTGGTTGAAAATATTGGTTGCTTGTGTAAACCGTGATAATTGTGTGGATATGTTGAATGATTGGATTTGCTATTGGTGGTGTGTGGTTCATGTAAATTGTGATATAGCATTGGCAGTGGTATGAGGAGGTCATTACATCATACCTGATATAACCGTCATATAACGTTGGCAGTGGTATGAGGAGGTCGTTATATGGGCATTTATATTAAGAGGTAAACATTGGCAGTGGCATGAGGAGGTTGTTTACTTATTTACCATGAACAGGGTGGTTTGTGGTGTCTTGTGTGGACCAGTCCTATGTGGACATGTATATTTTATGAGTCCTGTGTGGACGTGTATGATAGGTGTACTAGAGTCCTGTGTGGACGATTATATTTTGTGTGGATATTGACCCTGTGTGGATATGATTGAAGACTATGTGGATAGTCCTATGTGGATTGTTTGTGATATGTGTTTACATGTGGAACTTGTGAAATGATTAATATTGATTGCGGGTGATTTTAAGAGTCGTATAAACCAGATGGTTCTGAACGACGAGAGGATATTGGAGGGTGCGGAAGCAATTCACAATGAAGCAGCTGTTTTTTTCCATAATTTTCTTTCAGAGTCTTTAGAGGTTGAACCGTGTGATCTTTCCAAGTTAATTCAAAGGCAAATTTCATATGTTGATAATAATTTCCTTTATGCCGAACCGACAGAAGAAGAGGTTAAAAGAGCAGTGTTCTCTATTCCTAAAGAAAGCAGCCCAAGACCGGATAGATTTGGTTCTGAATTTTATAAATCTTGCTGGAACATTGTAAAAAAAGATCTCTTGGATGCAGCTATGAATTTTTTTCAAGGCACTTCTCTTTCCAAGTTTTTTTCCTCTTCGTTTATTATTTTAATTCCGAATATGAATAATCCTTCTAGCTTTGATAAATTTTGGCCTATTAGTTTATGCTAAGTGGCTTATAAGATTCTTTCCAAGATTATTCTTCTTAGACTAATCGAGGTTGTTGATAAATTGGTCTCGCATGAACAAGGCATCTTTATTCTTGGGTGTAGTATTTTTGAAAATATTACACTTGCTCAAGAAATGGTGCAGTCTTTGCACAAAAAAAATAGCTGGCGGCAATGTGATTGTAAAACTCAATATGGCTAAGGCTTATGACATAATGAATTGGAATTTTCTTCTTGAGGTTTTTAAGGCTTTTGGTTTCTTTGAGAGGTTTTGCAAGCTCATAAAAAATTGTGTGGAGTCCCCATGGTTTTCTGTTTTGATGAACGGAACCTTTAAAGGGTTTTTTCAATCTATGGGAGGCTTGCGGCAAGGGGATCCACTCTCTCCTTATTTATTCATCATAATGGAGGAGGTTTTGACAAGGTTGCTTAGGAAAAACAATGAGACTGGCCGGATTGGTCAATTTAATCATCCGATTGGGGCCTCATTAGTTTCGCATTTGTTATATGCGGATGATATTATTCTTTTTGCCAATGGTGGGAAGAGGTCTGTTAGAAATTTAGTTTACGCTCTGGAAATGTATGAGAAGTGGTCAAGTCAAAAAATCAGTAAGACGAAGTCAGCATTATTCCTTTCAAAATACATCACTCCTACTTGGAAGCGTGGTTTATTGAGAATCACAGGTTTCATGGAAGGTAAATTTCTAGTTACATATTTGGGTGCGCCTTTGATGTCTGGAAAATTGTCTTCCAGGACATTGGAGCCTCTTGTGGAGAAGATTAGAAAGAAAACTGCAGGGTGGAAATCTAAGTTGCTCTAGCAAGGTGGAAGATTGATTTTATTAAGACATGTGTTGTCTAGCATGCCTATTCATTTGATGTTTGTTACTAAGGTTTCGCACGTCACATATTCTCGCATTAACTCTCTCCTTTCTAATTTTTTATGGGGAGAGATGAAAGATAAAAGGAATATTTTTTGTTGCTCTTGGGGGAAAATTTGTAAACCTACCTCGGAAGGGGGTCTGGGCCTGAGAGATCTTAAGGAAGTTCAGAAATCTCTTCTCATGAAATTTGCCTTCAGATTGCTCACCTCTAACAATCTGTGGGCAGATTTTTTTCAAGACTAAATATTGCAGAAATGATTATTTATTAATAAGGAAGGGGAGATCAAATGACTCTCAGTTCTGGAAATCAATTATGGCCACAATTCCAGAAGTTATGGATAATGTTAAGATTTTGGTGAGAGGTGGGAACTCTTCTTTTTGTTTCGACAGGTGGCTGTCTTCAGGCCCGTTATCTGTGAGCACTGAGGATGTTTTGAACAAGAAACTGTGTATTAAAGATTGCTGGCTGAATAATAATTGGAACTCTAATTTAGTTATGGATTTGATTGGTGTCGATAAAACAATGGAAATTTTGCACCAGGTGCTGGCGAGTAAAAGTGGGTAGGATATTTTTGTATGGAAGCCTGCTCTTGACGGTAATTTTCTACAAAAACGGCTTGGGAGGCAGTGAAGATCAGAAGTGATAATTTTGTGTGGAATGACTAGTTTTGGCATTCTTTATTGCCCAGAAGAATCTCAACGTGTTTATGGAGAGCCTGGTTTAGATGCTTGGCTGCAGATGATAGAATTCAGACCAAAGGAATATCAATGGTTTCGACTTGTGATTGTTGTATTCGAGATGCTAGGAAAATATTGATCATATTCTTTCTTTAGGTGAGGTGGCTTTAGAGGTCTGGCGTCGGGCTAGTGTGGTGTTGGGGATTCCTTCGAACGATCCCTTCCCTAGAAACATAAAATGGCAAACTGGTTCCACTATGCTCAAAAGTCGTCTATTAAAGGTATTTTAATTGGACTGATTCTGTGTTTGATTACGTGGTGCCTCTGGAATCAAAGATGTAAAGTGAGAATGGAAGGAGTTTACCAAAGTGCAGATGAGATGTGGAGAAGTGTTCGATTTTGGGTTAGTTTTATTGTTGAGAGTACCAATTCTTTTCAAAAATTGAAGAAGTTGGACATTAAGATTTTGAATGAGTTTCAAATTAAGCATCAGAGAGGTTGCGATAGGCCTAGAAAAATTATTTCGTGGCTTAAACCTCCAGTAGGGTGGATAAAACTTAATTATGATGGGAGCTGTAGGGGCAATCTAAGTACTTCAGGAGGTGGAGGAATTATTCGGGATTGTCATGGCATAGTAAAAGCAGCTTTTTCAAGTTATTTTGGTAATGGTACGAATAATAGTGCAGAATTAAAAGCAATCAGGAAAGGAATTCGTTTGTACAAATGTTTGCATTATTTTAATGTGATTATTGAAAGTGACTCACGAATTGTAGTTAATTGGTTGCGGAAAGGTAGATGAATTTTGTGGTATCTTTGGGAATTTTGGGAGGAGCTTGTGGTAGAGTTAGAAGGAGTGAACGTCATGGTGATGCATCAATATAGGGAAGGCAATAGTGTAGTAACCCGAAGAATAATAGTATTTAAATAATAAAGAGGGAGGGAAATGGAAACAGTAACAGAAGGAGGCAGCCGACTTCGTCTTCTAAGAAAATTTTTCAGGCTTTGTCGATGAACACAGGGATTTCATCGATGAGGGTACTTCAAGATCTCGTCGACGAGGTCCCATCTCATCGACGAGAAGATACCAAGAGGGATTTTTTAGAAGTCTGAAATTTGTCGACGAAGGTGTAGGTTCGTCGACGAACTTTCTACAAGACTCGTCGACGAGGTGACTTGGCTCGTCGACGAATCCTGTAGTATAAATAGTGCTTAAACTCAATTTTTACGCAGAATTTCAGCGCAGACTCACTCTCTTTTCTCTCCTACGGCCTCTCCCTCTTCTCTCTTCAATTCCAGCCCTGTCGTTCACCGAATCGACGATCTAAGGCCACCACGATGATCCTGACGGAGTTCTCTTCAAGTTTGCTGGGACGGATCGTCGGTGGGATCGAGTCGAATGTCTTCCTAGAATCAGGGTAAGGCCTTTTAGTCAAATTTTGGCCTTCTGTCAATTGTAGGAAATGATGTAGGTAAAGAAATATTGATATTCTGTTCTAACGAATGTTATTTTCAGGGTGTTGAGTGGAGAACCCTGCGCGTGTAGGACCCGCTATAGTTGGGGGATTTTAGTAGAAATCAGGTAAGGGAAATATGTTATGCTAGGTTATTCGAGTATGATTTCAGTATAAAATTTTATATATTCTATCAAAGTATTATTCACAGCAGAGAATTATACAGTTTATCAAGTATGATTAATATGTTTTAAAATTATTGTATGGCTTGAGAATATAGATATAGTATAGAAACATGTTTTACAGTATTTTTTAGAGATGTGTTTTACAGAATATACAGACAGTGAATGTATTTTACAGCAATTACAGAAATACCATAATTATATAGTTTTACAGTATCATGACATACAGATTTACAGTTAATTACAGAAATACAGTTGATATAGATACAGTTTTCTACAGCGTCATGGTTTATACAGTTATTACAAAATCATGGTAAAACATATAGTTGTATATAGAGATGTATTATATAGTATCAGACCCTGTTGGACCATATAGTTACAGAACACGGTACCGTAGCTACATACAGTATATAGAGTGAAACCACCTATTCAGATAATACGTGGTATAAAGGTCGATCGCATAGAGCCCACGAGTGGACAGGCTCCCTATTAGATATAGGTAGAGGAGGGCTGATCAGACCTATGGAGTATAGTGATCTATTCTTGGTTGGCCAGCCAGGGTAGATCCCACCTACGGACCGCACAACCCTGTCATGAGGGGTTAAATCATGACACACAGTTATCCACAGGGAAGATTTCAGTTACTACTATGTTTATATAGATTTACAAAGACATAAAATATATATATTTATTAGAAGTATTTTGAGTAGAAACCTAAAGTATAGAAATGTTGAGCAACAAATAAAAGATGATGATTTATATTACTGGTATTATACTTTACATATTCAGTGATACATGATTATATAGTAGTGGATTTTCACAGTATTGTAACTCATTTGCTACACACTAACAATAGCATATTTCGTCTTACTGAGCGTTGGCTCATCCCAATTAATTTAACATTTTTCAAGTGATCCAGGTAGGCAAGCATATCAAGCTCGCAGGTAGAGGAGCTTCAGTACTGCCTTGTCAGTAGAGAGTGAGTAATTGTTTTAGAGTATTTTTGTATAGCCCTAGCCAGTCGTGGGTATTTTGGGGAACAGTCATATATGTATATATTGGGAAACATTTTAGCACTCTGGTATTGTATATAATTACATATGGTTACGTTTATTTGATTTCTGCTTCTCGTTGCTTAGGTTGATGATTGGGTTTAATCCAGTGTGGTATCAGAGCATTTTAAATGTTATAGTGTAAAATAAAATATATAAAAAAGTAAAAAAAATAATTAAAAAAAAAACCTCAGTTAAATAGCAAGTCGTTACAAATAGTGCATCGGATTTTCTTGCTAAAGAATGAGAAATGGGAAATAATGTAATTTACGAAAAACAACAGCTTCTACCACGTTATCTGAAAGGTATTCTTCTAATTGATAGGTAGGGTCTCGTTTCTGTTCGTCGTTAGCTCAACTCTAGAGTTTCGTCGAGTATATTTTGATTTGATTTTGGTTGTGTTTATATTTTTGTCTTCTTTGTTAGTTATGTTTAGTTTTTGTTGCCCTAGTTTGGTTTGTTTGCTGGTGTTGGTTTTTTTTTTAGAGGGTTTCTCTATACTCTCCCTTTTGTTTTATCTTATAACCACAGTATTCCTCCACCATAAGTGAGGGTATATTAATAAATAAATGGAGGTGCCGCCCTCTTTTTAAAAAAAAAAAAAGTATTTATGGTAAAGTAGATCATTCCACCCGATGGCTTGTTGAGGAAGGCGAGTACTCTAATAATTATTTGTAGATACCAGAGTAGAGGGAAACCACTTGTATGGGCGGGTAACCTTCCCTATTCTCGGAGACTTTACCTGAGTACATAACCCGAGGGCTTGCTGAGAAAGGTGAGTGTCCTAGTATTAGCACTAGAGTAGATGGAATCTACTTGTATGGGCGGGTAGACTTCCTTATTCTCGGGAATTATCGGTAAAAATAATCACATATGTGGGCATGTGGTTGGGTGACAGAAAAGTTGACATTGGTGTGACTATGAACGTGTTATCTTGGCTGCTATGGGAATATGAATGTGTTTATATGGATATTTTAATTATGTATTAAACACTTCAGTCACACACTATTATAAATTATTTCTACCTTACTGAGAGGTGTCTCACTTCGTTGAATTATTAATCTTTTCAGGTTTTCCTGGTGATCGAGCTTAATTAGATAGCCCCAAGGTGGGGTTAGTTTCTTTATGAGTGGACATTAAAATGGATATGTATTTAGTTTCATGTTTTATATATATTATTCAGGTTTTGTAATATGGAGAATGTGGTTATATTTTATAAAGTTGTGGATGTGAATATAGAACTCTGGTATTATGTCTTAGGTTATTTAAATTATTTCCAATGTATTAATGGCATCAGAGGCACGTGTTGGTCTGCTAGCTCTCCGGGCCCCATGTGGCGAGTACGGGCGTTACATAAATCCAAGGGCTTTTCATAAGTTTCATTGGTTTAGGTCCTATTCCCTTTTATCTAACCTCAGATTGGGAAGAATTCCATTGTATCCTCTCTGACCTCCCCTTTCTCTTTTGCAGGTTGGAAGGCTTGGGCTCATTTTCTGCTTTTGTTTTGCAACTCTCCTTAAGGCTTTTTGGGGCTTTGATTTAGTGCAGATGATGGCACTTGGCAGGCAGGAGATGGTAAGGCCATTTGAGTTTGGGTTGTTTGGTTGGCTCTATTGGGATGCAGAATCAATTCTTGAGAGGTTCTGTCTTCCTCAACAGATAAATCCTGGGGCTTTTCAGAAGTTTCTGATGGAAAATGGGCAGGTTGCTCTTGCAATAAGTAGTAGCAAGCTCTGCTGTCTCCCGTTTGGCCAGGAATGATGCTGGGTGTTTCTGTTGGAGTAAGCGTCAATGCTCAATTGTCGGAGGAAGTAGCAACTGTAGGCTGAAGACAACATCTGCAGTAGGTGGAGGAAGTTTGGCATCAGCTCATTCTCGAACAGCATCAAGTTCTCAGTGGTCGTCATCAGCTGCTTTGGCAGTTTCTTGTGTTGGTGTTTCCTTCAGCTCTCTGATGTTTTGTTGGTCGCTCTCTGTTTTTTGCCTAGATGTGCAGTTTGTTCCCTCAAGTCTCTTGTTTGTGGTTGTCCCACTCCCAAGGGATTTTCCAAGTTTTTGGTTTTGGCTTCCGGGAGCAACTGGAGGCTGAAGTTGGCATTTTCTATTGGAAGAGCTGGCATGCTGCTTGTGCAAATAGGAGAGGTAGGCCCTGAAGGTGAGGCTGAAGTCATCGGCATAGTTCAGGTGCTGGAGAAAGAAGCTATTTCAGGTTGAATATGTTTGCTAGCTACAGCTGGTAGAGGAAGTTAGACACCAAATGCTTTTGATTAGCTTCAAATTCTCAAAGGCTGCTTTCTTGTTTTGGCAGCTCAAGTGCCCCTCAATTCTCTAATCTTACTTTAGCAGCCCTTAGTTTTAAACTTTTAGCGTTAATTGGTCTTGATTTACCTTTTTTTTTTCTTTAATTAATTTACCAAGGACAGTTTGGATCAAAGATTTTATTTAAAAAAATGAAATAAAAGAAAAAAAGAAAAAAAACTCATTTTTTATTCTATTTTTTTGTATATGAAATAATATTAAAAATAAAATTTTATTTTAATACGATTAAAAATTAAGAAAATTCAAATACTAATGACTTGTAAGAGGGAAATACTGTCATGAATATATTTGGGGAAGGAATGTATTATTTGGGGGAAATACTGTCATTTCCTTTAATAAAGTTTAGTTTGGATCAAAAAATTTTATTTGGGGAAGGAATGTATTAAGGAAATGAGGGAAATTATTTTTCTTTTCTTTTTAAATACTTCAATCACATGTGAATAAATAACATACAATTTCTTTCACCATTATAACAATTTAAGACGTAGAATTTGGTAAGGGGCCGCGCGGACGCAGGCCCCCACTATCACAAATTATGACGTACACTCTCCCACTTGGGGAGATGTTAGGCGAGCACCCCTCCCGAGTGCAATGGAGGACACCCGCCTAGGCCATGAACCTTCATGATCGTTCATAGACCCCGTCCAGGTAAGTATGGTGTCTTTGTATCTCTCCTTTCGCTTTATACTCCAATCCCTTTTCTCTTCTCTTCTGCTCTTTCGATGTGGGACAACTGTACCTCTCAACGTCATGTTTCTCTCATCTCACCTCCCCTGTCCCTTCGATAATCCAAACCAACCCGGCAAGAGAACTCTCTCTCTCTCTCTATTATCCGTTGATCGTGTTTTATGTGAACGTTAGCGGTGCTGTGTGATGGTTAAGCGAGACACTCTGGGAGGTAGGTGCAGTCGATCTGGATTCGCGATCCCCTGGCTGAGATTTTTCTTTTCGTTGTTTAAGTTCTGGGCAGCTTTGCATATGCATTTGTATTTTTAATTGAATCCTTTATGTGTTAAAGGGTTTCGTTTTTTGTCACCAGTTTTTGTCATTGCAGTTGTTGTCTCTTTCCATTAAGCTACCTGAATGCTTGTGCCAGGAGTTGATTGAAGTGTCCTTTTTCCTGTTTGCAATTATATGTTGCTATTTGCCTTAAATATCCATTGAAGAGTGTGTACGCGCGTGCGTGTGTGTAGAGAGAAAGAGAGAGAGAGAGAGTAAGTGAGAGAGAGCACGCGTCCACGTAAGGCACACCAAATGTTCGAGGCAATGCCTCTTTGGTAATCCTGCTCTAGCAGTAGCCAGAAGCCATGTATGATCACTACTAGTTTGTTGTAATGTTGAGGATATGGCTCCCTTACTTGAGGTAATTAAGAGCTCCTCAAGGAAATTTATCTCCCAATCTACTATCTGTGGGGCATATTGTAGACTACCCAGATGCTTTTTTTTTGGAAGGCAATGGGCCTTTAAAAGAGACCCATTATTTTAGTTTTGGAGTATTGTTGTAGCTTGTTGCTTGCAAAAGTGGGGAATTGGTGTTCCCCTGTGGGGCGTGGGCACTGTCTTTAATTACTTCAGGCTTTCTGCTATGGACAAAGTGACAAACCTACGATCTTAATTGGATTCTTTGTTGTCTTTGTTGAACCTTAGCTCTCATGTGCATTGAGCAAAATTAATGTGTTTCTAATGCAGTAAAGAAGAGAGAAACCAGGAAACTCATGATAGGTGAGACATAAGAAAGGGAACCTACGAAATGGGTTCAGAAGTCCCCAAAAGTAACTAAGGTTTATTGGCAAGGTGGACAACAGAGGCATTTCAAAGATTTTTTATAATTCAAAAATTCCAGAAAAACTGCGAACCATTGGACTTGTCATCTGGACAACAGGAACTGAAGCTTGCTCTTGATTACACTTTTCTTCTTAACAGTGTGCACCATTAGAGCTCTTTCTTCTTAAATAAAGATTCCAATGCATATATAAATTGATATTTTGTATGTTTGAAGAAACCTATCTCTGTGCATTATGAAAAGCATTTAGATCTTCTACAATAAAGATTGCAGTGCGTATATATGTTGTCTACAGCATCTTGGATCATTGATGTGTATCAAATTACAAATTGTTTGAGAAAAAATGCATTTCAACTCTGATAATACAAAGTACTTGACTATATTTATACAAGGCAAGAAAGCTTAACTAACTATAACTATAATAACTAACTTGTCTTCTCCTCTTCCAGTTTAACATGTTAACTCCATTTGTTCAATGTGTGAGGCAATATTCCAACACCCCCCCCTCAAGATGAACATGGATATTGAGAATGTTCATCTTGCAGAGATTATGATGAAACTGAAGAGAGCCGAGAGGCTTTGTGAAAATATCTATCAATTGTAATCGTGAAGGAACATGGAAGAACTTGATGATGTGTTGTTGCAGCTTTTCTCTGATAAGATGACAGTCTATCTATATGTGTTTTGTTCTCTCGTGTTGAACTAGATTGGTTACAATAGACAAGGCTGATTTATTGTCTGTGTAAACTAAAGCTGGTTGCTGATGATTGATGTTGAGGTCCTATAATGCATAAAGGAGCTATTGAATTTCACAAGCTGTTGAAGCAATGGCCCTATATTCTGCCTCAGCAGAAGATCTACTAACAGTAGCTTGCGTTTTACTCTTCCAAGAAATTAATGAATCACCCGAGAAGATGGCAAGTCCAGTTACACTCCTTCGAGTATCAATACACCCAGCCCAATCACTGTCTGAGAAATCCTTGAGCTGCAAATCTGATGAAGCTGGAAAAAATAAGCCTTGGCTAGGGGTTGCTTTTAGATACCTGAGAACTCGAATGGCTGCTTGGTAATGACTAATAGCTAGTTTGGCTAAAAACTAAGAACTTGGACTGAATAGGCAAGATCAGGTCGAGTTAATGTTAAATATAACAACCTCCCAACTAATCTTCTATAGGCCGAAGGATCTTCATACAAATCAGAAACTGAAGCAGTGAGCTTTAAATTCGAATCCATGGGAAAAGCTGCAGGTCTGGCACAAAGAACTCCAGCTTGTTCAAGTATGTCTAGAACAAACTTCGGCTGACAAATTGATATACCAGTTTTAGATCTTGCTACCTCCAAACCGAGAAAATATTTGAGTTCCCCCAAATCTTTAATTGTAAACTTATCATGTAAAAAGGTTTTAAGCAATTGTATTTCAAGCAAGCTGTCATTGGCTAAAAGAATGTCATCTACATAGATTAATAAAGCTATGAAGGATGATTCAAATTTCTTGATAAACAAAGAACAATCGGAGCTATCTTGAGTAAAACCATAAGCAAGCAATGTTGTGGATAGTTTAGCAAACCATTGCCTAGATGCTTGTTTCAAACTATATAGACTCTTCAAAAGTTTACAAACTTTATTTTCTCTTTTGACAACCAAACCAGGGGGTAACTCCATATAAACCTCTTCATGTAATGTAAGTCACCATGTAAAAATGCATTATTGACATCCATTGGTGAAGATGCCAATTTTAATAGCAGCTACAGTAAGTAGTAGCCGAATGGAAGTAATCTTTACTACGGTAGAAAAAGTGTCAAAGAAATCCAATCCTTCTTGTTGAGTGTAGCCTTTAGCTACCAATCTAGCTTTGTATCTTTCTATAGTTCCATTTGCCTTATACTTGATTCAAAAAACCCATTTACAACCTATGGTTTGTTTATTAGGAGGAAGAGTAACAAGTTCCCAAGTCTTATTTAACTCCAAGGCATTTATTTCATTTTGCATTGTAGCTTGCCTTTCAGGAATTTTAGCAGCCAATTTGTAACTTTTGGGTTCAGTGGAAGCTAAAAGGGATACTAGAAAAGCTTTATGAGAAGTAGACAATTGATTTGCAGAAAGAAAATCAGATATGGGATATAAAATACCTTTATTAGGAGAGCAATCAGCAATAGCAGATGAGGGAGTTGCATATGGAACCTGTGAAGCAGTACCACAATAATAATCTTGCAAGTAATTTGGCATTCATTTAATTCTTGAAGATTTTCTAAGTTGTGGTGAGGCAATATTTGGAATAGGGTAAGTGTTCGAAGATGGTTGATTGTTTATGAGATTCTGATCTGAGACGATGTGCTGGTTTGATGGTGAATGTTGATCAGAAATATAATCAGAAGAATGAAAATAGAAATCTGAATTAGAATTTGTTGGAGGAAATAGGAAGGTGTGTGTTTCAGGATTGAATGGAAAAGCCTTGAAAGGAAAGACATTTTCAGAAAAGACTACATTTCTTGAGATGAATACCTTATTTGTATTAAGGTCCATTAATTTGTAGCCTTTTATGTCAGAAGGGTAACCCAAGAATAGACATTTGGTGCTCTCAGAGCAAATTTATGTCTATGATTAGTGAGTGTTGATGCAAAACAAAGACAACCAAACACTTTGAGGTGAGAAAGATTAGGTGGTTTTTCAAATAGCATTTCGAATGGTGTTTTGTTGTTGAGAAGAGGAGTAGGAATTTTGTTGATAATGTGTGCTGCAGATAACACACAATCACTCCAAAAAGTTAAAGGCAAGTTTGCTTGAAACATTAAGGCCCTGGCAGTGTTTAATAAATGTTGATGTTTCCTTTCCACAACTCCATTTTGTTGTGGAGTTTCCACACAACTTCTTTGATGTATAATGCCATTGTCATTATAGAATTGGGTCAAAAGGAATTCGGGGCCATTATATGACCTTACTGTTTTGATAGAAACATTAAACTGAGTTCCTACCATTGTGCAAAAATTTTTAAGGATAAAAGGAACTTCAGATTTCATCTTGAGCATGTATACCCAAGTACAACGTGTATAGTCATCAACTATAGTAAGGAAGTATTTGAAACCAGAATAGGAAATAACATTGAAGGGACCCCATATATCACAATGGATCAAGTCAAACTTTTTATTTGAACTGGTTTGAGATATAGGAAGTGAAATCCTTCTTTGCTTTGCTAAATGACATACATCACAAAAATTTGTAGAATTGAAAGATATAGATGACTCTAGCTGTCTAAGAAAAGGTAATCTTGAGTTAGAAACATGGCCTAATCTGTAATGCCAAGTATCTAATTGATTTTGAGTAATAGCTAAGGCCAAGGAGGAAGAATGAAACTTGGGTTGGTTGCAAGTAGCAGCTTTTGAAGTAGCTTGAGATAGGTGGTACAGTCCATGTTTCTCAAATTCAATCCCAATCTTCTTCTTTGTTCATTGTTCCTGTAAAAGGCAGTAGGAGTCAAAGAAAGAAGCACAAATATTAGACTGCTTTGTTAGTTTAGAAACAGACAGTAAATTGAATGAGAAACTAGGAACACATAACACATCATTCAAAGATAATGTGTTTAAGAGACAAATATTGCCAATATGTGAGGCAGGAACAGAGTTCCCGTTTGGCAAATTAACAGAAGTATTGATTGATTTAGGTGGAGAGGAATATAATAGTGGTGAACATATCATATGATCTATTGCACCTGTATCTAGAATCCATGAGGATATATCTTATAAAGGTGAAGAAACCGAATAACAAAGGTTTGAAGGTTTACCAGAAAATTGAGAAGTAACAATGTTTACAGCTGGTGAAGTTGTTTGGGTGGATATTGGAGATGAAGTAGAATTTGCAAGTGCTAGCAATTTATTAAATTCCTCAAGAGTAAAAGAAAACTTTTAATCCTCGTTACTGTGTTGAATGGAGACCTCAAAGGTTGACATAGCAGTAGGAGCAGTGGGTGGTTTGCATTTCCCTTTTGGTCCAGTCCAGCCAGGAGGGTAACCATGAAGGTGAAACCATTTTTCTACTGTATGTCCATTACTCCATTGTATCCACAATGAATGCAATGTAGAGAAGATCTCTTCTGTTTGTCTTTGGAAAACTTCGATGGAACAAATGGCTGAATACTCTGTTTGGCAATCAAAGCATGAGTTTGATTGCTGACAGAATTATTTAGTTGTCTTTGACTTTCCTCTTGAAGTAGTAAAGAGAATACTTTTGCCATACTTGGTAATGGTGAAACCATAAGCAATTGGCTTCGAATTGAGGCGTAGGAGTCATTTAAGCCAACCAAAAATTTCAATACATAATCAGATTGTTGTCTAACCAGCAAAAAATCAAACAGGTTACAGGAACATGTTGCCATCTTTCCACGGCTACAGGTTGGGAATGGTCTGTAATTAACGTACTCATCCCATAATGTCTTGAAAGAATTAAAATACTCAGTAACTGATAAAGAACCCTGATTAATAGAACTTAGAGATTTTTCAAGATGAAAAACTCTCGGACCATCACTTTGTAAGTATCTTGTTTGCAATTCTTTTCAAAGATCAACAGCAGATGTAACATAAAGAAGACCGTTCCTTATTTCTTTGGAAATAGAATTCATTAACCACGAGAGAACCAGATTATTGGCACGCAGCCAAGCAGTATAAAGAGTACATTGATTAACAGGAGGAGCAAGAATCGAACCATCAATGAACGCTGCTTTATTCTTGACTGTTAGTGCAATGGTGATTGATCCACTCCATGCGATATAGTTATCACTAGTAAAGATTTCAGAAACAAGTAATGCACCAGGATTGTCACTTGGATGCAAGTAGTATGAACTGGAAGAATCATCCGAAGGATTGATCATGTGATGAGAAGTATGAGAACTGCTGAAATTTTCGTCAATAGAAGTCATTTCTGGAATTTCTCCAAGAAATGCAAGAAATATGTAGAAGAAAAATACAAGAAAGATTTCAGATCAAAATCTTTCCTTACAAAAAACAAAAACAAACTCAATATACACTTGGGAACAATGCTTGCAGCTCAAGACAAGGCCAATGTCAAGCAACTGTATCTTTTCACTTGCAGAAAAAAAACTTGAACTACGAAATCATCATCATCTTCTCTGCTTTTCTTCAGATTTCTATGAGTATTTGCATCAACAGAATCTGCAGTGGGAAGAGATTCGAACCCTGTGAGAGAGGAATGGCAAGCAGAATTCTTCAAGTTTTCTTGAAACAAGAAGAGAGAGCAGAAGACAGTTGCTCTGATACCATGTCAAATAACAGATTGTTTGATAAAAAATGCATCTCAACTCTGATAATACAAAGTACTTGACTATATTTATACAAGGCAAGAAAGCTTAACTAACTATAACTATAATAACTAACTTATCTTCTCCTCTTCCAGTTTAACATGTGTGGCCTTCGATTTTAACTCCATTTTTTCAATGTGTGAGGCAATATTCCAACAATGTGAGATGTCCGTACTCCCTAGACCCCAAAATGATCCCTCAGATGTCATAGGATTGGTCATTTGGACTGTAGTTCAGCATGGATTGCCATTCAGCAATTTACTTTGCTATATGATTGTATTTTCTTTCCATACAATTTGCCATATTTTCTTTTTGAATTTGTTGAATATATCTTCTCATCTTTCTTTGTCATATTTACTATAGTATTATTTTGGCTCACTCTGGTACTTATTGGTAATCCACTGGTTATTTTTATCACTGTTGCATAGGTGTTCATTTTCATGACAGTGACGAGTTGCAAACATCAAATGTCGACCTGCAATTATTTTTTGGGATTGGACTTGATCTAAAACCATTAATATTTTTCTAGCAGGAAGGATAATTCCTTGGTTGATTCACAGCACTTTAAAGAGATGCATTAACAAACAGTTTGATACGAACACTAATTTTTTAGGATTGCTATGAGTTTATTATTATTTTTTTCTCTTTTTTTTGGGTACATAGGGCTCTTGTATCCTATATGGATACTCTTGTGTAATACCCATTTGCTCTCAAAATATATAATTTGAAATTTCTGAATGTCTATCTTGATGATATTCTGTCAAGGAAGAAAAAAAATATATTGTCTCTATTCTATTGCATCTCTCATACCAGATGTGGTTTGCAGTTGCAGCAAAAGCAACTTCTTTATCAAACTTTGATATTTTCTTGTTTTGCTTCAACATTCTTTTGTTTTATTTATTGTAGTTGGGAACTATGCTGCAGATTTGGCAATAGGTTTAATATTATATTTCAATATTACCATATTAGCCAATTCAGTCAAAGTACTTGAGGATGATGAAGTGTGTTTATGTTCTCTATTTTTTGTCTAGGCTATCTCAAATGCTTCAAGAAGAGAGCAACTAGTTTCAGGAAAAGGAATTTTGTTTTTCTCATTTCACGGGTATCTTAACCTTGGAGAGCATGTAGCCATTGTTTCACTTTGTTTGCCATCCTCCTAGTATCGCAAAGTTGTTCTTTGTTGTATATGCGGATTTTTTATAACATTCTTAGTACCTCAGTAGCTCCATATTAAATTCTAATTTAGATTTTGGATGACCCTGCTAGTGAATTGGCTTGGAATAGATTGATTCCTGTTGTCTTCTCCTAAATTTACTACTTGAAAATGATGTCTTAGTCTTCAAGGTAGTGGTGGCAATTACTACCCATACCCATTAACTCACCCATACCCATCATAAATAAAATGACTAGGGTACACCTATGTAGTAATACGGGTTATAAATGGGTAAATGGATTATAAATGATCTTACTCATTTTTTACCCCACTCATCTTAACCCATACCCACCCATTTAACATGTGTACTTTAATGCTATGTTTGGTTCGATAGAATGGAATGGAATGGAATGCCCATTCCAACATTTTATTTCCATTCCCATGTTTGATTATGTATTTCAAAGTGGGAATACTCATTCCCTTGGAATGCTCACTCTCACTAAAAGTGAGAATAAGGATTCTGTTATAAGATGGGAGAAATACTGGTTCTAACCTAAAGTAGTAATCACCCCCAACTCCCTCCCTGACTCTCCCCGATACTCCCCTCATATTCTCTCATCTCGACTCTTCTTGATACTTCCTTCTCTCTCTCTGTCTCTCTCTCTCTCTCTCAACTCTGTCTGCACTTTCTCCCATCCCTTCCTCCTCTCTTTCAGCTTCTCTTCACGGAGACGAGCTTCTAGGAAATCTGGTTGGAAGTGGTGCATTTTAGGTGCAGTGAGAAATTAGGGCTTTTCTTCGCTGTTTTGAGCTCTATTTCGCTGCATAAGTCCATCCATTTGAGTGATTTGGCCACTGATTTGTAGGGTTTTGGGACTTGAAAGTTTTGGGGCTTTGTTCCAAGAACATTCTCCTAGCGGTGGTTTCTTCAGTTCAGTGCCGTCTGGGTGCTGCAAGTCATGTATGCTGATTATCAGGTTAAGTTTGGAATTGTAGCTTAATTCTGGGAAATACTTTCATTCTGGGTATGGTTTTGAGATTTAGTTTACTTACATTTTTAAAATAGCATTTTTTTTTTCGGATGTGTTTTGGGTTCTTTAGCTTAGTAGGTTTTGATTGCAAGGTTTTTATCTTATTTATTTATCTATTTGCAATTATCTTTGTTTCTGATATTAAGCTACAAGTGTGAGCATGGGTGTGCTTCTGATATTAGCATTTACCTTTGTTTCTGACATTAAGCTACCGGTGTGTCTACTACAGTCTATCTGTTTACAAAGTGTTTAAAAACTCCTTTTAGGTCTTATAATCTAGAATTTGTTTTAATAAGTGGATCATTAACTTAGTCAGTAGTTTTTCTGTATTTATTCTTCAGCCTGTTAAAAATTTTCAAACCAAAGAAATTAAAGATTATTCATCATCATCCTTTTCTAAGTTACTTGAGATTTACCTTGCATGGATTATTCAAAGAAAATTTGCATTCATGCATGTGAAGAGCACTGTGAAAGGGCTTCACTGTCTGAACTGGAGATGGGTTTGCTGTGGTGAGTGGGGGAATTGGGAAGATGACTGAAAAAGGGCGAAGCCAATTGTATTTCTGTGTATATTAAATAGCATTAAGCCATTAAGAATGAGGTTTTGTTCAAATCTTACTGGAAAAATCCAAAGTTAGTTGGAAGACTATTGAGCCACAGTAATTAACAGTCTAAGGATAGTCAAAGAATACCTTTCTGTTTTGTCTTTCTGTCATCTTGTTTTTTTTTTTTTCTCTTCTATTTAAAATGCTCAAATTTAAGCACCATCGAAATATCTAATTTGTCCGCAAATAAGTTTCTCCTTGAACTCTTCCAGTTTAAATACTCTCTTGAGAGTTGAAAACAATCATGTCAATCCCCAACTCAATGTATGTAATATCAATTTAACGTTGAATTCTCAGTTTCTAAGCAGTTAAACTAAAAATTCAAGTCATGGATTTAGATTTGTAAAAATTTGAACAAATTTCAATATATGTATTACCATTTATTTAAATTTTGATGTGAAAGCTCCATCCTAAGCCATTCAAGGCCTGGTTAGAGCAAACTTCTTCTTTTGAATTCTCAGTTTCTAAGCCTTAGTGCAAGTGAATTTCATACAGAGAGTTCATGGCGAAAGCAGAAGCTTGGTCTGCCATTCTATTTGAGAAATAAATCTCACATAAGCATGGGGGCCCACCTTGACCGGGTTTAAATATGGGGCAAATAGTTTAGTGCTAGGTCCTTTCACGGGTGGTTCCATGAACCCGGCCCGATCCTTTGGTCCTGCTATTGTCACAGGGAATTTTAGGGATTGCTGGGTGTATTGTGTGGGGCCCCTAATGAGAGGAGGCCTTGCCGGGTTGGTGTATGAAAATTTCTGCCCCTGGCTCATGACCAATCTCCTACTGATGATGCGGCAGTCTAGGTTGATTGATTGTGTATTTATTTCTTTTCTTTTACTTTAGATTTGCTATGGTCTATGGAATGTTCCTTACATACATATATGGTTATTATGTGAAAACCCCAAAATACGTTATTTAATAATATAAAAATATTACACTTGACTCAATTAGGTTAATTACATTTGAAAATACAAAATTGAGCAATTCATTATAGGAGTTTGAGAGTATAATTACGTCGTGTTTGGGAGCATGAAGTTGGACTTTGGATTTCGTTTTGGGAAAATATGGATAAATTTTAATACATCTTTATATTTCATCTTATCTAAATCTAATACAAATTCAAGATTAAGATCTCTCCAACTATAAGGTACTGTAATTTGATCAATTAAATTTAATCTCGTGGAATGTAACTTCAAATCTAAGGTCATGTTACATAATTAATGTAATACATGACCTTTGCGATGATATATGAAGTTGAGTAGAAAACATACGAATCATAAAATGGATAATTTGAGTGTAAAAAATTTTAATGCACTGATGTGAACTTGGAAAAAATTGATGAGTTCACTTTTTTATTGCAATTAATTCAATTTTTTAAAACAATTTTCATTTTTTAATAGTTACATAAAAAAGTTACCTAATTTTTCACTTGTGCAATATTTTTATAAAAAAATATGGCACTATTTGCTTGTGGAAATATTTTTTATTTTTTATTTTATATTTTATTTTTCAAATAATTATGAAAATGCAATCTTATTTGAATATTTTTAAAATTTATATAGAAAAAAGTTTTAAAATATTTTATTATTTTCTAAATGTAGGTTTTCTTACATTGGGTTAAAGATTATGTAATTTGGATATTGGATTAGATTTCTGAAAATTTAGATAAAATCTAATAAAAAACTGTATTGAATTTCTTCTAAATTTGCACAAAATATAATCCAAGCACTAAAAAATCTATGCTCCAAAATACCACATTGCATAATTTTTGGAAATTTTTTTTAAAATGATCCCTTTTATAGTTATTTTAAAATCTATAAATAAAAAAATAAGAAAATAATATTTCACACAACTAAACAAAATCCTTTATTTAATATGAACCTTAGAAAATTAAAAAAATATGAATTTTTATAATAGTTTTAGAAAATAAAAATACAAAGTAAAAATCATTTTTCGCAACTAAAAATCATAATTAATGTAGTAATTTTCATTACTATTCTAAGATTTTTTATCTTCAAAGTGAGATCAATTAGATACTAACTACATGTTTGGTGCGTAGAAATAGAATAGAATTGCAGAAAATGGAATCAAATTTATCATTAAATTTGGTCAATGTCTCCATTCAAATTTTTATTACATTTCTTTTCTACCTTCAGTTTGCAAATCAAATATGTCATAAATACTGTCAATTCACTGGAGCAATGTTGTGCAAATTTTCATATGGGAATAATTCCTATTTTGATCCAAACGTGAAGAAGACTTCATGGTAGTCCAAAAAATAGGATGTACTTTTTGCCCATTCAACCTGATTCTCTCCTTTGGTGTTAAGATACATACGTACCATACATACATACATACATATATATATATATATATATATATATATATATTCTTGCATGGCTTATGAAGTTTGTATATTCTTGTATGTCTTGTGGGCTTTGCTTTGGTATATAAGTGCCTTGCTGTGAGGATGGAGCATGGATTCTATACTATATATATGGGTTTATTTTCTATGATCATATGCTTTGTTTATTTCTAAGAAATGGATTATCTTCCACTGCTTGAGAAAACTCTTGTACTTGGGGTTTGTTTCTCTTTGTCTACGTTGATCATTAGATACGTATGGAGTTTTTTGAATGTAAAGGAACCTCTTAGAGTGCTGGTTACTGGAGCTGTAGGTAAGCTTCTGCTAAATTTTTTACTCATTACTAGGCTTGTCGAAAATTTTTAATCACCTGGCTTTTTTGTGTTCACTTTGTTATACAGGGCACATAGGTTATGCTCTTGTTCCAATGATTGCTAGAGGACTAATGCTTGGTCCAGACCAGCCTATAATACTCCACATTCTCGATATTCAATCTGCGAGGGAGCCCTTGAATGGGGTGAAAATGGAATTGACCGATGCTGCCTTCCCACTTCTTAAAGGTTGTATGTATGCTTAACCCTTAATTTTTGCTTCATATTGCACTTGATCCGAACTCTGTTAATCATGTTAAGCATATGGTTGAATAGGCATTGTGGCAACTACTGATGTTGTCGAAGCCTGTAAAGGCGTCAACATCGCAATTATGCTTGGCGGATTTCCTCGAGAGCAAGGAATGGAAAGGAAGGATGTAATGTCTAAGAACATTTTGATTTACAAGACCCAAGCTTCAGCCTTGGAGCATGCTGCTGAAAATTGCAAGGTGAAGTTGCCCTTGCAGAGTCTTGTGAATTGCTTGAATTATACAGTACATCCTAATTTATTTCCTGTTCTCTGTAGTTTCTCATTAATATGAGAAGGGTGAAATGTCAATTACAGTATTCATTACTTGTTTCATTTTAATTCCTTCATCCTTGTTCCCTTCCATGGTATTTTTCAATCTTGATTATTTTCCCAAGAATCCATTAGATATGTTTTGCACCAATTAGCCCATATATCTCTCGTCTCCAAACATATACATCCACTACTTGTTTCATTTTAATTCCTTCATCCTTGTTTGCTTCCATGGTATTTTTCAGTCTTGATTATTTTCCCAAGAATCCACTAGATTTATTCTGCACTAGTTAGCCCATATTTGCCCTCTCCGAACATGTACATTCACTACTACTAAATTTGAAACTGTATGGAATTGGAAAATGCTTGGTACAATATTTTCTTCCCCATAGAAACTTATTTCCTTTTGTCATGTTGCTTGAGAGCACTCTACTATTTCTTTTTGTAGGTGCTAGTGGTTGCTAATCCTGCAAACACCAACGCCCTCATCTTGAAGGAATTTGCTCCTTCAATCCCAAAGAAAAACATAACTTGTCTTACGAGACTCGATCACAATAGAGCGCTTGGCCAAATTGCCCGAAGGCTAAATATTCATGTCAGTGATGTGAAAAATGTCATCATATGGGGCAATCACTCTTCAACTCAATATCCAGACGTTAACCATGCTACTGTCACAACCAGCCTTGGTCAGCAACCCGTTCGAGAACTTATCGCTGATGATAATTGGTAGCTTTTAACTCTCCAAGTTTCTTTTTTGCAACAACTACATTCTTCAATTTGTCTCACCAATGAGTTCCAATTTGCTCATGTTTCCTAGGCTAAATGGCGAGTTCATTACAACAGTACAACAAAGAGGTGCAACCATCATCAAAGCCCGAAAACGATCGAGTGCACTATCTGCTGCTAGTGCTGCTTGTGATCACATACATGATTGGGTCCTTGGCACTCCCAAGGTTGAACATCTTTGTCTAAAAGTAGTTGTCATTTTTTGTCTTTGCATGATTGGTTCCAATATCCTTCGAGGCTTTTTTGCAGGGAACATGGGTATCAATGGGAGTGTACTCTGATGGGTCTTACGGGATCGATCCTGGCCTTGTGTACTCTTTTCCTGTTACTTGTGACAAAGGAGAATGGAAAATTGTGCAGGGTAAGTTTTTTGTTTTTGTCCTATATGTTGTGAGATATGAAATTTGGGAAGGTTTATGAAATTTGGGTAGTTTTTTTGTTTTTGTCCTATATGTTGAGACTTATGAAATTGGGGAAGGTTTTATACTTTGTGATTATATAAATACATGATATATGATTCATAAATTGGTTTATTTGTATGCCAAACTTACACATTGCAATGGCAGGGCTCAAGATTGATGAGTTTTCAAGGGCAAAGATGGATGCCACCGCGAAAGAGCTCTATGAGGAAAAAGAATTGGCCTATTCATGCCTCGATCCACAACAAACTCAAGCTTTATAGACAAAATTGAAAGAAGAGATGACAAAATAAGAATATTGAATTTATAACATTTGTGAGTTTATGTTGTTGATTTGTTGTGGAGACATTTTATCAATATTATTGAAAAAATAAAGTAGTGATTTGGGAACTATGAGAAGTTGACTTACAATATTCATCATCCAGAACTTACAAAATTACATAGAACACCAAACTAGCTGAAAATATACAATCTCCACTAGTTAATATTGAAAAATTACAAAACTAATCAAACCAGTAATTGAAAAGCTACCTTTTAATATATTTTTTTCCAAAAAGTACAATAGAAATGTTCCCAATGTTCCACAAATACAAATAAAAATGCATCGAGTTCACGTCCAATAACCAAAATTACAAGAAATCCAATCCTAAGAAATGAAAATACACCTACTAATTTATCATTATTACTTGAAATCCATGTGCTGAGAACTCGTCATCAAAACTTAATGAGTTTTGCTAGAATGCTAGTGGTCTTTACTAAGTACATTATTCAAAAATATAATATTAAACGACATTAACATAGACAACATAACTTATACCCATGATTAAAATAAAATAAAATAAAGAATGGCCACTTGAATCCACACAAAAAATTGGCATAATTTGAAAAATTAGATGGATAATGATGTTGGTGGTACAGGGTTTGAATTGGGTTCTTATTTAGTAATAGGGAATTAATAGAATTCTTCTTCGCCCTACGGATTAATAATGGAAGGGTTAGAATAGCATGCTTCAGAAAAATATTAATACTCATTTTTATCTTGACTAAGAAATACGTCATAATACAGTATACCAACTAAAATTAACATTCTATTATTTAATTCTGATAAAAGTATACGAGGATAGAAATTAAATTTATGTCAAAAGAAAATGTTCAACCTACTAAAAGCATACTACTGCCGAAAAAATCGTGCACAAGCTAGAGTATTGTAATCATTCAAAATAAATGACAAAATTATAGATCAAGAACCATTCAATTGTTAGGTTGAATTCAAATTTCATCAAGTTTAAGTCTTAAGATAAATAAACTGGGTACAGGAAAAATGTGTATGGGATGAGTGATTTTGTTATATAGCCTAGGCTAATTAACCAAAAAAAAAAAATCATTCAATTGTACAATCCAATACCAATTCAGAATAAAATAAATTTACATAAAATTCAATTTTTGTTGAATTATATTTCAACCAGTGTAAATATCTTATTTTGACAAGCTAGTTTAAGGTACGTCACACCTTTGGTCTTGCTTGAGCTAGTTTACTCGGACAATTGAATTGATTTCAACATAATTCGACAATGTAGTTGGACAAGAATAAGAACAAAATTAATAAGTTAAAAAATTCCCGATTTAGTGTCCACTCTTCAAAATCTAAAATAGTGCTATACAAATATTATTAAAAGGTAATTATAATATAATGTCAAAAAAAAATACAGACAGAGCAACTAAGAACTAACACAAAAATATGTTGCATATACCCCCAAGGTGTGGTTCAGGTGGTAGTGCGGGCTGCGAGAGTGCCTCTTACGAGGTCAGGTGTTCAAACTCTCCCGAGCTCGTTTCCGCCCCTGGACTCCTAAATTTATCCCCCCTTTAGAGTTGTGGGGTCAACTTCAAGGGGCGCATGATTAGTCACGTGGACCGTAAAACAGACACGTGGATACTCGGTGCGTATTCTAAAAAAAAATATATGTTGCATATGACTAATTCATGACTACACTTTTTTTATAAAATAAAATATTTTAATAAAATTTTAATTTTAACAAAAATCTACTTGACTCCCTGAGATTTAGCAAATTGACAGAGACTTCCCTTAAGGTTTCAAAAATATCACAAACATTTTTCTAGAGATTTCAAAAATGTTATATATCTGCCTAAGGTTTACCATAAAGACACAGACATGTTCTTAAAAAAATTATTTTTTTTTTTGCAAAATATAAAGAAGGTTTGTGTCTTTTTGACAAATCTCAGGATAAGTCCTTAGAATTTTTGAATCCTCAAAGATAGTTATTGTCTTTTTATCAAACCTTAGGAGAGATTAGTGTCTTTTGTCTTAATATAATAAAAAATATATAATATATCAAACATTGTGATTTGTTTTATGATAATAATATTATTTTTTTTGTGTAAACGACCAAATTCTTTTGTTATAATCACTTTAATCCTAGTAGTAAACATCTTGTGAGCCAAATATGATCTTAATCTTGAGCAAGAAGAAGAAGAAAAAATGCATGAATAGAATTAGCCTATTGGGGCGTACTTGATTCCTATTCTTAGCGTTTGATTTATAGAACTCTCATTTCAGTTTCCATTTGATGCAGAATGAGATTTCCTATTTAGTTCACTTTTTTATTCATGTATTTTATCTATAATCAAATTTTGATTCCTAAAAACACAACACATACTACCATATTCGTCACAATGCATTTGCAAAATATTAAGTAATAGAATACTAAGTATAATTTGTAGGATTTATATCCCAAAGGATATGTCCCACATGAATGATATGGATCCTACATGTAGGGTATGTGTCACATATGATAAGGATATGAATTAATGGTTATATGGGTTAACTAAAGGATTAGCTTATTTAATAAGAGAAATTAATGGTAGAAGTTTGAAAAGATTCCTATATATATATATATATATATTAGCTACTATTATGGGGAGTAGCTATAAGGACATGCTATACATTAAGTTAAGCTTTAAGGGTAGGAAAAAAGAGCTAAAGAAGAGAAAGGAAAAGTTAAGCTCGTAAGCTCTAAGGGATTAGCTACATGGTGATGTCAGCTGCAAAGAAAAAATAGGAAGTAAGAAATTGTTCTCTCTCTGCCTCTACTTCTCTAATCATTAGGAGATCTCATAAATCTAGTAAAGGAAGAAAAGAGAAAGAGGAAAAGTGGGAGAAATGATTTTTTCAGATTCTCTGGGTGTTCTTCTCGATAGGTTCGATATGGCCGATTCTGGTATATAAAGTTTATAAATTTTGCCACATAAAGGTTATTGATGTGAAGTTCATGATAATTGAAAATCCTTAGTTGCAGTATATTTATGAAAATTATCCTAAAAATAATAATAGCATCTGAAATTTTCCTTACATAATTAGGTTATGATTATTGATGCATTATCGATTATTTATAATCTCAAGATAGCAGAAAATATTAATTTTTAACATTATTGCTTGTAAATATATATAATAATATAATTAATAGGGATATAATATACAAATGAATATACAATTTTATTTTATACGTATCAAGAAAACATAAGATAAAATGTAATATATATTTGAAAAATAGTTAAAACAAAATATATAATATGTAAAGTATAATGTGATGGTGATATTATTATAAATATCAATTGTTACATAATTAAATATAATAAATACTATATAATAATTATAGATAAGTTAATTGGCATCATTGATAAATTGTATTCATTCTAATTCCCATGTCTTTATTACCGAATACTATTACACAATTTAAATTTCGATTCTGTGTTGAACCAAATGTGAGATGAGAATTTGACATTTAATTTTCAATTTCATTGTATTTAAACTCCGATTCTAACTCTATACCAAATACTACTTAGAGGTTAAACAGAGAGAAATCCTTAACTAATTGTTTGGTTTATAGAATTTTCTAGGATTATTGAATATAAATTGATAATCATTTACATTCATGTTGAAAATATTACTTGACGGTTGGAATCCATTACTCTCACAAAGCATTATCATCTATTTGTCGGAAATTTGATTTCCATAAAAACGACGTTATTTTCCTTAAGTATTCCTCAAACCAGACACATAGGGAGTGTCTCCTTTCAAAATGGATCATCCAAATTTTTTCGTCTCCTATTTGATCCGCACAAAATAGAGAAAAGATTAAAAAATATATTAAAGGAAGACAAAATATTTTTTTTCCTCAACATGGGATATTTTTATAAATAAATATTAAATTTTGTATTTTGATATATTTAAAATACATAGCATCATTGTTTTGGATATTGTTGATGCGGATTCAAGTCGAGCTGAATTAGTATAATAGGATATTTTAATTAGACTCAACTTGAGATTTTAAAATTTAAAACATGATTTAAAATTAATTAATTTTTTTTAATTGTTGAATTGAAATGATTCACTTTAAAGGCAAGACAAATTATTAACTTTAATGAGATATATTAATTTTTAAAATACTATTATCTTATTTAAAATTATTTAGAATAAAAGGCATTTAAGTTTTTTTTTTTTGCTTGGCAAATTGTCGCAACCGAGTCGAGTTACTGAGTTCAGGGAACGGGTTGACTCACTAACACTGAGAAGTAACAAGTAGTAACGGTAGTCGGAAAAGGGAAGTACAGCGCAGCTCCATGTTTGGTCTTCTACTCCTCCACTGAGCTCCTGCAAGTTGCCTCTCAGTGTTTTTTTCTCTCTCTCTCCTCCTCCGGCGAAGAATTTCTCAGGCGATGCGGTTTGCTTCCACTTTACCCCGTGAGTTCTCTTTTTTCCTTCTCTGAATTCTATCATCTTCTCTTCTTTCACTTTTATCGCCATCCATATCCCTCTTTTCACGCTCTCTGTTCGATCTTCCGTTTCTTTTTTATTTGATTGAGGCCTCCAACATTGTATGCTACTCCTTAGTGTTCCTTAATTTCGGTAATTACAGCTGCGAAAACCCTAGCTCCAGTGATTTTGAGCTTGTTGTCAAAAAGCTATTCTATTAATTATATGTCGGCTGTTATTTTTGGATGTGCTTCTTTAATTAGCTGAGTTATTTTGCTAATCTTTGGCTTGCTGGATCAGCGTTGCGGCCTGCATTTTGAGGTTTTTTTCGTTATGCATAGATTGAAGATTTGTTGCGTCCAATGTTTTAGTTAGATTGCGTTTTAGGCTTCGTTCTGTTGCTAAGGAAGTGTTCGAAAAGAAATGATTTTGATTTTTGCGAGGCTTTGTCTGGTTGGATCGAGAACTTTGTACGGGAAAAGGAAAGGAAAACAATTTTTTATTGCAACTTTTTCTCTACTAGACACTGAGAAGAGTGTTTTTTTCCCCCTTTACAGATGATTGTAAATTAAGAGAAGTGATAAGTTAATGGCATGAAAATAAAATTTGTATTCGTTTCCTATTCCTTTCTTATTATCTAAACTAGAAAATGTGAATTCCCTTGTAGTTTCCCTTGATTTTCTTTTATGTTTTTGTTAAAAATGAATGAAAGTATTTCAATCTTATTTCATATCTCCAGAAGATTACAAGTATATATATTTATATACAATGATTTAACAACTGAAGAAACAACCAAAGAATCAAATAACAACTTAACTAAACAACTAACTTAACTAACTACAATGCTAATCAACTAATACAACTGATTGTTGTTACACAAGAATTAACTGATTAGCTGAGTGAGAGATGATCTGTTGCTGCTTCTATATTGCAGCATTTGTCACTGCAGATTCTGATGAAGCTTGAGCTAACTAAGATCAACACTCCCCCTCAAGTCACAATCCTTGACCTCTGTGACTTGCACTGAAGAACTCATTTTGCTTTGCCTTGGAACAAAAATGTCCTTTAATCCCAGCCTTTCCGATAGCCTTGAAAAGGAAGAGAATCCTAATGCCTTGGTGAAAATATCAGCTACCTGAGAATTTGTGCAATATGAAGAGTCTTTATCATGCCTTCCATAATCTTGTCTCTCACTAAATGACAGTCCACTTCAATGTGTTTTGTCCTCTCGTGAAATACAGGATTTGCAGCTATGTATAAAGCTGCTTGATTGTCACAAAATAGCATGGCTGGCTTAGGATGTTCAATCTGTAAGTCTTTAAGTAATTGTAAAACCCATGTGATCTCACAAACTGCACTTGCCATAGCCTTGTACTCAACTTCAGCAGAGGACCTTGAAACCACTCCTTGCTTCTTTGATTTCCAAGATATCAATGATTCACCCAAGTAAACAGCATAACCAATGATCTTCTTGTATCTAGGCAACCGGCCCAGTCTGCATCACAAAAGGATTTAATATGCAGCTCTAAATTGCTTGGAAAGAAAAGTCGTTTGCCTAGTGAGCCTTTAAGATACCGAAGTATTCTATTAGCTGCAAGTTGATGAGGCTCCCTAGGTTGTGATACAAATTGGCTTAACCTATTTACATCATAGGTAATATTTGGCCTGGTTAGAGTTAAGTATAACAATCCACCAATTAACCTTCTATACTGAGTTGGATCATCAAGTGGTTTACCTTCATGCTTGGACAACCTCAAGTTTTGTTTTATAGGAAATTTAACAAGTTTATTGCCAATAAAACCTGTATCTTTCAAAATCTCTAATGCATACTTTCTCTAGTTTAAGCTGATCCCTTTATCAGTTCTAGCCACTTCAAGTCCTAAAAAATATCTTAGTGATCCCAGATCTTTCAAACCAAACTTGGCATCAAGTACTTGCTTCAAATTGTCAACGCAAGAAGGATCATTACCAGTAATCAAGATATCATCTACATAAACCAGTAGTACTGTGAAAGAACAACCTGATGTGTGAGTGAACAATGAATAGTCAGACCTTGATTGGACAAATCCCATCTGCAAAATTGTGGTAGAGAATTTTTCAAACCACTGCCTAGAGGCCTGCTTAAGTCCATAAAGACTTTTATTCAATTTACAAACAAGATGCTCCCCCTTGCTATGAAAGCCTGGTGGAAGAGACATGTACACATCCTCAACTATCTCCCCATGAAGAAAAGCATTATTAACATCAAGTTGATGTAAATACCACCATTTCACAGTAGCTAAAGCAAGCACTATCCTCACTGAAACAGACTTGGCAGCAGGTGAAAAAGTGTCTGAGTAATCTAAGCCAAGTAAGTGAAACCCTTGGCAACCAAACGAGCCTTGTACCTTTCAATGGAACCATCAGGGTGTTACTTAATATGTACACCCATTTGCAACCAATAGGAGATTTACCAGGAGGTAGTGTAATGAGAGTCCATGTGTCATTGAGTTCTAAAGCAGCAATTTCTTTGTCCATGGCTTCTCTCCACTCAGAATATTGCACTACTTGATGAAAGGAAACAGGTTCTGAGGGAACAGAAGTAACAGCCATGACAAAAGAGTAAGAGGGACCAAGGTGAGAGTAGTTTAAGCCTTCAGAAACATCATATGGCAAACCAGGGGCAGGTTTGGTACTGACAAGCTTACAAGAATAATTTGATAAGTAAGAAGGAGGATGATGAGATCGAGTAGACCTTCGTAAAGGAGGAAGAGGAATTATGGAAGGAGAGGGGACAATAGGCACTAGAGCATCTGTAGAATCAAAGTTAGAAGAATCATTTGCTGAAGAACTAGGAATTTTAGAATCATGATTAGAAGAATAATGTTCTGCAAAAGTAGGTAAAGGTGGACTAGATTGTGGAGAAGTATCAAAATGTGGAGAATGTGAAGAAAATTGAGGAGATAAAGACACAGGAACAGAGTGAAAATCAGAAGAACTAGAAGTACAATGAGGAAAATCAAAATTATCTAGATAAGAAATAGAAGGATTAACAGAATTTTCAAAAGGAAAAATGTGCTCATAGAATTGAACATCTCTGGATATGAAAATAGAATTAGTCTTAATATCCAAAAGCTTATATCCTTTAATGCCATGAGGGTAGCCTAGAAACACACATTTTCTAGCCCTAGGTGCAAACTTGTGCCTATTGTGAGGGAGAGTAGAAGCAAAGCATAAACAACCAAAACATTTTAAATGAGAATAAGAAGGAGACTTGTTAAAAAGAAGCTCAAAAGGACTCTTATTTCCTAAAGACTTGGAAGGAATCCTATTGAGTAAGTAAACAGCAGTCAATATGCAATCACCCCAGTAGTTCAATGATACCTTTAATTGAAATAATAATGCTCTTGCAATATTTAGGATGTGTTGATGCTTCCTCTCAACAATGGCATTTTGTTGAGGAGTATCAACATGGCTCAACTGATGCAAGATGCCATTATTATGGAAAAAATCTTTAAGAAAAAATTCAGTGTCATTGTCACTCCTGATGGTCTGAATCATGGCATTAAATTGAGTTTTAACTAAAGCAACAAATTGAGGAAGAAGAAACTGAGTATCAGATTTTTGTTTAACAAGGTAAACCCAAGTACATCTAGTGAAATCATCCACAATTGTTAGAAAATATCTAAAACCTTCAAGAGTACAAGTAGCAAAAGGACCCCAGAGGTCACAATGTATTAACTCAAAAGGTTTATTTGAAACATTACTACTACAAGCAAAGGGTAGTCTTTTCTGCTTAGAAAAATGACAAACATCACAACAATCTGGTTTGTTACAAGTATTTATGTCAAGAACTTCTTTAAGCAAAGAAAACTTGGAATAAGAAGGATGACCCAGCCTAGTGTGCCACAACTCTTAAGAAGAATGACCAACATGAACAGTATTGACGGCAAGAGCAGTGTGCACAGTAGAATCTTGCAGCAAATACAGTCCATTATGTTCTTTACCCAGACCAATCGTGCTCCATAGAACAAAGTCCTGAATAAAACAGCAATTACCAAGAATTATAAGGCAAAGAGAAAGATTTTTGGTAAGCTTACTAGCTGAAATTAAATTGAAACTGAAGGTAGGAACACACAAAACATCAGTGAGAGTGAGAGTAGAAGAAAGTTGCACTGTGCCTATGTGTGTGACTAAGGCCTTTTTCCCATTTGGCAAGTAGACATAAGATTGTACAATGGAAGTAATAGAAGTTAGTTGAGAGATAGAATGGACCATATGGTCAGTGGCTCTAGTATCAATGATCCAATCATTGGATTTAAAGTCATGTGTATGAACAGATTGGGCAGAAAAAATGGAATGAGATAAATTTGGCTGAAACCAAAAGGGGTTACCTGAAAAATTGGAAGAACAAGAGGGAGTAGAAGATGCAACAGGTGCCGTGACAGGTGTAGCCTGATGAGAAACTTGAGTACCAATTCCTGATCTAGATGCTAAATGATTTTTCAAAAAAGCAAGCAACTGCTCACATTGAGCCTGAGTAATTTGACATTGTGTCAAGGAAGGTTGTTGTGAAAAATTTGACTGCATAGAAGCTACTCCAAAAGAACCACCAAAATTATTTGATGCAGGCATGATCTCTGAGTGAAGACCAAGATGCGACAAAGAACCATTAATTTGAGAATTAGTGCCCTAAGAATTGGTCAAAGCAGTAGTGAGATCAAAATTCCTAAAACCACCAATCACTTGGTTAGCCATAATCTTGTTTCCTCCTTTGGGTTTTTATCGTGGAGGATAACCATGAAGCTTATAGCATTTATCAGCTATATGACCTGTTAGACCACAATAGGTACATATTGGCCTTTCTTTCTTAGAATACCCTCCTCCTTTGCCGCCATTATGATTCTGAAATTGCCCTTTGTTGTGGTTAACAAACATGGCAGCAGCTTCGAGATTATAGCCCATGGTACCATGACCAATGTTCCTTCTCTTTTCTTCTTGTAGAACCAAAAAACAAACTTTGCTTAATGAAGGAAATGGTTCTATTAATAATATTTGACCAATAAGATTGCTATAACTATCATTTAGGCCCATCAGAAACCTGAAAACATGTTCCTTGTGCTGGGCATCCAATTGAGAAGCCTTGGATCCACAGGTACAAGCACAAGAACAAACAGTAAAAGGCCAATACCTGATAAACTCATCCCATAAAGTCTTGAATTTTGTAAAATAGGAACTCACCGAGAGTGAACCTTGTGAAAGATGAGAGATTCCTTTCTCAAGTTCAAAAAATCGTGGTGTGTTACCCTGTGATAGCCTATCCATAAGGTCAATCCACAAATCCTTTGCATTATTGTTGTACATCACACTAGCTTTCAATTCCATACTCAAAGAATTGGTTAGCCAAGAAAATATTGTAGTATTGCATCGATTCCAGGAATTGAATAATGGAGAAGAAGAATCTGGTTCTGTGATTGAGCCATTTACAAATCCAAACATGTTTCTGGAACTCAAAGCCAAGAACACTGATCTAGCCCAACTCATGTAATTTTCTGGACGTGTGAGAGGTTGAGAAGTAAGAACAAAACCTGGATTTTCATTCGCAGGAAGAAAATAAGGATTGTTAGCATATTCGTCTGCCATTGCTGTGCTTGAATTGGACACAACTTGCGAAGAACTGGAAGTAGATGTTGTTTGCAATGAACCAGCAGCGGAAGCCATTGAGATATTCGAAGAAAAAAAAACTTGAAATCAAGAATTCAAAAATTGAAAACAGAGAGTAAAATGCTCTGATACCATGTTAAAAATGAATGAAAGTATTTCAATCTTATTCCAGATCTCCAGAAGATTACGAGGATATATATTTATATACAATGATTTAACAACTGAAGAAACAACCAAAGAATCAAATAACAACTTAACTAAACAACTAACTTAACTAACTACAATGCTAATCAGCTAATAGAACTGATTGCTGTTACACAAGAATTAACTGATTAGCTGAGTGATAGATGATCTGCTGCTGCTTCTGTATTGCAGCATTTGTTACTGCAGATTTTGATGAAGCTTGAGCTTACTGAGATCAACAGTTTTTCAAGTTTGAAAGGAAGCACTAGCCTTCTACACTTCTCATTTTAATAAATTTATTTATGGATAAGAAAAGAGACTTTTTTCATTTTCTGAAAACGTCGCGGATAGGGGTAGTTGTGAATTTTTAGTTAATTTGTGTTTACTGTTTAAGTTTTGTTCTGATGCATTGTGAGGACCAATTGTGATTTCTTCCCCCCCCCCCCCCCCAGGCGGGGTAAAGCATGGTTGAGTTGAGTTGTCAATCTATGCATAAAGCCAAAAGCGACATGATATTCAAAACTCAAAACTGTATTGTAATATCTATTCCTTTCTTTTCTTTTCTTTTCTTTTTTCCCTGCAGGAATTAAATGGATACCTAGTCTGATTTTCAAGTTTTGATTGATTATTTTTACATTGGCCGGTGACTTGCTGTTAATTTAACCGCTCAGCAGTAAGTAGGAGTTGCTTTGGAATTTACAAATGTATGTGATGCATATTAAAAAAAAGAACAACCAGCTAGCTTCAGCCTCTTACATGCTTGCCTGCATAACACACTACACAGATAAGGAAAAATTAGCATACACAAATGCACCTGCACACAAAGAGGAGATGTGGGTGTTTTTAGAGCATACAGAGGGATCTTTACGACAGAGGAAGATGTGGAGCTAAGTCGGAAAAAAAAAATTTATTAAACAATTTTTTTAATGCTTAGACAGAATTTGTTTATTTATTTATTTATTTGACTTTTTTTAAAACATTTTTTTAGTGTTTATGATGCTTGGTGTTGGTTGAGTGTTGGGATTTCTACTCAGCGAAACTCTACTAGTGTAATCTGAGTCAGTGGCCCAACCTAGAAGAAACTCATAGCATGGGAGGAAGGGGGAGCGAGGTCGCATTTTTCTAAAACAAGGAATTCATATTTCCTGTACAGATGATTCAGCATTAAAAATTGTAAACACTGATATAGGAACTAAAATGATAATGCTAGAAAGAAAGGGGGAGCAAGGTCGCATTTTTCTAAAACAAGGAATTCATATTTCCTGTACAGATGATTCAGCATTAAAATTTGTAAACACTGATATAGAAAGTAACTCAACTAAGTGTTTGAATTTGAAGTTCGAATAATTATATCTAACAAAATCCTTTTATTTGTGATTATAGGCAAGTACGAGAGAGAATTAGATGTGCATTGGGGGGGGGGGGGGGTTTCCATTTCATATTGTTTTGCACACTTGCACTTTCAAGCACTTGGATCACTCACTAAGTATTTGAGGTGGCATTAGGAAAGATTGCATTAAATGAATATAGTAAACTTGCCTGCTTTCCCGGTTTCTTTTCTAGATCGCATACCATTGTGATCAAAACCCCTAAACCCTAAAGTTGGCATATGGATCTCAAAAATATGCCCTTGACTAGGTTAGGATCGTCTTATTTAGTTTTGAGTGTTTTTGAAATTCTTGAGTTGGGTTTTCTTTTGCACAATTGAATTAAAATTAAATTTACTAAGAGTTAGCTACAAGGTTGGAGTTGGATAATTGAAGTAGAGTTGTGAATCGTGATTGAGCCTATTTTGTTGTAGTCTGGCTATATTTATGGGCTGTGCATTTGGAGGGTGGGGGTGATGGAACTCAGAGAGAAAGAGTTAAAACTTTATGCACTGTGGTTGCATACCCTTGTCAAAATCAATCCCACATGGTTCATAACTTTGTATTTAATTTGCGCTCAGACCAACAATTGATCAAGATTTCCTAATTTCTGCATTGGTGCTTTAAATGTACAAAGGTAGTCATAGCAAGTGCCGAACTGAATGTTTCCTTGGATTAAGTTGCAGTGTTATAAGGATTGAAACCTTCATAGGAGCTGCTCGTAGAAAGCATGTTTTCTGAATCTAATCCTATCAGCTTCTTTGACATTGATGATAGGAGCATAAAGTGCTATGATACATGATACTATCAGGGTTTTTTATTTTGTTTTGACGTTTTAGCTATTTAGATATGTCCTCTGTATAAAAGTAATGTGATTGGGATATTGGTGTTTTTTAGATTCAAATATTGCTATATGGATTCAGCAGAAGATTTTTGTTGCAGTTTCCTCTTTAAGAATAGAAACCAATATATAGGAATTACCTCGTGGCATCTTAAAAAGGGTATGACACAAATTTTTATTTTTTATATTCAGTAAAGGAAAATTCTATGACACAACACTGTATAACCACAAAATCAGGGTGCCATTCTTTAGTTCTCTCTCTCTCTCTGCAGAAGGGAGGGGTTGCTTTGCCCCCAGCATGAGCTTTTGGGTCATGACTCTGAATTTAGAGTAAAATTTGAAGCTAAACTTGCTTGCATGATAGCATACCGAGTTTTCTGCTTATGGTGAAGTGGCATTGAGGGTATTATTTTTGGTTCTCATCTTTTGGATTCAGATTGTGGAGTCACCCTAGCCAAAATTCTAAAATGGGCATAAACTGGTCAATGTACTCCCTGAATCTTAACAGGTCATTTAGGTCACTGATGGGCTTTGACATTGCATTCAACTTGCATTTTTACATATTAGTTAGACATGGATGAAGGATTAAACTTCTGTCATACTGAAATAAAGGGAACTGTATATGTATTATGTACATGTTTCCACTCCCAAATTATTGGTCAAGGAACTTTAAAAACTTAGAAGTTATGCTTTGGAAGTTGAATCCTCTTGAATTCCCAATGCTTCATTATGTGCTTTGCTGCACTCTTAGACGTGGCATGCCTCATCATTGCAAACACTTGTATTAGTGTCTCACTGCAAGATTTTCTTTGATTACATCTTGTGAACATACCATGAAATATTCTCTTGGGCTCATAGATGTTTTCAGGCATAGAGCAGTATAGAATTTGCATTTATGTCATGTTTGAGGTGCTCATCTGCATCGTATTGTACATTTAATAATTAACAGACCAGTAGGATTTTTTAATTTAAATCCCTTATTTGCTAACTGAGTGGTTTATTCAATAGAGGAAGAATGTTAGTTGCAAAGAGCATTTTTAGCAACAACACTTTTAGCATCAAGATGACTGACTTTTGCCATTATCCATGGTAACAGCCATGATTTTAAAACCTAGACCAGACCAGCCAGTCCGACCGGCTTCAACCAGAACGGCCACCAGGCTCTCCAGTCACTGCCTAGAAACTGGATTTTTATGTGAACTGGTGTTGAGTTGGCTGACCTGGTGAGAATGTGCTGGCCTGGACTGAGGTCACTGGCAGGTCAACCCATTCCCTACACGGAAAACATATAATGTTGTACACAAGTTGCTGAGACCTCTTAAACCTTCAAGGGTTTACCTTACCGCTTGACCAACTGGTGTTCTTTGTGAAAACACAAACAAAACAAGTGATGCACCTAGACACCTACTTTTGTAAGTTTTGAGAATTATACTCTTCTCTCCATCTTCCATTAGATCCTTATTATAATAATAACAACAACAGCAACAGCTACTCCTAGGTAATGTACATGGATTAAGCATTGATTATAAAAGACTTGTAATTAGCTAGTAGGTGATTATGACCAACATCTTTGTAAAATCATCTTTGGTCAGTATAATATTGCCACTGCATGCGTGTGCGTATCATAATGAAATCAATGGTTCGACCACTTGTTTGGCTGGCCGGTCTGACGAACCTAGTAGCCTCACCCCCAGTTTTAAAACAACAGTAACTTCTATCCTTTAGGTACAGTGGACCTCTGAGTTTGTGCTTCGCCTAATTTAGGTGGTGATCCCATCTGCAGTTTTGCTGTAGGCACCTCATCCATGGCCTCACTGTTCGTTTTGCCTTCTTTGTTACCCAAGCAGCTGAAGAAGTTTCTGTTTCTTCTGAGCAAAGATTAATGCTCTTTGAAATCTTAGATATTTGATATTTCTGATAGCACAATGAAAAATCTGATTCTTCGCATCTCCTATAGCCTTGAGAACCAATGTTATTTATGGCTAACCCAGTGAGATGTTTTTACTTGGATTTTTATTCTCTCTTTGCTTGTGGCTGTGGGATGGGAAAAGAACTACTCGTACTGAAATGTGTGCAGTTATTTTTTCATTGAATTATCAAATTTGTGTTTTTCTGTGACAATGGCACTTTGATGGTGACTTTGTGGGTTTTTTCCCCTTCCAGTGGGAACCCATATGTTTGCAGTGCTTTTTGACACTGGAGTGTGCTCATCATTAAAAGCAGTGGGAAAAGCTTTGCTCTTAACAACACTACACTTAGATGCCAATTTCTGACTTCATTCTTTCATCCTTTTAATACAGAAGTCTCATGGAAGAAAACTGGTTGATGTCGCTTTTCTGAGCATTCAATAGCAGTGTGAATGTAAAATGGATGATGGCAGCCAACGTGAAAATGGGAGACATAAGCAAGATTATTACAAAGGAGCACACACTCTGGTAGTAAGAAGGCAATCAATTTCCCTAGTCCCTTACTCTCATTAGTAAAGGGGTAAAAAACAAATAGATATCATATTCTTTATGCTGAGTAGAATGCCATTCTCCTTTGATTTTGCAGTGGAATATGACGCCACAACACCAGGTAAAGGAACAAAATGCTTTGACCATGAATAAGAAGTTCATGGCAATCATTGCTGAGAGGGATGCTGCTATTCAAGAACGGAATATGGCCTTATCTGAAAAAAAGGCAGCCTTAGCTGAGCGAGATGTGGCAATCTTGCAGCGGGATGCAGCAATTGCAGAGCGGGATACCGCTATAATGGAACGAGATAATGCCATTGCTTCCCTACAATACCGCGATAATGCCATCAGTCTAGGAATTCAACGCGGATCAAAGCGCATGCACCACCCCTCAAACCGCTCATCCAATGTGGCCGATGCTCCTTTTGGTTCAAGGGATGTCCAGATAACCAATGCCTTCCCCATATCAGTCATTGCTTCAGAAGCTGTCAAGTCACATCCAAAACGAACAAAGGAAAACAAGGCTATTTCATCGAAGGCATCAAAACTAACTCATAAAGGAAAGAGAGTAGGCGAGGACTTGAACCGGCAGGTTACTTCTATCGGGACAAAGATGAAGAATGAGTGGGATCATGATCTAGGGTTGAACCAGGTCACATTTGATGAGTCCACTATGCCAATTCCCGTTTGCTCGTGCACAGGAGTGTTCAGGCAGTGCTACAAGTGGGGCAATGGTGGGTGGCAGTCTTCTTGTTGCACCACCACCTTGTCGTTATATCCACTGCCACCAATGCCTAATAAGCGTCATGCACGGATGGGTGGCCGGAAGATGAGTGGAACTGTTTTTACGAGATTGCTTAGTAAGCTTGCATCCGAAGGCCAAGATCTATCTGTGCCGCTAGATCTCAAGGACCACTGGGCCAGACACGGGACAAATCGCTACATCACCATCAAGTAACTTGCTGATGTTGTATGAGGTAATGTAGTTTTTTCTCTTTTTTGATCCTAAATCTGTCCATTCTGGTTGTTTAGCTGAATTAGATTAGAGAATCCATTGGAGCTTGTCCAATGGATTGGTTGTTTTGCATGATCAGTGTCATGAAATTAAGGCATCATCTGTTCCCATAGGGAGGGAAATTTTTTGTGGGCTGTCGGAGTTTATATGCAGTTGCAGCATAGGATCCCCATGTTCTGTAGTGTTTTTGAACCTTTTTGGTTTGGCAAGCCCTGCGGTACAAATGATATCCTTCATTGCAAAAATCAGTCTCGTGCTTCTTGTTTCTTGAGGACGCAATGGTACCAGTTCTGTTGTGTTTGCTTCCATGGCCATAGCTTAGCTGATTGAACACCTTACCCTAACCTTGAAAAAGCATAGGGCAAGCAAGACAACTTAATGCGATAAAATTCTTCTTTCTGGAAGTAAAATATGGACAGTTTAGGTTAGCTGATTGAACACCTTAACCTTGAAAAGTCATAGGACAAGCAAGACCAGTTCTGCAATAAAATTGTTCTTTTCCCTAGAAACAGGGTAGGAAAACATATTGGATTTCCTCCTCCAAATATTTGCTGCATCTGTTACTTATTTCATGATGCTCAGGACTTGCATCCTTTAAATTATGCTACAATGGAGCGTTTGGGGTCATTGGCTTACCAAAATTTTCTTTAAATGCTCTAAGGAATAAACATGGGTATAAAGCTGTGATCTCACAAACTGGGTCGACGGTATGTAAATTTGTGCAGAATATGCTGTAATAAATTATGAAAATGTTTTGCTCATCTCCGTGCACGGGTTTCGATACATTGTCATGCTGTTAACAACGTCCCCCCCTATTTGAATCAAGAATTTTTATCGGAGAAAAGAAAATAAACCTACTCAAATGATTGAAAATTAATAAAAATCAAAGGTGTTAATGGCATGTAAAATATAAAATATTATTTATTGGTTTGTTATATATTTTATTTTTTATTTCTTGATAGCCCAAAAAGAGAGGTGAGTTTTTTTCATAATTTTCTACACTTTCCCTCGTTTCACTAGTCATCGACTATAACATATTAAACAAAACAGAAAGAAAAATTTCTTTTTTTTAATAAGAAACCTCTATTCAACCAAAGCAACGTGGCTGCCATCTCCCAGCAGATTTTCACGCAGCAGATGGAGATGAAGTGGCTAGCATGTCGCAGCCAACTATGGCATCCCAAGCTGAAGAAAAAAAATTACTTTTGGGAACGAAAGTAGTATTGTATTTTCTGTTTGGACACGATTATTCTGTAGTACTCTGGGAATTCCAATTGCCTCCAATGGTTAAACGATTAAAGTCGTTCGGTGGGCTGTTAAATAAAACCCATGACAAGTCTCAATCCCATCTAAAGTTTCTATTGAGAGGGAAAATGTGAAGGAAAAGGAGAGGAGAAGAAAATGAGGAGGAAATTTATTTTCTTTTATATTTTCCTTCGCTATTAAATACTATTAAAAATTAAAATTATTTTAATATAGTTAAAAATTAAGAAAAATTAAATATTAATGATGTGTAAAATAATTTGTTTTTAAATTTGATATATTTTTTATTTTTTTTCTCATTTTCCTCGATAATCAAACAAGAAAATGAAATCTTCTTGATATTTTTCTTTTCCTAATATTTTTTGAATTTCAAATGGAGTTTATTTCTTGTATGTTCATAATTATTACTTTTAACATATAATAAGCGAGGAATAAACATTTTCATGATGAAATTTGAGAATAATTACTCATTATTAATTCTTTATTGTGGATTCATAAAATATTTGATATTGTTATTTATTTTATTGTAATAATATAATTTTTTATATAACTAATTATAACTAACTTACTAAAACTAGTCTATTCCTGAGAATAGGTAGTCTGCGAACCAAACCTAACCTTAATCTCTTTTTTTTCTTTTTCTTTTTTCCCTCTTTCCTTTGAGAATACCCCTATCCACCTAAAAGGAGATCAATCAAGAATTTTGAGGGGGGAAATAAGGAAAAGGAAAATAGATAGAAAATTTATTTTTCATTATAATTTCTCTCTTTATTAAAGAATACTAAAAATAAAAGTTTATTCTAATATAATTAAAAAATTAAGAAAAATTAAATATTAATAATGCTTAAAATTAAATTTTTATTCATTGATTTGTAGATTTTTTGATCTCTTTCTTACTTTCCTTAATAATAAAATATTAAAAGTATATTCATTCATATTCCCCTTTCCTTCTCAAATTTTTCAAGTTCCAAGCGGGGCTTTAGAGTCTGTTTGGATCAAGAATTTTACTTAGGAAAAGGAAAGGAAGGAAAATAAGAAAGAAACTGATTTTTCATTATATTTTTCTTTTATATTAAATTAGATGAAAGTTTATTATATATGATTAAAAATTAATAAAAAAAATAAACGTTAATTGTAGTAACCCGGCCTAAAAAAATGATTAATTAATTAATTAATTAATTGAACATTATTAAATTAAATTAACTAAATAACTAATATGATGGATATAAAGTATATATATATATATATATATATAATATTAATATAATATATTGAAGTAAAGATATAAATATTATTATATATTATAACATATATGTATATCGTCAGATTACATTTTGGGTTTGAACACCCCCCCAAGTGCTGATCTCTCTCTCTCTCTACTTTCTCTCTCCTCAACCTCTCTCTCTCCTCGATTTTCTCGGTCAAACGTGCGTTAATCAAAGAACGAAAAATATTCTTGGGTTCCAAATTCGACCACCAACATTTTAATCCAAGTGGATTTGTCGTAAGAGCGTCATAAGCAGCACTCCTAGGATGAGGTAAGGGGAATAAATTATGTAAAAAAATTTTATAATTTAATCAATTAAATTGTAATATGAGATTATAGGAATTATATATACGTTTTTCTGAATATTCTGGCATATGGAAACTGGATTTTAGATTATTATTATTATTATGAGTTAATTAAATTGGCATTTGTGAGTTTAGAGATTTTATAATAATTATTATTTTAAAATTGAACCGATTGAATTTAAGTATTTGATTTATGGATTATTATAATAGATTTTTTAAATGATTTGATTGGTTAAAATTATTGGTTTGATTTATTATATTTATTTTGTAAAGAATTAAAGTGAGTAGAATTGGTTATCTCTGTTTTTCCTTTAAATATATATTTTAAGTTAAATAAATGGTAGAGATAATTAAACCTACGTTTCCAGTAAAACAGATATTGGGTATAAAATGACCTATTTTCCAGTAGTTTATATAATTATGAGAAACACTTAAATCGTGTGGCATGAGAAAGAATTTTATTGTTTAATTAAAGTTATAAGTTTATGGTTTGATATAATGATATACTGGAAATGTGTTGATAAAATATATTATTTTCTGGAATGGTTGAAAAGAGTGCATATATAGTAAATAATTATGGTGGCGTATATAGCACGAGTATTGTTAAATTGCAATATATGGTTTAAGAACTCCGATGGACCATAGATCGCTCGGTACCGCAGCTATAGTAATGAAGAGCTTAGTGCAACCACACATCTCGGGGAAAGTGTTGGTATTGAATAGTTGAATGGGCCAATGAAGTGTAAAGTTTCAACCAAGAGTATAGTTGTAAAGTATTTACAGTACACAACTTATAGTTGTAAAAGTATTAACAACTTACAGTTTATAGTATTTATATAGGTGTGAGTTATAGTTTTCATGTGAAAGTTATTTATACTAATGTATTAAATGTATTTTATACGGTGGTGAACTCTCCGTCCAAGGGCTTGTTGAGTAAGGCGAATGTCCTGATAAGTATCAGATGTAGTCACGCTAAAGTTAAATGGGTAAGGTTATATAAGGTATCAGAGTAAAGGGACGCTACATGTTATGGGCTTATAATCTCCCTAATTCTTAGGAACTCTCGCTTATAATAATGGTGTATGTGTGAATATAGTTTATAAAAGTATTAACAGTTGTTTTTTATTAACAAATGGTTATTTTATATATATACTAAACTTTTTGGCCACACATTGATGATAATTTATTTCATACTTACTGAAAAGTGTCTCACCCCATCATTATCAAATATTTTTTAGATGTCATGAGAAGTATAGCAGTAATCAGAGTGCGCTGTGGAAGCATGGATAAGATAGAAGATCTTGTCTAGAATTGTTATTGTTATTATCTATTTGTGTTTTGATGAGTTTAGATCTTTATTGTTCATATTAAGATGGATATTGTAATGTATTGGGTAATTTCTTGTGACGATATTTTGCTGTTTTATATTATGGTATCAGAGATTTATTTAGAAAAATCCTTCGAACCCCACTTTCGGATTTGGGGCATTACATTAATAATGTGCAAAATCAAAATTTTGTTGAACATTTTTTTTTAATTTTTTATTTTCTTTATTATTTTCCTCGATAATCAACATAAAAACATAATTTTTAATTTTTTTTCCTCTTTATAATATTTTTTGAATGTTAAACCCATCTTAAAACTTTTTTATATTTAAAATCTCAATTCAAACATTGAGAAGAATGAAAATAGAACCAAATGAAAAAATGTACTAGGGTTCCTCAAACATATGATTCTTAAATTATTAAACTCCAAAAAAAAAATTATAATACCAACAAAACTCTGCATTCATTCTATTTCCATGTGACTTATAACTGCATGCTTATGCATCATTTTAAGGAAGTAGTTTTAGATTGGCCGCAAACGTTGACTTTAGTCCAACATGAATGGTCCCAAAACCATATAATATATATATATATATATATATATATATATATATATATATATATCACATCAACACATTAACTAATGCACACTTTGGCACAAATAATTAAATGGTCCAATCAATTTCTTATCAAGGATGTTACTTTTCTTAATTTTTTCTCATAAAAATTTTCAGAGATGTTTAAAATGGGTACCACTTTTTTAAGACCTTAGATTTAACCTTTCACTAAGAATCGAGAAATTAACTTTGCATCGTAAATAAATAAATTACCTTTATCATATAATTCCAACTTTTTTTAAAAGATCTTTCAAGAAGGATCACATTCTAAGCACGTGAAAACATCAGTATAGAAAAAATAATGTCATGTCTGTAAAAAGTGAATAGTACAATGTTTTGATGAGGATCATTACTTGAAATTCGGAAATAATTCTATAATGTATTCTTCTGTACTTTAAGAAGTATAATGTTACTTTTGATGAAATTATTAATAATTTTTGCAAAATAAATTACATTATATATATATAAGACGATCATTTGTGTAACATTATGTCAGTATAAGTAGAAAACTTTTGCACGTCATATTCAGAATGATTTGTATACAATGCATTCTTCCTTCATCTAGGTTATTATTATGCCCTAGAAACTTCTTCCTACTCTAATTTCTAGACTCTGTGCTTCAAAATTTATTAAACTAGTCTAAAGTTTATCTTCTAAAGTAAACAAAATTATCGTCACAAATAACGTTTGATAAATTAAAAAGTAGCTCGACTCCACCATCATATCATTGTATTATCATGATAATTTGTTTTCTAATACAGAATCAATTCTTAGGCTATCCATGTGCTCTTCTTTCAAATGAAAGTGATATAAAGTATCCTATATCGATAAAATTAAACTAGTTAATTATATCAAAACCTTCTCAGTGTGAAAATAAATTCATATGTTGAACCTGTTGTATTACCACTTCACCTAAAAACTTAAGCTGTTAGGTTGTGGGCCAACAATATATATCAAGTTTTGACAGAACCTTTTTTTTTTTAATCCAAAAGTACTAGTATAACGAGTTTGACTATAAAACGCATACAAACACACACTGATATTCTTAAAATTATATCCAAAAAATATTTATAAATAAATTATTAAGAATAGTTGTAATCATAACGAAAGGTTCATCTTGGTCCTCGCTTATTTTGAGATTTACATAGATTTTTTTATAAATCAAACATGAATAAAACGAAGGGACGGAATTAGTACCACCACGAATAGAACTTATTCGAACAATTTTTTAACTTTTGATAAAAAGTATAGCTCGATAGCTCGATCCTAATTTTGGTATCCTAATTAAATTCAAAGACTTTAGGGCAAAGTATTTGTACCTTCTTATCTTTTCAACAGGGTGGGGCCGAAATAGGGCCATGCAGCATCATTGTTCGTTATTGTCAATCCAAACTTCGAATGGACAAGAGAGCGATGGGCTCTAAGACGGTGTCGGTGAAACGACATCGTTTTATTGAAGCAAGCCGCCTTGACAAAATGGGCTCTATTTTTAGGCTTTAATGGAATTGGGTTGGGCCTCCTCAATGTGGGCCCGCCGCAACTTTTTTGTACCGAACTATTGACAAAAATGCCTGCAGGTAACATTTCTCCTACTCTCTCTACTAACGGCCACGTTTCGATCCTGCCGCGTCGACGCGTGTCCATTGCTCATTGGGTCAACGTGGCAACGTCATCAGCACTCTTATGGGAACACGTGTACGCTCATGCAGAATTTACGGAGAGGGATTTTGTCTATTTTTATTAAAACTTTATTGTTAAGATTTTTATTCTAGTAGTCGAGGACGAGCTTTTATTATCTTACGTAGTACGTGCGTGTTTTAAAGTATTTTTAGGAGACAACGAAAATTTTAAAACTCTATTTAAAATTTAAATTTGCTTTATTTTAAGTTTAATATTAAAATAATGAAAAGGGGACAAAAATAAAATAGGAAGTTTAAGAGATTTTTTAAATTTTAAAATAAAAATATTTTATTATTTTTTTATATATTTGTAACTAAGTAAACAATTGTGATTATAAAATACGACATAAATCGATTAAAAAGATGATTGAATTAAAAAATGGTTGATGTAAAAATTTCTAGTTTTACAAAAAAATAAGCGTTCACAGAGATTTCAAAAATCATAGGACTCTTCTTTAAAGTTTTATAAAACTTCGGGCACATTTCCTTAAATTTGTCAAAAAGACACAAATATCTTCTTATATTTTGTTATTTAAAAAAAAAAAAAAAAAACAAGTCTTTTGAGGAGAGACTTGTGTTTTTTTTTTTTAATCAAATGGTAAATGTATATTGATCAAAATGCATCAAAATGCATATTTACAAATACTCTGGGCATCCCCAGGTTGTTTGGAACATTGTTCCCCATCCAATTACATTCAAAAAAAATACATAAGAACTTGGGCATGCCCAGGTGCTATATATAGTCATTCAAACACCTATCAAATACTCCAATGATCCAGATATCATGTGATACAATATTCCGAGAGTTAATCAATGGAATACAAGTTAAATTTTTCAAAGACCCCCATGTTTGTGAATTTTTGTATTACATTAATCATATCAGGAGAGGATATGTAGTGTTCCTTAAGTCTTGCTCTATTTCTGAAGTGCCACAGAAAGTACACCGAGACAGCTAGTCCAATCCCCCTTCCTGCAGCTTGGAAAATCTTCCCTTTTCCTTCTTTGAACAGCCATTTCACTGCAGCTTTAATTGTAGACATTTCCCTTTTCAATTCCAACCATCTTTTAATTATCTTCCATACCTCAGCTGAATAATTACATTTAAAGAACAGGTGGTCAAAGCTCTTGGGTTCCACCCTACAGAATACACACATCGGATCCATGCCATCTGCCATCACATTTTCACAAGTGGGTAATTTTCCCTTCACACCCAGTCATAGACAAAAAGCATGTTTGGGGAGGATGTCTCCGGTTCAAATAACTTTAGCCCACGAGACTCTGTGTTTTTTAATCCTCCAATATTCATAACACTGATGAGAGTTCTTTTCCCACAACGTCATATTTTCTTCTACACTTTCAATACCTCCACAACTGGACACTAGTTGATCTCTAATATGTAGCAGGTTTTTGAAATTTCAGGAGACGTCAATGAGATTTTTGAAATCTCAAAGAATGTGTCCAATTTTTTATCAAACCTTAAAATAGATAAATATCTTTTATCCAAAATTTATGTTACTTTTTGATATTCAATTATATAAATAATATTTATAATCCATTTGAATCAAGAATTTTGTTTCATAAAATAAAATAAAAAAATGAGAAAAAATTGTTTATTATTATTATTATTAATTTTTTGTGATTGTAGGCACGGATTTAGGAAAATTTATAAATATTTTTTGGAGATTCAAGATTTACTGTAAAAATAATATTTTATCTAATTTTTTAAATAAATAAATAAATAATTCTCGCATTAAATGAATAAATAAAACTATAAATACTGCTTTGAATATATCATTTATTACAAGCAACATTTAATGCATACTTAAAATAAAATAATATTATTTGCCTACAATAATAAACCTTTAAATGGGAACATTTAATGCATAATACCTAAATACTGAAGAAAAAAAATATTCTTCTTTATTAATTCAAAATTTTCAACACTTTTTTTTTTTTAGAATTTAGATTTTGTAAGAATTTGTTAACTTTTTGAGTCCGATCCCTATTTTGATGTTGATAAAACACAAGTATCTTATGTGTGCATTTAGTATTTTTGAATAGGCTCATGATTCAGCACACGCATGATGTAAAGGGCATAAAAGCTTGAAGGAATATAAAGATCAGATTATTTGACATATTCAATGAAAACTGAAGAGTAAAAGACGAAAACGTTCATTTTAATTTGTATATGTATTTAATTTTTATATTTTGATCTGTAATAACTGCATACATCTTGCATGATATATTTTAAATGCTCAGATGACCATAGATTGACCATAGGGAGTCAAATGACCGTAGAGCACAGTCGACCGACGCCAAATTTTTAAGGTTAATGCTCAAAGACCATAGAGTAACTTTAGGTCCCTAAACATCACATGAAAAGATCATAATAAGTTAAAAATTATAATTATGTGATCAGGGATAACTTTAAATAAAAATTCGGACTTAAATGCACAAGTTTAGTGTGTTCGGTCGACTGAACCTGAGCACACATAAACCCTCGGTCGACTGAACCTCCCCAAGGTCAAAAGTTTGACCACTTGGTCGACCGTCCTTAAAATGAACACCAAAACCTTGGTCGACTGAACTTGAAGAAGAAAAATGGTCCGTTCGACCGAACTTGGCTTAGTCGACCGAACCTCAGAGATTTTAAAAATTGCCTTAAGACGGTCGACCAAACCTGTAGTTCAAAAGTTCCTCGATCGACCAAACTTGTCAATATGGTCGACCGAACCTCTAGGGTTGGAAACTTTTAAAGGAGTTAAAACGTCATTAACTTTTTATTAATCTTTTCCAAAATACCGAGCGTGTCCCTTAATGATTAAATTTCCTGAAAATCTATAAATACCCCCTCTATAACTCAGATTAGCAACTTTTATTAACTCTCAAATCCTTTCAAATTATTTTATTAATCAAAGTTTCCCCAAACCCATTTTTATTGCAAAAATCTTTTAAAGGATAAATCTTATACTCTCCTAACACTTTTTGTTGCTTTTTGAAAATTTTTTTAAAGAGAGTATTTATTTTGTTTAGGCTTTTCTTGTGATTGTGTTTATTGCAAAAATATTTTCTAGGCATAAATCCTACTTCTTCAAGCATCTAATATTGCAAATCCTTCTTGGAGAAAATTTTTATGGCACTTTGATTTTTGAGGTTTTTAATGCATATTTCTCACATCAAAGATCATTGTTTGCAAAATGTCTTTGAATGCACACCCTAGGTTTTCCTATACCTTTTATTGAAAAATATTTTGTTTAAGAAAATCTTATTAGGGTTTAAGTTTATTTACACCATTTCTGTCACGACCCGCTCATTTTTCACATATTTTTTTTTCTCTTTATTAATAAAAATAAACATCACACATTTCACATTCCAGTTCAGCAGGTCACAATCCACCTAGACCCATGGGTACTAGAGATACATCAGAACATACAGCAGAAGCCGACGCAGCAAAAAGTATAAAATCATATACATCTCATCATGATGTGCATAACACATACCAGAGTACTACAAACACTATCTCTCAGTATATACATCCCAAAAATGAAATCTAGGGACAATTCCCACAAAACCTCACTGTCCCTACCAAAAACTTACCCTTAAAAAGGGTAGCTAACAGCACTATATCAACAGGGCTTATCCTGCTCTCCTATCTGGGCCTCTTGAAAAATTTGTAAAATTTAGGGGTGAGACACTTCTCAATAAGGGAAATAAACTAATACTAGTGTGTGGCAATATGAATATTTTGTGTTCTACATATACCATACATAACATATTCAATATTGTTTATCAAATCTGGGAAAACATAAGTACATTAGAACATGGCAGAACATACTGCATTTCATAAACATATCTCATCTCATATCATAATAATAACATAAAACAACCCTGGTAGGTTAACTGGTTGCTGTCATGTATTACCCCCACATGATTGGATTGTGTGGCCCGAAGGCAGGACCTGACAATGGTTGGCTGACCACTGCCAAGTCGATAGTCTAGTTTATAGGTCCGATCGGTCTACCCAGACTGGTCTGTACACCAGGGGACGATAACAGCACACTTCTTGAAAATAACCACATCGACCATCCAATCTCACACCACTCCGTACAGCGGCGTTAACACAGATATCATGATCACGAAGACCATTGACACATAGCAATGGTGTCGCACAAGTGCTAACCTAGACCAAGCCAACCAGATTCTGATATCATATAATATATACTAAAACTGTGATACATAGATATCTCATATCATTTGTTCTCACATCAATCACATCATTTTACATATATACATGTATCATAAAAATCATCGGCCCGTACGCCGGTATTACACATTTTATCATAGCCCGGCCGTACGCCGGCAAATCACATAGCACAGCCCGTACACTGGCAAATCACATAACTCGGCCCGTACGCCAACAAATCACATAGCACAGCCCGTACGCTGGCAAATCTCATCCACATAGCACGACCCGTACGCCGGTAACCATATCCACATAGCACGACCTGTATGCCAGCAACCATATCCATATAGCACGGCCCGTACGCCGGCAAATCATATATATATATATATATATAAATATCTCGGCTCGTACACCGGTTTTCCCATCATAAAAACCCATATCATCCACATTCCCAAAAAACAGTATTTCACAACATTTTTACTCATGCCATACAACAGATTTTCCACATTTTCAACATACAATCATTTTCACAGTATTTTGCAAATATAAAACATATATATAAACATATACATTTTCCATAAATCAAATGATAAATATATATATATATATATATATAAGCATTTTCTCAAAAATAGAAACTAGCTTAGTTTATCCCCTTACTTGATTTCTGCAAAGCCCCTAAGAAACTCTTCCCTGCACCTGCAGGGTTTCCGACTCAATACCCTGAAAATGAAATCCACCAGAACTAAAGTTCAGTATTTTCGTACATACAACATTTTCTATAACCATCACTAAGTCAAATTAGGCTTAAAAGCCTTACCTCAACTTATGAATGATTTCCAACGTTCTCAATCAATACCCCTAGAAACGGAAACTTCCAATATTAAACTTTAATATTTTAATGCGTACAACACTTCTCTCAACTATCACAAATCCAAAAATTGAGTATAAAGTCTTACCTTAGATTTGTGATGGTTTCCTCCTTGCTTTCATTGATGATCCGCTCCAACAGATTCGGAGAAAACTCTGCCAGGAGCGTCACGGTGACTTCGGATAGTCGATCCGGCATAAAAGTAGCCCAAAAACGAAGAGAGAGAGAGAGAGAGAGAGAGAGAGAGAGAGAGAGAGAGAGAGAGAGAGAGAGAGAGAGAGAGAGAAACGAAGGGGAGAGAGAGAGAGAGTTAGCTTCTTAAAGAAGCTTTAAAAATCCAGATTTTCATATATATAAAATAGGGGATTTCGTCAACGAGCCCGTTCTTCTTCAACGAGTCATTCACAAATTTCGTCGACGAAATTCAGGCTGCCTCAGAACCCCTCTCGGTATTTTCTCGTTGACGAAGCCCTGTGTTCTTCGATGAATTCTCTTAAGCCTTCGTCGACGAACCCTCTGTATTCGTCGACGAAGTCCTGCTGATCCCTTTTTCTGTTTTCCCTCCCAAAGTTCAATGTCGTCGACGGCCTCCTTCTATTTTCGGTTTTCATTTCCCTTTATTATTTAAATTTCATTTTAAATTCGGGTCGTTACAATTTCTCTACTGAGCATTATTACATATCATATGAGAATGCATATTTTATCAATTTAAACGTTGTATATCTCTGCTTGCATTTAGAAGCATTTTAATATGTACAAAAATATTTTTCATGTATCGGTTGGGTTCAACCCGAAATTGAACTGGGGAGTCTCAGTCCTGTAAGTGAAACCGGTTGGGTTCAGCCTGCAATTGAACTAGGGAGTCTCAGCCTCGTAAGTGAGACCGGTTCAGTTTAGTCCGAAAATTGAACTTAGATTTTCCTCGCCTCATAAGGAAAGGATGTAAGCGGCTTTGGCTTTACCCGTTTAAGTGAGAAGTGTTTAGTGGAATCCTTGGGGGGTATACCTAAGGCGGGGACGTAGGCAGTATTGGTTGAACCTCGTTAACAAATTTATGTGTCATTCCCTCTCTATCTTATTTAAATTCTTACACTCAAATTTCAGCATGTGTATGAATATTTGTTTTTAGCATGTGTATATGTTTTTTTAATATCATAATTATTTATATACACGCATTTGATTTAAATAAAATATACTACACACGTGTATGTTTACTTTTACTGTTAAAATTATTTTACATACACGCGTGTACATTGAATGTGATATGATATGTGATGAATCGGCGTAAATGTTTAAATTAGTCGAAATATTTTAAAAACCCAATTCACCCCCCTCTTGGGATTGTACCAAAGTCAACATAATTTATTCCATTAAAATTGAGACAAATCTTCAATTTGATAATTTTCCAAATTCTATCCCTATTTGATAATAATAATAATAATAATAATAATAATAATAATAATAATAACAACAACAACAATATTGATGATGATGACAATAATTATAACTTCACAATAAAAATTTTATGAATTATACCAATATAAAATTATAAATAATTTTATTTTTATGAAAAAAATTATAAAAAAGATAATATAAAATTATTAAATTTTTGTTTATATTTTTATTGTTCACAAATATAATACTTGACTTTTCTTACTAACTAATATATATATATATATATATATATATATATATGTATAAATATTTATATACTGGCAGTATGATAACTTTTTTTTTTTGAGTGAGTTTATTGGGCAAGTTATAGAGCAACTTCGCAATGGGTTTGCAGGATGAAATTGAAGTACGGAAAAAATTGAGAGGGAAATAGAATCAAGGTAGGAATGAAATTACTTCTGAAATACAATTATTCTATTTGGTTAGTAGATGACTGTATGAATTCGATTTCAATTTCTTTTCGATCATTTCATATTTTTCAGTGGCTGCTATAATGGAATGAAAAATAATTTATTTTTATTAAAAATTCTCAACACATAATAATTTGATTTTGTATTATTATTTTTATTTTTAATAGTTATTTTTATTAGTTTTCATATTATTTTCTATTGTTGTTATCATCATTTTTATTTTTATATTAATTATTCTCCTTAAAATAACAATCATTATTATTTTTACTTATTATTATTATTATTATTGTTGTTCTTTTGGTTATTATTATTTTTTAGTGATAATTATTATTAGTTGTTATTATTATTTTTATATCATTATTTAATAATTAATATCCTTAAAATAGTAATGATTATTATTGTTTTTCCTCATTGTTATTACTATTTTATAGTAACAAATATCATTATTAGTTTTTTATTTTTGTTATTGGTTTTATATTAATAATAACAATTAGTATTTTTATAATTGTTGTTATTTTTTTATTATTTATAATTGTGATTATTATTAGTATATAATTATTAATTTTTATTGTTGTTTATTATTTTTATAATAACCATTATCCTTAAAATAATTATTATTATTATTCTTGCCTCTTTATTATTATTGTTCTTGTTGTTATTATTTTACAATAATAAATATTATTCTTATCATAGTTATTATTAGTTGTTATAATTTTTATTATTATTTTTTTTAATAATTATTATCCTTAAAACTACAATAATTATTATTTTGGATTTTTTTATTATTTATAATTTTCTTGTTATTATTATTATTATTATTATTATTATTTCAATTGAAATAAATATTATTATTAGTTGTTATTATTTTTATTGTAATTATTATTAGTTGTTATTATTTTTTAATAATGATAACAAATAGTATTATTATTTATTGTTGTTTTTTATTAGTGTTTTTTTTATTTATGTTATTACTATTTTTTTTTTATTTTTATGATAATTATTATCCTTAAATAATAATTATTATTAATTTTTCATTTATTATTATTATTATTATTATTATTTGCAGTAATAAATATTATTTTTATTGTAGTTATTGTTAGTTGTTTCTATTTTTTATTATTTCTACAATAATTACTATCCTAAAAATAATTATTATTTTGGTTTTTTTATTATTAATATTGTTCTTGTTATTGTTATTATTTTATAATAATAAATATTATTTATTTCTATTGCAATTATAATTAGTTGGTAACCAAACGCAAAAATGCGATTCAATTCCTACGATTTGGTTTCATTCCTTACCTAATTCGGAAAATCAAACAACGGACAATCGTTTGTATTTCTTTATACAAACCCGAACTGTTTGTATGATAAGGAGATTATTAAGACTAAAATGGTAAAATTATATTTGATTTTGGAATGTCTATCTTTTAATAATTAAATTAAATAAGATAAAAATGTAAATATATATATATATATATATATATATATATATATATATATAAAGATTAATAGTTTAGAAAAAAAAATTCGCATATGCAAATAACTCATATAGCATGAAATAGGATATAAAATAAACCTTTTCTGATTATAAAATTTGTTAATAGTTACATAAACCTAATTTATACCATGCATAAATATGATTTTTTTTTTATTGTTATTTGTTTTATACTTGCAATACACCCTTTCTTGTGAATTATCAAGATCTTATATTTAATTATTTTATTCTTAAAAATAGATGTTCCTTGAAGCAAACATAATGTGAATATTTTTAGATTTTTCAAACTAATCCAAAACCATTTGAAGAATAAAAATCATGGTTTGGTTTCTAATTTGATTTGGGCTATTTTTCAAAAGCCCAATCGAAGAGTCCAAATACCGGGGGAAAAAAAAAAAAACAAGAAAAAACTGAAACGAAAATTTCACATACAATTTGTCCAAAACATTGGTCTTCGACTATTTATGCAATTCATTTTTTACACATCATTCCCATTTCATATGAGTGTGTCCTTAATTAGAGTATGACCTCGAAATGTTAATTTTGACTATGCATTTTCAAGTTCCCTAAAATTAAGGGGGTATCAAAAAAATTATGAAAAAAACGATTTATTGTTAGGTAAGATGGTTGGGACCAAACCATTTCGGATGTTAACATTTAACGGATTTGAATATACGTGTCAACATTATAAACTTGTTAAGATGTGCACTTTATCCTGTCTTGAATAATAGTTTGACTATTTTGTCCGGAAAATTTTCTTATGCTTTCCATAAAAGGATAGATGCAAAAAAAAAAATGTAAGTTAATAGCTCTTGAGTCTTAATATAATATTACAAATTTAACTTCATATGTGAACATACAGACATGCTTGACGATAAAATTGACATTGTATAGAGGTATTGTCACTTTTATTTTTAAAATATTAAGAAACTCAAAAAAGGAAAAGTTAAATTATTTTTAAAATATTTATAATGCTATTTAAAAATTTTAAAAACATATATATGATGAGTTGGAATGAACATTGAGGTCAATAATAAGTATAGAGAGGGAGTTCTTCATTTAGTGCCCTTGTCATGATATTGGTCATATATATATCGGAGCTACCTATTTTTATTATGAGCAGGCACCAAGGTGCCTCCCAAACCATGTCATTTGTACCCATACATAGCCTAGGGATGATTTGCTACAAACATTGGCCTATAATTTTTTTATTTTTTTCTAGCTACGGCTTCAAGTTATCATTCCTTTTAACCAAAACACTTTTGTAAATATCTAGCCCCCCTTAGATATATATATATATATATATATATATATATATATATAAGTCTAAAGTATGCAATTTTACTTTTATTTTGTTTTTTGTAAAAATATATAATTCTTCTTGGCAACATAATTTAAATGTAAGTTTACAAGGGCGTCGAAATAAGAAAAATAATTATGATTGAGATTAATTGTGATTTTCTATCGTCAAAATTTTTTTTGCACAAAAATTTACTATAATTTTAATTTTATGTGGTTTTAAAAATGATATGTAGGTAGTAGTGGGTTTTGAAATTCTAGCAGTATAGAATTTTAAAAATTATCTTACCTTATATTTGGAGAGGCATTGAATTTAGAGTTGTATCATATTTGAATAATATGTAATATAAACTTGTATTCAAATTTATCCAAAATTTCTAATTAGGGTTTTTTTTTTTCTTCCTATAAACCCAAACAATGCATGGATTTAAGCTAGCTAACTGAGGTTGCCTAGAGGTGTTAAGGTAATAAAATTGAATTTAGTACCCAATTACTGTATTATCGTAAATAATTTTGAGCTCGGATTAGCATTTTTTATTATTAAATATGCAATATTTTTATTACAAATTCAACCAATTTGGGGTGAGTTTGGCCCCTTTTTTGTCCTAATTTTTCCTTAAAGTACAACTTCACGTTGAGGTCTGTTTGGTTGGTAATAAACCTTTTCAACCTTTGACAAACACTAACATATAAAGCATTTTCAGGGAGTTTACTAACAATTATTCAATTCAATTCTCGTCTACCAATCATTTTTTTATTTTATGGAAATTCTCCATTTCAAGTAATAAGAAATTTTCATTTTTAACTTCTCATAAGCAATTCGAGCACCAATCTGATCATACCTAATATTATTTTTTATAATTATTTTCCCTTATTTGAAACATGAAATGCTCGGTCACGTTCCCTTCTGTGGAATTATGGCGGCCCCCCCCCTGCTTCTTTGTGCCTTCCCCTCCCTTCCCCTTTTTTTTAATCCACTTTCCCCCTCCTGCCCCCCCTTTCCCCTCCATTCTCCTCTCTTATCTCTACTTCACCCTTCCCTTCCTTCCTTTTTTCCCGGCCTTCCTCCCCCAGTTCGTTTCCCCTCTGCTCCCCCTCCTTCCTCTCGTTCCTCTTCCCCCCCCCTCTTTCACTCTCTCTTCCCGCTCTACTTTCCTTCTAGCGGCTTCCCCCCTTATTTTTCCCCCCCCATCATACCCTCCTCCCTCCCTCTCTCCCCTCCCCAACCCCCTTTTCCCTCCCTTCTCTCTTCCTTCCTCTTTCCCCGCCATTTATTGCTATTTTTTTATTTTTTAATATTTACAAAATATTAAAGGAATGTGTTTTTCAAAAGTATTATTTAATTTTTGATATGTCAAAATAAAGATTTGCTTTATACTATTTCCAAAATAAATATTCCAACTTCTTTTCCCATTATTGTAGGAACATAATTTTTGCTTTTATGAAGGGGTAGAATGCTTCAATGGGTTGTTAGTAGAGAGCAGTGATTATGCGGATGAGTTATGGCCATTATTATTGTTTGATTTTTTTTGGGTATATGCATTATTATTTTAGTATAAATAATAAATATATAATCAACTTGATTAATGGCTAATAAATGTGCGTTAAAGAGCTACCAAAATTGTGAAGACATTGGAATTTGGTTAGGAAGGAAAGTGTTGAAACTTAATGTTCTAGCTAACATGCATTAATTAATTTAATTAACATTTGAGTTCAGATAAACATTACAAAAATTAATTCAATAAATCCAAAGACTCAAACCCTACGGTACCAAAATGATTTTATAGCAAAAATGAACGAACTACTAAAGCCCTAAAATCTAAGATGCTCAAGACTCCGTAATTAATAACAACTCCCATAAATAAGTCTAATTAGTTAATAAGTCTAATTTTATTATTTTTTAGGAAATTTAATAAAATAAAAATAATAAAATATTAAAATTAAACACAAATAAAAATTACAAATATAAATACGATTCACAAATAAGCTGAAGTACGAATATCTCGTTCTCTCTAAGGAGATTCAAGCCCTCTGTGATTTATTGGCTTAGCCCACGAACCGGTGCAGTAGAACTCCTCAAGACTTGTATCCCCCATGATACAACATCCCAATTTGAACCGTAGGAGTTCAAAGTTTCACAAAAAAATACATTTCTTTTCTTATCGAACTCTCTAGACTCAAAAGAATGATGATATAATGAAAATGAAGAAAAGAAATTGATATGATTGGTGCATTGTGCTAATGCCTCTCAAGGGTTTATTTATCGGTACAAAATGACTCTTCATTTTTTCATGTATTTAATGAATAAGTTATGTATATATTAAGTAGATACAACCCTAAATTCATGGTACATTCATATAATTAATCTTATACATTTATGAGATACATTAATAAATGTTCATAACCCAATTCAAGGTACATCTTCTTTTCCAAGATATAATATTATTATAATACATAAATAATATAATAATAATATTAAAATACACTATTAGCAAGCGAGATAAAAAAAAGAATTAATTAATTTAATTTCTATACATATTATTTATTTATTTATTTATTTTCCCTTAATTCTTAATTAGAAATAGAGCATGCATGTTTTTGGGTGGGACACATAAACCTAATGGGTGGCAATGTGGCTCTCATGTGGAGATGGTGGAGCTCCAACACAAGGCCAAAACGGGGGGTTCAATGTCGTTTTGGGGTGTGCCAACTTTGTACCAAAAATTGACATTGCATGTTAATGTTACAGACAAATTCGATCACCAGGAGAACTTGAAATTGCACTTGCCGCCCATGTTCACTTGCTTCTTATTGCAATGGTCTCCCTTTTGGGGACATTGAACATCAACAAGAAGAAGGGCAAATTGAGTGCGAGAACCTGGCTAAGTCAAGAGTAGTACATAATTATTAGAGAACTATTAAAACCCATGTAACTAAATGTTTTCAATAGTGGCGGGTCCGTTAGGATCAAATGCTATCGACTCTCTAATGTATTTGACCAATTGTACAATACCCGACATTGCATTGACTTTAAATCTACTAGTAAGATACTACTCTACTCTTACTCAGCGACACTAGAATGGAATTAAGCATACTTTACGCTATTTGAGAGGTACATTTAATTTGGGTCTATTCAACTCATTTAATTTCAAATCTCAACGAGTAGGATATGCAGATGTTGGATATCTATTTGATTCTCACATTACTAAATCTCAAACTGGATATATATTTCTTTATGAAAAAATTGTTATATTTTGGAAATCAGTAAAACAGACAATTACAGCAATATCCTCCAATCATTCTAAAATACTAGTTATCCATAAAACTAGTAGAGAATGCGTTTGACTCAGATCAATGATTTCTCATATCCAATAAAATTGTAGTATTCTGTGACATCCCGATTTTTGTACCATTTTTTTTAACAATAAAATAATCAATAAGTCAATCATCTGCCACGTCACAAACTTTGATACCAAATCAACATAACCCGACCCGAAATAGGGTATCGGGTAATCAGACTATCTCATACAAACATACCTAACAACGAAAGTTAAAATTTACATGTTGTCCATAATACAGATACCAGAGAACTATCCAACCATATATACACATCTCCAAAATCAACAACATACGCTAAGGGATTGCACAAACACATCCTCAACACAAAACACTTACCCTCACTATCAGGGTACTAGCTCTCCTCTATCTCGGAACTCTATCACCTAGTCTATTACGGTTCCATGAAATATTTAAATATTTGGATGAGATACCTCTCAATAAGACGGAATAAATTATTCACAGTGTGTGGCAGTATGAGTTTAATTATATCATAATATACTCATTTAAGTGATTATATCATCTGAGAAAATATACAGATTTGTACTTATAATCATATAGTTATAAAACATAATTTCATAAGTTTTGTTACCATTTCACATACTCATACATATGTAACCAATATTCATCAGCGATAGTTCCCGAGGATAGGGGAGTTTACACGCCCATACATGTAACGCCCATTTACTCTAATTTCGTTTGTAACCTTGCTCGATTAATTTGGGTGCAGGTACAACTGATACTTATCAAGGTACTCACCTTACTTAGTAAGCCCTCGAGCGAAGAGTTTTACTTCGCCCTAATTATTTATGCCATTAAATTCACACTCTTTCATTTCTCATTTTCATCTCACAATCTTGCTCATGAGTGTCCACCAATAACAAATACGCATCATGTCTGTAACTTATGGCTGTCTTAAGGATATTCCCATCGTTATACTTCCCCCCATGACCGGGTTATGCAGCCCAAAGGCTGGACCTAACTGCGGTTGGCCTACCCGGTTAGATCAAACAATGAAACTGTCTGTCTATAGTACGATTGGCCTGCCCACTCCTGGTCTGGACGCCAGGTGGCAAAACTACCATTCTCACTAGCTCAATCGATTGTTACGCCACACTCTCCACGAGACTGTATGGTTGCACTAACACCTCACTAGCAACGGTACCGTTCTCTCTATCCAACTCCAGTCCATCAGGGTTCTCATTTCTACATTTCAGTATTCGCATTTTAGTAGTCACATTTCAATATGTTGGTACATTTGATCACATCAGAAATATTCTCATCATTTTCATCATTTCAGTACACATTTTATCTCATATCAGTATAAAACTTAATTCAATAGTCCTATATAAAACATGTCTGTACCAACATATCTTTCTATCACATATTTCAATGAAAACATCTGTATAACATATTTCATCATTTCCTAGTAAAAATATCTCTATGTTTCACATTTCATCAATTCTGTATATAAACCTCGTATCATCATACTTATATATATGCAAATATTATTGAGTTTCCATTTCTTCATTTCTATATAAAATATTTCGATATAATCATATCGTAATCTCATTTCTTAGTACAATTCACATGTTTCAATTTCAATCACATTCCCAGTATTAAACAATCATTTCATATCTCCTCATGCCACACAAAATTTCACCTGATATTCATAATATAATAATCACAATGAACATATCATATTTTCATTTTCACATATTTACTCAACCAGTAATTTTAAAAAATAACTGTTATAATTTATTCCCCTTATCTCGCTTAATGAGAGGTCTGCTAAAATCCTTAATTCCACACCCGCGGTGTACGGAACTCAAAATCCTGAAATCACATTTTTCCCAAATTAATCAACTCAACCTCTAGAATATTTCTAATTTAACATTTCCTATGCCCCATATACTCCAAATTAACAATTCAACCCTAAAATACCTTACTTACCTTTATTTTGGAGTGGTGCCCTAGAATCCCAAATCGCGATTCCGCTCCGATTAAGTTGAAGAGAATCCTCCCTAGATGCTCGTGGTGGTTCCTGATTGTTGATCTGGACTAAAATGGAGTCGAAATCGAAAAAAGAAGGGAATGGGTGTCGTAGGGTTCAGAGAGAGAGAGAGAGATTTTTGTTTGTTTAAAACAAATGAAGCTCGCGAATGCCCTTTAAAATCAGCACTGCAGACAAAATCGTCGATGGTTTTCTGCACCCCTCATAAAACCGTCAACGATTTGGGTCTTTAACCTGCCCTTTTTACCGTTTTACTTATAACCGGCCCGTAGTAAATACAAAACCGTCGACTGTTTTTTTGGTCTCCCACCAAACCATCGACTGTTTGGTCTACACCAAAACAAAAGCCTTCTTTTCTTTTACTTTCTCATTAATTCAATTTTTTGGGTCTCTACATATTCAATCAATCAAGGATATTTCAATAGTTTTATATTGAAGACAATGCTGCATGTATAGTTCAACTAAGAGGAGGATACAGAAAGGGTGACAGAATAAAGCATATCTCTCCAAAATTTTTCTGTACACATGAACTCCAGAAGAATGTTGACATAGATTGTAAGAACCTAACCCGAGATATGTAGATTGACTAAATAACGAAAGGGTAAAAATGTAAATTTTGCAGGCTTTGTCAATGAAACCATTTTTCTCATCGACGAAGGCTCTCGTACTCTTCCTCACCAAAATTCAAAGCCTCGCCGACGAAGAGATACCGAAATGTGTTGTAAAATATCGGAGTAGGGTTCGTCGCTGAAGGAGTCGATTCATCGAAAAAACGTGTGGATGATTCGTCGATGAAGGCGCCGTTTAATTGACGAGGTTGGCTAGGTCAAAGGGGCTATAAATATCCTCCTTCATTGCTTAGTTGCTAAGAAAGTAAACTCTCTCTCTCCCTCTCTGTAATGACTTGCATATTTTTCACACATTTTTTTTTTTATATCAATGTCATACATTCCAGCTCAGCAGGTCACAATCCACCCGGACCCATGGGTACCAGGGATACATCAGAACATGCAGCAGAAAATGTACAATCATTTACATACCATCATATCATACATCACAATGTACCAGAGTTACTACAATCACTATACTTTCATATATACATCCCAAAAATGAAATCTAGGGACAAATCCCACAAAACCTTACTATCCCTACCAAAAACTTACCCTTCGCAAAGGGCAGATAAACAACACTAATTTTGCGGGACTTTTCCCGCTCTCCTATCCGGGGCTCCTGAAAAGTTAATAAGATTTAGGGGTGAGACACCTCTCAGTAAGGGAAATAAACTAGTACCAGTGTAACGACCCGAATTTAAAATGGAAATTTGAGTAATAAAAAGAGAGGGAAATAGAGACAAAAACAGAAGAAGTTCGTTGACGACATTGTATTTAGGGAATAAAATAATTTTAATAATTTTTAAGAGATTGCCTGAATTCGTCGACGAAGTCTTTAAGAATTTCGTCGACGAACACAGGGCTTCGTCGACGAGAAAATACCGAGAGAGGTTCTGAGGCAGTCTGAATTTCGTCGACGAATACAAGGTCTCGTTGACGAAATTTATGAAGAACTCGTCAACAAAGATCGGGCTCGTCGACGAATTCTATTGTCTATAAATACTAAAAATTCGATTTTTATTTCATTTGAAGCTTCCTCTCTCACTCTCTCTCTCTCTCTCTCGTCTTCGGCCCTCTCACTCTCTCTCTCTTCAATTTTGGGATAGTTGTATGCCGGATCGAAGATCTGAGGTCACCACGACGCTCATGGCGAAGTTCCCTACAAGTTTGCCGGAGCGGATCGTTGGGGAAACGAAGTAGGAAATCATCCCCGAGTTGAGGTAAGGTTTTTTAAGCCAAATTAGCCTTTATGGTAGTTATAGAAATTGACGTACACATGAAAATACTAATGTTTAATACTGGGAGTTTTGAGTTTCAGGGTATTGATCAGGAAATCCTACGGGGGCCAGGTTAGGAAATTTTAGGGGCTTTCTTCTTAGCCAGGTAAAGGAATAAACTAAAGCAGTTATTTTTCACGCAATTTATTATTAATTATGAGTAAAATTATTTTTAGAAAAGCAAATGTTATACTTGCATATTATAGATAAAATATACGTTTGAAAAATACTGCTATTGTGATTAAAATGTATATGTATGCATGAGATGCCAGAAACGATAATTTTAGAATATGAAGCATGACTTTAAACGACATAAGTATGGCATGAACATTATTTTTATGTGAAGTGAATCATGATATGAATGATTTTACGAGCAAAGCATATTTTCAAGTATTTTGAAAAGACGAGTTATGTTATACTGAGTTTGACGAATATATGATAAATGAGTTATTTTCAGAATGTAAATACCTGAAACGTATCTGGCGCGAGGCCATGTATTTATATTATCAGCACGAGGCCGTATTTACGATTTTGGCTCGAGGCCATGTATTTATATTATCAGCACGAGACTGTATTTACGATTTTGGCGCGAGGCCATGTATTTATGATTTCGGCACGAGGCCGTATCCATGTTTTCAGCACGAGGCCGTGATGATGTTATGTATGTTCATATATTTTATGTTATTACAACCAGGATGTTAGTTTAGTTCAATTCAGGGCTCGGTACCGTAGTTATATGTGTAGATCAAATATCTACGTCAGATTAGTGCTAACCATCCCACGAGGGGATGTGAGATGGATAGTCGATGCGGCTTTCAGTAGAGTGTGGACGTCCACCTAACAGTTCGAACCAAGGTGTGGCGGGCCCATCGCACTTACGGACATATTTGATTCGGCAATGGTCGGCCAGCCATTGTCAGGTCCCGCCTTCGAGCTGCACAACCCGTCATGGGGGGTAATACATGACACCAGCTAGCTATTCATCCTGGGTACATTTTCAGTATTACAGTTATAACATATGCTTATGTATGTTATGATTTATTAGCAAATATGGAAGTACATGATTATCCAGTATGATATTATGATTATTTCCAGAGTTATGAAATGTACTGTATATATTTAAGTACTTTAAATGTTCATGTTGCCACACAACTGTATTTAGTTTATTTTCCCTTACTGAGAAGTGTCTCACCCCCAACATTACATGATTTTTCAGGAAACCCAGAGAAACCGGCGGGTCAAGGCCGTCGTTGAGTGAGTGGAGCTTCCTTACTAGAAGAGTAAGCGTTGAACTAGGACTAGGAGATTTTTTGTTGTATGGTCCTAGTGTTGTTTTTGATTTTTGGAGATTGTACATATAAACAGTATATTGATGATGTAGTAAACTCTGGTATTATGTTTTAGAGATTGGATGTTGAGATTTTATGTTTACTGCTGCTTAGGCTTTCGTTGTGATTAATAGGTGTCCTCGTTACCCACGGGTTCGGGTTGACTATTTTATCCATTATGTGACATTTTATGTTAAGAAATTGAGGGACGTTACTACCAGTGTGTGGCAACATGAGTATTTCGTGTTCTACATATATCATACATAACATATTCAGTACTGTTTTATCAAATCTGGGACAACATATATATAATTCAACATGGCAGAACATACTGCATTTTCATAACATATCTCATCTCATATCATAATAATAATAACATAAAACAATCCTGGTAGGTTAGCTGGCTGCTGTCATGTATTACCCCCATATGACTGGGTTGTGTGGCCCGAAGGTGGGACCTGACAATGGTTGGCCGACCACTGCCAAGTCAAACAGTAGTCTGTAGGTCCGATGGGTTTACCCAGACTGGTCCGTACACCAGGGGCGATAACAGCACATTTCTTGAAAATAACCACATCGACCATCCAATCTCACACCACTCCGTACAGCGGCGTTAACACAGATATCATGATCACGAGGACCATGGACACATAGCAACGGTACCGTGCAAGTGCTAGCTTAGACCAAGTCAACCAGGTTCTGATATCATATAACATATACTAAAACTGTGATACATAGATATTTTATATCATTTATTCTCACATCAATCATATCATTTTGCATATATACGTGTATCATGAAAATCATTGGCCAATACGCCGGTATTACACATTTTATCATAGTTCGGCCCGTACGCCGGCAAAACATAGCACAGCCTGTACGCTGGCAAATCACAGTCACATAGCATGGCCCGTACGCTAGCAAACATAGCACAGCCCATACGCTGGCAAATCACATCACATAGCACGACCCGTACGTCGGCAAACATAGCACAGCCCGTACGCTGACAAATCACATCACATAGCACGGCCCATATGCTAGCAAACATATCATAAAAATCTCGGCCCATAAGCCGAATATTTTTTTTTCCATCCTAAAAATCCATATCATCCACATTCACAGAAAACAGTATTTCACAACATTTTTACTCATGCCACAAAAATGGATTTTCACATATTCAACATACGATCATTTTCACAGTATTTTGCAAATATAAATCATATATATAAATATATTTATTTTTCCTGAAACCAGATGCTATATATACATATACATGCATTTTCTCAAAACAAAACTGGCTTAGTTTATCCCCTTACCTGATTCCGGAAATGCCCCTAAGAAAATCTTTCTCGCACCCGCAGGGTTCCCAACTCAATACCCTGAAAATGAAAATTCTCAGTATTAAAGTTCAGTATTTTCATGCGCACAACATTTCTTATAACTAGCGCAAGACCAAATATGGCTTAAAAAGCCTTACCTCAACTATGGGATGATTTCCAACTAGCTTTCTTCCACGATCCGCTCTAGTAGATTTGGAGAGAACTCCGCCAGGAGCGTCGTGGTAACTTTGGATTGTCGATCCGACAAAGATCTGGCCCGAAATCGATGAAAGAAAAAGAGAAAACCGAAGGGGGGGGGGGGGAGAGAGAAAAGAGATGGCTTCCTTAATAAGATAAAAATTCGGATTTTCATATTTATAAGCAAGGGATTTCGTTGACGAGCTCGTCCTTCGTCGACGAGTCCTTCACACATTTCGTCGATGAAATCCACTCCTCGTCGACGAAATTCAGTCGGCTCCAAGAACCCCTCTCGGTATTTTCTCGTTGACGAAACCCTATGTTCGTCGACAAAATCTTTAAAGCCTTCATCGATGAATCCTCTGTATTCGTTGACGAAGCCCTGCTGACCCCCTTTCCTTTAATCCTTCCAAAGTTTAAAGGTCGTCGACGGCCTCTTTCTGTTTTCGGTTTCCATATCCCTTTTCTTTTATTATTTAACTACCATTTTATTCGAGTCGTTACACTCTCTTTCTCTCTTTCTCTAGAACTAGAGAAATCTCTTATTTTCTCTTCGATTCTTCGTTGTTCATTGCTTGATTCAATAATTCGACGTTACTGCGTGGATCAGGGGAGGAATTTTTACGTTTTTAGTGGATCAGAAATTTGTTTCGAGGATTTTCGGGTTTTGACCCAAAACCGAGGTAAGGGTTCGATTTCAGTTTCGTTTTGGAATATATGTAGTAGTAAGAATTGTAGTGAAGTATAGTTCTTAGATGTTTAGGTTTTGGGAACTCGGTTCATAGTTTTGGAGCCATAGAGTTCGTATTTTGGTATTTGGGAACAGGTAAGGGGATTCTGTTTATATAAGTTATTTTTGAAATCGGAATCGGTAAACATGTAGTTTACGATTGTATGTGTAAAGTCCCTCAATTTCTTAACATAAAATGTCACATAATAGATAAAATGGTTAACCCGAACCCGTGGGTAACGGGGACACTTGTCATCCACAGCGGAAACCTAAACAGCAGTAAAAATAAAATCTCAAACATCCAATCATAAAAGATAATACCAGAGTTATCTACATTTTCAAAATACTGTATTCATTTACATTCTACCAAAATATCAAATTAACTCTAGAATCATACACAAAATAATTCTAACCCTAGTACAAAATCTTATCCTCCTAACGGGGTAATATCCCTACTCAACGGCAGCCACGACCTGCCGATCACTCAGGGTCTCCTGAAAAATTAATTAATGTTGGGGATGAGACACTTCTCAGTAAGGGAAAATAAACTAAATACAGTTGTGTGATAATATGAACATTTAATGCAATTATACATATATAGTTCATTCCGTGTATCAGTAAACATTCATCAAAAAGTATTATGTTCTCATAAAATTTCATATTTATTAATAAAACATAACATACATAAACATCTGTTATAACTGTAATACTAAAAATATACCCAGGATGAATAGCTAACTGGTGTCATGTATTACCTCCCATGACAGGTTGTGCAGTCCGAAGGCGGGACCCGACAATGGCTGGCTGACCACTACCGAATTAAATATGTCTGTAAGTACGATGGGCCCGCCACACCTTGGTCCAGACTGCCAGGTGGACGTCCACACTCTTTTGAAAGCCACATCAACTATCCATTTCTCATCCCCTCGTGAGATGGTTAGCACTAATCTGACGTAGATATCTGATCTACACATATAGTTACGATACTGAGCTCTCGAATTGAACTAAACTAACATCCAGGTTCTGATAACATATAGTACATAATTTTGTAAATACGACCTCATGCCGAACATTTTATAAATATGACCTCGCGCAAAAATCATACATACAACCTCGTGCCGAAATCATAGTAAATACGGCCTCGTGCCAAAATCGTAAATACGGCCTCGCGCCGATAACATAAATACGGTCTCGTGCCGAAATCATACATGTGGCCTCGCACCAGAATCGTTTCAGGTATTTACATTCTGAAAATAACTCATTTATCATATATTCATCAAACTCAATATAGCATAACTCGTCTTTTCAAGATACCTGAAAATATGCTTTGCTCGTAAAATCATTCATATCATGATTCACTTTACATAAAATAATGTTCATGCCACACATGTACCATTTAAAGTCATACCTCATATTTTAAAATCATCATTTCTAGCATCTTATACATACATATACATTTTAATCAAATTAGCAGTATTTTCCAAACCTACATTTCATATGTGATAAACAAATATAGCATATGCTTTTCTGAAAATAAATGTGCTCATAATTAATAATAACTTGTATGGAAAATAACTGTTTTAGTTTATTCCCTTACCTACTGAGAAAGCCCCTAAAATATCCTAGCCTGACTCCCGTAGGATTTCCTGATCAATAATCTGAAACTAAAAATTCCCACCATTAAACCTCAGTATTATCATACGTACATCATTTCCTATAACTACCATAAAGTCTAATTTTGCTTAAAAAGTCTTACCTCAACTTAGGGACGATTTCCAACTGCGTTTTCCCAACGATCCGCTCCAGCAAACTCGTAGATACTTCGCCAGGAGCGTCATGGTGACTTCGGATTGTCGATCCGACGTATATCTGGCCCAAAAATGGAGAGAGAGAGAGAGAGAGAGAGAGAGAGCCGATGGGGAGAGAGAGAGAGGGCGAAGATGGCTTAAGAATGAAGATAAAAATCGGATTTTTGATATATATAGGGTCAGATTCGTCGACGAGACACGTCACCTCGTCGACGAGTCCTTCATTAGATTTGTCGACGAGACCCCTGTATTCGTCGACGAAATTCAGGCTACCTTAGAACCCCTCTCAGTATTTTCTCATCGATGAGGCCCTGTATTCATCAACAAATTTTCTTCTGTACTCGTCGACGAACCCTTGTATTCGTTGACGAACCTAGGCAATCTCTTGAAATCATTTTTATCTGCGTTCGTCGACAAAGTCTACGGCCTCCTTCTTTTTCTCTCCCTCTTAATTATTCAAATTTCATTTTATTCGGGTTGTCACAGTATATATGTTTTGGTTACTTATTTGGGAAAATCTATCGGGTGAAAATGCGAAATTTTCAGGTTACAGTTTTTGGGAAAATTTGGGGTTTCGGGTATCATCTTTGTTTCGGTTGGAAAATCATAAGTTGTATAAAATGGTAGTAATGAGATGATCGTACCTGTATTTGTATTAAAATGTATTTCTCGAATTGAAAACGATATGATTTGTTGTATACTCAAATAAGTGTGGAATGAAATGTTGTATGTAAAATGTTCCAGGGTTTTGTAAAACAGTTAGGGGTGACTAATTACTGTACGCTGATGAGTATAGGGACGTGAGTTCCAAAATTGTTCTAGGTTTGGTAAATCAGCTAGGGGCGGCTAATTACCGTACACTGACGCCATGTCTTGGCTAATTACTGTGGGCGAGAGTGTCCGACTCTATATCAGACGGTGTGAAATATCACCTGTTTGTTCCAACTGGTCACCGATGGGTGTGAGTGGACACCATATTGGCATGATATCGCTGTGAGGCTTCGGTTATTGCAGGGTATCGTTTGCTTGAGTGTGACGACACTGACCGTATGTTTGGAATCGTATGTACTGAAACTGAATTGTGAAAATATTGGAATTGTATTGTGTTATGTTTTATGTCGAAATAACACTTGTATGTTACACACTGATATAACCTGCTTTCTTCCTTACTGAGAGGTGTCTCACCCCGAATATACAAATGTTTTTTAGGTTCTTCGGGTAGCTGAAACTAACATCCTAGTGCCCGGAGCGTGGGTGTCGGTTAGCTATGTTGAGTACTTGTGTAGGTGCGGGTTTTGTAACCGGGTTGTCATTGTTGGGTTTTGTAGACACCCGGAGTATGTATTGTATTTTGGGAACGTATATTCTAGTTATGTATAGACTCTGGTATGGTATGATATATGTATAGAAAAGAACATTTTCGCTGCGTATTTGATGAGTATGGATATGTATGTGAATGCGCATAGGGTGTACGTGTATCCCACGTGGTCGGACCCTTATTCGGCGTAGTATCATATATGTTTTAAATGATACAGGGACAGGTTAAGTTACTAAAATCATACCTGAAACCCATCCGCGGGTTCGGAGTGTGACATAGATGTTTAACATATTCGATCAAATGATAATCTAACAGATTTGTTCACCAAATCTTTGTCTACTACAACATTCAAGAAATTGGTTCACCTCATCAGAATGAGACATCTTAAATATCTTAATAGAAGGAGTTAATATATGGGTGACATATAAGAGGGAGTGTTATGAAAAATATGAATGTCACCCCATCTTCCACCTCTTCGTTTTTCACCCCAATAAATGCTTAACTATCCTTATTGCCCTATATAAGGGCACCCTCTCCTTCTCATTTGGAACACACATATTGCATGTTTGAAGTAAGTAGACTTATAGAAAGAAGAAGAGAGATAAAGAGAAGAGAGATATTTTGTACAAGGCCGGTTCCGATATTTTGTATAAGACTGGTTCCAATTATAATTTTGCCCGAGATAATGGAGTTTTTTATCTCATCCGCCCGCGGAATAGGTATATCTGAACCACGTAAAATTTTTGTCTCATCTCTATTTATTTTTCTACATCTTTTGTATCAGATATATTATTTATGAAGATATTAGAATCATTTACACACTAGAAGTCTCTAGTCTTTAAGTAAAAGATTTTAATTTTTCAATGATATTCCCAAGAGGATGTTTATCAATATTTAACAACATAAAACCCTTCAATTATGTGAAACTAATGACTAATTGGGTGTAAAGAGTTGTATCTTGCATGGTCCCAACTAGGCCAAACTAATTAGATTAGCCACAACCTTTGGTTAAGCTCTATTATTATACATCTAGATGGGAAAGTGGAGAGGTGAAAAAATTGAGTTGGTGTCCTTTCTCTTATTGTTGGCGGTTGGAGTGAAGGTTGAGCTTGCTTGGACAATTAAAAAAAGTTAATGAAAGATTAGTACTAGTTTATATAAAAAGCTGTGGAATGAAAAACTAAAAGTCAACAAAAGCAAATTATAGTTATTTCTTGAATCTCCCAATCGTCATTTTACTAATAAATGTTTGACAATTATGATGACATGGCACTATGGTTAGCAAATATTTTGGAAAACCCTAGTGAAGCTACCCAAGCTTTGTGAGAAACTAAAATGCCATGTGTGGCATTACAATTGGGACACTTGTACAATAAGGTAAGATTGTACCCCAACATTCTTCATATTAACACAACTCCTATTCTTTATTTTCTAATTTGTTTATTTTGGTCAATTTAGAGATTCTACTTTGAGAAATCTTTTCATATGAAAACTAGGAGTGTGCATAATTCAGTAAAAATTAAATTAATCGAAATAACCGATCAAATTCGGTCGATTTGGTTCGGTTAATATTTAATTCAGTTCGGTTCAGTTTTATGTTTTGGTAAAATCGGGTATCCAATTTTCAGTTCGGTTATGGAGAAATTACATTTCGGTTAACCAATTTAACCGAACTATATAATAATTAATAATTAGATATAAATTATATCAATTATAATTATGGTTTCATAATTATTATATAATTAATAATTAAATACAAACTAAGTATTGAAAACATACAATCATATTTTTTTCCATAATTAGTTGTAATTTGATTCGGTTAAATTTGGTTAGCAGAATTAATCGAAAATCCAGTTCAGTCCGATAAGGTTCAAGTAAGAAGGGTAGTTCAGTTCGGTCATGATGAATAGTTAACCTAATTTTTTCGGTTAATTGATCAAACCAGCTGATTGCATACCCCTAATGAAAACACATAGGAGACAAAGACGCAAAGAGTTTATTGAAAGAATCAAACACAAACACAAGTAAGAAAAAACTTAGGTGGTAAAGAGGTTCACCAGATGACCTTTGACAAAGATAAAGTCTGAGGTTCAAATCCTATCGCCTGAAGTGTACATCCGCAATTTACCTTCTAAGTGTTGGCTAAGGGCACGATTAGCTTAGGCGTGAGATTCGTCTGGCGCGTAAGCCTAGGACACCCGACGTATCAAAAAAAAAAAAAAACTCACCAAAGAAGCAAAAAAAAAAAAAAAAGGATTCATATCTTATTTTATTTCTCAATATTGTTAGAAAGCTAATATTATAATATTGACATAGGAAATTATATTACAAAAGAACAAATTGATAATTAGATTCTATCAATTTTATTATCAAAAGTGATTTTCCAATAAAAAAAAAACACTTTCAAATATATTGCAGGGTATTTCAAGGTCCAATCATCATATTTTAAATTTTTTTTAAATATTTTAAAAATTGACTCTAAAAAACACAAGTCTTGTATTTAAAATTTTTATGCGAATTATGTTTTTTTAATATTTTTAAAATAATTTAGGCAACTTAATAATTACACTTCATACATGAAACGAAATCTTATCTTTTGCTTGTAAAAAAAATGATTTAAATTTTTTTAAACATAATATTTATCGACGAGATCTTTATTGCAACTCAAATCATTATGAATATAGTAAATGGTTGTGGGCACATGGTAAGTATTAGTACACACGCTCAAAAATCATTGTAGAAAACAATCGATTATAGATCTAAAAATTATAACCAGTGTTAAATGTTACACTAGGAAGCATATTATTTTTTATTCAAAAGGTTCCTATCGATCGACACATGTAGAATATTATTGCTTTTGTCTTAAAATTTTCAAAATATAAATAAGTAATAATATGTTTTTTGAAAAACCAATATCAATTTTTAAAGTCCAAGATACAAACAAGTATTAATTGAAAAAATATAAATTTATCTATAACGAGAAGCATTTTATCAGTACGAATTGTTATTAACTGGTATCGACTAACTCTGATCATTAATTGACACGAGTTGAAAGATACAATCGCATTCATTTTTAATTGTACAAAATGATATTTACAATTCCTATGAAGCCTCTAACTATAATATTATTCCTAAAATGCCCCTACTTCAAAGAGAACTAAAAAAAATAAAAAATATAAATAAAAAAGAAAGAAAGATATGCACATCACGTTTCATTGTCTGCGACGAAATTATTTATTTCTCACTCTAATATTAACAAATTAAAATGAAATCAATAGAAAAATATCTCAATTGGAAAATTCTTTGGCTATGTCTCGAGCATATTATTGACATTTATACTATAGGACTCAATAAATGAATGGTAGTGATGTGTTCGATATATGAGTGTTTGATATATTGAAAATTTTGTAGCATGATTGATGGGGCGGTGTTCTATACGCGCCTGGGGAGCGTGTGGCGAATGGGTGCGGGGATTGGAGCAAGTATGCCAATTTAGAGAAAAATGAAGGCTACATAATCTGCGGTGATAGAGGGAAAGAAGATTTAATTACGGATTGACGAAATGCGGTCGGAATGAAATTGGAATTCATCCCAAACTCAAATTACACTGAAATGAAGATGAAATTCGTATTAAATTCACGCGTAGCAGTCATGATATCCGTGATAGCAGTCGGCGTCGTCGTCTTCATCCTAGAGAGAGAGAGAGAGAGAGAGGGAGACACGCAGAGAGATTCTTAGAGAAAGAAAGAGAGAGTTGTAGAGAGAGAAAGTAGATAGAGAGAGATTGTGGCTTTGATATTTCCGTCCGGGAAACAAAAGTTGAGGGAAAGCTCCTTTGGACTCTTCCGCTGGATTGGGAGGGACTGACGCCAAATGTGGCGGAGAAATTAGGGGAAACTCTCACTATCTCCCGCCGGTCTTCACCCTTCATTGCGTTTGCTTCTGGGTCTTTGCTTAAAATGACCTGTTCGTTATGAGGTATACTGTCGAAGTCTGTTGCTTTCTTTTATCTCTCTCTCTCTCTCTCTCTCTCTCTCTGCCTCTCTACTTCATGTCTATGTTGTTCTAGAAAACATGGTTTTTTCTAGTGTTATATTTGTGTGTGTTTGTTTATGCTTTTGTCTATTAATTTGCTGATTCTAGGGTTTTGATGAACTTATCGTGTACTTGTTTTGTTACCTTCTAGGATTTTTTTTTTGCTTTCGATGAGGTTCAATTCTTGTGAGTAAAGGTGGTTTGATCTAGTTAATTTAGGGTTCTTTCGAGGAGCACTGTGCACTAGGATTAGTAGTTTGGAGCAAATGCGAATGGGTGACACAGAAGAAGCTAGTATCGATATGATGCAGAGGCTTCAATCTTCTTTTGGGACTTCATCTTCATCAATCCCGAAACAACCCTTGTCCATAAACCACCAACTTGATATTCCTCAGTTTAACACATCCCATATCCGTGCGCCTATGCGACAGGCTTCGCAAAGTTTTAATCTTGATAGCAGCAAGCGCCTTGGGATACCACCGTCTCACCCACATCTGCAGATCCCTCCCATTTCACCCTATTCGCAGATCCCAGTCACCCGCCCTGCTAATCAACAAGTCGGTTCACAGAATTTTAGCCCGGGGCCATCTCATTCAAGATCTTTATCTCAGCCTTCCTTTTTCTCCCTTGATTCACTGCCCCCGTTGAGTCCTTCGCCTTATCGTGACTCTCCATCAACCTCACTCTCCGATCAGGTTTCTGCTGATGTCTCTATGGAGGATCGAGACACCAACTCACATTCATTATTGCCACCGTCACCTTTCACTAGGAGTAATTCTTCAAGGGTTGGTGAGAGTCTTCCCCCACGCAAAGCACACAGAAGATCGAATAGTGATATCCCATTTGGGTTTTCTACAGTGGTGCAATCTTCGCCACCTCTCATGCCACTAAAGAGTCCGGGTGCTTTGGAGCGACCGGTCTCGAGAGATGGGGGTAAACCTGTTCAGTTGGTTAAAAGGGAATCGAATTGGGATAGAGGTAGTGATGGCAATGCAGAAGGAATGGGTGAGAGGAAATCTGAAGGAGAAGTTGTGGATGACCTCTTCTCTGCATATATGAATTTGGATGGTATTGATGCATTGAACTCTTCTGGTACTGATGACAAGCAAGGTAATGAGAATCGTGAAGATTTGGACAGCAGAGCCAGTGGCACGAAGACAAATGGTGATAGCAGTGATAATGAAGCAGAAAGCAGTGTAAATGACAGTAGTAATGGCATGCAGATAGAAGGAGTTGGTTCAGCTGAAAAAAGGGAAGGGATTAAGCGGACTGCTGGGGGAGATATTGCTCCGACCTCCAGACACTATAGAAGTGTTTCGATGGATAGTTTCATGGGAAAAATGCATTTTGGGGATGAGTCACCTAAGCTGCCACCTTCCCCTGCAACTCGTCCTGCGCAAACATCGCCCAGCAATACAATGGATGGAAATTCTGGTACCTTTAGCTTGGAATTCGGGAATGGTGAGTTTAGTGGGGCTGAACTGAAGAAAATTATGGCAAATGAGAAACTTGCTGAGATCGCATTAACTGACCCAAAGCGTGCCAAAAGGTATTACTTGTGCTTCCATCTTTTTTGTCACTATAATTTATAATTTACTTTTATTGTTTTGGAAGCGTGGTACATCTGCTTGGTACTTACACAAGGATGGTGCATGTGTAGGATCTTGGCCAACCGTCAATCAGCTGCTCGTTCTAAAGAACGAAAAATGCGGTATATCTCAGAGTTGGAACACAAGGTTCAAACCTTGCAGACAGAGGCTACCACCTTGTCTGCCCAGCTTACATTGTTACAGGTTGGAAATTTTAGTGCTGATCCTTTTCAATTTTTTTTTCAATGGTTTTGTTTTGTCTTATGTTATTTTGTATACAGAGAGATTCTGCTGGGCTCACAAGCCAGAACAATGAATTAAAGTTTCGCCTTCAAGCCATGGAACAACAGGCACAGCTCCGAGATGGTATGGATTTGTTTTCTTCTATGATATTTATCCGTGGTCTGAAGCACAAAAACATTCCAACCAGTATTAGCTGTGTGGAAAAATAGAGAACAGTTGTGCATATGCTTGTCCCCTGCAGGCATGATTATATATTTTTTAAGCATCAAGTTTGAGAAACCCTTTCAGTTTGTCATAGAATTTGTTATCTAATCAGTTAGTTTGTTCAGAAGAAGTTTTATCTGTTCAATGAAGTCGGTGTGCTAAGATAAAATGAGGATGTTGAGATAAATAATATGATAACAAATGCTAGATTTAGAAAAATATGATTGCTAAGTTCGCAAGTTATGTGAAAGGCAATATTGGAGAGAGTTTTGGGATGGTTTTTATTTGTGAATAATAATTAACAAGGGTTCCACCGGCACAGAGGAGTTGATGCTGTTCCAAAGACGCATTGGGTGGGCTTGTGAGAAAAAGGCATGATTGGATGTGGTCTTTGGTTGAGCTGTTTCCATCCAGTGTGGACTGTAAATAAATGTGTATTTAAATTATTAAATCATGGGGATCGCCTGCCTCATTTACATTTTGATACAAAGATGGCCAGTGGGCATAAGGTGTTGCCATTGTTTTCAGGTTCTGTTTCTGCTTTATGCATTGGCCAACCATTTGTGTTATAGAATTATGGTTTGTCTTTTGAGTTGCAGGTAACAATTATTTTTGCTATGCGCTAATTCAATTGTTTCTTTCATTCCACTTTACACCTGTATTTCTGCAATGCTTATGCTTGTGAGCTACTGAATGCTTGTCTTGGGGAATATTTGACAGCTCTAAACGAGGCGTTGACTGCAGAAGTCCAACGGTTGAAGATTGCCACTGCAGAGCTGAGTGGTGATTCTCACTCTTCTAAATGTTTGGGCGGTCAGCAACTTTCTATTAATCCCCAGATGTTCCAGCTACACCAGCAACAGCCTTCACAACTTAATATTCATCAGCTGCAGCAGGCACAGCAGCATCAGCATCAGCATCAGCATCAGCATCAGCATCAGCATCAGCAGCAGCAGCACCAGCAGCAGCAGCAGCCACAGCAGAAAAGCTGCCCAACAACAAAGCATGAGTCAACCCAATAGGCTGTGAAGCATCAGATAGCAATATGGCATCGAAACTGTGGATGCCTCTTTAATCGTTCTCCCGCTCTGGCTCTCAATATTAAGCAGTTTGTTCGTGCATTCGTTCATTAGTTTCCAACACTGTAAGGTGTGGTAATTACAAAATTCAACCCTGCGTTGTATGTTGTGCTCAGACTGCGGTATGAAGTCATATACAAACCCTAAGATATATTTAATTTATATTTATAGCTTTTATTTATATCCCAATCCGGTATGGGCATGTAAGCATTACTTGGACATGTACTCTTATTATGTCATCGACAGTGGTGGGGAAGTTTAAACTCAAAAATTCATCCTCAGTTTTATCTTTGTATTTTATCTTTGTATTTCAGTCGAGAATGAATGTGTCATTTCTTTTCAATTGTCCTTGCATTTTCTTCAGTTTTATTTTCTTTGCCTATCCCAAAATGGCCCTTGTGTACAAGGATCAAGGATGATCCACCATGGCAAGCTGTTCTCATCCAATGTGTCTGCAGTGAACAATCTTCTGTTCTGACTTGGAAACTTGTTCTGTTGTGGAAAAGTTCCATGGATGGAGAAAGTGGAACCAGCTTGGGGGAGAAGAAGAGGACAAGTACTCGTGGGTTTTTAAATTTTTATTGGGTTGGCTGGCTTAGGACAGGTGGTCCTAAGAACCACCATTAAAGACCCTTGAATGAAACTCAGATGCAGGTAGCGTCCTTCATGTTATGTTATGGTCATTACCGAAGCACTGAATCTCAGGGCTTGACAATTGTTTTCATTTGGTTTCCAAGAGCTGTGGTTGTTCCTGTGTTGCAGGTTGGCTAACTTGTTAGCCAGCAGTGTTGTAGGTTGGCTAACAGTGCTGCAATTCCTTATTTTTGGCATTTTGAAAGTCAATGCCGTGGCATGGAATCAAGGGAATTCCGTGATTTTCAAGGCGTCTTTTCAAAATTAAGAAATTTATACAAATTTAGGGTTTGCTTATCTATGAATTTATGTTTTTATTTTTCAAATAACTTTAAAAGGTTTTAATTTGTCGTTTAGTTTTTCAAGAGATTCATATTAAAAATGTAAAAAATGAAGATTTTATTTAAATGTGCCAATATATAAATCATATTTAATAATGTTTATTTATTCTTAAACTTTTAAATCATATTTAATAATTTTTTATTTTAATAATATTTGGCTTGGAGGTCACCGGTTCGAATTGTAAAAATAGTCTCTTACAAAAATGTATGGTGAGACAATTTATTATAAACTCATTATAATTTTTTTTTTTTTTGGGATCAACTTTGTATATTGTCATTTTTTAAATTCAAACTATCATAAAGAATTCAACTCGTATCATGAATTAAGAAATCGATCCAAAAGAGAACAAAGTTTTCCCATTTTTTCTCCATACGTCAATTGTTTCCCCACCAAACAAGGAACAATCATATGAAGATGATTCCTCCTTTAAACTAATTAATTAATTAATTAACTAACTAATTAATCAATTCATAGCATATACTCTTCATGTCAACTTCATTTCCAGATGTAAGGAAATTAAACCACAGGTCGCATCATGCCACATCTTTCAATCCCGATAGAAATTTCTTCGAATCCGATGTCCATTTTTATTTTTAAAAACACCCCCATGTATAATTTAATCAAAAGTAAAATAAATGCAACATAAAAATATTAAACATCCCATGATTAAATTATAATTATCTATAATTAATACATTAAAGTTTTCATAATTAACCCACAATCAATCCATAATTACAATTTTTTATTGAATATTTTTTTTTATCGTATATCAAATTTTAACTTTAAAATCAGACAAAAATATTTATTGCAAATAAAATTTTAAGAAAGCGTGTGAGAAAATTAGGGAGAGACCCTACCCCTCACAACCACCACATGTGTTTCTACATTGATTATATGTATGGACATTAATTAGGTTTTCAAGTCCACCATAAGAGTAGCTGGTGCAAGCTAAAACAATGGCACCTTATGCAAGTCATTAGCTGCACCATACACAACTCTAGCATGGATGAGAGTGACATTCATTTTTTAAAAAATTAAAAAAAAATTGTTCTCTCATGAATTAATTTGAGGGCTCATTATTCCTCGATATCTTTGAATATTTTCGATTAGGATAGATCGAGGGAGCCCTTTTGAATTTTCCTTTATATAGTGCTGAGCTGTCATCCTTTAATTGGTCTCCTTAATTTGGTATTATTTTAAAATTAAATAAAACAATGGCACCTTCTAGGTCTTTAATTGCACCACTCGATGCTGTTGATGGATGGCATGAACGAGGATAACATTAATTTTTGAAAAACAAAAAATCATTTTGTCTCTGACGAGTTAGTTCGAGGGCTCATTATTTCTTGATATCTTTTAATATTTTCAATGAGAATAGAGCGAGGGAATCCTTCTGAATCTCCCTTTATATAGCGCTGAACTATCATTTTTAAGTCATTCTCCTTAATTTGACACTATTTTACAATTAAATAAAACAATGACACCTTCTGCAAGCCATTAGCTGCACACTACACAATGCTATTGATAAATAGTATGAATGAGAGTAACATTAATTTTTAAAAAACAAAAGTCGTTTTGTCTCTCATGAATTAGTTTGAAGGCTCATTATTTCTTGACATATTTTAACATTTTCAATGAAGACGGATCAAGGGAGCCCTTCGGAATTTCCCTTTGTATAGCCTAAGTTGTTATTTTTTAACCGTTCTCCTTAATTTGACACTATTTGATAAATAAATAAAATTACGATGTATGCCCTTAATTTGTTTTTTTCCGTATTTTCAAGAGAATTTTTGACATGATACATATATTTCGCCTCCGTAAAATACAATTTCAGCAATCACTACCGATTGTTCTTACTGAAATGAAGCAAAATAAAATAAATATTATCAATTTGTCTTTGGAATTTTATTTAACAAAAATATTTTTTAAAAAATATTATTGAAAATTAAGAAAACATAAAAGTCAATGACATAATATGCAGATTTTGTTAAATTCATTGCTATATGTTCTATTTTTCTTCTCGTTATCCTTGAGCTCCGTTTGGAACTTGGAAAATGTGAGGGAAAGGAAATGAAAGGAAAATATTGAGTAATTCACTTTTTAAAGTTTGACTATCAAGAAAAGTAAAAAATAAAAAAACAAAACCAAATCAATAAATAAAGTTTTAACTTTCATATCAATAACATTTAATTTTTCTTATTTTTTAATTATATTAGAACAAATTCTCATTTTTAGTATTATTTGGTATAAAGAAAACATAATGAAAAATAAATTTCCTACCTATTTTCTTTTCCTTTTCTCATCAAAATCCTTGATCTAAACAGACCCTTAATAACCAAATAAGAAAAAATATATATATATATATATAATTTTGTTTTATTAACTTCTTTTTCAAGTTCTAAAGAACATGTTAGGGACAAGGAAATTACTTTTTATATAAAAAAAAAGAGAAAAATATATACATCGTAAATCAATGAATAAATTGTTGTAATATTTTCTAAAATATATGATTCTATGAGTTTTCAAAATGTTCCTTCGATGAATTTTCTAAAGCATTCATAATGAGTATTTAATATTATGTGTGTTTGTCCCACATTGAAAAAATGATGGTGCGACTAAGTGGTGTGACCAAGAGACCAAGTGTGACCTAGCCGACGGTATCATCGACTGAACATGAAATCCTAAGAGTCTCGACCAGGGGTTTGATTAGGGCGCGACTAGGCTCGATCGAGTCGATGCCAGGTGCAACCAGGTCGAATCTGTTTTGCTATTTGAACTGATGCAACCTTTCAAAAAACACATAATTTTGTCTATATAAAAACAAGATTAACTCCACGAAATATACAAATAATTCATCATTCTCTCATTCTCTTTCTTACAAAAACTTCCATAAGTTATATATTTTCTACAGAGATAAAATTCCAGAAAATTTGTTCAGATTACTTTAAGGGTGTTTGTGATTAGTTTTCGTTTGTGTATAACACAAACTGATATCAGATCATATTATGGGTTTCATTGTATCCTGAAAACGTATTTACTGACCCAATACAGATCAATCTAGTGGAGGCAAATAACGTTTTAAGGAAAACGACATTGTAATGTGGCTTGAAGCAAAATTTCTGTTTTGCAGCATTTTCTTATCTTATTCATACATAAATATTTTTTTTCACATTATCAACATTTAATTTTATTAATTTTAGTTATAATAATATTATACATGAAGAAAATGCAATTAAAATAAAAATTTTTTTTTCTCAAACAAAAATGTTCATCCAAATGGAACCTCGTGTTTTATTTTTGTAAACTTTGAAATTTTAAAAATTGTCTTTTGCAAGGTAAACATTTTGTTAAGTTGTAGAAAGTTTTTGGGACGTTGGACCAGCCCAAGAAGTTGTAGCCCAGCCCAGAAAGGTGTATACATATTCTCAAAAAGAAAAATTTTGAATAATGAAATGGTTAATGACCTGTTTGTATTGTTTTTATTTTTTGTTTTCTTATATAATTTTTGTACCAAAAAATAAAATATAAAAACATTTTTTTATTTTTATTGTTAGTTTTTAGTGATTTCAATAAAATTTGGAAAATTTAACCAAATATTTATTATTTTAGTTATTTTGATTGTTTGTTATTAAAAATATTTTAATATGTAGAATTAACTTTTGTTGGGTGAAATCATTTATTTTATACATATTTGTATTAAAAAATAAAATGATTGCATGAATTTAAAATATAATTAAAATAAAAAATACCCATAAATTTTAAAAATTAAAAACTAACTATAAAAATTATTTACAAAATATTTATACTATTTTCAATTGTCATATACAATAAAATTGTTATAGTAAAGTAAATTTTGAAATATATAAATTATGTAAAATGATTATAATAATTTTATTTGCCTTATAGTGTTCTTAATTTGTATTTAATCATATTTTTAATTAATATTTGATTCAAAAAGAATTTGATTAATCAAAATTTTAATTTTATAAATTGTTTTTTTTTTAGTTTTTAGTTTCTTGTTTTGTTTTCTTTTTCATAATTTTCGACAGCGAACCAAACAACTCCTTGTTTTATGAAAATATTTTTATTTAATAATATATTTCAAAAATAAAATATTAAATGTCGTTTTTTTAACGTTAAAAAAAACTTGAGAATGTATTAGTATCGCTTTTCCGGCTGTGTTAAGATCGGTGAGCTAAAATATATTTACTATCATATAAATAAAGTTGAGCGGAGTACACCACTTGTCAGGATGGCCGAGTGGTCTAAGGCGCCAGACTCAAGTTCTGGTCTTCGAGAGAGGGCGTGGGTTCAAATCCCACTTCTGACATTTTCTCTTCACTTATACATTTGTTCTTTTAATATTTGAAAGAAATATGATCCTTTTAATATATATATCTTTTCTTTTATTATTTGAAAGAATTATGCTCCCTCTACGCTATTTTCTCTATTGAGTGGGAGTAATAATCCAATAATAAAAAGCACACAAGTTACTATTGTAAAATCATTTGTTTTTAATAAAATTCTCTTTTATTAATCAAGAAAATCGAATACCAAATTAGTATTTAATTACAATATTATGCTTCAAAAATTAAAAATATTAAAATATAAAATATACAATATGTCATGAACATCATCCGTCACTCACTAAAATGTAAAAATAAAATTAATTTGGTGTGTATAATATAATTATGTGACCTCAAAATATCACTTTTAATTTGATTTTTAATTTTGTAAAATATTAAAAAAAGCAACCTTTATATGAGGACAATTTTTTAAAAATATTTTATTCTTCTTTGAAAATTTCAATTAAAAGACGATAACTCATGATTTTCAATGAACATTTACAGATGTTTTAACACTTAAATACGACGTCGTTCTAGAAACGCTCTGTTGTCGACGTCGTTCTTTTGAAGCGAACCCTATCTTCAGGAGTTCCTTTCTTCTAAACCCCCAACTTCGAACACCGCCACACACGGTGTTCAGAATTTATCGGATCCGCCATGGACGACGGGTCCGCGGCCGAGCTCGGGGTGGAAGAGAAGTTATCGGTGGAGCCGTCTATATCGAGCTCAAGTGGAGCTGGACGAACTCCAGAGGAACTAGTGGCGAAAGCCATAGCTCCCGTTAAGAGGGGCTTCCTTCGTCCTCCTCCTACCAGACCTCACTCGGCCGACGCAGATGGCGGTGTTTCCGACGCCAAAGCCGCTGCTTCTGTCATAATCAAAGAAAAGAAGTCCAAGCGTCAGCTCAAAAGAGAACGTCGTCAGGTATCGTGCCGACACTATGTTTAGAACACCGCCCGGATGATAAATTTCGGACGAAGTAATTAAAAGAGCAGGAAATATGAAAAGAATAATAATATTGTTACAATTTTTTTCCTCTTAGCTCAAATGTGATTGAAAATTAAATAAAAAAATAAATTTGCATTGTTTGAAAAGCCAGTTCTGTTGCTATGCTGTACTAATAATTATGATGAAAATTAAGGACTTGTGTCGTCTGAGAATACGGTGATTATTTGATGTAGGAATTTGATATAATATTCCTGTTTATTTATTTGATGTGTAAACTATTCGTAAGTATTCTGTATTGTATGATAGTGCTCATGGTACTCTCTCCGCTTTGATTTTAACACAGAAAATTCTTTGATTTTTCATTTTTGAATATATATATATGCATTGTTTATTAATCTTAACTTTTTCTCTGTTGTTATTTAATCACGAGATGTTTTCAAACCTCAGGAACAAAAATCTGTGCTGCATATCTGTCCTGAGATAGCGAAGACAGGAAACATTGGTTCATGCCCTTACAATGATAAATGCCGTTTCAGCCATGACTTAGAAGCCTTTAAAACGCAGGTAGTGAACAGTTGCTTTTCTGAAATTGTCAGTTATCTTCCAAATCAATTTTCTGAAATAATTGTATCATTCAACTCTTGTAATGGGCATGGCGTTCTTAAATGCAGAAACCAGCTGATCTGGAGGGAAATTGTCCTTTCATGAGTGCCGAAGTGGCTTGTCCGTATGGGTTGGCATGTAGATTTTCAGGTACACATAAAGATGATATTTGTAATGGAGCTTTGAATGGTCAGAAGATAAGCTCAGAAATGAATGGACTGAGCAAAGATGTTCAGAAGCTTTTATGGAAAAATAAATTGAACTTCCCCAAGGCAAATGCTAAACTCAAACTTCTTGGGCTGATGGTAAGAAGTTGTATAATTTTTTTGATATTGTTTCTTTTTTATTACTTTCTACCTACTTTTACATTTCATTTATTTGTTTATTTACCTGTGCACCATGGGCTGTCTGTGAGTCATGACAATCCATTTTTTAGTCCCGTAATTATTGATTGAATAAGTATATTAGTGCCATATGTAAAAAATGGAAATTATTTTCAAGCCAAATTGATTTAGGAAATTAAGGGTGAGTTCATTGATTTAGAAAGGCTGTCGTTTCATTTTACATGCTTTAAAAGCTATTAGAAATGCCATGGACTATTTGAGATGGTTTGGACATGTGCAATGGCTGTTAAGTCAATGGTAAAGGAAGTATTTTGATTGAAGTGGAGGGTTGTATTAAGATAAGAGGAAGAGAGATGGAAGCGGGCTGAGCAGTTTACAAAAATTTAATAAATTTTAATTTAACAAATAGGATATGCTTAAACAAGTTCAATGGAGGAATGATCCATGTAGCTAAAGCCTAATAGTTGGGATAAAGGCTCAGGGCTTGTTTGGTATTATGGTTCCAGCTGGCCGTTTCGGCTGCAGGTGGCAGTTGCTATTGTTGCAGTTTGCATGCTACTGTGATTGAAGGTTGTGGTTGAAAAGAGGTACACTACAATTCAGAATTTTTGCTAACAATTGATTTTCGGATTTTATTAGCTTTTGACAATTGCCAACAATTAGAGGTTTTTTTTTTTTTTTTTAAGGGCGTTTGAATTGTTTCCTTCTATTGTTTTCTGCTTGTGTTTTCTTCAACCAGACAAAAATGTGTACATGTTTGGTTGTGCGTTTTTTGGAAGTTCCAAAAGAAGCCGTTTCTCTAGTTTCCTTAAAAATAAAAACCCACTTTTAGTGATTTTCACTTAGTTGGGCAACGGAGGAGAGGTGCTGTTTATAAAATTTATGCCTGGGGTCCTCCACTTCTATTCCCAACCATGCATTTTCATCATACATTTTTGTTGGTTTTTTTCTTCAATTTCACACGTCTAGCCCCCGCTCCTTCACATAGCAGCTGCTGGTATGCTGCCCGTTCATGCAGCTGAGGGTCTCATGTTGTGGCTTGTAGATGAAGGGAAAATCATCTTGCGATTTGGTTCTCAATGTTGATTTGTGGTCGACAGCGATGTGAGCGAGCGAAACATTTTTTATGTGAGGGTTTTGTCCTTTGTTCTTGAAAGGTTGGAGCTCATTTTGGGTTTAGTGCATTTGGGTTGATTTCCTGATAGTTTGAAGTCTTTCATCCAAATCATGGCTGAAATTTCTTGTTGCTGTGGTTGAATTGTGTGGGGACCATTGGAGTTACTCCTTTTCCAGAAATTTCGCAAAGCTGCCCCCCCACTTGCTCTGTTCTTCCACATATTTCTTTTCTCCCATGTTTCAACATGATTTTTTCCCCTTTTTTCCTCAATTTTTGGTGATGAACAGCATATTTCTTATAATTTTATGAGAGAAAAAACTGAAAACAATTAACCAAACAGGTTTTCAGTTTCAGTGATAGAACCAAACAGGTTAACAGTTTTTAGTTTTTATCTTCTGTTTTTGGTTTTCAGTCTTCATATTTTTTTTAATATCTTTGTAATATTTTCCTGTGATAGCAAATGGCCGCTTAGTTGCGGAAAGTTATTTCCATTTTTATTTTTTAATTTTCCAAAGAATTACAAAAAAATCAGATTGTTTTTTCACCTTTGCAACATTTGTATTAAAAAAAAGGAAGATAATAAATTTTTTTGGCACTATTCAAGTATGGAAAATAGTTTTATTTTTTCATTGCCAATTTTTCAAATAATTACAAAAATATTGTATTGTTTTCCAATTTTCTAAATTTGTCTAGGAAAGTTGGGAAACATCTGTTTATTATTTACTATATTTCTGATTTCTTATATCATTTTTGGAGAATTGTAAAACAAGGTGTAATTTTGTAATTATTTGGAAATCTAGAAATGAATAATGAAACTTGTTTTCCGCAATTGAGCAAATCCTTTATTTTTTACCGTTTTAATACAAATCTTAAAAAACTGAAAAATAAAATGGCATATTTATAATTTTTTGGAAAACTAAAAATGAAATAATGAAAACTGTTTTACAACTAAATGGGTCTGTTGCTAACAGCTAAGGATTACCAAACGATTAACCTGCCAATATAGCAACCTTCAAAAGCCTTTTCAAACCGCCAAATGAAGCACACACATTGGAGTTGTTTGCTGTCACTGTCAAAAATTATGGAAACGAATACTGAAATAAAAAACAAAAACTAAAAGCTGAAAACTGCATTATGTTTGGTTAATATTTAAAGAAAACTAAAGTAAATTGGAAGTGTGATTGAACTTATGCTCATTTTTTCTTTGAATGAAATGACAACTAAACATATGATCAAAATAATAAAAATGCAACAGTATACAAATTAGAAAAAAAATTTGTAATAAAAAATAAAATAATAATTATAATTATTATATTCAATTATTATATTTTTTAAACTTACTTTTTTAGTGCTCCAAGACCAATCATATTGTACATGACATTTGGAAAATGGAAAAAAAGATTTTTTAAAAATAACTTTTATTTTTTAATTATTTTTTTAAAAATTTTATACAACAACAACCAAAAAAAAACCAAGCCTTAAGTCCCACTAGGTGGGGTCGGTTATATGAATCATTTTCCGTCAATTTATGCGATCATGGATCATTTCTTTTGACAGATTCAAGGATATTAAATCCTTACTATCTCCTCCCAAGTTATTTTAGATCTACCCCTACCCCTTCTACTATCCTCCACAATAACTAATTCACTCTTTCTCATTGGTGCACTATGTGGCCTACGTTGCAAGTGTCCATACTATTTGAGTCGTCCCTTCCTTATCTTATCTTCTATAGGAGCTACACCTAACTTACTGCGAATATGTTCATTCCTAAATTTATCTTTCAATGTTATACCACCCATCCATCTAAATATTCTCATCTCAACAACTTTTACTTTTTGGATATTCTATTTCTTCGCTGCCCAACATTCTGATCCATATAGCATAGCTGGTCTTATAGTTGTCCTATAAAACTTACCTTTTAATTTTAAGGGTATTCTATAATCACAGAGCACACTTGAAGTACTTCTCCATTTTATCCAACCTGCTTTAACTCTATGCATTACATCATCTTCAATTTCTCCTTCAACTTGCATAATAGATCCAAGGTATCAAAATCTATAAGTGGTATTTATTTCTTCATCATCAAGTTTAACTTTCTCTTTAATATTCCTCCTATCATTACTAAAATTACATTTCATATATTCTGTCTTATTTCTACTTATCCTAAAGCCTCTACAAGTGCTTTTTATAAATATTGTATTTTAATTATATTTTAAGTTTGTATGGTCATTTCATTTAATTTGCACAAGACATTTGAAAACTTCATTAGTAACCATTTTACATGCTTCTTATTGTATTCTGAATGTTCTGACCATCAATCTGTAGTAAGAATTCGTGGATGTTTCTACTTTGTTGATTCCATTGGGTGTTTTCTTAAATCATTTTATTGCAGGGCAAGGCCAATTCGAAAGTGAAAATGGAGGATAAGGAGGAAGGTGATCAAACTATTTCAAATGGTTCACATGATGTTGATGAAAATGCTCGTAATGAGGCGGCCAATGACTTGAGTGATGATGTGGAGCTCGCTCCAAAAAAACCGGAGGATAATGAAGATGGTGCATTTGTTGCTGATGAAATTAGGCCCCTCAAAAAGGCAAAATCTGTAGGTGATGAGAAGTGTTGTACTGATGAATTGAATAATGATTCTTGTGTCTCTGTGGAATGTAAAGGTGCCAACATGATGCAAAAAGACACAGAGCAAAGCTCCAGAAGGAATGAACTAGAGGCGAAAATGGATAACATTATCACAGATGCTGATATGTGCCTAAAATTACACTCGCGTGAAAAGAAATTGATCGATTTCAGAGAAAAGCTGTATCTGGCACCTTTAACCACTGTTGGGAATCTCCCTTTCCGAAGGATTTGCAAGGTGTTGGGAGCAGATGTAACATGTGGGGAAATGGCTATGTGCACAAATCTCTTGCAGGTTTGCCTATTAAAGAAATGCGTTTCAATTTTTTTCATAGTGTTGAAAATTGTCACAGTTGATACTTTATACTGAACTTTTCAGAGATTGATGCTTCATGAGAATATTGGCTTTGTTACCTTGCTTGCAAACTATTTTACATTCTGTGGTCCTTCAACTTCAGTGCAGTATGATTTTCACCAAATGAATTAATTCTTCTTGATGAGGTTCATGTGATTTCATGTTTAGCTTTCAGTATGGCCCCCAACACAACCTTTTTCAGAGGGAATGTATTCAAAAAGTGACCTTTTCTAAAGTGGAATGTTATGATGAATTTCTGCTTTGTCAAAATTAGTTTGCAAGGCCTGAATGCTACATTTTTAATGAAAATTAAGATGGAATGACTGATTTTTTTTTTTTTTGAAGATTTCTCAAGTGGTTTTACCAGTGTTCATGATGTTTGTTTATTCATGATTGCTTTAATAATTAATATAATATATTTTGGTTTTGATGTGAGAATAGGGTCAGGCTTCAGAGTGGGCACTGCTAAGACGACATTCATTGGAGGACTTGTTTGGCGTACAGATATGTGGGGCACATCCAGATACTGTGGCCCGGACTGTAGAACTTATTGATCAAGAATGTACAGTTGACTTCATTGATATAAATATGGGATGCCCAATTGACATTGTTGTTAACAAAGGTGCTGGGTCAGCTCTTCTTATGAAACCACTGCGGATGAAAAATGTTATAAGAGCAGCTTCAGGCACAGTCGATCAACCAATAACTGTCAAGGTACTTACCAACCTACCAGTGTGGTCGTGAAGGATGGAATTTTTAACAAAAGAATAATCAGTTTTGCTTGTTTCTTCTTGTTTCAAAATTATGGCTTATTTATGACAATGTGCCATTTAGATTACTGCAAACTTTTATCTTCTGTTTTTCTTTATGTTTCTGGTTTGAACTTTTTTCTTTTTCTCAGCACCGTGTTGAGATGTCATTATAAGGCAATTTTTTGTGACACCAGGTGCGAACAGGTTATTTTGAAGGAAGAAATCGCATTGATTCATTTATTTCAGATATTAGATCTTGGGGAGCTACTGCAGTAACAATACATGGCAGGTCACGCCAACAGCGCTACAGCAAGCTTGCTGATTGGGATTATATATATGATTGTGCAAGAAAGGCACCTGACTCGTTGCCAGTCCTGGGAAATGGGGATGTATTTTCGTATTTAGAGTGGAACAAACACAAGTCTGACTGCCCTGAGCTCTCGTCATGCATGATTGCTCGAGGGGCATTAGTTAAGGTTTGTAGATTGAGGCTTTGCATTGCACAACTTGCCTGTTTCATTAAAGTCATTTTTACTTATTATCTTATGTGATTTGCAGCCTTGGATATTTACTGAAATTAAGGAACAGAGGCACTGGGACATCAGTTCTGGGGAAAGGTTAAACATATTGAAGGATTATGTACGATTTGGCCTTGAACACTGGGGTTCTGACACAAAAGGTATGATTATTCGTAATTCTTCAATTGTTTGTGTAAAACTCATATCCAGATACCAGATGTGTTTTTGTAACCACTGAGGGGAATTTTTGTGGACATTCCTTTGAAGTCTGGCTCTTCAATTTTTGTATAACCTTAACTAATTTGAGCTCTTAAAGAGTTCATGGCACTACTAGAGCTCATGTTGAAGTTGAACCTTGCTAATTATGACTGATTAGGATGCAACTTAGTTTGTTTTAAGTCGTCTAGTCCCATTGAACAATATAACTGAACCAACCCAACTCATGTAAATTTCAGCTTATTCTGATCGTGATGGTGTTTTTTCTTTGTTTCCGTACTCAATATAGTCTAAAATTTGTTAGTGAATCAGCTCATCTTGCACAATTTTCATGGGTATCTTGCTTTTTCTGCCTACATGTGCAGGAGTCGAGACTACTAGGCATTTCTTGTTGGAATGGCTAAGCTACACATATAGATACATTCCTGTTGGTCTCTTAGATGTTATCCCACAACGACTGAACTGGCGACCACCTTCGTATTTTGGTCGCGATGACCTTGAAACACTGATGGCATCTGATTCTGCAGCTGACTGGGTACACACTTAATGTTATCTTGGCTAATTTATGTGCACTATTAAGCTGCCAAACAACACAACTGTTACCTTGCTCACACATTATAATTCTTATTCAGATTCGGATCTCTGAGATGTTGCTCGGAAAGGTTCCTTCTGGTTTCACATTCGCACCAAAGCATAAATCCAATGCCTACGACAGAGCTGAAAATGGTTAATTTTGAGGAGGTGGGATGTCTTGGCAGATGCGATGTTCATTTCATGCCTTTCCACTCACTCAATTTAGAAGTCCCCAAGTTTGTGTTATGCCATGAACCTGGCATTGGTATGCTGCTTCATGAAGAAAAGGCGATTGGGCAAACGAACTTGGACTGGTAACTTCTGTATCATCATCAATGGGAAGTGCACTTTGAACTTGCTAACGTTGTCTTTTTGGTTAGCCTCGTTTTTTTTTACATCAAAGGGCTTTATATTTACCCAAAGATACTAATAGCACAGCAATGGGAAATTGCAACAATTTCATTTTGAACTTACCATTTAACCACACCTGCGAACTCAAAAGACTGCTAGTTATTTATTTATTTATTTCTTGTTATTTCTAAAAATGTTTGCAAATATTTGAAGCACAGTTGATTTGATGTGGCTTCTGTAATGAATCTCAAAAAGGTTTATGCTATGAGAGTTCTATTGCAAAAAAACGACTCTAAAAATGCATGTACCAGAGCTTAAAGGTGCTCTTATAAGAGTTTCAGGAGTTCTAAGGCTCATTTACAACTTACGTTTGGAACTTAAAAAATATTAAAGAAAAAAATAAGTATTTTCTTTCCCTTTTTGTAATTTTGTCGTGAAAAAATGCTGAGGAAGAACACAAAATATATAGTGAAATCAGTGAAAAAAAACTATTTTACATGTCATTAATATTGTTGTTGACGTTTTCCCTTTTTTGATTTCTATTTAAAAGTTTCGTTCGTAATAGTGTTTGATATATGTGCCAGCTAGGTTTACTCAAGTAGTAACGGTAAAGTTAAACTTTGATTCTGAGGTCTGAGGTCTGAGGTTAGATTCTTTTACTTGTGGTTTGTTTAGTGAATTACTAGAGATGCATCAATAAGTGAGTCGAAATGTTTTCATCCTTCATTTGGTACTGCCTCAGGAATCCAAAGGGCTTGATCAAAGTTGATTCGGGAAAAAAAAAAAAAATAGTATTTGATGTTTATAAAGTTGGTTCTCTCTCTCTCTCATTTTCTATTTCTATTTTTTGGAGCGCCCCTTTCATCTTGCAATTCTTGCCCTAGGAAAATGGTCAGACAGCGAATCACCTTGTCCATTATGAACAACTTTTCTCTTGTTGGAAGGGTATTATGAATGGATATCCAAAAGAAAATCTTCACTTTCGGTGTAAAATTATGCTGCCATATCCATTTGCACGCTCAAAGCTCAAATTGGCATTCAGATGTCTTTTTCATGTCTAATATGGTCAATAATATTCTGAGCACTAACAAGTGGTAACTCGCGAAGCTGATTTTGTTCGAAAGGTGAGGCCCCAAAAGATTAAAAAAGAAAGAAACAGTCAAAATCAAGAACATAAGTAATCATCTCCCAAACATTATCATTGCCAATGTAATATCAGACTAACAGAGATTTATTAATAAGGAAAATGAGGTACAGAAGCATTTCTCTTCCAAAATTTGATGTGACATACCCTTCTTCCTGGACAGTTTATTCTCCCAGTAATTTGCATTCCTTAACAAGAATAAATGTGTTAATGGGGCCAGCTTTGCTAAGATGAACCAAAACAAAAATAAGAAGTGGACTTTTTTCTTTGTTTTTTTTCTCATTACAGCAATAATAATGGTACAGGTAGTGTTTGGGTGTCCGAATTCCGGAGTTAGTGTTGTGTTCTTGTGAATTTGGAAGAAATTCAATACAAGTTTATTGCATTTTGTCTAAATGTATACAAATCTAAATTCGAATATGACATCCACACTTCCAAATATAAAGGTAACGCTATTTCAACTTGTCTACTTCTAAGAGGACCTTCCAACTCTTAAGACACAACTTACACTTCAGCAAAAAATAAAAATTGGACTTCTTCCTTATGACAGTAATGGTAATAGTAAGGTAGTGTCAGCATGAGTTGTATGTTTGGCATAATTAATAGATTGATTTTGTAATTAATCTTAAGAATTTGGTTTGTTGACCAATCTTATATATTAAATATAGAAATATTTAGTTTCCCTTAGAATAGAATTGTTTCCTACTTTATAGGATGTAATTTATATCTATATATTGCCTTCGACTTGAAAAAGAAAAACAAAAAAACAAATTGGTGCACAAAGCTTCCGCGTATGTAGGGTCTGAGGAAGAGGCGAATCATAATGGGTCTATAGTACGCAATCTTACATTACATTTTTGCAAGAAATTATTTCCACGCCTCGAACTCATGACCTCTAGATCACACGATGACAACCTTATCGTTACGCCTAAACTCCCCTTCCGATTTAAAAAAAAAAATACATAATAATAATTATCCGTGGACACCATTGTTTAACAAGTAGTGTTCAGGAATACATTAATTAGGCTTGGTTTTGAATTTGTTTGATTTTGAAAAATATTTAATATGAATCGTTTTGTCCATATACAGACGAATCTAAATTCGGGTCTAAAATCCATACTTTCAAGGGCAGAGATACTCTATTTCAACTTGTACACTTCCAATAGGGCATTCCAACTCCAAAACATGACTCGAAGAGCTTACACTCGCAGCAAAACCATCCACTGTAGTGCCTTGCTACATACTACTACTGTATTTAAACTACTATAACGAGTTCCCTCACAGCGGCACCTGATACAGGGGAAGCATGTGAGGTTCAGGGAAAATTCATTCACACACAGAAATAACATATTGCAAACCCTTAAATCTTGCATGGTACCTGTTTTCATTCAAAGTTTTCTGGTTGAAGATGATGAACCCTGCCATCAGTTGCAGAAACAACAAACCCGCAGCAAGCTGAAAGGCGACACAGCACAGGCTTCTTCTACTTGATCATACTATTTTTATCTTCCGAAACTGAGAAAGTGATCATCTGAAGATGAATATCGTTTGCTGCCAGGTCCTAGAACTCAATAAAATTATAAAATGTTCAGAACAACATCATTAGGAATGCTTGTCTTGTTCTTAGTTGAATGACATGCCATCTTAGCTTGGATATCCAAATAAATTCCCTCCATCTGCATTGGTTGGGCCATTTTAAGCCTTTGAGCAGTAACTTCTGTTACCGAGAGAGAGAGAGAGCACATTTCTTCCCTTTACTGCTCTACAAGTTCACAATCAAACCATCTATTTAAGTCCACAAATAATCTTCAACTAAAGCAAACTCTGGGCTCTCTTCCACACATTCCTTGCATGGTTTTGTTTACCAATGGTCCATAAATAGCAAGTGAATTATCTACGATCGGTATCCATATACACTTGCTGCCCCCACAAAAAATAAGTTCCGAAAAATGGAAATACTACTAAACGAAAGCTCAAGTTTTGAATTATGGCACAGAATGATTATATAATATCAGAATTGGGATAAAAACATTCAATGATGTAAACAAAAACGATGGAAAGAAGAATAAGTTGTTTCATAACCAATTGCCTACTGTCCAAAAACAAAATAAAGCCCTGATGAACTCAAAAAATTACACAAAACAAGAGATAATCAACACATTGTTTGGTAATGTGAAAATTGAATTCGCTCGAATAGGTGCATAATTACTGTATCCCTATCACTGGAGACATTGATCACTTACCCCATGACATAATCTAATGTTGAATCCAGCTGTCTTTCTGGGCATTCGCCATTCGGTAAACTGAGGCATTGCAAGCAAGTTCTCGCATTAAAAGCAGCTACCTGGAGCGGCCAACTTTGCCCACCTCAGGAGTTCTAGGAGCTTGAACCCAACCCCCATCAATGGATTCTATGCTACCATTCAACCCATCATCCACAAAATCACCATGCCTTTTCACTTTAATCTCCCTCGGTGGAACTGGGTAGTTCCCGGAGAAGCAAGCATAACAGAAGTTAGGAGAATCACTACCCAACAACTTCTTCAAGCTATCAAATGGAAGGAAAGCAAGTGAATCCGATCCAATGAACTCCCTGATCTCCTCCACACTCATCCTATTCGAAATCAACTCCTCCGAGCTAGGTGTGTCGACCCCATAATAACAAGACCCGATGATCGGTGGGCTGGCAATCCTCATGTGAACTTCCTTAGCCCCTGCTTCCTTTAACAGCCTGACAATCTTCGAGGATGTGGTTCCTCTGACAATTGAGTCATCCACAACCACAACCCTCTTTCCCTCCAATACGGCCCGAACCGGGGAGAGCTTGAGCTTCACTCCAAAGTCCCTAATCTTCTGTGATGGCTCAATGAAAGTCCTCCCAACATAGTGTGACCTTATCAAACCCTGTTGAAATGGCACACCAGCTTTGGCAGCATAACCAAGTGCAGCCACCACTCCAGAATCAGGCACCGCTATCACTACATCACAATCCACAGGAGCCTCAGTAGCCAGTATTTCCCCAAATGCACGCCGCGATTCGTATACCGACCGCCCGAAAACCACCGAATTGGGCAGAGCAAAGTATATGTGCTCAAAGATACATGATTTAGGTTCTGGGTGAGGCATCAAACAGAGCGATTGAACCCCCTCTTTGTCCACCACCAAAACCTCTCCAGGATACACCTCCCTCTCATATGTAGCTTCAATCAAGTCAAGGGCACAAGTCTCCGAGGCAAATACAACAGCACCGTTACTCCTCCTCCCCATCACCAATGGCCGAAACCCGAAAGGGTCTCGAACCGCCACGAGCTTATCCTCCGTTAGAAACACCATCGAGTAAGCCCCTTCAAGCTTCTCGCACGCATCAACTATCCTAAGGAAAAAAGGCCGCGCCTTTGATATTGCAATAAGGTGGAGAACAACCTCAGTATCGGAGCTAGTATTGAAAATTGATCCATTATCTTCCAGCATAGCCCGGAGGGAGCTGTAATTCACCAAATTTCCGTTGTGTGCAACGCCAACGGATCCGAAACGGTAGCCGGCGACGAAGGGCTGCACGTTTTTCAGCATGGAAGCGCCAGCGGTCGAGTACCGCACATGCCCAATTGCGGAATCGCCGGGAAGCTGGTCGAGTTTGGTTTCATTGAAAACGTCGGAGACAAGCCCAACGCCGGTGACGGAGTGAAGGACGTTGTGGTCCACGGAGACGATGCCGGCACCCTCTTGGCCGCGGTGCTGGAGCGCGTGGAGGGCGAGGTAGCAGAGGCGGGAGGCTTCGGGGTCGCCAAAGATGCCGACGACGCCGCATTCTTCTCGAGGCTTGTCGTCGTTCGCGCTTTCGATGAAACAGTCATCTAGGTTCGCTTTGTTGGCGGAGATAACGTCGGACAAGGGATTTTTGGAGCAAGGCTGGAAAGCGGCTCTGTGGGTGCGAGTGGAAGGGTGAGGAGAAGGCGCTCTGTGAGGAAAGCAGGGTTTTGCGAGGGTTTTGGCGGAGAAAGAGACGGATTTCTGAGATGGGTTTAGAGGAAAGAAGTGGGATTTCTCGAGAGAGGATGAAACGGGGGAGAGATTTGCCGCAGCCATGGCTGCTGTGAAGGCTGCGAAGGAAGAAAAATTCAGAGAGAGAGAGAGAGAGAGGAGTCGAAGAAGAAAGAAGAGTTGGCCTAGGTTTTTGGACTAGCGGGGAGAGAGTCAATTGGGTAGACGTTTGTGTCACATGTGGTTAGACAAGTGCCTCACCCCAAGAATACTATTGGAAGCTTTTAAGCTTGTTTGCTGGGCTTGAGGTATTGGTCAATAAGTCAATTCTTTGGTTCTAATTCACGCCCTTTTTTAATTAAAGATGGACTAATTGGGTAATTTGGTCAATTAGATCATAGCTTCGTCACCATCTATTAATGGTACTTATGTGTACATAAATTTTAGTCTTCAATGCATCTTAATTCATTGAGTCATATTATGAAAATTAAATTTTTTTTTTATTTTTCTTAAATTATAATTTTATCCATAACTGTGCCTATAATGCACTTAATGTTCTAATTTTTCACACAGTCGATCCTAAGTCTAGGTAAAGGAGGAGCGCTGCATTAGATAGTTGACACCCAACGTAAAATTTGTCAGATCACTATGATATGAATCCTTACAAAATATTTATTGGGACGTCCCTTACGAGCGACGCGTTGCACTTGTACCACTCAAGTGTAGTAGAAAATGGACAAAATGGAAGAGTGTGAGTTAGGTCGTTGCTCCGAAGCGACATGTCATGTCAGCACCTAGGTACGGTGTCAAATATGTGAGAGCTCGTACATCATTCTGGACATGGGCAGATAAAGAAGTTAGTTCAAGAAACTATGATTAGATTAACAATTTGGAATATAGAGACACTTATTTAATAAAAACATAGAAATTGTGGACACAATGTTTAAAAGAAAAATTAATATAATTTTTCTTCAAGAACTAAGTGGATGAGGGAGAAAGCTAAAAAATTTGATAAATCATGATTTAAACTTTCGTACACTAGAAAAGAAAAAATATAAGAATGAAGTAAGAATTATTATAAACAAAAACTTAAAAGATAGTTTTGTTGTTTTAAACAGAGTAAGTGATAGAATTATAAAAAACAAGATGATATTAGGCTAAGAAATAATAAATATCATTAGTGTTTATGATCCTCAATTAGGCTTAGCAGAAAATATTAAGTGACAATTTTGGGAAGATATGAATAGTATTATACAAGGCATACCAAGGATTAGAAAATATTCATAGGAGGAGATATGAATGGATACGTTAGAAAGGATAATAAAGGTTATGAAAAGATATATAGACGATATGAATATGAAAACAAAAATGAGTATGGGGAGATACTCTTAGGTTCCACTATGTCATATGATTTTATTATAATGAATACTTACTTTAAAAAGAAAGAAAAATACTTAATAACCCTTGAAAGTGGACAAAATAGAAGTCAAATAGATTTTTTTTTTTTTTAACTAGGAGGGTAGATTGTTTATCATGCAAAAATTGTAAAGTTATTTCAGGTAAAAGTTTGTTGGCTTTTTGAGTTTGATCTCTATTTTGATGTTGACAAATACAAGTGTCTCATATGTGTGTTTAGTATTTTGAACAGGTTCATTATTTGGAATGTACACACAAAAGAGGAAGATGGAAGCCAGAAAGGATTTAAAACTCACATCATCCTGACTGTTCCATGCAAACTTGAAGAGCAGAAGAAGAAGACATAACAGTTCTATTTGAATTGCATTTAATTTTTATCTTTTTTCTGTAATAATGCAAACATCTGCATGATATGGATTGGTTGCTCAGACAACCATAGATTGACCCTAAGGACCAACACTTTTCACAGAAGAACTTTTTCTTAAATAACTAATTTGTTAGGGTCAAAGATTATAGCTGAAATGAAGTTCGTAAAAGGTTGACCGACGTTGGATTTTTGGGCTTAATTAAAAAGCCTAGACCATAGTCTGACCTTAAGTTCTCAAACATTTCATGAAAAATCCGTTGAACTAAAATGTCATACCTATATGAACAAGAGAAACTTTTAATCAAAATTTGGACCTAAATTTACTTTGAAAGAGTTTTGGGCGACTGAACCTAGGAGGTTATAAATGCCTCAGTCAACCAAACTAGTAAGATGTCAACAAGTTAACTGAGGCTCGGGTGACCGAACCATATTTGAACGAACCATCCATGGTCGACCGAACCTTAAAGTTAACTTTTCCCATTGTCCCCGGGCGACTGAACTTATAGTTCAAAATATGCCCGGGCGACCGAATAGTGAAGTTCGGCAACTCGAACCATGGATCAGGCGCCTGAAGTCACGAATGAATGGAAAATCGCCCTAGGTTCAACTACCCAAACTTGCATTTAGTCACCTGAACCCAAGAACAAACTTGTGTCTGTTCCGGCGACCGGTGTAACGACCCAACCCTTCATACAGACCCAGGTGTCACTCACTCATACAAAATATGTCACGACCTGCTCATTTTCACACACACACACACACACACACACACACACACACATATATATATATATATATATATATATATATATATATTTTAATAAAAATCAACATCATGCACTCCAACTCAGTAGGTCACCATCCACCTGGACCCGTGGGTACCAGGGATATAATAGAACATACAACAGAAGCCTACGCAACAGAAAGTATATAATCATATACATCTCATCATAATGTGCAATACAACACATATACCAGAGTACTACGAACACTATCTCTCAGTATATACATCCCAAAAATAAATCTAGGGATAATTCCTACAAAACCTAACTGTCCCTACCAAAAACTTACCCTTCGCAGAGGGCAGATAAAAACACTAATTCTGCGGGGCTTTTCCCGCTCTCTTATTTGAGGCTCCTGAAAAGTTATTAAAATTTAGGGGTAAGACACCTCTCAGTAAGGGAAATAAACTAATACTAGTGTGTGTGGCAATATGAGTAATTCGTGTTCAACATATATCATATATAACACATTTAGTACTGTTTCATCAAATCTGGGAAAACATATATATATATATATATATATATATATAAATCAACATGGCAGAACGTACTACATTTTCATAACATATCTCATCTCATATCATAATAATAATAACATAAAGCAATCCTGGTAGGTTAGCTGGCTGTTGTCATGTATTACCCCCACATGATTGGGTTGTGTGGCCCGAAGGCGGGACTTGACAATGGTTGGCCGACCACTGCCAAGTCAATAGTCTAGTCTGTAGGTCCGATGAGTCTACCCAGACTGGTCCGTACACCAAGGGCGATAACAGCACACTTCTTAAAAATAACCACATAGACCATCCAATCTCACACCACTCCATACAGCGGCGTTAACACAGATATCATGATCACGAGGACCATGGACACATAACAATGGTACCGTGCAAGTACTAGCCTAAACCAAGCCAATCAGATTCTGATATCATATACATATATTAAAATTGTGATACATAGATATCTCATATCATTCATTTTCACATCAATCACATCATTTCACATATATACGTGTATCATGAAAATCATCGGCATGTACGCCAGTATTACACATTTTAACATAGCATGGCCCGTATGCCGGCAAATCACATAGCATTGCCCGTACGCTAGCAAACCACATAGCACGGCCTGTACGCCGACAAATCACATAGCACAGCCCGTACGCTGGCAAACCACATAGCACGGCCTGTATGCCGATAAATCACATAGCACGGCCCGTACGCCAGAAAATCACATAGCACGGCCCATACGCCAAAAAATCACACCCACATATATATATATATATATATATATATATATATATATATATATATATATATATATAAACATCTCGGCCCATACGCCGATTTTCCATCATAAAAATCCATATCATCCACATTCCCAGAAAACAGCATTTCACAACATTTTTACTCATGCCACACAGTAGATTTTCCACATATTCAACATACGATCATTTTCAAAGTATTTTGCAAATATAAGACATGTATATATATAATCATATACATTTTCCATAAATCAAATGATAACTATATATATATAAGCATTTTTCAAAATAGTACTAGCTTTGTTTATCCCCTTACTTGATTCCTGGAAAGCCCCTAATAGAACTGTCCCGCACCCGTAGGGTTCCTAACTCAACACCTTGAAAATGAAAAATCTCAGAATTAAAGTTCAGTATTTTGAAACATATAATATTTTCCTCAACTGCCAAAAACCCAAATATTGAGTAGAAAGTTTTCACCCAAAAGCATTCAAGTTTAACACCTGAGGGGTTCCCTGACCAATACTCTAAAACTGAAAACCTCCAGTATTAAATTTCAGTATTTTCATGCGCACAACATTTCTTCTAACTAGCGCAAGACCAAATATGGCTTAAAAAGCCTTACCTCAACTCTGGGATGATTTCCAACTAGCTTTCTCCCACGATTCACTCTAACAGATTTGGAGAGAACTCCGCCAGGAGCGTCATGGTGACTTCGGATTGTCGATCCGATGTATATTTGGCCCACAAATGATGAGAGAGAGAGAGAGAGAGAGAGAGAGAGAGAGAGCCGAAGGGTAGAGAGAGAAGAGAGTGATGGCTTCTTTCATAAGATAAAATTTCATATTTTCGTATATATAAAACAGAGGATTTCGTCGATGAGCCCGTTCTTCGTCGACGAGTCCTTCACAAATTTCATCGACAAAACCCTGTATTCGTCGACAAAATTCAGGCTGCCTCAAAACCCCTCTCGGTATTTTCTCGTCGACGAAGCCTTGTGTTCGTCGATGAAATCTTTAAAGCTTTTATCGACGAATCCCCTGTATTCGTCGACGAAGTCAATGACTTCCTTCTATTTCTGATTTCCATATCCCTTTTCTTTTATAATTTAACTACCATTTTATTCGGGTCGTTACGTCTGCCCCTCCTTATAAAAATTTTGTCCTCGAAATTTACTGTTCACATAACTTGTCAACCCTTAATAAGGAAAATGGTCTACTCATTTATTACCTACGCTCACTTATGGCGGAAGAATACCGTGGTTACATTCCAAGTCCTAGAAGATTACATGCACAAAAGAAAACTTCCTCCAGAACTAAAATACTATGCTAATTAAATCATTACATGTACCTGCAAAAGAGACTACTTAACTACTTACTTGTATCCACTCAGACCCCTTGAAATAAATGCGGATATCTCTGCTTCATCTGCTCCTAGGATTCCCAAGAAGCCTCTTCTACTGCATGATTTCTCCACAAAACTTTTATCTGAGGAATCTTCTTGTTACGTAATTCTTGTACTTTCCTATCCAGAATCTGTACTGGTACTTCCTCATATCCCAGTGAATCACTAAGTTCCAACTCATCATAACTGATGATATGAAAAGGATCTGGAACGTACTTCCTTAACATAGCAACATGGAATACGTTGTGGATCCTGGACAACATAGGTGGTAAAGCTAGCCTGTAGGCTACCAGTCCCACTTTATCTAGAATCTCAAATGGACTGATAAACCTAGGACTAAGTTTACCCTTCTTCCCAAATCGCATAACCCCTTTCATCGGAGCTATCTTCAGAAACACATGATTGCCCACATTAAACTCTAAATTCCTGTGGCGATGGTCGGCATAACTCTTCTGTCGGCTCTAAGCTGCACTGATCCTGTCCCTAATAAGCCAGACCTTATCACACGCCTGCTGCACAAGCTCTGGCCCCACAACTTACCGCTCACCCACTTCATCCCAAAACAAAGGAGATCGACATCTCCTACCATATAGAGCCTCAAATGGTGCCATGCCATTGCTAGACTGATAACTGTTATTATACGCAAACTCTACCAGTGGCATGAATTGAGTCCAGCTACCCCCAAAGTCCAATACACACGCACGAAGCATGTCCTCAAGTATCTGTATCATCCTCTTAGTCTACCCATTTGACTGCGGATGGAATGCCGTGCTAAACGATAACTGAGACCCCAAAGCCTCCTGCAAGCTCTTCCAAAATCGTGACGTAAATCATGGGTCTTGATCTGACATAATAGATACTAGCACTCCATGAGAACGAACTATCTCCTGAATGTAGATCTCCGCTAAACGGCTGAGGGAGTAGCTGATCTTGATAGGAATAAAGTGGGCAGTCTTTGTCAATCGATCCACAATCACCCAGATGGCATTCTGGTCATGCAACGCCGTCGGCAGTCCTGACACGAATTCCATGGATATATGATCCCACTTCCATTCCGGGATAAATAACGGCTGCAACTACCTTGCTGGCCTCTAGTGCTCAGCCTTTACTTGCTGGCACGTCAAACACTGGGCTACATACTCAACGATCTCTCTTCATGCCACTCCACCAGTACGATTCTCGCAGATCCCTGTACATCTTTGTACTACTAGGATGAACTGTATACAAGGATCTGTGAGCCTCCTCTAGAATGGTCTTCCTGATCTCGATATCTACAGGAACGCATAATCTAGAACGGAATTGCAAAGCTCCGTTGTCTGCAATACTGAACTCCTCCCCTTACCCACTCTGTACCTTGTCTATCACCTCTACTAACTCTGGATCTTCCTTCTGGGCAGCCTTAATTCTCTTCTGTAGAGTAGGCTGTACCACAAGGCTGGCAATACACACTGGGAGATCACTCTCCACCAACTCTATGTCAAGTCTCTCCAGATCCATCATAATCGGATTCTGGATCTCCATAGCTGCTAACACCAGTTCCCTGGATTTCCTGCTCAACGCATCAGCTACCACGTTTGCTTTCCCTAGGTGATAGCTGATGGTATAGTCAAAATCTTTAATCAGCTCCAACCACCTTCTTTGTCTCATATTCAGTTCCTTCTGCTTAAAGAAATACTTTAAACTCTTGTGGTCGAAGAAGATCTCACACTGCTCGCCGTACAGGTAATGCCTCCAGATTTTCAATGCGTGTACTACTGCAGCCAACTCAAGATCATGGGTAGGGTAGTTCTTCTCATATTCTTTCAGCTGTCTAGACGCATATGCCACTACCCTACCATGCTGCATCAACACACAACCAAGTCCCTTCTGTTTCCGGTTTCCATATCCCTTTTCTTTTATTATTTAACTACCATTTTATTCGAGTCGTTACAAAATACCTATACCTGTTCAAGATACATAGACAACCCGCTCTAAATAGGGACATACGGGTGTAACTCATACATAACAAAAATGTAAATGTTGCGGAAAAACATAAACATTCATCGGGATTTCTAATAAACATATACCAGAGTTTACTGTTGTATCCTCAAATACATTTATACAGACTTAGAACATATTCTACTAATATAACCCCAAAAGGATATTCCAACTAAGTTCAATATACACATAAACTACTTACGTATGCTACAACCCAAAAACAATTCTACAAGTCCCTTAAGCAACTAGGATTGACATCCTGATGGACCTGAAAACAAAGATTGTATAATGGGGTGAGACACCTCTCAGTAAGGAAGAAAGTATTACAATCAGTGTATGACCACATGTGAGTATTTCAATTTAAAACGTGTATCCATACGTATGAGACAAAGATTTTTAATACCGAAGCACTACACATATATCAATATAAACAATACCGTTTTTCCATATCAACTTTTAAATCATGTATATGAATGTAGAACGACCAACAATTTTGTATCACATATAATACCTATTTTACCCTGTGGCACGGGTTGCGCACTGATATCTCTAACAATGCCCTGTTCGTGTAGGCATTTGTCAAGCATCAAATATATAGTTTGATTGCCCCCATCTGGTCTATTATTTCACCAGTGGTTTCATTACTCCTACTAGCCGACTATCTATGTACCCACACTGATTTACATGTGTGGTTGCACTGTACCCTTCCAGTTGAGGAATTCCCTGCCATTGAGAGTATCTTTCACCTCCATTAGTGAAGCTTTTTCAACTTCTCACATTGGAGTATCTTTCAACCCCTTTTGCTAGAGTATCTTTCAACTCCTTTGGTAACAAGTTGTGGTTTCATTTATCATATATACAATTTATAACAAAACATGATAACTTGTGCAATTCTAGTATTTTCACAAACTCATATATCCATATCAAGTTTAAATCGGTACATATCCTCTCGGTTTTCCCTTTTCACAGATACAGCTCGAAGTATAACCGGCCTCTATTTTTCACATTTTCAGTATAACAAGTTGGAACTCCGTTCCCATAATCCATATAAATAATATCAAATGTTCACAAGTTCAATTTCATCTATGTGTCACACTATTTTTAAATAAAAATTCGCTATATGATATATGATATAATTAAACACCATTTTATATAAAAATAAAGGATTCGGGCATCTCCTACATACATAATAATCCAAATAAAGAAGTTTTAAAACATTTGGAGTCCATACGCCAAAATCCATAATTTTACTAAAAACCGAGAAATCGCAAAACCGACATTTCTACTTGGTGAAATTTAGAAAATAAGCAGTTAAATCATACATATGAGCATAAGCTAACTTTTTAGCAGTTTAGTTTTTCCAAAAATAATTGTTGTAATCAAATTCCCCTTACCTTAAACTTGAAACGAAACTACGTACAAAACCGATCCAAATCGACAACCTGGGATCCTCAAAGCCTAAAAATCACAGAACATATAACCTTACTATGATTTCGACTACTATCCAAATATCCAATCAAAATTGAGATCAGATCCTTACCTTGATTTCTAGGAAAACCCGAAAATCCTCAAAACAACGATCCAATCCGCTAAAGTTGTGGAACTTCCTCCTCTGATCCCCGCAGGAACCTCCGTTTTTAGAAACGAACGTCAAACGGTGAAGAACCTTAGAGAGAGAGAGAGAGAGAGAGAGAGAGAGAGAGAGAGAGAGCGCTTTTGGAAGCAAACTTAGCCTTTAAGCAATCAAAATGGATATTTATTGGGCTTTTGACTGAGTCAAACTCATTGACGAGGTGGCACCTTCGTCGATGAATCCACCACACAGCTCGTCGACGAGGCCATACCTTCGTCGCCGAGCCTAGTCTGGATATTTTTACTGACCCGTCGGTATTTCCTCGTCGACGAGGCTCTGAAATTCGTCGACGAGACTTTGAAGGACTTCGTCGACGAACATGACTCCTTCGTCGACAAACCCAGCTTATTACGATTTGAGTCTTTACAACCGACCTTAAGGACCGAGCGATCGAACCTCTCGGGTTAACTTGTTTTAACTGTGGTAATTAGGATAAAAATTTAATTAAACAATTTAAAAAATCCCTAATATGTCCTTAACAGTCATAATTCTCAAAAAAATCTATAAATACCCCCTCATAACCTCAAATTAGTAACTTTGATTAACTCACAAATCCTCTCAAATTATTATTTTTAATCAAAGTTCCCCCAAACCATTTTTAATGCAAATTTTTTATCTTTGGAGCGAAATATTTTAATCTCTCCTATTCTCTTTCACTCTCTATTTTTGAAAAAAATATTTTTTGAAAGAGAGCACTTATCTTTTTTGGGTATTCATATTGTTAAATCCATAACTTTTACTATCACTTAAGTTTTATCTTGAAAATATTTTTTGAGAGTAGCCTTAAGATTTCTTTCGGTTATTTTTTCTTGATAAACATTTTTGGAAGAAATTCTTTATTGCACAAATATTTTCTTTGAGCCTAAACTCCAAACTCTCCTAACATTTTTATTAGCAAAAATCTTTGTTGGAGAACATAATAATCATTTTGATATTTTCATATGTTTTTGTGTGCAATAATTATTTAGATCAACACGCTTTCTGTACTGAGCATAATGCATATCATTAAAGAGTACATGTATTTGAGCTTTTTAATGTGTACGTCCATGCTTGTATTTAGAAGTGTTTTAATAAATACAAAAATGATTTTTATTGTACCGGTTGAGTTCATCCCATTAATTGAACTAGGGAGTCTTAACCCCGTAAGTGAGACCGATTGGGTTAAGTCCGAAAATTGAATTGGGGTGTCTCTGCTCCATAAGGGAGACAAGTCGGGATTAGCCTGGTAGTTGAACTGGGGTTTATCTCGCCCAGTGAGGAGAGGTTGTAACGACTTCTACTCCACTCGTTTAAGTGAGCAGGGATAGTAAAATCCTTGGAGGGTATGCCCAAGGCAGGAACATAGACTGTTTTGGCCGAACCTCGATAACAAATATCATGTGTATCTCTCTCTCTCTATCTCTTTTAAATTTCCGCACTTTAAATTCAGTTTGTGTATGCATGTTCATTCATGATTATAACTATTTTGCATGCACACATATTTAATTTATATGAGAGTTGCACCACTCGTGTATGTATTCATTATTCGATTATTTTTCATACACGTGTATATTTTGAATGAGATATGATATGTGGTGAATTGACGTAAATGTTTAATTTAGTCAAAATATTTTTAAAATCTAATTCACCCCCCTCTTATGATCACACCAATTCCAACAAAGTCTAACCATACAACATAGAGTCTATGTGAGATATATATATATATAAATGAAAGAAAAATGATAAAATACACCAATGTAAAAGAACTAGGTGGTGAAATCTAAAGAGAGAAAATATAATAAAATTTAAAGATAAAATGACCAAAGATAGGGATTAGACTATAGAGTATGAGACAGATAAATTAGCTGGTTCTATTAAAAAGATAGAAAAAGAGATTTTAGGTAAATCAATGAGAAGATTCTCGCAGTTGGTGGTGGAATAAGGATGTCCAAAAATCCGTAAAAACAAAAAAAAAATTGGTATAAAACGTGGCAAAAAAGTAGAAACATGGATAACTTTGAAAAGTATAAAGAGGCGAGAAAAGATACAAAAAAAAAAAAAAGTCGTTAGTAAAGCTAAACATATATCATTTAATAGTTTGTATGATAAATTTAATACAAAAAAAGGGGAAAGATATATATATAAACTTGCTAAAGGTAGAGAAAGGAAGAATAAGAACTTAGGAAATGTAAAATATATAAAAAGTGAGGATACTATTGTCTTGGTTAAGGATAAAAACATAAAAGATAGATGACGAAGTTATTTAATGAAAACCAAATAGAAAACTTAAACTTTGAATTAACAAATAAGAAAAGAACTAAAAATATGAGATTTATTTGCAAAATTAGAGGTAATGAAATTAAGTTTGCAATAAAAAAAGGTGAAAAATGTAAAAGGTATAGGACTGGATAACATCTTAATTGAAGTTTGGAAATGTTTAAGTGATAACGAAATTATATGGTTAACTTATTTATTTAACACAATTATAAAAATTAAGAAAAAGTCAGACAAATGGAGGAAAAACACTTTACTACCTATATATAAAAATAAAGGAGATATTCAAAATTGTAATAACTATCATGGAACTAAACTTATGAGTTATATAATAAAAACTATGGGAAAGGGTAGTTGAACAAAGATTAAGGCCAGAAACGAAGGTCTTAAAAAATCAATTTGGTCTTATGCCTTGGAGATCTACCACAGAAGTTTATATATCTTTTAAAAAGATTAATAGAAAAGTTTAGGGAAAAGAAGAGGGACTTGCATATAGTATTTATCGATTTAGAGAAAACTTTTGATAGGGTACCTAGAAAAGTTTTATAATGGATTTTAGAAAAAAATAAAAAATAAAAAAATGAATATAGTAGGTATACTGACATCATTGAGGATATGTACAATGAAGTAATGACTAGTGTAAGGACTATAGATAGATAAACTAGAGAATTTCCAATCACCATATGTAGTGATCCGAGAAAAAAAATAAAAAAATAAAAAATATAATAATAAAAATAAATAAATAAATAAAAAAATAAAATTTAAAATTAAAATTAAATTAAATTGAATTAAATAATTAACTAAATTAAATAATTAATTAAGTAATGATAATCATTAATTAAATTATATAACATAACATATTAATATATATTAATATAATATAATATATTATTATAATATATAATTTATATAAGGAAGGGTAACTCTCCTGAAGCTTAGAAGCTTCAGAAGATGGATTTGGCTTCTGCAAAGGTCGCCACCCCCCTCGTGAAAATTCTTGCAGCTGGTGCTTTTGTCTCCGTCTCTTTCTCTCCCTCTCACAATTTCTTGACGGATTTGCAGCGAATTGAAAAATGGAAGGTATCATTGGATTCCTGGTTCCGCTGCCGACATTTCTATTGGAGTGGATTTGTCGTGGAAGCGACTTAGGCACTATTCCTAGGGTAAGACAATTTTTTCCTAATTTATCAATTTCGCTTTAAATTTTCCGTTAAATCGACGATTAGGCACCACCACGGTGTCCTAGTCTCGATCGTCGTCATTTTGCCTAAAGTAAATTTTTAATTGGGGTTTTTTGGGCCCCACTCCAAAGTGAGAGTGTGATTTGAGAAATTTGGTAAATTGACTATATTTAACGGTATAATTAATTATTTGGAATTCATGGGCCTGAAAAATATTAAAATAATATTTTATTTAGGGTTAATTTAATGGAATTATAATTTTTAATTTCAGGATCTAGGTGAGCGCCGTAGGCATCTTTTCGGGGTCCCTGTTGGCGTAGTATAAGAAATCAGGTAAGGAAAAAAAATATATTAAACCAGAATTTTATGAATTTAATGGAAAATGAAGTGTGTTATATATTCGTGTCTATGTTTTTGTATGAGTTTAAAATTCGAACCATTTAAATTATGTTTTTCCGAATTTAGGGCTGTTTATTAGATACGTATATGCCAAAATGAACTAATGAAAGTGGAAAATATTTTCAGGATAATTATGTAAGAAATGAAAGGTATTTTCAGTATATAAACATTAAATATTGGTTGACTTATTTTACAGGCCGTGTATGAATTTTATTACTAAATTGTGTAGCATGAGTAAATCTAAGTTCTGTATAAATATATGTTAAATGTATGAGATGCATGTTAAGTAAGACATTGAGAATAAAATATGATATGAACTATGTTGCTTGTGTGTGTTAATGCAACCATGTAAACAGCTGAAAGATGTTGGGTAAAACATTTGAAAGATACTGGATAAATGCATGACAGCTGAAAAATGTTAGGTAAAACAGTTGAAAGATGTTGGGTAAAATAATTAAAAGATACTGGGTAAATGTATAACAGCTGAAAAATATAGGATAAAACAGGTGAAATATGTTGGGTAAAACAGCTGAAAGATGTTGGGTAAATGTATGATAGCTGAAAAATGTTGGGTAAAACAACTGAAAAATGGTGGGAAATGAAAATGGAAATGAATGGAATGTAAATGAAATATGAAGTGTGAACAATGTAAAATGAGAAAAAGTCACGTAAAGTGAAATGAATGAAAAGTAAAAAGTAAAAACATGAACAGTTGAGAAATGCAGAATAATGGCAAACAAAATAATGTATTATGGTATTATCAGTATTTATGCTAGTAGCACATGTTACATTTAGACGAGGCAAACTCTTTGCCCGAGGGCTTGTTAAGAAAGGCGAGTGCCCTGGTTGTATCGGGTGTAGCAGTAGGCTGCATAACGTGTTAGGGCAGAGGGAAACTACTTGTATAGGTAGGTAGATTTTCCTATTCTTAGGAGCCTTCGCCGATAAACTTTTGTATGAACTATGTGAGTACGAGATTAAGTTATCACTTGAGGGCTTATTGAGTAAGGTGAGTGCCCTGGTATGCTTTAACTGTGACCTTTGGGTTGCCTAAGTATCAGAGCAGAGGGGTGCTACTTGTATAGGCGGGTAATCACTCCTATCTTTGAGTAATCTCGTGGGTAAAATACCTTACATGTGTTTGAATAGGATCAGAAAAATGATTTCAAAAATTATGTCAACGATTTTCAAATGTTAAATATTATGTGTTGTATAATCTCATGTTGACCACACACTATTTTTATATATTGTTTCTTCCCTTACTGAGATGTATCTCACCCGAATATAAACTAATTTTTTCAGGACCTCCGTGAGATGGAACCTAGAGAGCTCAAGCTGTGATAGCACTTTTGAGGAAAATGGTATAATTTTGATAATGTTTTGGGATGTAAATATTTTATGTTTTAAGTCTTCTGAGTAATGGATGGTTGTGAAACATACTGGTGTTTGTGAAAACTAGAAGTGTAGGTTATTTTTTGGAGATATGTATTTATATGAATATAGGTGGATGTATGATTTATGTTAGAATGTAGATGGATGTAGAAAACTTTGGTATTATATTTGTTGGAAGATTATAGTTATTTTTTTCGTTGCATAAATGAAATTAGAATGTGGATTATTAGGTAAATGAATGGATTAGTAGCACTCCAGACCCATTTAAGGGGTCGGGGCATTGCACCATAGGCGTACATCAAGGATCTACTTTGAGTCCTTAATTATCTTTTTTGCTTTAGTGATAGACCAACTAACTAAGAGCATTTAAAATGAGATTCCATGGTGTATGTTATTTGCAGATAATATTATATTGATTGATGAAACTAAGGGCGGAGTAGAGGGTAAGTTAGTATTATGGAGAGAAACTTTGGAATTTAAAGACTTTACAATAAGTAGAAATAAGACAAAATATATTAAATGTAATTTCAGTAATGGTCAGAGAAATATTAGAGATAAAGTTAAACTTGATGATGAAGAAATAAATAGCACTTGTAGATTTCGATATATTGGATCTATTATGCAAGTTGAAGGAGAAATTGAAGATGATGTGATGCATAAAATTAAAGCAGATTGGGTAAAATGGAGAAGTGTTCAAGTGTGCTTTGTAATTGTAGAATATCCTTAAAATTAAAAGGAAAGTTTTATAGGACGGCTATAAGACCAACTATACTATATGGATCAGAATGTTGGGTAATGAAGAAATAGACTATCCAAAATGTAAAAGTTGTCGAGATGAGAATGCTTAAATGAATGAGTAGTATAACATTGAAAGATAAATTAAGGAATGAATATATTCGCGATAAGTTAAGTATAGCTCCTATGAAAGATAAGATAAGGGAGGAATGACTCAGATGATTTGGACACTTGCAACGTAGGCCACATTGTAATGTCCCAAAAATAATTATTATGAGAGGATGTAGTGGATCCTAAAAAAAAATAAAATAAATAAAAAATAAAATAAATAAAATAAATAAATAAACAAATTAATTTAATTAAATAATATAATATAATGTATTAATATAATATAATATTATAATATATAATATATATAACCTAACCTTCCTGAAGCAGAGACTTCAGGAAGGAATTGAACTTTTTGTTTTCTTAAAGGAGTAGAGCGTCCCTCTGAGCTCCGTCCCTTTCTCCGTTCCTTCTCCCACTCTCCTCAATTTTTTGGCTGATATTCGTCTAATCGAAAATCAGAATATATCGTTGGGCTCCAATCTCTGCTACCGTCATTTCTACCGAAGCGGATTGGTGGTAGGAGCGGTGTAGGCGTATCTCTTGGAGTAAGCTAAATCTCCCCTTTTACCTCAATTTCTTACGAATTTTAAGTCCAATTGATGATCGGACACCACCACGAGAATTTAGAAATAATTCTCTACAAGTCTAGCGAAATGAATTTCTCGTGGGATCATCGTAGGTATAACCCCAAATTTGGGATAAGAGGGTTATTAAGGGGCTTATTATTATTTAATTAGTGTTGATTTAGTAATACTAGAATATTGAGCATCTGAGGTAAAAGTAGGATTTTTGAAATTTAGGGTCTGGGTGAGCGCCGCGAGTATAATTTCGGGACCTATAGGCATAATTCAAAAAATTAAGTGGAGGTGTTAAATATTAGTTTAAATGTTAATTTGGGGTATATGGAGCATAGGGAAGTTTATATAAGTATTATTTTGGAGAAATGAATTAATTAATCTGGAAAAATGTGAATTATAAGATTTGAATTTTGGGTACCGAGGGCGTAGGATCTAAGTTTTAACGAGACTCTCAATAAGCCAGGTAAGGGGAATAAATTATAACAGTATTTTTAGAGTTACTATTTGAATTAATATGTGAAAATGAGCATATGATATTTTTTCTAGAAATTATTATAATATAAATATCAGATAAATTGTGTGACATTTGAGTAATATTAAATTATGATATTTTGGAGTGTGAAATTTTTATATGAATATTAGATGAAAACTGTGTGGCATATGACGTATATTGAAAAATGTGGAATTTAACGATGAGTAATTTCTGAGAAAATGTTGAAATGAGAATTATTGCTGTGATTAGTGGAAAATAATGAAATATGGTATTTATATGTGAGTAGAAATGATTTGCATGAAAATGAGATTTTGCAAATTATTGATATGGGTATTTTGAGAAATGTTGAAATATATGAAATACTATATATACTATTATGAGATGATGAAATATGCACAGAAAATAATGAGAACATTTATATTGAGATGAATTGAGTTATACTGATATGAGATTAATAATATATATTGATATGAAAATATTGAAACGTGAAAATGAGAATGTGAATTCTGACACGTATATATTGAAATATGATTGATGAAATGCTAATACCACATAATGATTGCGGGTATGTGGTAGTAAACCCTAATAGATGGTTGTGGAAACCCTAATAATGGGTTGTGATATTGAGCACAGTACCGTTGCTAGTGGTGTAGTACAACCACACGGACTTTTGGAGCATGCGGCATGACAGTCGACTAAGCTATTTTGTAGAGTTGTTGTGCCCCCTAAGTTCGGATCAGGGCTATAGGCAGGCCAGTCGTACTACAGACGCGATATGTGATATGATATTTTGATCTAATCGGGTCGGCTAACCGCAGTTAGATCCAGCCTTTAGGCCGTACAACCTTGACCATGGGGGGAAGCATGGCGTGAAAGGAAAGATCCTCAGGGTAGCCATGAGTTACAGACGCGATGTTGGTACTAGGTACTAAGGATACTCATGAGCTGGATAGTGAAATGGAAACGGAAAGTAAAAGAATGATAAAATTGGCTAAAATGAGAAATGAAAGAAATAATGATAATTGAGAAATAGAGAATGATAAATTGGGAAATGGATTCGTGTGAGTTAATAACATAAATAATTGAGGCGAAGTGAAACTCTTCACCTGAGGGCTTACTAAGTAAGGTGAGTGCCCTGATAGGTATCAGATGTGGTCATACCTGACTGCATAACGTGTTACGGCAGAGGGAAGCTACTTGTATGAACGGGTAATCTTCCCTATTCTCAGGAACTTCGCGGGTAAATATGTGTTGGAAATAATTGAATTTGAGAAATGATTTTAAACCTTATAAAAGCTTGTATTATATATCTATATGATTATAAGAATATATTTATCAGTGTATTTTTCTCAGATGAAATGTTGATTTGAAAAGTAAAGTGTATTATAACTAAACTCATATGGCCACACACTGTAAATAATTTATTCTTTCTTACTGAGATGTGTGTCACCCAAATTATCTAAATTTTTCAGGAAACAATAATAGGCCAGGTGATAGAGTTCTGTGATCATAGGGAGCTGGGATCCTGACACACAGGGTGAGTTTTTGGACTAGGGGAGGTGTAATTCCCCTAGAGTTGACTTGTTTTTGAGTTTGTGATGGTGATGTATATATATGTATGTTGATACTCTAGGTATTGTATTCTGATTTATATGTATATACTGTTTTCCGCTGTTAGGTTGTATAATGAAATAACTTTTAATCCGGTATCCAATGCGAGTCGGGTCATATGAATGGTAATAGGTTGGTTGACATGGCCGATTTATGGATGTTGTTGATGACGAGTGAATATTTATTTATTATTGATTGTAAAAAAAAAATTACAAAAATCAGGGCGTCACACACATAGTGTGTCAGTGAGGAAGAGCGAGTTAGTTACTGTGAAGGGTAGTAGAAAGGGTAGGGATAGATCTAAAATAACTTGAAATGAGATAGTGAATAAGGATTTAATAGCCCTAAATTTGTCAAAAGAAATGGTTCATGATCGCATAAATTGGAAGAAACGGATTCATATAACTTACCCCACCTAGCGAGACTTAAGACTTGGTTTTGTTATTGTTGGTCATATAATTTTATCCCTAATGGTATATACCTCTATCAGCCTTAATTAATGTCTGACAAGTCATGTCAATAATAAATTATTACATTTTAAAAAATATTTTTTCTCGTAAAAAAATTAAAAACAATTTATTTGAGCAAAAATTGAATTAATCTCCAAATGAGATTTATTTTCAATCCTTATAAAAGTAACCTACTAATATAATATAAAGTTATGTATAATTATATTCGGTACACGTGTCAAAGATAAATAATGATCATGTAGTTCAATACAGAAATTAGCCGAATTGACAATGTTGAGATTGTAATTTTTTATAAAGTTTATAAAGTTAAATGCAATATTTTAAAGTTTAATTAGTAGTGTGCAAGCAACCTAATAAACTTGATAGGGAGTGATTTTATAATTTATCCTTGTTGAATAGAATTATTCAACATTTTATAATTTAAGCCAACCAATGGAAAAATAAAATAAAAAAAAAATTTGCTACAAACACAATAATTAAGTTTTAGGTACAAATTATTGAGGTAATGACACGATTTATTGTTATTATTAATAAAATAATATGTATATCCAGCCATTTATGTATGAACACTTTAAAATGGTCCAAGTAATTAATCCCAAATTTTCATTTGGGCATTGTAGATCGCATGATTTTTAGGTTGCCAAATTAGCAAAATTTCCCAATTTGTTACCCATATGTACAAATTGAGACTTTATTAAAACAAGTCATAATTTTTGCAAAAGAAAGTTAAATTAAATGTATAGTTGAAAGGTGTTATATACACTATTTATTAGGGAAGGAGGAAATAGCTTTCAATGAAATGTTCCTAAAATGACTTGGGCCATACAAATTACTAATAAATTACGTCACTATAAACTATGAACACGCAAGTAATTTAATTAAATAATTTTAAATTAATTTTTTTTTAAAAAAATATCTTTTTTCCTTGAAAATAATAAATTTAAAGTTATAAAAAGACTCATTTAGTGCATAATGACACCTAATGCGTGCACTTATTGTGGAGCGAGAGAGAATTGGATTTAGTTTTAAACTAAATGCACGAGTTAAGTTATGTATTCGGATAATCTTTTGAATAATGCATGCACCTACAAAATTTAGACACTTCTTCAAACTTTAAACCTAAACAGAAGGAGCCTTTTAGTAATGACGATATTGAATGTGTGGAGATTGTTTTATTAAAAAATTTTAAATAGTTTTGATTAACGTTGGGATTCAAATTTTAAATACTATATATGACTTCTAACGAAGATAATATTTTTGATATTTAAATAAACAAGAATAAAAAGACGAACTCATTATTCAGAAATATAAAATTTAGTCAACTACTTGAAAAGTTCCATACACCGTCTTATTTAAGAAAGAACAAGAAAAAGATAGTCCGGGTGAAGGCAGCCAACCTTGACCACCCAATTGAGGAATGAGGCCCCTCCTCATCCCCACTTGAGTAATTCACACACTTAGTTAGAATCTTGGGAGATTGGAATCATCCAAGTCCCTTTCCTCTAATTTCTTCCCCACTTCATTTTGAAAGCGAGCCTTGAATTACCATTTGCCAATAGACATGGCTAATGAATTGTATGAACAACAAGTGAGACATCATTGTAAAGCAATCCATCCTAATTTTGCTCTGGGATTTTGAAAAAAAAAAAATTTAGGGTAATTAGATAGATCCTGCGTTTAATCGAAAAACAAAAAGTTATTTTGTGGATTTGTAATTATTAAATCGCCTTAAATATGATATTTAAAATTATGAAAAGTAATAGTAGGATTGGTTTTCTTAATGAAAATCAGGATGTTAGATGCGAGTATCATTTTATGGACAAAAATACCCTCAAGTGATTATACTTTTTTTTTAAAACCTTCAGAGAATATTATTCTGTGTAGATTGTATATTGCAATTCTTTAAATACTGAAGACTATTTTTATGCATAAATATGAAGTTGAGTCCATTTAAATGCTAATCTTTTAAGTATACATGATACATCGAAATTTATAATTATACCGATGTAATTTTATGTACTTGTATAAATATATATTACATAATTATGTATTTAAGTAATTAATTGTCTAATTATATACTTATGTACATAGTTAAGGTTTGTTCTGTGACATGTCAAAATATTACTCTTGACAAGTAAATATTACCTTTTAAGCCAAAATTATTAATGATCTATTACCACAATTTGATTTTGAAATCCTTAGTATGCTCGAAATTTTTTTACTAACTCTATGAATTTCACTTAAGTTTACATGTATACACAAACACTAAATAATATACACACACAATGACATTATTGATTAATGCATATCTATATATGGTTATGTATATATTTACTTGTATAAAAATCTATATAATTGTGAATGCACATGTCTAAGGCATTTATTTATAATTGTCACTTGTAATTGCTAGCAATGATGTCATTAATGCTATTCTCTTTGTTGGTTATGAGAGATTTTATTATGTGGGATACTTTAATATTTTCAGCATTTGAATTAAAATAACTTAATGGTGTTATACCTTTTAAACATAAGGTGGCTTGTTATTTTTTGGTTAAATCACAAAGGGAGTTTATATAGTTTTTTCCTAAAAATTTTACGCTATTAGATTCGATTTTGTGAATTAAATGTGTCCTAAATTTTTGATTGCAGAATTTAACTTATTGTTTGGAAGTGAATCTCATTATCCATTCTTTGAATGTTCATATTGCTTATTTTATCATAGCCATGCTATCACTTGACGAGTAGGTAAGTGATGTCGTTAGTAATATATGCATGTTTGAATTTTTTTCAATTTTAATTTGGAAATCAAATGTGAGTATTCTTTTCATGTTTTTGAAATGTTGTCGGAATGTTACAAGCGTTTTGTAAACCAAAAGTCGTGTAAGAGTTAGACTTCGAGATGTGATAGATAGCTTGATAGGTCTTTACTTTTGCATTGATGTTGGTCCAACTAGAATTGAGGTTAGGTTATTTATAATTTAATATTTGGCTTTAGGGAGTATAGCATGGTAGGATTTGTGTTCCCTATGCTTGTTGGTTTGATTTAGCCTTTTGTTAATTATTTAAATCAAACAATACTATTAATAACTATCGGAATAGATTTTAAGTACTGAATTATTATGAGATCAGTGTAAATTTGTATGCATATCCTGCAATAATAGAGGGTTTGTGTTGGAACTGTCGTCATAAGTAGTCATTGAATTCGGCCCAACATGCAATAAAATTACACTTTTGAAGTTTAGTGCTTGAAAACAACAATATCAATGAATATTTAACTATTTAGATGTTACAAAAATGTTCTTTGATATATTAGAAAAATTAATTGAGCAATTAATTTAATTAATATACTTAGTTGTGAATTGGGCATGTCTAATCCAAACCCTAGCCTACTCAAACTAGAGCCAGTCGCTCACAAGCCACAGCCCTTTGTTTTGGGGGTGGTCCAAAAGCATGGGGGCTCTGCAATGAAAATGAAGGGTAACTTGTCCCAACTATGTCATAAAGAAGATGAGGATGGATAGGGTTTTGAGATAAACCCTAGAGCCCCATCTATGCAGCTAATAAAGGGAACTCAGCCCCAAAAAGCCTTTGTGTTTGGCACTGCTCCTGATATTGTAACACCAACTACCCACTTCAAACAAAAAATGAAAAAAAAAAAAAAAAAAAGTTAATGCACTTTAGAAAGGGAAAAACCACGAAGAATTTATAATACCTAATTTTATTTTGTCTTTTTTATGAGAAACTATTTTCACGTTATTGGTCTAAAACCTATGACCCACGATCTTCATGCCACGGGTTTAAAATCAAAATCAAGCTCCCGAAAGCGTAAGAGGAGAAAGTAACTAGCACTTTAGTTTAGAAGATTTTTTAAAATAGTTTTTGGAAAATTAGTTTAGAATGTTAGATGTTTACATTTACCTTGCATTTAGAAGCATGGATATCGGATATTGAATTTGAATTTGGATATATTTGAAAAAAAATAATAATATAATTTTATATTATATTTTATTCAAATCCAATGAAAATCAAAATGTAAGGTCTCTTCAAATATAGGATTAATTCATATTAAATGAGAACTATGAGGGTAAGTGACGAATAAAATTAGATGAACTCAACTTTCTTGAAAACTCAACTTAGCTTTACTTTATTTGAATATGAAGAAGTAGTCTGAGTTTTTACAATACTAATCACTTGTTTAACTGAGCTTTTATGCTATTTAAGTGTTATATATTTATACAAATATTTACATATTTTATTGTATATCAAAAATATTTTATAACCAATTTCAAAGCCAAGTTTTAAGAACTTACAGTAAAATCAAGTTTGAATTCAATATTTACAAAATTAATTTTGTGAATTTGAGCATTCAAGTTGCCGCCAGTTGTCTGGAATACCCTCTCGGTCCAGAGAATGTGACATCACAAGCTCTCGGAAAGTCTAAAATGGCTCCACAAGGAGTCAAAGGGGGCTGGCTTAGCAACCACGGTATACTTTTTATGACACTTTAGGAATAAGAGGAAGTATGAGGGTAAGACTACTGACCCGGAATCCATTATTCCGGTCATCCAAACAAACATCTTCAGGATTGAATGCCCAGGTTGATTACTGTATGATCATTTTAAGTTTGTTTGAGATTGGCCATGCGCCCCCTGGGTATGCCCAGGTTTATTTGTATTGTTCTGCATGTTATGATGGCTCATGGGTTGCTCGGATGGGCCTTGTCCAGTGTTGTTTGGTTGACCGAGTTGACTGGGTTTTGGATTGTTGGGCTGTGCTTGTTCGGTCGACTGATCATCGTTTGTTGTCTTGCCGTTCGGTCGACCGAATTGAGTGACTTGGTGCCTCTACTCTGTGTTGTCACTATTTGGCCTTGGGGAACTCGGGTATGCCTGGGTTGAATGTAATATGCTTGAGGTGTCTTTGTTTGGGAGCTTAGCCTTCCCTCCATTTAGGTATGCCCAGAGTATCTATACATATCGATTTGATCAATACAATTTATCTTTCATTGATTATATATATATCCAATGTGCCCACAACATAAAAATGCACAATCTGCAATTCTTTTGATTACATATAGTTCTCAAATATTTCATTTTAGTTATCAAGGAAAGGGAAATATGAAAAAATCCATTTGATTATCAAGGAATTTAAGAACAAATTAAAAATATATCAAACAAAAATTTAATTTTACACATTGTTGATATTTAATTTTTCCTAATTCTTACTCATATTAAAACAAACTTTCATTTTTTTATAGTACTTTATATAGAAGGAAAATAATAGGAATTATAAATTTCCTCATTTTCTTTTCTTCAAACAAAATCCTTGATCCAAACGGGTCCTAAGGATATCATACAATTCAATTCAAATAATTAAGACCTTATTTAGAACCCAGAAAATATTATAGAAAGGAAAGGAGAACATCTTGAAATCCTCATTTTCATGTTTGGTTATCAGAAAAAATAAGAAAGAAAATAAAAAATATACTAAATCTATAAACACAAATTTAATTTTACATATCATTAATATTTATTTTTAAAAAAAAAAAAAAATAATCATATTAAAACAAACTTTTATTTTTGATAGTATTCAATAGAGAAAAAAAAAATACAAAGAAAAATGAATTTTCTCCTTATTTTCCTTTCCTTTTCCTATATAAAATCCTTGATCCAAACAGACCTAAAGATTTAAAACAAACATAATCACCATGACTCCAATCTCAAATTGAAATATAGACAATACTCAATCTTGATTGATCACCAAAACTAAACTAGTAAGAACATTTTTGTACACATTGATTTTCTATAAACTCCATGGTTCACACATGGCCTATACATTAAATATTTGACATATTGAACATCAACAAAAATCTGAACTAGGGCAAAGTGGTTCAAGTCCTCATGAATTAGGGCAGCATGAAGTTGAAGACTTCATATGATGGGCTTAAGAACAAGATCACCCTGCATGGAATGGCAGGGAATTGCATAATTGTTAAAAACAGTTCCCTGCAAATTGAGATGATCAATTATTAGAAAGTCAGGCCACTGGAGGGGAAGCTGTTTAGGGGCGAAATGCATTCAGCCTCAAGATTGCAAGCACCACACTACATGCTACCAGACAGCTCTAAATATAAGCGCATCATCCTCGAGACAATCTTTTTTTTCCCTTCTTTTGGATAAGAATCTTCATGATTTTTTTTTTTTGGATAACAATCTTGCCTGTTCATTTATTGTTTTTGTGAATGTTCAGTTGAGTTATTGTACATCTACCTCTAATTTGTTCAATAAAATTACTCAACTCTTAAAAAAATTTTAATGCAATCAAAAACTTCATTTCATTTTTTGTCAAAGGAATGCTGAGAAGTTTAGGATTGCACACAAATTTTCAAGCAAATGCCAAATGTTTGCCTAATCAATTTGTATCTTCCTACATGGCTGAATCTTTTTTTCTTTAATCTGAAAACACCATTCACTTTCCCTGGGCCTTTTTCCATGAGGTAATGATGACACCTGGAGTCCATAATGCGGCATATCACTCAGACTCAAATACTTGAGACATTCGGAATAGTCATCTATGTTAAATTCATTTACAACTCTATTTTTAAAAAAAAAAAGCATTGACAAGATATGCTGGTTGCAAAAAATTTATGTCTGCATACTCAAAGAAATAAATAAAAATAAAATAGTGTGTGGACTTGATTGCTAAAAAATGCAAGTTTGTGCATTTTAATGGAAATATATATATATATATATATATATATATATATATGTATGTATATGTATATGTATATGGACTCAAATGGTAAACATAGAAAACTTCGCAAACTTCAAGTGTCATTACCTCTAAACCCTAAAGAAACAATTGAGAAGTAAATTTAGAAGATTACTACCACCTTTTAAAACACTTTAAGCTAGATATGCAGACATGGTCAGAACATAAATAAGGCCTTGACGAGTCCATATACATATACATATACACATATATATATATATATGTGTATATGTATATGTATATGTATATGGATATATATATATATATATATATGTATATGTATATATATATATATATATGTATATGTATATGTATATATATATATATATGTATATGTATATGTATATGTATATGGACTCAAATGGTAAACATAGAAAACTTCGCAAACTTCAAGTGTCATTACCTCTAAACCCTAAAGAAACAATTGAGAAGTAAATTTAGAAGATTACTACCACCTTTTAAAACACTTTAGGCTAGATATGCAGACATGGTCAGAACATAAATAAGGCCTTGACGACTTTGGTATGTAGTTAAAATCATCGAAAATGAATCTAACCTGAGGCGAAGCAAAGGCATGCCCGACGTCAAACTGGCTCGAAAGTCAATGTTGAGCACCAACAGAATCACTATTTTACATAAATAATGCCTTCATCAGGGTCCTCATCCTCCCTGTCTGTTTCATCTTCAGGTAGATCAGATGGTTCATATTGTTCTTGACCTCGGCCTTCAGCAATTTTTTCCTTGTTCTTTATCCTATCCAATATTGCAATCACCTGAAAATATTAAAACCCAACAGATCAGTATTTGCATAAGATAAAAACAGCCAACCTTCATTGCATACATAAGGTAGTGCTACTAGCTGCTATGCTCATGTGAGAAGATCAGATGGAATAAATGCAAAACTGAAGCATGCTTGTGTTCATGCAACATAGTTATTGTAAGTTCTCAAACTGGGACTGCTGGAAGATTCCTGACAAATGATTCTTTCTATAACAATAATTATGTTGATCAAACTAATGGAAAATAGGCTGACTTAAGCAATGGGCTGCCGGGTACACTGTAAAACATGAAAACAACTTAATCCAGATGAATTTTAACAAAAACAGTGCAATTATAAGAACAATGACAACTAAGAGGTTCTTTCACTGTTTATTGTGCAAATTCATTGATTGAAAGAAACCAACTATTTTTTTTTTCTTTTGGTTCACTCCTCATGCTTAATCCAAATTCAAAAAATTAAAACTTCCAACAATGGGTCGGAAAATGCTAAAATGAAAGCATGGAGATAATGGACCAAACAAATTGATCATGAGAGAACCAGTAGGTGACAGTGGGCACGTTTTCCAAGACAAACAACAACATATTCAAAACATTTAACCGAGGACCTTTTCCTCCCAATTCTGTCTCTGCTTGAATTCTGTGAATTTTGATCTTGGTGAAAACATGGGCAGAATCCACAAGAAAACAGAATTCAACACATTTTATAGATACCCAATCTGATTGAATATCATAAAGGATGCAAGGACTGAAGCAGTCCTTGCTTAGGGTGCTATATACTAAATATTATGTTCAAAACTTCAAATAGACATGTGATAAAGTTTTACCCTGCTTCCTCTTTCTAGAGACTCGTCTTCTATAAAGCGTATCTCAGGAGTCAATCGCAGCTTCATACGCTTCCCCAACACACTGCGAACATATTTAGCCTTTGACTTCAACCCAGCAATGGCAACCTCCTTTCCACGGTCATCACCAAAAACAGATACATATACTTTAACAACCTACTAACATGGAACGAAACTGTTGTTCAGTCATATACAAACCATAAATTTGCTATGTATAAATTAATGTCACTGAACGTGCTTTATATCTTTTATTCAGTTAAGAACAGATCATAGTTACATAATAATGATTAACATGCAGGTTCTCGCACACAAGTTTTTCATGCAGACCAAGGGAAATTGATAGTCCTTCAAGACCATATTCCATAAGATAGTTTGACAAGAAATATCAGACAAATTGATAGTCCTAGACCATATTCCAAAAGATAGTTTGACAAGAAATATCAGACAAAGTCCTAGAGAAATGTTTACAAAATGAATAGCTGCAGTCGTCCCACATTTACTTGGTGTGAATTGTCACACAATTTTTTTCTTTAGGAGGAGGGTAGAATGTTTATCATCTAAGTACGGCAAAGTCATCCCAAATGAGAGTTTAATTACATAAGAGTTCTAGTGTTAGATATATGTATTAAAAAATGGAAGAGAAAGGTAACATAAATCAATGGATGAGAACTAGGCGGTGAAACCTAAAGGAGGAAAATATAATAAAATTTAAAGATAAAATGATCAAAAAGGGTGATTGGACAACAAGAAGTAGTGTAGACACAAAAACTCTATGAAGTAGGTTAACTAGCCCTATCAAAAAGATAACGAAAGAGATTTTAGGTGAATCTAGAGGAAGATACTCAGCTAGTAAAGAAAGTTGGTAGTGAGCAAGATGTCCAAAAAGTTGTAAAGATAGGTGGGGGGGGAGGAAGATAAAATATAGCAAAAATAAAGAAATATGGAAAATTTTGAAAAACATAAATAAGTAAGAAAAGATGCAAAAAAGGCCATTACTAAAGCTAAAAATAGAGCATATAATAATTTATATGCCAAATAAGATACAAAAGAAGGGGAAATAGACATAAACTTGCCAAAGTTAGAGAAAGAAGGAACAAGGACTTAATTAATATTAATATATTAAACAATAAGGATGATAGTGTCTTGCTTAAAGAAAAAGGCATAAAAAGAAAGATGGCTAAGTTGTTTTAACAAGCTATTTAATGAAAATCACGTAGAATGCTTAAACCTAGAAATGACAAATGGGGAAAAAAGAAACTAAAAATTTGAGGTTTATTCACAAAATTAGAGTTAATGAAATTAAATTTGCATTAAAAACATGAAAAATGGAAAATCTACAGGATCGGATGACATCTAAATTGAAGTTTGGAAATGCATACGTGAAAACAGAATTACACAATTAACTAATTCATTAACACAATTATGAAAACTAAGGAAATGCCAAATGAATGAAGAAGAAGCATATTGTGAATGAACTAAGAATTTGCATAGTGGAATTTAAACGCAGCAAACAATGAAGAACCAAAATGGAACACATACACAGTATATCTGAAAGCAAGAATAACAACATGAAGATTTATGTGTTCGGCAATACCTACATCCACGGGAGTAATCGACAAAGGTTTTTACTATGTAAATGTCAAAGGAGAGAATACAATACAATTTACAATGATCTTCATCTCTCAATACACTCAGACAAGTGTATAAATAAAGTTTCCTTCGGAGATTTCCCCCCAAAACCCAACCAACTTAACGTTCAAATTCAAATTTTGAATTCAACCTAGCAAACCCAGAACAAAACCTTAGACAGTTTTCCTGAAACCGTTGACGGAATAAAATACCGAGAGCAGATTTCTGAAATTTCTGAAATTTCAGTAAAACCGTTAAAACCGTCGACGATTTCAGAAAACCATCAACGGTTTTCCCTAGAATGCCGATATTAACTATGCTCTCCTCCTTGTGTATGCTAACCATACCAAGAAATGAGCCACCAAACACAACAATCTCAACCTTGGTGAATTTCTGCCCCTTAGGAGAACCCGAAAAAACATAGCTGGACACTCCACCTTGACCTTAGAACGTTAGGTTGGGTCCGTCTCCCTTCTAGAACTTGGAGACATGAAGCAAGTCCAAGCAATGCTTGAACTTTTCAGTAATAACCGGTTTTGTCAAAATGCTCGTTGCATTTTTAGTTGTGTGAACCTTCTCCAATACAAGTTCACCTGAAGTAATCAATTCCCGGATCCTGTGGAACCTCACATCAATATGCTTGGTTGTAGCATGGTACACTTGATTCTTCGCTAAGTAAATGACACTCTGACTATCACAATGCAGCACAACTCCACCTTACGGTATACCCATCTCTTTGACCAAACCGGTAAGGCATAAGGCTTCCTTTGCAGTTTCGGCAACTGTCATATATTCAGATTCAGTTGTAGGCAATGCTACCAAGGATTATACCATGGACCTTCAACATATAGGTCCTCCCACAAGGGTAAAGACATAACCCGTTGTAGACCTTCTGTCATCCATATCTCCTGCAAAATCAGCATTGACAAACCCCACAACTGATGGACTATCTTGTTGCTTGTCGAACATGATGCCATAACTAGAAGTACCCCGTAAGTATCTGAAAATCCATTTGATGGCTTCCCAGTACTGTCTACCCGGATTAGAAAGAAACTTACTCACCACACTCACTGCATGTGTTAAGTCTGGTCTTGTACACATCAAGACATACATTAAACTCCCCCACGACACTAGCATAAGGGGCCTTTGACATATTCTGAATATCATCATCCGTACTTGGGCATTCAGCAGTAGATAATTTAAAGTGACTCGCTAAAGATATACATAACGGTTTAGCATCAGTCATACTGAGCCTTTCCAACACCTTCTCCGCATAACCGCCCTGAGATAACCACAACCTCCCTGCAATTCTATTCCGACGAATCTCCATCCCAAATATCTTCTTGGCTGGACCAAGATCTTTCATGTCAAACTCTTTATGCAACAGATCCTTTAACTGATTTATCTCAGTTAAATCTTTCGCAGCTATTAACATGTCATCAACATACAGCAACAAGCTTATTCACATACATCTTCTGTAGCCAATCTTGATCATATAGGAATCAAATATTTTGTACCATTGCCTTGGAGACTATTTCAACCCATAAAGAGATTTCTTCAACTTGCAAACTAAGTGTTCTTTCCCTGGTTCACTGAATCTCTCCGGTTATACCATATAAATCTATTCTTCCAAGTCACCATGGAAAAATGTCGTCTTCACATCAATTTGTTCCAAATGCAGATCATAATAAGCTACTAACCTCAACACTACCCTAATGGGAGTATGTCGGACCATAGATGAAAAGATTTCATCATAATCTATTCCCTTTTTTTGTGAGTATCCCTTTGCCACTAACCATGCCTTAAATTTCTCTCATTCATTTTCTGAAATTGTTTCCTTCTTCCTATATACCCATTTGCAATCTATCGCCCTCTTCCCATTTGGAAGCTCCACCAACTCCTAAGTTTGATTCTTATGCAGCGATTTCATTTCCTTAATCATAACACTCATCCACCTACTTTTCTCCTGACTGTGCATTGCCTCTTGAAAAGTAGTTGGATCATTGCAACTAGTAATGAAAACATAAGATACTAACTCTTCAAACTCATACCTTGGTAGTGGTCTAATAGTGCGTCTAGATCTCCGTATAGGAATACTGTCAACTTGCTGGTTTCCCGAGTTAGAATTCCTTGCAACTGGAGGACCAAGATCATTATCATTACCCTAAGTTTCTAACTCCACTTGCACAACATGTTCGTCTTTGCTCCAGTTTTCTGCCTCCTGTTTCTCTTCATCAAATTCTTGAGTACACTTCACCATAGCTTTCTCATTAGAAACTACATCCCTGCTAATCACCACCTTGTTTGCCATTAGATCCCATAACTTGTACCCCTTCACACCCTTTCGATATCCCAAAAGGATGCAACATCTAGACTTTGCGTCAAGTTTCGATCTCTCCTCACTAGACATGTGAACATAGACTGGACAACTGAATACCTTCAATCTAGAATAGTCTACTGCATTTCCCGTCCATACCTCTTCAGCCACTTTCCCCTCTAGTGATGCCCTTGGTGATCGGTTTACCAAGAAAGAGGTCATTCTAACTGACTCGGCCTAGAAGTTCTTTGGTAATCCTGCATTAAGTCTGAGACACCAAGCTCTTTCAGTTAGAATTCGATTCATCCTTTCAGCTACACCATTTTGCTGAGGTGTCCGACAAACAGTGAAATGACTCTTAATGTCTTGCTGCTCACAAAACTCCATGAACCTAGAGTCAGCATACTCCGTCCCATTGCCTGACCTAAGACATTTGATTCTCCTTCCCGCCTGATTTTCCACTTTAGCTTTCCACAACTTAAACCTGACAAACGCATCAAACTTGTGCCGCATAAAGTATACCCAGACTTTTCGTGAGTAGTCATCAACAAAACTCACATAATAAACATGTCCACCTCTTGATGCTACTCTAACCGGTCCCCAAACATCATGTAATCAAGAATACGTTTCGTCTTGTGAATAGCTAATTTAAAGTTTGCTCTATTTTGTTTCCTAATAACACAAATCTTACAAAAATTCACCTTACATGTTTTCATACCTTTAAGAGTTTCCTTTTGTGAAGTTCTTTCATACCATGTCAACTTATATGCCCAAGCTGCATATGCCACAAAATGGTTTCATCAAATTCAGTATCTATGGCTGCAGCTCCACCTACAATAGTAATTCCCTGCAGTGTATAAATATTTCCATCTAACTTTTGCCCTTTCATCACCGTCAGATTACCTTTCCACACTTCCATAATCCCACTTTTGGACTTGTAATTAAAGTCATTACAATCCAAGGTGCCAAGTGAGATAAGACTCTTCCGTAGGTACAATATGTGTCTTACATTGCTCAAGGTTCTCACAACATCATCAAACATTCTAATTCTAACACTTTCAATGCTAATGATTTTACAGGAGACATCATTTGCCAAAAGAACTGAACCTAAATTTACCAACCTATAGGTGTTGAACCACTCCTTGTTTGCAGTCATACGGTAAGAACATGCCGAACCTAGAATCCCTAAGCCCGTTAGGCGATCCGATTTCGACGAAACTGGGAGTACATCCCCATCACTGCAAATTGAATTTCCTTCATATACAACATTTGCTGATTCTGAAGTCCCTTCATGCTTTTCAGCATTTCCTTTCTTCCAATCCGAACACTCCGGTTTAACGTGCCCCTTTTTACCGCACTTATAACACTGGATATTCTTTTTCTTCTTGAATTGAGTTCGGGATTTTTGACTTGATCCATTTCTGAATCTTCCTCTCCCACGATCATAGTTACCTTTCACCACAAGTCCTTCTCCGTGTGAAATTTTCATCGCAAATTTTCAACCTTTGATGAAAACCCAACAAGACACTTGTCACCTCTTCCAAGTTTAGGGTCTCTTTCCCCCATGTAAGAGTGGTAACTAAATTTTCATACATGTGTGTCGCTGACAAGGAATTCAGTAGCATCAATGTCTTATCATCCTCTTCAAACTTCACGTCAACACGCATTAAATCGCTTATGATTTGATTAAATGCGTTGATGTGTTGATTCAAGCTCAAACCATCAACCATCTTAAACCAATAAAGACACTGCTTAAGAAATAATTTGTTAGTAAGGGATTTGGACATGTACCGGCCTTCAAGCTTTTGTCAAACAGCCGCAAGAGAATCTTCCTCCATAACATGATATAGTACTTCGCCGGCCAAACACAAACGTATTGTAGCAACAGTCTTTGCCTCTAATTCTCTCCAATTAGCCTCATCCATACCTTCCGGTTGAACACCATACAAGACCTTCACCATCCCTTACTGCACATGAAAATCTTTCACTCTCTTATGCCATAAACCAAAGTTTCCGGTTCCATCAAATTTGATAACGTCAAATTTTGCAGATGAAGTGTCTGATGCCATAACAACAACGCTCTGATACCAATTGATTGTGAATGAACTATGAATTTGCACACGGGAATTTAAACGCAACAAACAATGAAGAACCAAAATGGAACACACACGCAGTATATCTGAAAGTAAGAATAACAACACGAAGATTTACGTGATTCGACAATGCTTACATCCACGGGAGCAATCAGCGAAGGTTTTTACTATATAAATGTCAAAGGAGACAATACAATACAATTTACAATGATCTTCATCTGTCAATACACTCAGACAAGTGTATAAATAAAGTTTCCTTCGAAGGTTTTCCCCCAAAATCCAACCAACTTAATGTTCAAATTCAAATTTTGAATTTAGCCTCGCGGCCCAGAACAAAACCGTCGACGATTTTCCTAAAACAGTCGACGAAATAAAATACCAAGAGCAAATTTCTGAGATTTTTGAAATTTCAATAAAACCGTCGACGGTTACAGAAAACCGTCAATGGATTTCCCAGAATGTTGATATTAACTATGTTCTCTTCCTTGTGTATGCTAACCATTCCAAGAAATGAGCCACCAAACACAACAAAGCACTTTAATGCCCATATACAAAAATAAGAAGAAATTCAAAATTGTAACAACTATTGTGGAATTAAAATTATGAATTATACAATGAAACTGTGGGAAAGGGCAATTGAACAAGCACTAAGGCTAGAAAAAGTCTTTAAAAATCAATTTGATTTATGCCTAAGAGATCAAATATAGAAGCTACAAATCCTTTAAGAAGATTAATAGGAAAAATTAGGGAAAAGAAGACAAACTTGCATATGATTTTTAATTTTTTAAAAAAGTCTATGATCAAGTATGTAGGGAAGTTCTAAGGTTGGTTTTAAGAGAGAGAGAGAGAGAAAAAAAAAAAAAAAAGAGGACTATGTAGTAGGCATACTCATGTTGTTGGGCATATGTACTAGCATCAGGACAACAGATGAAGAGTCCAAGAAATTTCCAAGTTTATATCAAGGATTTGCTTCAAGCATTTTCTATTTGCTTTTCACAAATGATGGATGAACTTACTAGGAGTATTCAAAGTAAGGTTCCTTGGCATATGTTGTTTGCAGATGATCTTGTCTTGATTGATGAAACTAGAAATGGAGTAGAATCCAAATTATAATTATATAGAGAAGCTTTAAAATCTAGAGGTTTTAGGACAAATTGGAATAAAATAGAATATAAGAAATGTAATTTAAATCATGGAAAGAGGAATATTGGAAAAATGATTTTAACTTATTGGGCAAGAAATTAACAGCACTACGAGATTTCAATATCTTGTATGTAAACGTAAGCTCAAGAACAAATTGAAGAAGATGTTACACATAGAGCTAAAGTAGGGTAGTTAAAATAGGAAGTGTTCCTAGCGTGTTCCATGATCATAAAATGTCCTTAAAATTAAAAGAAAAGTTTTATACGGCGTCTATAAGTCCAACTATGCTATATAAATTAAAATATTGGGCAACTAAGAAGTAACATAGCTGAAAAGTATATGATGCCAAAATGAGAATACTAAGGTGGATGAGTGGTATAACATTAAAAATAAATTATGGAATGAACATAATTGTAGGAAGATAGGCATGAAGTTTGTAGAAGATAAGATAAAGAAGGGCAGGTTTGAGCATTATCAATGTAGGCCAAATAGTGCACCAGGAGTAGGAAGCTAGCTACCGTTAAAGGCAATAGAAGGGGTAGGGGTAAATCTAAATTACTTGGAATAAAATAATGAGTAAAGATTTAATAGCCTTTAAATTGGAGGAAATTGCACACAATCATTTAAATTGGTAAAAAAGGACTCACGTCACTAACCTCATCTAGTCTACTTAAGACTTTGTTGTTGTATGTGTCATCTGTCAAAGGGCAAGTGGGTATAGAAAGGCTCTTGCCAACATAAGATCAAGGAAGCATCAAATGACAGCCTTACCCCTGAATATGGATGGGCTGTTTCCATGACTTGAACCCATGACATCCAAATTGCTGCGTGTGTATTGTATGTATAAAATAAAAAATTTATCCTTCTATCTGACTTGTTTAGCCATCAAGAAAAGCAGCAGTTAGTTACCATCCATTGTGATTTTGGAGTTTTTATGGTGTGCACTTAGTTGCTTGGGATTCCTAGGCCTGAATTCAATTTCATATTTACAATTCATAGAGGAAAATTTCCAAATCTCCAGTCCATAAATCCATGAGAACAAACCTACTGACAAAAATACAAGAGGTAAGATCATGTAGCAATAGAAGCATAACAAATTAAAGACACTGACTATAATAGAAGCTTGTGCTTCATATATTCTTACTTTCAGCATACAAATGAATCAGAATAGCACTAGAGTCAACAAAATTCCTCATTTGGAGATTGGTTTATGTCTAATGATGAAGATTTTAGGAAACAACAAGCAAATATAGACAATAGAATCTTCGTTCTAACCTCATATAATCTTGAACAGAGACAAAAAGACACTCAACTTAAGTCATTGTCGCAGCTTATAACAAAAATCAGGAGATTAGAAATGACATGCGTAATCATGCACGTCACATTATATATATAATCCACAAATTAGCTCAATTTAGAGAACCCTACGGAATTAGAACTCAAGAAATTAACGAACCCGGTCATGTCGTTACAAAGTTCTAAACGTATAAAACGAATTGCACAATAAAAGGACCGATACGAACCTGCAAATCACCGGATACTTCGACGTCGCTGATGGTGGTGACGGAGGAGAGGTAGCGGTCGGCGCCGAGAGCGGCTTCGGGGAGGACTGCGTACTGGAGGACCTTGTCGGTGAGGAGCATGTCGGAGAGCTCTCTCTGTATCTGCTTCGCCACCATTTTCACTCTCCTAGGGTTCGCCATGCACCTCACATTCAGAGTGGTCACTGGCCGCGGACGGAGGGCGCCGAAAGAGGTCGAGCACGAAAGAGTCAGTGCCGGCGAACTTCTAAAGATGCTTGGACAGATTTTGCGGAGGTTGGCGGGGGTGGATACAGGGCGGCGATGAACCGCGAGCGGCCGTTGATGGGGGTCGAAGGGCAGCTGGAGGAGGAGATGATGCGACATTGCGGTGGAGAATTTTGATTCCCCTCCTTTTCTGTGGTTGTGGATATCTACGGCGCGTACAGTAGACAAAACAGCCATAGCAACGACGACGTTTCAGACTTGTTGAACAACTCAATATTTTAATAAAAAGTCAAAAATTGGTTAAACTGTCATTAAGTTAGATTTGTTATGAAAAATATGAATATCACCCCATCTTTCACTATTTTGATTTTTCCACCTCAATAAATATTTTGTTATCCATATTACCATATGAAATGGCACCCTACCGCTCGCATTTGTATACACACATTGCATACTTATATAGACACTTACATGCTTAAAGTAAGTAGGATGTATAGAAAGAAGAGTAGAGATAAAAAGAAGAGAGATATCTCGTACAAGACTGCAGATATTTTGTACAAGGGTCGATTCCAAATCATTTTGTATTTCTTCCCGAGATAGTGAAATTTTTTATGTCATCCGCTTGTGGAGGTTATATATTTAAATCTCCTGAAGAGATAGTCCTTCAGAAGAGACAATATATTTAAATCTCTCGTCTATATATTTAATCTCCCGAAGAAATAAATCTCGTGAAGAGGTTATGTATCTAATCTCCAGAAGAGGTGGTAAATATTTACCTCTTGAAGATGGTATATTTTTAACCTCCCGAAGAAATGTTAAAATCGACCTTCTAAAAAAGTGAAAAAGTTATCCTCCAGATGAGGTCGTATATTTATCCTCCGGAAGAGGTGATAAATGTAACGCCCTGTCCCACCACATGAGGCTCGAAGTGTTACTTTAGTGACGTCTGTGTACCTGATACCAACTCATCATATAAAATGCAACGAAAATAAATCATATCATATATTTTCCACCATCCCTTGCTAGAGTTCTAAATCACTTTTATATACAAACGTCTCCAAATTATCCTTATACAATACAAAAACCAACTAATTCCATACACACCATGTACAAAAACTATCAAACCGACCCAACCCCTCTCAAGCCCGCTAAGCACGATCCCTGGTGTTTTCTAAAAAGATAATTTGTATGATGGGGTGAGACACTTCTTAGTAAGGAAAGACTAAGTTAATATTAGTGCGTGACCAACATGAATTTTAGTGTATTCAGAAAATGACTCATTCTTCATTTAACCAAAAATAACATTTAAATATATAATCATTCTACACAGTTGAAAATACCTTTTTTCCTTCCCACGGTATAAATCAACTCAGTAAATAATTAACCGCAGTTATAAAATCGTTCTTAACCCATACTCACACACACGTGCACAATTATTTATAAGTAAAAGTTTTCGAGGATAAGGAAGATTACACGCACATACAGGTTCCTTCCCTTTGCTCTAGTACCATTACAACTACCAGGGCACTCACTTACTCAGCAAGCCCTCGGGATTATGTTAATAATTAACCTCGTTTACGTAAATTAACAGATATGCATATAAGAAAACTCTCTGTGACTAACGTCATTTACTTCCCCCATGGCACGGGTTGTGCAACTCGAAGGCTAGACTAAGCCTAGGTGATCAGTCCAAAACAAAGTCAAAACATCATCCTCTGCAAGTACGTCTCTCTCTCGCCTCTCTCTCTCTCTCTCCTCACCTTCCCTCTCTCTCTCATCAATTTTCTCGGCTAAAAGTGCGCCAATCGAAAAACGAAAAATACCCCTGCGTTCTATTTCCAGTTACCAACGTTTTAACAAAAGTGATTTTGTCGTTAGGGCGTCATAGGCACCACTCCTGAGATAAGGTAAGGAAAATAAATTATGTAAAATTTTTTTATAATTTAACCGATCAAATTGTAATATGAGATTATAGGAATTATATACTCATTTTTCTGAATATTCTAACATATGAAAATTGGATTTTGGATTATTATTATTATTATTATTATAATTATTATTATTATTATTATTATGAGTTAATTAAATTGGTGTTTGTGAGCCTAGGGATTTTATAATAATTGTTATTTTAAAATTGAACCGATTAAATTAAAGTACTTGCTTTCTAGATTATTGTAGTAGATTTTTTGAATGATTTGACTGGTTAAAATTTTTGGTTTGATTTATTATACGTATTTTGTAAAGAATTAAAGTGAGTACGGTTAGTTATCTTTGTTTTTCCTTTAAATACATATTTTGAGTTAAATAAATGGTGGAGATAATTAAACTGGTATTTTCGGTAAAACTGATATTGGGTATAAAATGACATGTTTTTCAGTAGTTTATATAATTATAATTATTGAATAAATCGTGTAGCATGAGATTTAATTATATTTTACTGCATAATTGAATTTGAGTATTTTTGTGGTATTATCGTAAAAATGTGATTTTGACTATTTGATAGAAATATTAGAAATGTGGTGGATTTTGTGAAATGAGATATAACAGCTAAGAGCCAAGTTTGATATGACAGCTGAGAGCTGGCTTTGTATGATGGCTGAGAGTCAGGTTTGATATGACGGCTGAGTGTCGGGTTTGATTTGACAATTATAGTGAAATACGAAAATGAGAATTTTATTACAGTTTTATTACTTAAATTGCATTATATGGCTTAAGAACCCTGAGAATTAGTTATGATAAGAGCACGATACTGTAACTAGTATTTGAGATAGTGCAACCACACTGTTCTGGATAGAAGTGTTGGTATTGAAAATTCGATTTGGCTACGGAAGGGTTATGTACCCCCTGGAGTCTAGACCAGGCTAGGTAGGCAAATCAGACTTACAAACATGAGGTTTGACTTAGCCTGGTGGTAGGCCAGCTAGGGCTAAGACCAGTCTTCGGACTGCACAATCTGATCATGGGAGTTTTATACATGATGATGTTGCATGTCCAAAAAGGGATTTCTTCTATGCATATATGTGAATTTATGTAAATGAGAAATTTAAACGAACTGTTTTATATTTTGAAAGAAATGTGTATTTTCAACTATATAGGTGTGAGTTATGTTGTACAAATATCATATTTTCGAGATAAAGTAAATTAAGTGAGGTATTTGATTTCACTAAAACTCTTGTTAGTCACACACTGACAATAGTTTATTCCGTCTTACTGAGAAGTGTCTCACCCCATAAAATATACAATTTTTTTAGGACCTTCAGGAAACTAAGTTTAGGAGCTTCAGGGCGGGACCTAGACGAGCTAGCTAACAATGAGTAGTGTTGGGACAATATTTTGTTTATATCTGGTTGTTTTGGTTATTCAGGGTTGTAATATGTTTTTGGGAAGATGTTGATATTAAGGTTGAGAGGTAGTACTCTGGTATGTATGGTTGTAAAAGTATATTTTGTTTCCACTATTTATTTGTTTAATTAATTATGGCATGGTATTACTTTGGACCCCACTGGGTTCGGAGCGCTACAATTGTGGTATCAGAGCATTATTGGGTTATTTATGGAATATTAGCACTCTAGGCCCCACTAGGTTCGGGGCGCTACAATTGTGGTATTAAAGCCTAGGTTATTAGGTTTTGCAAACTCTAGAGGAATTATACTACCAGAGTATAGGAATGAGTTGTGGTAAGAGTAGAAAAGGGGTAGCCTAGGTAAGGTAAAGTGGGTCAGGTATAGGGTGGATAGTGGATCAGAGTACTTGAAATGTTGGGGTTTGTTTTGTAGCCTAGAGAAAAAATTCCATGGACGGTCTTTTGTGGTTTTCCTGAGGTGACAGTCTCATAAAAATCATGGCAAACCATCGACGGTTTTGTTTCTAAGCGGTAAGGCTGACCCTTGGATTGGGGAGTTATAGGTAAGATGATTTATTTGTGTGAGAAAAGTGCATTAGGGAAGTCTAAGTATTTTAGTACGAGAATGTAGGGAATTCTATAGTTTTACCTAATTTGTTATACTGGTCGAGTCCCAGAAATAGGATTCTAAGAAACTATTCTTTGCTTTATTTTCAGGATGGATCCCAAGGATAAAAGCGTAGACTTCGAAGGTAATAATAATGCGGATACTTCTAGCGAGGAGGATGTAGATACCTTGGCGGTGCTGCGAGGTTTAGTCCGGAAAGTTAGGAAGGAAATTTGATGGGACCTAGAGGACAGAATCACCCGTAGGTAGATCGGGGCTGCACTATCGAGCAATTCACCCGTATAAGTTCGCCGACATTTGCAGAATAAGCAGACCCAATTGCGGCTGAAGATTAGGTTCAGGAAATTGAAGAGCTTCTGGCTATTTTACATTGCACCAATGAGCAGAGGGTGCAACATGCCACTTTCTGTAACGACCTACTTATCTTATCATATAATAAAACATATTTAATAATAAAGTCAACCCGAACCTGTGGGTAACGGGGACACCTGTCATACACAGCGGAACCTAGGTAGCAGTAAACGTAAATCATCATTCTCATAATCACAAAGTACATAATACTATAGTTAACTGTAATCCAAAAACATGGTGTTTATATACAATCTCCCAAAAATACAAAAAGTATCTTTAGGATCTCACATCAAAATCTCCTGATCCTAGTTCAAAACTTACCCTCCTAGCAGGGTAGTACCACACTATCTCAACGGCGGCCTCGATCCGCCAATCTTTCTGGGTTTCCTGAAAATTATTTGAGTTTGGGGGTGAGACACTTCTTAGTAAGGGAAAATAAACTAAATACAGTTGTGTGACAACATGAATATTTAATGTTATAATACATATACAGTACATTTCATATGCTTGAAAACATTCATCATATCGTATTTGATTAATCATATACTTTCATAATTTCTAATAATTCATACTGAACATGAAATGTCTGATATAACTGATAATACTGAAAATTTACCCAAGATGTATAGCTAGTTGATGTCATGTATTACCCCCCATGACGGGTTATGTAGCCCAAAGGTGGGACCCGACAATGGCTGGCTAACCACTGCCGAGTCAAAAATGTCTGTAAGTATGATGGGACCGCCACACCCTGGTCCGAACTGCCAGGTGGACGTCTACAACTCTACATTGAAAGTCACATTGACTATCCATCTCCCACCCCCTTATGAGGCGGTTAGCACAAGTCTGAACATAATATCTTATTTGTATAGTAACGGTACCGTGCTCCTATAATTGAACTAAACTAACATCCGAATTTTGATAACATATAATACATAATAATATATTGTTTAACGTAAATAGATTGATACCTTTTCTTGTAATAGCATAATACATACGACCTTGCGTAGATTACTTTCATATCTGTGGCCTTGTGCCAAAATCATACATATACATACGACCTTGCGCCGAAATCATACATCATACACGGCCTTGCGCCAAACATTTCATAAATATCATTCTGAATAAATAAATCATTTATTATGTATTTTAAAACCATAATGTACTGCATTATTTCACAATTCCTGAAAACATACTTTATTCATAAAATTTTCATATCATAATACTTCTCACGTAAAATAATATTCATGCCACACATTGTTGTATAAAGCCATACATTATATTCTAAAATCATAATTTCTGGCATTTCATACATATATATACATTTCAACATAATAACAGTATTTTCCCCAAATATGCATTTTCTCAATATTATACAAATATAATACATGCTTTCCTGAAAATTAACTTACTAATAAATAATAATTATTTGCATGGAAAATAACTGCTTTAATTTATTCCCTTACCTGATTACTGGAAAGAAACCCCCTAAATACATCGGTCCTACACTTGCAGGGTTCTTTGTTCAACACCCTAAAAATGACAACTCTCGGAATTAAACTTCAGTATTTCTTTGTGAATAACATTTCCTATAATTATGGAAAGACCAAATTTTGCATAAAAAACCTTACCTTAAACCAGGGATGAATTCCAACTCTACCCCACCAACGATCTGCTCCGATAGATTTGGAGAGAAATTCCTCAAGAGTGTCGTGGTGGCTTCAAATCGTCGATCCGGCAGATGTCGTAGCCGAAATCGAAGTGAGAGGAGAGAGAAACCGTAGAGAGGAGAGAGAGAGAGAGAGAGAGAGAGAGGGAATTTTTCTGATTTTCTACGTAAAAATTCGAGGTTTGGGCTATTTATACTATGGCCTTTGTCAACGAACCACATCACCTCGTCGACGAGGTCAAGAAGGCAACTCATCAACGAACTCCTCCCCTTGTCAACGAAGTTCAGAGTCGCCCAAAACATCCTCTCAGTATCTTTTCGTCGACGAAACACACCCTCGTCGATGAGCCCAAAGGGCGCGTTCGTCGACGAAGCCTACTGCCATTTATATATATATATATCCATTTTCCTCTCTCTTATCATTTAAATACCATTATTCTTCAGGTCATTACATTCCCCCCTCCTTAAAAAATTTTGTTCTCGAAATTTGCTATTCATATAACTCATCATCCCTTAAAGGCAAAATGGTCTAATTATTTTATTACTTACCCTCACTTATGGCGGAAGAATACCGTGGTTACATTCCGAGTCTTGGGAGACTACATATACTAAAAGAAAATTTTCCCCAAAACTAAAATACCATTTACTAACTAAACTATTACATGTACCTGCAAAAGAAATATATACAATCACTTAGATTTTTTTTTTATCATGACTGAACCTCATAGAACAACTACAGTTTTTTCTGTTTGATCTGTTCCTGAGCTCCTAAGAAGTCTCTTTTATTTCATGATTCCTCCATAGAACCTTTACCAGAGGAATCTTTTTATTACGTAGTTCCTGTTCTCTTCTATCTAATATCTGTATTGGTACCTCCTCATAAACCAGTGAATAGCTGAGCTGTAACTCACCATAACTGATAATATGAAAAGGGTCTGGGACATATTTCCTCAACATGGAAACATGGAATACGTCGTGCATCTTGGATAACATAGGTGGTAGAGCTAACATGTAGGCAATCGACCCTATTTTCTCTAGAATCTCAAACGAACCGATAAACCTAGGGCTAAGTTTACCATTTCTTCCAAATCTCATAGCTCCTTTTAATGGAGCTATCTTAAAAAATTCATGATCACTAATATTGAATTCCAAATTCCTTCGGCGATTATCAGCATAACTCTTTTGTCGGCTTTAAGCTGCAGTGATTCTATCTCTAATGAGCCAAACCTTATCATATGTTTGCTGCACTAGCTCTGGTCCCACAACTTGACGCTCACCCATCTCGTCCCAATACAAAGGAGATCGACATCTCCTACCATATAAAGCCTCAAATGGTGTCATGCCAATGTTGGCCTGATAACTGTTATTATACACAAACTCCACTAGCGGCATGAACTGAGTCCAACTACCCCTAAAGTCTAATACGCACGCTCGGAGCATATCTTTTAGTATTTATATCGTCCTCTCAGTCTGCCCATCTGATTGAGGATGGAATGTCATGCTAAACAATAACTGAGATCCTAAAGCTTCCTGCAAGCTTCTCCAGAAACGTGACGTAAAATGCGGGTCTCGATCTGACACAATAGATACTACCACCCCGTGAGAACGAACTATCTCTTGAATGTAAATCTCCGCCAAACGGTTGAGGGAGTAGCTGATCTTAATAGGGAGGAAATAGGCAGTCTTAGTCAATCGATCTACTATCACTCAAATCGTATTCTGGCCATGCGATGTCGACGACAGCCCTAAGACAAAATCCATAGATATATGATCCCACTTCCACTATGGGATAAATAGCGACTGCAACTGACCCACCGGCTTTTGGTGCTCAGCTTTTACCTGATGGTATGTCAGATACTACGCTACATACTTGACAATCTCTCTCTTCATACCACTCCACCAATAAAACTCTCGCAGATCCCTATATATTTTCATACTGCCGGGATGAACTGTATACAAAGATCGGTGAGCCTCCTCTAAAATAGTCTTCCTGATGTCGAAATCAGTAAGAACACATAATCTGGAATGGAACCGCAAAGCTCTGTCATTTGAAATGCAGAATTCCTCTCCTTGACCAGTCTCCACTCTGACTAATACCTCTGCTAATTCTGGGTCTTCCTTCGGAGCAGCTTTAATCCTTTCTTGCAGAGTAGGTTGTACCACTAAACTAGCGATACATGCTGGAGGATTACTCTCGATCAATTTGATGCCGAGTCTCTTTAGATCCATCATGATCGGATGCTAGATCCCCATAGTCACCAACGCTGATTCCCCAGACTTCCTGCTCAGTGTACCGGCTACCACATTTGCTTTCCTTGGGTGATAACTGATAGTACAATCATAATCCTTAATTAAATTTAACCACCTTCTCTATCTCATATTCAATTCTTTTTGAGTGAAAAAGTACTTCAAACTCTTGTGTTCGGAGAAAATATTACACTGCTCGCCGTATAGGTAATGCCTCCAAATCTTCAATGCGGGTACCACTGCATCCAATTCAAGATCATGGGTAGGGTAGATCTTCTCATACTCTTTCAACTGCATGGAAGCATATGCCACCACCCTACCATGTTGCTTCAATACACAGTCAAGTCCCTTCAAGGACGCATCACTGTAAATGACATAACCCTCACGCCCTGATGGGATGATCAGTACTGGAGCTGTGACTAGCCTCTGCTTCAATTCTTGAAAACTCTACTCACAGCTGTCATCCCATTCAAATCTGACATTCTTCCTAGTCAGTCACGTCAAAGGCCCTGATAAAGATGAGAATCCCTCAATGAAACGACGATAATATCCAGCTCACCCCAATAAACTCCTAATCTCTTGGACGTTCCTCGGTCTAGCCCAATTCACTATTGCATCAATCTTACTGGGATCCACAGAATTTCCGTCTCTTGAGATAACATGGCCAAAAACACAACTTTCTTGAGTTAGAATTCACATTTATTGAACTTTGCATACAACTTCTTTTCCGTGAGTGTCTGTAAGACCTGCCTCAAATGTATCTTGTGCTCCTCATAACTCCTCGAATAGACCAATACATCATCAATAAAAATAACAACAAACTGATCTAAATATGTATGAAATGGCATAACAAAGAACTCGTAATGCCCATACCTGGTCCTGATACATCTTCTGCTCTTACCTTTACTTGATGGTAGCCTGACCTGAGGTCGATTTTAGAATATACTCGTGGACCCTGGAGTTGATCAAACAAGTCATCGATATGGGGTAGAGGATACTTATTCTTGATGGTAACTTTATTAATCTTCTTGTAATCTATGCACATCCTCATAGACCCGTCCTTCTTCTTCACAAATAATACTAGAGCTCCCCACGGAGATACACTAGGTCGTATGAAGCCCTTATCAAGTAAATCCTGCAACTGATCTTTTAATTCTGCCAACTCTGCCAGCGCCATTCGATATGGTGCTTTAGAGATCGGCGTTGTACCTGGAAGTAGATCAATAGGGAAATCTACCTCACAATCAGGTGCCAGACCTGGTAATTCATCTGGAAACATATCTATAAATTTTTTCACCACAAGCATATTGATAAGCTTCAATTCATTCTCTGACATTTCCTTCACAAAAGCCACGAATCCCTAATAGCCACTCTGGAGTAGTTTCCTCGCCTGAATAACCGAAACTAAATGAGGTAGAGATTGCATTCGTAACCCTGTAAATCTAAATTCTAGTCTTCCTGGAGGTTTAAATATCACTTCTCTCGCACGACAATCTATAACGGCAGAATTAACTACTAGCCAATCCATGCCAAAGATGATATCAAACCCATGCATATCCAGCACCACTAAGTCAGCAGATTAAATTCTCCCATGAACATCAACTGGACAACCACAGAGCATCCTACTACACCTCACCGCTAACTCGGTCGGTGTAGCCACTAATAATTCAATACTAGTGATTGCATGTTTGCCCCACATAATTTAACACACCTCGAAGACACGAACGAGTGGGTGGCCCCCGAGTCAAATAGTGCAATAAATTTAAATAAAAACATATTAACCGTACTGGTCACCACATCGCCGGCTGCCTCAACATCACCTGGTGTCAGAGCAAAGGCCTTGGCTGGAGCTATGTTCCTTTGCTGGCCTCCACGTGGCACCTGATAGCCTCCTCGAGTAAGTCTAGGAATAGGAGCAGCACCTGTCACGACCTGCTCATTTTTCACATATTTTTTTTTATAATAATATCATCATAAAATCAATGCCACACATCTCACATTCCAGCTCAGCAGGTCACAATCCACCTGGACCTGTGGGTACCAGTGATACATCAAAACATACAGCAGAAGCCTACACAGCAGAAAATGTATAATCATATACATACCATCATATCATACATCACAATGTGTATTACAACACCAGTGTTACTATAATCACTGTATCCCAGTATATACATTCCAAAAATCATATCTAGCGACATTTTTCACAAAATCTAACTGTCCCTACAAAAGGAATCTTACCTTTCAAAAAGGGCAAATATCCAGCACTAGGTCAGCCAGGCTTTTCCCGCTCGCCTATCAGGGGCTCCTGAAAAGTTCATGAAATTTAGGGGTGAGATACCTCTCAGTAAGGGAAAATAAACTAATACTAGTGTGCGGCGACATGAGTATACCGTGTTCTATATATACCATACATATCATATTCAGTACTGTTTATCAAATCTGGGAAAACATATGTATAAATCAAAACATGGAAGAACATATTGCATTTTCATAACATATCTCATCTCATAATAATAATAACATAAAACAATCTTAGTAGGTTAGTTGGCTGTTGTCATGTATTACCTCCACATAACTAGGTTGTGTGGCCTGAAGGCGAGACCTGAATTTGGTTGGCCTGAAGGCGAGACCTGAATTTGGTTGGCCGACCACTGCCAAGTCAAACAGTAGTCTGTAGGTCCGATGGGTCTACCCATACTGGTCTGTACACCAGGGGCAATAACAGCACACTTCTTGAAAATAACCACATCGACCATCCAATCTCACATCACTCCGTAGAGCGGCGTTAACACAGATATCATGATCACAAGGACTATGGACACATAGCAACGGTACCATGCAAGTGCTAGCCTAGACCAAGCCAACCAGGTTCTGATATCATATATATATACTAAAAATCAAGATACATGGATATCTCATATCAATAATTATCAAATCAATCATATCATTTTTCACATATACATTTTTCATGAAAATCATCGGCCCGTACGCCGGCAAATCACATAGCACAGCCCGTACGCTGACAAATCTCATCCACATAGTACGGCCCGTAGGCCGGCAAATCACATTTACATATAAAAATATCTTGGCCCGTATGCTGGTTTTCCATTCATAAAAACCCATGCCATGATCACATTCCCAGAAAATAGTTTTTCATACATTTTATACTCATGCCACACAAGCGTATTTTCACATATTCAATCATACGATCATTTTCACAGTATTTTGCAAATATAAAACATATATATAAATATATATACATTTTCCGCAAATCAGATGCTAAATATATCCCCTAAGAAAATTTCTGCTACACCTGCAGGGTTCTCAACTCAACACCCTGAAAATGAAAACTTGTAGAATTAAAGTTCAGTATTTTCATACGTACAACATTTTCTATAACTACCACTAAGTCAAATTTAGCTTAAAAAGTCTTACCTAAACTTAGGGATGATTCCCAACTTCCCAGTCAACACCCTTAGAAACGAAAACTCTCAATATTAAACTTTAATATTTCAACGCGTATAACACTTTTCTCAACTGTCACAACTTCAAATTTGGTTTAAAAAACCTTACCTCAACTTAGGGATGATTTCCAAATTGCTTTCTCCAACGATCCGCTCCGGCAGATTTGCAGAGAACTTCGCCAGGAGCGTCATGGTGGCTTCGATTTGTCAATCCGGCGTAAAAATGGTCCGAAATCGAAAAAAAAGAGAGAGAGAGAGAGAGAGAGAGAGAGAGAGAGAGAGAGAGTCGTAGGAGAGAGAGAGAGAACACACCAAAATCAAACCAAGCTTCTTGGAGAAGCTTGCACAATTTTATATATATATGTATATATATATATATATTAATATCACATTAACTTGCTAATTAAAGTAAAGCTTCTTGAAAAAGCTTGTACACTTTATATATATATATATATATATATATATATATATATATATATATGTAATATATATCATAATAACTTACTCTTATATATATATTCCTTATCATACTATTCATTTTACTTGTTAATTTAATTATTTTATTTTATTTTATTATTATTATTATTATTATTATTATTATTATTATTATTATTTAAAATTTATCTTTTCCCGGTTACTATAGCACCAATCTGAGCCTGACAATCCTTCATCACATCCCCTGACTCCCCGCACCAGTGGGAGATACCTCGCCCGGCACGACACTCCCCCAGGTGTCTCTTCCCACAAGTCGGGCAAGCTGGAAGTGGCTGCATACCCTGAAAATCACGATTCTTTGTCTCCTGCCTCTGGTCTCTGTAGTAGCCGCCTCTCTTCCATGAACTACGGCCGACTACCTGTTGGGAACCAGAAGGTGTGGACCTCTTCTTCTGCCTCTGCTCCTCAGCCTCCAACCGCCTCCAATTTCTACTATAGTGGCCCTATCCACAAACTCAACAAAAGCCCGCAACTTCAATATCGACACCTGATTATATATTTCTCTCCTCATACCTCTTTCAAACTATCGTACCTTCTTCGCCTCATCTGGAATAATGTATGGTGCGAAGCGAGATAGTTCGATGAACCTCGCCATGTACTACTGTATGATCTGCTATCCTTGCTTCAAATTCAGGAACTCCTCAATCTTGGCTTCCCTTAACGAAGCCAAAAAATGCTTGTCGAAGAATATCTCCTTAAATCGCTCCCACGTCATCTCCACAGGTACTGTCATCTGCTGTTCTAGGAGTTTCACCACCGTCCACCATCTCTCGGCCTCTCCAGTCAATTTATATGTAGCAAATAGTACCCTCTGCTCCTCTGAACACTACAACACTGCAAACACTTTCTTAATCTCCTGCACCCAATTTTCAGCGATAGCAGGATCAGTTCCTTCTGAGAAAGCCAGAGGATTCATCTTAATGAATTTCTCGATCGAGCTGTCGTGGCTTGCAGATGAACCACCCAGCTCCTTGGAATTCCTGGTAATTTTCGCCATAACCTGCTGTGCCACGTGCGTAAAACTGCATCTGAATCACCACTCGCAACGCCTGAGGGCCCAACACCCTCATTTCCACTGGCATAGGCACTACTACCACCAGTGTGGAGACCCAAACCCGAAATAAGCTGGGTTCATCGACGAAGGAGTTGCGTTTGTTGACGAAGTCCTTCAGAGCCTTGCAACGAAATTCAGAGCCTCTTCCATGAGCAAATACCGAGCGGGTCAGAGAAATATCCAGAACTTGGGCTTGGCGACGAGGGGATGGTTTCGTCAACGAAAGCTGTGTGGCGGATTCTTCGACAAAGAAGTCGCCTAGTCGATGAGTTGGACTTGGTCAAAGGCCCTATAAATATCCATTTTGGTTGCTTAGAAGCTAAGTTTCTTCCAAAAAGCTCTCTCTCTCTCTCTCTACCAACGAAATTTCTCTCTCTCTCTAAGAATCTTCGCCGTTTGACGCCCGTTTCTAAAAAAGGAAGTTCATGCGGGAATCAGAGGAGGAAGTTCTACAACTTTAGCGGATTGGCTCGTTATTTTGAGGATTTTTGGGTTTTCCCAAAAATCAGGGTAAGGATATAATTTCAATTTTGATTGAATATTTGGATACTAGTCAAAATTATAGTAAGATTATATTCTGTGTTTTTTAGGTTTTGAGGATCCCGGGTTGTCGGTTTGGGTCATTTTTGTACAAAGTTTTATTTCGAGTTTAAGGTAAGGGGAAATTTATTACAACAACATTTTTGAAAAACTAAACCGCTAAAAAGCAATTTTATATTTATATGTATGATTTAAATGCTTATTTGCTAAATTCTACCGAGTAGAAATGTTGGTTTTACGATTTTTTCGATTTTTGGTAAAAACGAGGATTTCGGCGTATGATCTCCAAACTTTACGAAAATCATTTATTTCCATTTATACTGTAGTAGGAGATGCTTGAATCCTTTACTTATCCATTTAAATGATGTTTACTGGATTTTTTATCATTTAGCGGGTTTTGGATTAAACTTGTGTGATATATATTGAAATGGAAATGTATGAACATTCTATACTTCATATATATGAGATATGGGAACGAAGTTCCAAATTTGTTATACTGAGAATGTGGAAAACAAAGGTCGGTGATACACCGAGTTGTATTAGTAAACAAAAAGGGGTAAACTGAGTGGATAGGCACCGGTTTGAACCCGATGTGATTATCTGAATTTGCAAAAATACTGGAATTGCACAGGTTACAATATTTTGCTATAAATTGTATATATAATACTAGAACCACAACTTGTGACCAAAATAAGTTGAAAGAAACTTCAGTAAAACGGGTTGAAAGATACTCCAGTTCGGGGGTTGAAATAAACTCCTAGGGTTAGGTACCGAAGCTGGCAGTATAGTGCAACCATACATGAGAAATCAGTATGGGTATGTTAGATGGTCGACCTGCGAGGAGTTAGTAAGCTACTGGTAAAAATAAACCAAGGGGCGATCAGACTATAAAAGACGCTCGGCTTTGTCTGCACAAACAGGACACTATCAGAGGTAATTAGTGCACAACCCGTGCCACGAGGTAAACCGACAAATTTTCATATCAAGCTGGAGGTGTTCTAATAATCATATGCATGATTTAAATACTTGATGTGCAGATAAATGTTATTTGTTACAGTATTATAAACAAATGTTTCAAACGTATGAGTTTGTATGAAAATATGCATATATGCAGTCACACACTGTTGTAACACTTTCTTCCTTACTGAGAGGTGTCTCACCCTATTATACAACCTTTGTTTTCAGGTCCATCAGTGTAGTAACCCGAAGAATAATAGTATTTTAAGAATAAGGAGGGAGGAAAATGGAAATAGGAACTAAATAAAGCAGTAGACTTTCGACGACATCGCACTTTGGAGTTAATAATAATTTCAAGAAATTTCCAGGCCTCATCGATGAGGTCCCATCTTGTCGATGAGAAGATACCGAGTAGGATTTTAGAGAAGTCTGAAATTCGTCGATGAAGGTGTAGGTTCGTTGACGAAGTTTCTACAGGACTCGTCGATGAGGTGACGTGGCTCGTCAATGAATCCCGCAATATAAATAGTTGTAAACTGATTTTAATCGCAGAAATTTGTTGTAAATCCTCTCTCTCTCTCTACCCCTACGGCTCCTCCCTCTTCTTCCTTCGATTTAGGCCCCGTTAGTCGCCGGATCGACGATCTGAGGCCACCACGACGCTCCTGGCGGAGTTCTCTGCAAGTCTGCCAGAGCGGATTGTCAGTGGGACGAAATTGGAATTCATCCCAAAACCAGGGTAAGGTCTTTCATTCAGTTTTTGCCCTTCTGATAGTTGTAGAAAATGATGTAGGCCAAGAAATAGTGACATTTTGTTCTGGCGAAAATTATTTTCAGGGTGTCAAGTAGGAAACCCTACGGGTGTAGGACCTGTCTTAGTAGGGGTATTTTAGCAGGAATCAGGTAAGGGAAATATGCTATGCTAGGCAATTTTACTATGTTTCAGTATAAACTATACGTTTTTATCATATGATTGATTACACGTCAAAACTGCGTACTTTGGCACTTTAACCCGGTCTTTATGGCTTATATTTTTAATTAAATGTCCAATTACATCCAATATTTTAATAAAGTACTGAATTTATTATATTTGAGTTTATTGCACAATTTATGAATTTTTGATAATTTTTTGTCGCAAGAAAAGTCCCGGGAACCAAAATTGACACCTGTTTGTATTTCATGCATAACTTTTTCTTCCAAGCTCCAATTGAGATGATTCAAATTTTTGGAGAAATAAAAAAGGATTAGATACAACTTTCATGTTTAGAGTTTTGTGAGAAACCGGCTCCAAAAGGGTCAAATTTGGCGATGAACATAGAACAAAAAAAAATGAAAAAAAATATGTGAGGATATGTGATGTGACCCGACCATGCAAGCCGGGTCAGATCCAATTGGGTCAGGTTATTCCATCCGGGTCTTAGGGCTGCGCATCACCCTCCCCTTTATATTTTCTTCTTCTTCTTCTTTCTCGCAGTCAGCCCGCGGGGCTCCCCTGTTTTCTCTTCTCTTCTCCTATCCCTTCTCTTTCCCTTAGCTTTTCTCCTTTCTCACTCTCTCCTTCTCTCTCTTTCCCCTTCCCTTTACCTTGCATATTCTCTTCCTCTCCCTCTCTTCCTCTCTCTCTGTTCTCCCTAAACTCCCTCAGTCCTCCTCTATTTTTCTCAAGTCCCTGCTGCAACTCCGGTAGCCACCAGACTCCACAAACAACTGCTGCACAACCAACTCCACCGAGCCTTCCTCCACAGCTCCTCCCCACCAGTTGTGCCTCTGCACAGCCACATCAGGTCTAGCACGTAGCAGCCCCTATTCCAACCTCCAGCTAGCCTCTATAGAGTCTTCCCCTGCTCCTCAAGGTCATTCCATGGCAGCAGCTACCAGCCGAGAGCCTTGCTGCAACCGAACATCACAGCAACCCGAGAGTTCCACCAACACAGCCAGCTTCCCCAGCTCTCTCTCTCTCTCTCTCTCTCTCTCTCTCTCTCTCTCTCTTCTTATTCTTTCTTCTGTTTTTATATTAGTTACATGTTAATTTTTTTATATATATTATGCTTTATGGAAGAACTTAAGGCTTATTTAATGATGGACTTAGTATTTAGTTTTTAGTATTCAGTTGCATGCTATTTCGTTTTGTTACATGTTATTTAGTTTTTATTTAGTTGTTATTGAAATTATTTGTTTAATTAAATTAGGTCGGAGTTAGTTCTAAAATAAAAATGAAAAAAAAAAGAATAAAATAAAAAAGGAAAAAGAAAGTGTTTTGTTTGAAGTTTTTCCCAAGATTTAATTTTTTTTTTTGTCGAAGGTCGGTTTAGTTAGTGTCGGTTTTATCAAAGCTCGTATTTTTACTGTGTTCCGTACTCGTTCAAGCGTTAGAGTTTTAATGTGTTTGCATTTTGGTTCAAGATCTTGTTTTGGTTAAAGGTCCGGTTTTTATTGCGTGCATGTGCATTTGGTTGAGTTTCCATTACATATTTTTAATTCCGGGTTCAAAGTTGTCATTTTTAATTAGTGCGTGTTTGATGTTCCTTAGGTAGATTAGAGTTTCTATATTTATTATTTACTTTAATGCATGCTAGGTCTAGGGTTTTAATTCATGTGTTTGTCTAAATTATTGAAAGGAATCTCAATAATCTTGAAAAACCCTGAATCTGAACCAAGTTTAGTGCATTTTTGTTTTCGATTTGACGAACGTAAAATTAGAGATTAAATGCATTCCCTGAGGAGACAATCTAGCCCTTGGGCTTATTATTACACGACAGAACTCTTATACTTGTGATAGCTTCCGAGCTGCTCATTTTTCGAGTGAGTCAAGTTTTTGGCACTGTTGCCAGGGAATGTCGGTCTTAGTCTCAAATTAACGTTTTCCCATCATTTTAGTTAGTTTTATGAAAAAGAAACAAAAAAAGAAGAAGTAGAAAACAAAAATAAATAAATAAATTGATTTTGAAAAATGGCTGCACTTGCACCGCGCATGATAATGGACTTTTTGCAGTTTGAATATGCCATTGCATCTTTTTCCACTGTTTTGCCTAATGACGAGCTTAATTTCATGATGCAGTGCGGGAGGACGTCATTGCTACCCGAATTCTACGGGATGGAATCTAAGTGCCCCTATCAACACCTAGTAGAGTTTGAGTTAACCTGCAACATGTTTTTCTCTTATGCTAAAATTAATGAATCTATTCGAGTGAATTTATTTCTTGTTACTTTGCAGGATAGGGCACAGATTTGGTTTCATTCCTTAAGACCTCATTCTATCACTAATTGGTCTGATATGGAGCGTGAATTTTTGCATGCGTTTTGTCCCTCACAGAAAACTCAATTTTTGCAAGAACAGATTCTTAATTTTGTGCAATATGATGGCGAGACATTTCGGGCTTGCTGGGAGCGATTCAAGGATCTGCTAAGTACTTGTCCACATCACGGGTTTGACTCATGGAGGTTAGCTGATTGTTTTTATACTGCTTTTATCCCTGATTGCAAGTATTTTGTCCAGACCATGTCTAGTGGAGAGCCCATCAGCGAGGATCCAGATCAGGTATTATTATTCTTTGATTACTTAACTGACAATGTTCCACAGTGCAACACACGATACAATCACGCACCCATGACTGCACACCCTATCAGCACAATTAGTGGTAGAGAAGCATATGAGCCAACATATTATCCAGATGATCCTCCGCCTCAATACCAGCCACAACAGATCCCTCAGAGTTGTACGCCGTCAGACCTTTTTAAGGAAAACATGACACAGATGGCGAACTTGCTTCAGCAGTTCATGCAAAGTCAGATCAATCAGTATACTCAGCAGACCCAGGACTTCAATGAATTACGCGACACCATTAATGCGATGAGCACGCAGTTGGACATCTTAGAACAAGAGGAATCACTCGCGAAACCTCAGCCTAGTTCTCAAGAGTACTGGCAACAACAACAAATACACGATGTTTCTCTTGAGACAGTAGAGATCGCCACTACCTCGAGAAGCGAGGAAGAAGTCCCCCAACCTGAGATGCTCATTGCCGGACATTCAGTTGCCCCAGCACCGGAAGTTACCGTTGAAATAGATGAATTCAAAGAAACATCAAAAGAAGCGAACCCAAAAGCGGAGCAGTTGGATAATGCGAAGATTGCTACTCATACGGAGTACCAACCTGTGGTACCTCACTCTCAGAGCTCAGAAACCGTGGAACCGTCACTCTCGCCTGAATCAGATGTTAAGCAGCCTAATGTGGAGGCAGACCCTTGCAGTGCTGAGATGATTTGTACACCCGATCAAGAGGGTGACCAGTCTGGTGAGTATCTAATTTTCAAAGAACCAGGTAAAACTTGTAATGCTAATGCTTCTGAAGAACTACAAATACTTGTTCCAATAACTTTCTCTCAAACGTTAGTTCATAAAGCAGCAAATTTCCTGGACACAATGTTGAATAAAGACCCTTTCTTGTCCACACGCGAGGGTCGACCTGCACACATATTGTTTGGTATTTTAAAGCCTATTGATTTATTTGAGGCTGATTTCGTGCAGGTATGAAGACTGATCGATTGTGGCGGATCAAATTTGGAGACCCGCCGATGCAATTTATAGACCTACGGCCACCATACAAAATTCCTCCTGAACCTCCGCCAGACAATTGTGATGTTTTTTTTTCCCCTTATTCTCCTTTTATTTTATTTTTAGTTAGTTTTCAGGTCCATTTTCTCGTAGTTCGATTTTTGTTTTCCATTATTTCGCCACTTAGGTAATCCCTACTTTTCCTGTGCACAGTCTTTTCTATTTCCCCTATGTTTTCACATTGAAGACAATGTTCCACTTTAGTTGGAGGGGATGAGCATTTGCATGTGACACTGTGCACGTACACGTACCGGGTTTTTATATGGGTTTATATTATCAAAAAAAAAAAAATCAAAAAAATCAAAAAAAAAAAAAAAAAAAAAAAGAGATAAAGAAAGAGGAGCACTGAGGAATTACGCTGCACTATGCCATGCTTAACACTGTGTATACCCTTGACATACTCGCGTATAATTTAAGAATGACACACTTGAGTCAATCATGCGTAGTTTCTCTTTATACGATCTTATGACTCCATGAAGAATTGATTGGTAGTACACTCGTGTTAATTTGGTTATATAATTTCTTGTATTGACACGGCATCTCACAAGGCTGAATAAACACATTCACATGATTCATTGTACTTAGGGTTTCCTGTGAGCACTGAAAGAACACCCGTGACGACTATGACACCTTGTGCGGTATTGTTGAGCCAATTATCATTCTTTTGAGTTTTTGACGTTAGCTCAGAGTTCATAAAACTCAAATTTTTTTTTTTCCGGATATCCTTTGTTCACTAGTCTATGTTTTGATTTTCTAGCCTAGAGGTGACACCTAGTGGGGAGATAGAAACCTAAGTCTTGTAGTCTACTCAAAATGTGAAGGCTGAGCCACCTCTAGAGATAGACTTAGTTCATGGACCACTATTCGAGCTCAATTCCCATTGATTGTTTGAAGATTACAAAAAAAGTGTTAAGATTGTCCTAACTGATCAAGAAAAGACAAAAGAAAGAATAAAAAATACACATGCGCATGAGATGAAACACTAATGCTTCATCCACATACATATCACAAAAAAGTCAAGGACACGACACATGTTTTCCACGTATGGAGATGCTTCAACCAGTTAATGCCTCAGATGTACTCACGACAAGTTTGTGAATAAGTTGATCTAAGGTGGTCTCAGTTGGATATGGCGAGTAGGTGAGAAGATGCTAGGGTGAAGGGCCCGACACCTCATAGATAGGCTAGATCCTTCTCAGACTAGTCCACTCCGTATACCTAGCTTTTGTTCCTTTTAGTATATAAGAAGTTTGATCGCGACACTCTTCCTCACATATGATGAGTGAATCCATTTTCTTTGAGTGTTTTTTAGGGTATACCAGTTAGGCTGAGTCAAAGCGACCATTTTGTAGGTCTCCACTGGTATCCTAGATATACTGAGTCACACACATCACACACACCTCGAGAGTTTACCTATTTATACTCAAACTTATATGACTGCATTTGTAACACCCTAACTTGGGTTTGCCAGGGAGCACTGTGTCTCTCCTCCTCCACCTGGATCAGACAAAAGGGGGGTGGGCCTTATCGAACTAATAACTGGCCCCACGAACCAACACATGTCCTTTTCAGTGTGTTTTGTCCTCACTCACACACTTCCTCAGAAAACTTCCCAGGTGATCACCCATCCCAAGATTGCTCCATGCCAAGCACACTTAACTATGGAGTTCTTATGAGAAAGCTCCCGAAAAGAAATGTGCACCTTGTTGATATGGGTAGTAACATCTAATCTTTTTAAGTCTTTCATCCATGGGGTATCACAACATTAACTCTGAATGTGCCACTGATTAACCTCATGTGAGTACTGCTCTTAAATGACATATAAATGATGAAACTTGCATGAGTGACATGCTTTGGAGTTGTGTGTACTGAATATGAACAAGCCTACGTGACATTCAGTTATGTTCTTGTATGTGAAACGGTATGCTTGTGTAGCATGTGCATTGATTTCATGAGCATTGGATTTGTAGTTGTAGGCACTACCCTAAAATTCATTCACGTCATTTGCTAGAGACTTGTAAAACGTTAGTTGGGGGGTGTGATTATGCTTCAAAACTGCGTAATTGGGCACTTTAACCCGGTCTTTATGGCTTATATTTTTAATTAAATGTCCAATTATGTACAATATTTTAATAAATTTCTGAATTTATTATATTTGAGTTTTATTGCACAATTTATGAATTTTTAGTAATTTTTTGTCGCAGGAAAAGTCCCGGGAACCAAAACTAACACTTGTTCGTATTTCGTGCACGACTTTTCTGTCCGAGCTCTGATTGAGACGATTCAAATTTATAAAGAAAGAGGAAAGGATTATATACAACTTTTGTGTTTATAATTTTATGAGAAACAGGCTCCAAAAGGGTCAAATTTTGTGATGAACAGAGAACAAAAAAAATGAAAAAAAATATATGAGGATATGTGATGTGACCCGGCCATGCAAGTCGGGTCAGATCCAATTGGGTCGGGTTATTTCCATCCGGGTCTTAGGGCAGCACATCACCCTCCCCTTTATATTTTCTTCTTCTTCTTCTTTCCCGCAGGCAGCCCGCGGGGCTCCCCTATTTTCTCTTCTCTTCTTCTTCTCTTCTCCTATCCCTTCTCTTTCCCTTAGCTTTTCTCCTTTCTCACTCTCTCCTTCTCTCTCTTTCTCCTTCCCTTTACCTTGCGTATTCTCTTCCTCTCCCTCTCTTCCTCTCTCTCTATTCTCCCTAAACTTCCTCAGTCCTCCTCTATTTTTCTCAAGTCCCTACTGCAACTCCGGCAGCCACCAGACTCCACAAGCAGCTGCTGCACAACTAGCTCCACTGAGCCTTCCTCCACAGCTCCTCCGCACCAGTTGTGCCTCTACACAGCCACATCAGGTCTAGCATGCAGCAGCCCCTGTTCCAACCTCTGGCTAGGCTCTGCAGAGTCTTCCCCTGCTCCTCAAGGTCATTCCATGGCAGCAGCTACCAGCCGAGAGCCTTGCTGCAACCGAACATCACAGCAACTTGAGAGTTCCACCCTAATTAAAAGTTGTCATTTTTAATTAGTGCGTGTTTGATGTTCCTTAGGTAGATTAGAGTTTCTATATTTATTATTTACTTTAATGTATGCTAGGTCTAGGGTTTTAATTTGCGTGTTTGTCTAATTTATCGAAAGGAATCTCAACAATCTTGAAAACCCATGAATCTGAACCAAGTTCAGTGCATTTTTGTTTTCGATTGGATGAAGGTAAAATTAGAGATTAAACGCATTCCCTGAGGAGACGATCTAGCCCTTGGGCTTAATATTACATGACATAACTCCTATACTTAGGATAGCTTCCAAGCTACTCATTTTTCGAGTGAGTCAATGATTATTTACGATAGAAATTTATACAGTTTATCATTTATGTATAATATGTTTAAAATTTCTGTGTGGCTTGAGAATATGGGTATAGTAAAGAAACATGTTTTATAATATTTTCAGGATATGATTTACAGAATATACAGCCAGTGTTTATGTTTTATAGTAATTACAGAATGCCATGATTATATAGTTTTCAGTACCATGATTATACAGTTTCCAGCACCATGACTTACAAATTACAGTTCAGTTTAGAAACACAGTTGACACAGTTACAGTTTATTTCATTGTCATGATAAATACAGTTATTTCAGAATCATGGTAAATCAGATAGTTGTATATAGAGATGTATTATATAGTATCAGACCCTGTTGGACCATACAGTTACAGAGCGCGGTACCGTAGCTACATACAGTTTATAGAGTGCAACCACCTATTCAGATAATACGTGGTAGTAGGTCGATCGTATAGTGCCCTGACGTGGACAGGCTCCACATCATATATGGGTTGAGAAGAGTAGATCAGACCAAGGGTGTATAGTGGTTTACCTTGGTTGGCCAGGGTAGATCCCGCTTACGGGCCGCACAACCCTGTCATGAGGGGTTAAATCATGACACACAGTTATCCATAGGGAAGTTTTCAATTATTATTATGTATATACAGATTTACAGGGATAGAGAATATACTTATGTACATTAGAAGTATTTTGAGTAGAAACCTAAAAATATAGATATGTTAAGCAACATGTAAATGGTGGTGGTTCCTATTACTTGTACTGTATTCACAGATCTAATTATACATGATTATATAGCAACAGATTTTCCTAGTATTGTAACTCAATTGCCACACACTAGCAATAGCATATTTTATCTTACTGAGCGTTGGCTCATCCCAATTACTTTAACATTTTTCAGGTGATCCAAGTAGGTGAGCATATCAGGCTCGCAGATAAAGGGGTCTCAGTATTGCCCTAATATTAGAGTGAGTATTTTTGGGAGTACTGTTGTATAGCCCTAGTCAGTTAAGGATATTTCTGGGAAATAGTTATATTTGTATATTTTGGGAAACAATTAAGCACTCTAGTATTGTATATAATTACATATGGTTATGTTTATTTGATTTCTACTTCTCGCTACTTAAGTTAATGGTTAGGTTTAATCCAGTATGGTATCAAAGCATGTTAAATGTCATAGTATAAAATAAAAAAAATAAAAAAAACCCAATTAAATAGCAGGTCGTTACAATTAGTACGTCGGTCCTAGTAGCTAAAGGGACTGGGAAGATCGTATTTTGGGTTAGCTTACGTAAGCATTCGAACCATGTATTAAACTTAGATGAAGGTCCTTTATGGAGGATTGTAATAACAGGATTTATTTTATGTTTGGATTTATGTACTTGTGGATGTATTAGTAAACTCTGGTATAAGTCTGGTAGAAATTCCAATGAATGTTTATGTTTTTCTGCAACATTTACATTGTAATTATGTATGGTTCACACCCGTAGGTCCCTGTTTAGGGCGGGTTGTCTATGTATCTTGAACAGGTATAGGTATTTTGTATTTGGGTTAACAGTACTGGTCCGTATAAAGGGCCGGGTCGTTACACCTTCACCAGCGCTTTGCTTCCTCGACCAATTTAAATGTAGCAAATAACACATTCTGCTCATCTGTACATGAGAGGACTGCGGGTATGTCCTCTATGTCATAAATCTAGTTCTCTGCTACCAGTGGGTCCGTTCCTCCAACAAAAGACGAGGGTCGCATACACGTAAACTGCTTGATCGTGCAGCTCCACTCCCCCGAGCTCCTAGCCATCTCAGTCATCACCTGCTGAGTGACGCTACGCAATACTGCGTCAGGGTCTGCACCACCCATACTGGAAGGTCCTACCCCATCACCTCACGCACTCTTGTTACTATTCACTTGATCCATCCTGCAAAGGAAACAACTAATCTCAACATACAATCACTATCACACAACCCACACACTGCAATAACTCATAAATTACTCTTCTATGACCATTTATCTCCACATCCTTAATCTCCATTTAAGATTCAGTCCTACCACTCAGAAACAAGGCCCAGCGATAGTATCCATGGTTTTCCTGAAATCGTCACCCCAGGGAAAAAACATAAACAACCCCGGTACTCCTGTCTTTAGGCCGCAAGATAAAATCCTAAATTCTCACCTCATCTTCTAACAATCACTAACTCACATTTCAATCTACCCATCACCTATTTTCCTCAAAATCCAATCCTATACTCTGGTATTATATTCTGTTATTTACTAAAGTCTACAAAACCTAGCAATCTACGCTCTGATACCAAACTGTGACGCCCCGATTTTCATACAATTTTTTTCCCAATAATAAATGAATTTTCACTCATCATAAACAACATCCATAAATTGGCCACGTCAACAATCCTACTATCATTCATACGACTCGACCCGCACTAGGTACCGGGTAAAAAGTTATTTTATTTATAAAACCTAACAGGGGAAGACAGTATATTTATAACATCCTGAATACAATACCCAGAGTATCAACATAAATACACAATACTATCTCATATTCAAAAAACAATACAACCCTAGGAAATCACACCTCCCTAGTCCAAACTCACCCTGTATATGAGCGTCCCAGCTCCCTATGATCACGGAGTTCTATCACCTGATTTATCCCTATTCCCTGAAAAATTTAGATAATTTGTGTGAGACATATCTCAATAAGAAGGAATAAATTATTCACAGTGTGTGGCCATATGAGTTCAGTTATAACATGCTTTACTTTTCAGAATAACATTTCATATGAGAAAATACACTAGTAAATATGTTCTCATAGTCATATAGATATACAACACAAGCTTTTATAAGCTTTAAAATCATTTCTTAAAATCAATCATTCCAACACATTTTTACCTATGAAGTTCCTGAGAATATGGAAGATTACCCGCCCATACAGGTAGCTTCCCTCTGCCCTAACACGTTATGCAGCCGGGTATGACCACATCTGATACCTATCAGGGCACTCACTTTACTCAGTAAGCTCTCAGGCGAAGAGTTTCACTTCACCTCAAATATTTATATTATTAACTCACACGGTTCCATTTCTCAATTTTATCATTCTTTATTTCTCAATTTCCATTCTTCCTTTCATTTCTCATTTTAGCCAATTTTATCATTCTTTCACTTTCCATTTCCATTTTATTTTCCAGATCATGAGTATCCTTGGTATCAAATACCAACATTGCGTCTGTAACTCATGGCCACCCTGAGGATCTTTCTATCCACGCCATGCTTTCCCTCATGGTCAAGGTTGTGCGGCCCGAAGGCTAGATCTAACCGTGGTTGACCGACCCGTTTAGTTCAAAGTATCATATCATATATCGCATTTGTAGTACAACTGACCGGCCTATAACCCTGATCCGGACTCAGGGGGTCCAACAACCCTACAAAATGGCTCAGTCAACTATCACGCCACATGCTCCAAGAGTTCGTGTGGTTGCAGTAACACCACTAGCAACGGTACCTTACTCAATATCATAACCATCCATCAGGGTTCACTACCATATACCCACAATCATTATGCGGTATTGGCATTTCATCAATCATATTCTAGTATATCACAATTCAGTTCAATATAAATATTCTCATCATTTTCTGTGCACATTTCATCATCTCATAATAACATATATCATATTTCACGTATTTTTCACATTTTCCTAAAATACTCATATCAATAATTTGTACAAACTCATTTCTCATGCAAATAATTTCCACTCATATATAAATACCACATTTCATTATTTTCTACTAATCACATCAATCATTCTCATTTCAATATATTCTCAGAAAATACCCATCGTTATATTTCACATTTTTCAACACATGTCATGTGCCACACAGTTTTCACCTAATATTCATAATATATTAATTTCAAACTCCAAAGCATCACAAATTAATATTACTCAAATGCCACACGATTTATCTGATATTTATATCATAATAATTTACAGGCAAAATACAATATGCTCATTTTCATATATTAATTCAAATGGTAATTCTAAAAATACAGCTATAATTTATTCCACTTACCTGACTTACTGACAGTCTCGTTAGGACCCAAATCCTACGCCCTTGGCGCCCAAAATTCAAATCCTACAATTTGCATTTTTCCCATATTAATTAATTCATTTCCCTAAAATAATACCCATCTAACCTTTCCTAGGCTCCATATACCCCAAATTAACATTTAAACCAATATTTGACACCCCCACTTAATTTTCTGAATTTTGCCTGTGAGTCTCAAAATTACACCCGCAGCAGCGCTCACCCGGGTCCTAAATTTCAAAAATTCTACTTCAACTCCAGATGCTCAACATTTTAGCATTTCTAAATTAATCCTAATTAATTAAAATAAGCCCCTTAATAAACCCCTCGTACCCCAAATTTGGGATTTTACCCACAACAACCCCACAAGAATTTCGTCCCGTTACACTTGTAGAGAATCATCCCTAGATTCTCGTGGTGGTGTCCATTCATCAATCAGGCTTATAATTTGCAAGAAATTAAAGAAAAATGAAAAATTGGCTTACCCCAGGAGATACATCTACGCCACTCCTACCACCGATCCGCTCTAGTAGAAATGATGGCAGCGGAGAATGGAGTTCAACGGTATCTTCTGATTCTCGATTGGGCGAGAATCCTCTACGTAACTGATGAGAGAGGGAGAGAGAATGGGAGGAGAGGGAGAGAGAGAGTTTAGTGGGGGGAAGGGAGCTGGCGTAGAGACATTCTCTGCATCCAAATTTGGTCCTAAAGCTTCAAAGAAGCTTCAGGAATCATTATTTATAATAATAATAATAATAATAATAATAATAATAATAATAATTAATTAATATTAAGAATAATTTATTTTATTAATAAAAATAAAAAGAAATTTTAATTATTATTATTATTTTTTTAAATCCGATTAATTATTATTATTATTATTATTATTATTATTATTATTATTTGGGAATCACTTTACTAATCTTCTATAGCCCTTTTTAGGGTTATTACATGTATGATTTTATGTTTTCCACTGCATAGGTGTATCGGTTTATGTAGAGGGATGCCTCAGAATCTAGGCCCTAAGATGATCATAAAAGGTATTACAAGGGTATTAGAGTAAATTATATTTTATATAAAAAAATGGTGTAATATTTGGGTCGTTACAGTTTGGTATCAGAGCTTAGCTTGCTAGATTTTGTAGACTCTAGAGTACAACGGAAAACAATACCAGAATATAGGAATGAAATCTTAAGAAGAGTGGTACAGGATGACAGTGAGTTAAGTTGGGAATTAGGATGAGAATTTAGGGTTTTGTTCTGTGGTTTGAGGGTAGAGTTTCGGGGTGGTTTCTGTGATTTTCCTGAGGTGACGATTTCATGAAAACCATAGTAAACTATCGACGATTTCTATTTCCATATAGTAGGGTCAGACCTTAAATTAGTGATAAAAGGTAAGGGGTATTTTAGTTAGTATAGTATTGTAAGGTTCAGATTCTCAAAATAATTTGATAATATTGTAGGATGGACCTAGGAGGTAGTAGTGTTCACGCTAGTGGCGACGACGGAGCAGGGCCTTTTGGTGTAGGAGGCGAGGATTCAGATGCTGTGTTACGCAGTGTGGCTCAGTAGGTTATGGCAGAGATTGCCCGGAGCTCCATGGAGCATGGAGGTCCATCTACAACTCAGGGGTGCACGATAGAAAAATTTACGAAGATAAACCCACCAACATTTTCAGGAGCGGCTGATCCTGCAGTTGTGGAGAATTGGATGTAGGAGATAGAGAAGATTTTGACGGTGATTCACTACACCGATGAGTAGAAGGTCCTCTATGCCACGTATAAGATGATAGGTGAGGCCGAGATATGGTGGACGACTACTAGATTACTGGAGGAACAGAGAACAATTCCAGTGCTGATGACTTAGGCCCGATTCAGGGACATATTCTTTGACAGATACTATCCTACCTCGATCACAGAGGCTAGAGTACATGAGTTTTTGAGCTTGTCCTAGGGATTGATGACAGTACAACAGTACGCGGAGAAATTCATTGAGTTGTCGTGTTTCTGTCCTTATATTGTTCCAGATGAAGCTAAAAAGGCTAGGATGTTCGAGAGGAATTTGAAGCGAGATATTTATAGACAAGTGGTAATACTGAGGATACGTGACTTCTTAGAGCTGGTTGATAAGGCCATAATAGTAGAGGAGGGTTTGTTGAGAGAGATTGAGATACAGAACCAGAAGAAGAGGGTCGCACCTCGAATTTTTAGGCGGGTTCCAGTTGAGGCCCTTGGAAAGGAGGAAGATCCAGTGGGGATCAGAGGCAGATGACAGAGTATAGTCGATTTCAGATTGGGTAGTCTTATCCCACCTGCCACAAGTGTGGTAGGAGGCATTCGGGCGAGTGTGATTGGGCGAGCATGTTTGTTACTGATGTGGGAGACCTGACCATCTAGCTCGATCATGTCGGGGACCATTGAACTTTGCACCAGCTCCCAAGCCATTTCGGAATGGTTACTAGGCACCCCATGGAGGCCAGTGAGGAACACAACACCGGCGAGGGTATATGCTTTGACAATGGGAGACGCCGAGGCTACTGGAGATGTTGTTACAGGTATACTTATTGTATTATCATATAAAGTTATTGTTTTGTTTGACACAGATGCCACCCATTCCTTTATATCGGCTGGCTTACCACCAGACCGAGAGATTAAATTTACCTTAGATCTACTACCAGTGTCAGCACTGGTATCTAAAGCACCATATCGAATGGCTCCAACTAAGTTAAAATAACTGAAAGATCAATTGTAAGAATTGATGGATAAAAGATTTATCAGGCCTAGTGTGTCACCCTGGGGAGCACCAGTTCTATTCGTGAAAAAGAAATATGAGACCATGAGGATGTGCATAGATTATAGGGAAATAAATAAACTAATAGTCAAGAATAAATATCCTCTTCCCAAGATCGATGATTTATTTGATCAGCTCTAAGGGACCCAGGTCTACTCTAAAATTGACCTGTAGTCGGGTTATCATCAGATGAAAGTTAGAGCAAAGGATATTTCGAAAACAACATTCCGAACTAGATATGGGCATTACGAGTTTCTGGTGATGCCATTTGGGTTGACTAATGTACTAGCAGTATTTATGGATTTAAGGAATCGAGTGTTCCATCAGTACTTGGACCAATTTGTTGTGGTTTTTATTGATGATATACTGGTCTACTTGAGAAGTTTTGAGGAGCACGAGCATTTTCTGAGGCTGGTGTTGCAGACATTGAGAGAAAGGAAGTTGTACGCAAAATTCAAGAAATGTGAATTCTAGTTAAGACAGGTTACTTTCCTTGGGCGTGTGATCTCCGAGGCCAACATATCAGTTGACCCGAGTAAGATAGAGGCAGTGGTGAGTTGGGTGAGACCAAGGAATGTCTAAGAGGTTAGAAGTTTTTTGGGTTTGGCAGGCTACTATTGATGCTTTGTTGATGGTTTCTCCAGATTATCGGGTCCGCTGACGCGACTCACGAGGAAAAATGTAAGTTGAATGGATCGATGACTGTAAACAGAGTTTTCAGGAATTGAAACAGCAGTTGGTCACCGCCCCAGTGTTAGCTATTCCATCAGGAGAGGACGAGTTCGTGATATACAGTGATGCATCCCTAAAGGTACTTGGGTATGTATTGATGCAGCACGGCAGGGTTATCGCATATGCTTCTAGGCAGCTTAAAGAATATGAGAAAAACTATCCTGTGCATGATTTGGAACTAGCTGCAGTGGTGCACCCTCTCAAGATTTGGAGGCACTATCTGTATGGAGGGAAATGTGAAATCTTTACAGATCACAAAAGTTTAAAATATTTTTTCACTCAGAAAGAGCTAAATATAAGATAAAGAAGATGACTGAAACTTATTAAAGATTATGACTGCACTATTAGCTACCATCTAGGGAAAGCAAATGTGGTGGTTGATGCATTGAGTCAAAAGTCAGTGGGAGCAGTATTATCAGCAGTGGAGCTTCAACACTATATTATGATGGATTTGGAGAGATTAGGCATTTAGTTGATAAAGGATGATCACTGGTTATTCATTGCTAACTTGGTGATTCAGCCTACGTTGCAAGAAACAATTAAAGTTGGCCAGAAGTTTTACCCAGAGTTAGCAGGGTTGATAGAGAAAGTGTAAGAAGGATAGGAGGAGGATTTCATCATATTAGATGACAGAGTCCTGCGGTTTTGTACTAGACTATGTGTTCCTGTAGATGCCGGGATCAGGAGAACTATATTAGAGGAGGCTCACAAATCCCTATACACCGTACATCTAGGTAGTACTAAAATGTATAGAGATCTACGAGAATCCTTTTAGTGGAGCAGCATGAAGAAGGATATCACTGAATTTGTAAAGCAGTTTTTGACATGCCAGCAGATAAAGGCTGAGCACCAGAAACCCGCGGGGTAGTTGCAGCCACTATTTATTCTAGAGTGGAAATGGGATCACGTCTTTATGGATTTTGTTACTGGGCTACCATTAGTGCGATAAGGGTTGAATGCTATTTGGGTGATCGTTGACCATCTAACAAAGACCGCTCACTTCATCCCTATTAAAGTCAGCTATTCCATGGACATGCTGGCATAAATATATGTTCAGGAAATAGTTCATGCCGTTGGTGTGGTATCCATAGTCTCAGACCGAGATCCCTGGTTTACTTCACAATTTTGGAAAAGCTTTCAGGAAGCTATGAGAATACAGTTAGCATTCAACACTTCTTTTCACCCTCAGACGGATGGTTAGACTGAGAGGACAATCTAGATATTAGAGGATATGCTTCATGCATGCGTGCTGGATTTTGGGGATAGCTGGACCCAGTTTATGTCGTTGGTCAAGTTTGTTTACAATGACAGCTATTAGGCCAGCATCGACATGACACCTTACAAGGCGCTTTATGGTAGGAGGTGTCGTTCTCCTCTTTTCTAGGATGAAGTAGGAGATATGCGAGTTTTGGGTCCGGAGATGGTGCAACAGGCGTATGATAAAGTCTGACTAATTAAAGAAAGAATCAGTACAACTTACAGTTGGAAAAAGAGCTATATAGACACTTGCCGTCGGGAGTTAGAATTTGATGTGGGGAATCGGGTATTCTTGAGGGTAGCTCCTCTAAGAGGGGTTATGAGGTTTGGGAGGAAGGGCAAGCTGGGCCCTAGGTATATTGGCCATTTTGAGATATTTGAGAGAGTGGGGTCAGGTACCTATAGGCTAGCTCTGCCACCAACTTTGTCTAGAATACACGACATATTCCATGCTGCCATGTTAAGGAAATACGTCTCAAACCCATCCCACATTATCAGCTCTGCTGAAATAGAGCTTAGAGATTCACTAGCCTATGAGGAAGCACCTGTATAGATCTTAGATCGAAAGACACATGAATTACGCACCAAGGAAATTCAGCTGGTGAAAGTTTTGTGAAGAAACCATGCTATAGAAGAAGTTTCGAGGGAGTTTGAGGAAGAAATTAAACAGAAGTACCCACACTTATTTAATGAATTATAGTATTAGTCAGTGTTGTTTAGATAAAGACAAAGTTTGTTTAGTGTAGAGTAATACATACATGGTTATATTATAGATTATAGGATTGGTAATGTTTTGGTTTTGGGAGAATTTTCTTTTATGAGTATATTTGTAATCTTCCAAAACCCTGAATGTAACCACGGTATTCTTCCGCCATAAGTGAGGGTTAGTAATAAAATAAGTAGCTTACTTTCTTTAAAGGATGGTGTCAATACAAATAGTAAAAATTGAGGACGAAATTTTATAAGGAAGAGAGAATGTAGAGACCCGGGGAATTATGGTAATTAAATAATAAAAGAAAAGAGATAAATGGGAAAATTCTAAATGGAAATCACAGGGTCTCGTCGACGAACACAGGGTGTTAGTCAACGAGCATCCTTCTTGGGTTCATCAACGGGGACATTCATCTCGTCAATGAAAAATTACCGAGAGGGCCGTTTTTAGGGCCTGAATATCGTCGATAAGGAGTAGGCATTCAACGACGAGACTACTGCTTGGACTCGTCGACGAGGTGACGTGGCTCGTCGACAAGGCCACGTGGACAACATTTTACATATAGCCCTAAAATAGATTTCCTGTAAAGGAAATTTATTTTTAACAGTTTTCTCTCTCTCTAAACGTATTCTCTCACTTCTCTCTAAAAATTTGACTCCGTCTCTCTCCGGTTCGACAATCAGAAGCTACCATGGTGATCCTAGGGAGATTCTCTACAACATAACCAAAGCGAAATGTTAATTTGAGAAGTTTGGGAATCATCCCAAAACTAGGGTGAGTGGATTATGTGAGCATTTTCAGTATTACCCAGTTCATTTGAGGTTAGATTTAGTATTATATGTGAATATACTAGAGTTTTGTGAAGTAAAATTTGTGTATTATATTTTCAGAAATAGGGTGTTTTGGGACCCTACGGGTAAGGGTTAAAGACTCAGTGGGTGGTATTTCAAGAAACCAAGTAAAATGATATATGGTTACAGTTTAGGAATAGTCCATATGTGGATTTGGGGGAAATATAGTTGATTTATTGGAAATATGTGTATATATATATATATATATATATATATATATATATATATATATTATTTTAGGATTTTAGGGATAGTACGCCATGAGCGTGAGGATAAAGTTAGAGGTGAGCCTCCTAGCCAGTTAGGTAAGGGAAATATATTATGCTAGGAAATTCAGAAATATTATCAGTAAAATTATAATTTTTATTTATTAAGGTACAAGGTATAAATTATACAACTTTACAGATTTCAGAACATGAGTTTTATTAATTGTGTGGTCTAAGTAGATATTTGATTAGTACGTAATTTATATAGTTTTTCAGAATATCATGATTTACAGTACATAGATAGATAGATATATTTTATAGACATATATATATATATATATATATATATATATTTACCAGACAGTCATTTACAAATATTATACAGACATGTATTTTACAATAATTATAGAATGCCATGTTTTTCGAAACCATAACACTCAGACATTACAGATTATCTAGTTAGATATTACTGTTAATACAGTCAGATATTAAAGTATTTTTAGATAAGATTTATAGTGTTATGATTATTTTGGAATCATGATGAAAATAGTAGGATATTTAGAAATAGTATCTATAGTATCAGACCCTAATGAATTCAGTTATGTTCAATTAGTAGAGCACGATACCGTTGCTATTTTCAGATCAGAGTGCAACCACATATCTCAGATAGTATATGGATTCCGTTAACCGTGCCTAGAGTGTTTGCAGACTCCCCAAAAGACCAGGTTGAGGTGGCCGGTTTGACGAGGTAGTTACCAGTTTCGAGCCTAGGAGAGGTTACAGTTTGGCCGGACTGAGGATTGATAGAATATAGTTGACTTACCTGGTAGGCTAACCAGGATTAAGTCCCGCCTATGGGCCGCACAACCTTGTCATGAGAGGTTAAATCATGACGTATAGTTTTCTAGGATAAAATCTCAGTTATGTATGTGTATACAGATTTATAGAATTTCAGCAAATATAGTATGATACTAGAAGTATGAAAAGTAGAAAACTCAGATATTACAGTTATACTTTAAAATATGATAAATGTGAATTACACCGTATATTGATTTACTAGCTTATACAGTTTCAGATATTGTCATTATAATATTTATGCAACTCAGTCGCTACACACTAGTAATAACATTTTTCCACTTACTGAGTGTTGTCTCATCCCAGTGATTTAACATTTTTCAGGTGATCCAGTTAGGCCCGCAGATCAGGCTCGCAGATAGGGAGATCTTTTGTACCGCCCTGTTATAGGGTAAGTGTATTCAGGGGATTGCATTTTTGAGTAGCTGATACTGGGATGATGTGTAAATATGTATGTATGGTTTGGAAATACTGAATTCTGGTATTGTAAATATGGATGTATGACTTCATGTTTTCCGTTGCATAGGTGTGTCGATTTATGTACAGGGATACGTCAATGTCATCTGGGCCCTAAGATGATTATAGAAGGTATTACAAGGATATCAGAGTAAATTATATTTTATATGGAAAATATGGTGTAATTTTTGGGTCGTTACATGATGAGAGCACGGTACGATAGCTAGTATTTGAGACAGTGCAATCATACTATTCTGGATAGAAGTGTTGGTATTGAAAATTCTATTTGGGCATGAAAGGGTTGTGTACCCCTCTGGTGTCTAGATCAGGCTGGGTAGGCAAATTGGACTTGCAGACATTAGGTTTGACTTAGCCTGGTGGTAAGCTAGCTAGAGTTAGGTCCAATCTTCGGACCACACAACCTAATCATGGGGGTTTATACATGATGATGTTGTATGTCCAAAAGGGAGTTTCTTATATGCATATATGTGAATTTATGTAAATGGGGTTATTTAAACGAACTGTTTTATATTCTGAAAGAAATGTGTATTTTCAACTATATAGGTGTGAGTTATGTTGTACAAATGTCATATTTACCAGATAAAGTAAATTAAGTGAAGTGTTTGATTTCACTAAAACTCATGTTAGCCACACACTGACAATAATTTATTCCATCTTACTGAGAAGTGTTTCACCCTATTAAATATACAAATTTTTCAAGACCTTCAGGAAACCGAGTTTAGGAGCTTCAAGGCGGGACCTAGACGAGCTAACTGAGAGTGAGTAGTGTTGGGACAATATTTTGTTTATATTTGGTTATTTTAGTTATTTGGGGTTATAATATGTTTTTGGGGAGATGTTGATATTAAGGTTGAGAGGTAGTACTCTGGTATGCATGATTGTAAAATTCCGCTGTTTGTTTATTTAATTAATTATGGGATGATATTACTTTGGATCCCAGTGGGTTCGGAGCGCTACAATTGTGGTATTAGAGTATTATTGGATTTATAGAATATTAGCACTTCGGGCCCCACTGGGTTCGTAGCACTACATAACATGATTTATTCACCTTGAATCTCTCTTCATGAGGTGTTCATGCTCACACAGTTAGTACATGGCTAATTGGACTTGTCGTCGTTTAAAAAGACATTTATGATCATATAAATAACACGTGATGGATCTGACCTGTCTGCAATTTGGGGGAGATGCTCTTGGTCACATGGTCAACACATGACTAACTTGTCATGTTATGACCTAATAATGACCACTTTCAACAAAATTAAATTAAATCAAAAAATTAGTTAACAAATTTTTTTAGTTCGGTTCAATTTAATTTTTCAATTTTTTTAGTAATATGTTTGTTTTGTTATTACATGTCAATAATTGTGATGAATCGAATCAAATAAAAAATTACTAATATTCTTAAAAAATATTATATGAATGCATATTATATTAGTTTTTAACATGAAAAGTTTAGCAGTAATCACATGATTTGATTTGGTGCTTTTGGATATTATCCCAAAATATCAGTTATTAATCAAGGTTTGATTAGCTTTTGTCCTTTTTTTTTTATGAAAATTTGAATTTAACTGGTATCTTGAGTGGTTGATTGAATTATCCAAATCACATTCTTCCCTAAAGTAATTGCCAACCGCCAAACACTTCTAAATTCATAAAAGCGAACGAGGTTTCATACCTCGGGTATGTGGGTCATTAGACCCCAAAAAACTTATAAAGAACGATTTCTATAATTTGAAACCCACCAATTGTCACATTATCACTTGAACACATATATGAGTAAGAAGTGTTGTTAAGTCGGGGGTTTCGATTAGTGGGTCTGATAGGATTTGGAGCCCATCAATTATTAGTGCCATGTCACCATATGAATACAACAAGTGAGAGGCATTGTTAGGTGTAGGTCCGCTTAAATGAATTCATAGTTTATATATTAATATTATAACTTGTGATTGGTGAATTACAAATCGTACTATACCATGCTTATAAATATTTTTCTTTTAAATTTTTCACTTGACCAGTAACTTGGACCTTCTTGGAAAGTTGGATATTGCTGCCTAACCCACCACTTGGGCCTAACTTTCAATTTCTTTGGGCTGGCCCTTGCCCTTTCTTTTGGGCCTAACTGATAATGTATGTCTATTAAGAAAAGGTAGCTTATCCAAGCCCATAAATCATCCAAGAAAACCATTTGAGAATTCTCATATGATGTGTTTTGCTTAACCATTAGTAATTAATTGATTCTTCACTCAAATGCTTATTGATGATTTGAACTAGTCAAGGTCGAGTTAACTTTTGAAATTTATTGATTAAAAAAGTTAGGCTTTAGCTCGATCATATTCAACTCAATTGTTTTGCTGACTGACTAATTTAGTAGCTCGTTTAACTAACTTGATAGCTAAATTATTAGTACTTCTATAGCAAACCTATTTTATTAAAGCAAACATATCCTACTCTTTGTTAGGGGATGGAAGCAGGTCCTATTGGGCTCAAACTTGAATTTTTTAGCTTAAATTGAGCTTTTAAGTTTATTCGAGTTTCACTTGTTTATTAGCATAGAAAGACCGTCAATAAATTGAAGTTTGAATCATAAGTTAGACGAGTTGAGCTCTAACAGCACTTTTTAAGTTTGATTAAAACTCAAGCCAAAACTTGCGTTGAAGCAATGAACTTGGCTCAAGTTAGTTAAACAACTAACTCAATTTTATTCATTTGCAGCTTTATAACGAAAGAGCTTTAGTACTATAATATAGTTTTTTTAACATTTATTCTATCTTAGTAAATAAAAAATATAAAACATGAAAATTAACCCCGATGACATATTAAATTAGATAATATTAAAAAAAAAAAGCACAAATATTTTATTTCGTGTCACATATATCCAAATAAAAATAGAGCTTATATTATATAAAAAAAAAGAGATAAACTTAAAATAAGGTGATATTTTATTAAGTTACAAAAATCATGTACAAGAGAATTCATATTATACTTCTTGGTAATTTCTCTTTTAATATAGTTAAAGTTATTGAAAACATGTGGACTACTCAAGGGGCAAAATGCGAAGATTGTCGAATTTTTTTTTTTAAATTTATGTATAAATTGATTTTTTAAAATTGTAAGAAGAAAATTTGATTTTTTAAATTTTAAGAAGCTATAAATTAAATATTTTAGAGTGCCACTTTTATATATTTTTTAATATTATATTTATGAGGATAATTTATTTTATCAAAAATAATAAATTATTGCACAATTGCATGAATTGAGAAGCCAGACGTCTTTATATTAAATCATATATCAACTATCTTAATAATTATAAAAGTCAAAAGAAAAGTATTCTTAATGGGTTATTATGTAACTTTATATGACAACAATAATTTGCATTTATCATATTTTCTCCATAAAAAATCCTTAATTATATATCATATACAATTTTAATCTACACAATATCATCTTATCATAAATTTCAACACGTATTGATGCAAGAAAACTTTTGTCTCCCGAAACAGGAAGGTGGCTTGGGTATATTTGATCTGAATGCATGGAACAAAGCCTTGCTCACTCGGGCTTTATGGAATATTCAAAGTAAAAAAATTCACTTTGGTCGAAATGGGTACACCAAATTTACATCAAGAATGTGGATCTGTGGGAGGCAAACCCCAAACATGAAGACTCTCCTCTATTCAAACAATTGATGGAGATAAAGAGCCATTTATTACAGATCTGTGGCAATTGTAGGGAAGCTGAAAATAAGTTAAATTCATGGGAGGTAGAGGGCCAACTATCAACAAACCAGGCTTATAACTTCTGGAGAAGGGAGTCCGGTGCATTGGTACAAAAAGGTATGGAAATGTGGAAGTATCCCCAAACATGCTTTTACTCTTTGGATGGGAGTTAAAGGAAAGCTTATGACAACAGAATCTAAGTTGAAGGAGTGAATCTACAATGTGTTTTGTGCAATTTAGAGAATGAAACCAATGAACACCTGTTCTTCAAATGCAGTTTTACTAAAGAAGTGTGGGATCAAACTAAAGAATGGTTGGGCGTTACCAGATCTATGTCTACACTAAAATCCACTCTGAAATGGCTCCACAAGGAAGCCAAAGGTACGGCGATCCAAGCAGTTGGGAAGAAGGTGTGTTTGGCAGGCGCGGTCTACTTCATTTGGTATTTCCGGAATAGATGCAAATTTGAAGCAAAAAAGATATTCCCATTGGAGCTACTTGAAGTGATCCAAAGGTACACATATAGAGTAGTTTATGATAAATTTACTATGTTTAATGATTAAATTGCTTTCTATTATGGTGTTTACTATGGTACTACTTGGTATTTTGTAAGATTGGACTTGTGGACTTATTTTCCTTGTAATGTGTTGGATTGGGATCTCTTTCCCTTTTCTTGGGTTGCCCAGTGTACTTTGTATATAAAATTTTGATCAATATAATTTACTTTACTAATAAAAAAAAAAAATTTTGTTTCATTATCTTATATTAGGTGAAAGACACTTACATTCTCTAAGGTTTGTCAAAAAATAAAGGCCTTAACTAAAATTTCAAAAATGTCACAGACATTTCCTGATGTTTCAAAAATGTCACAAACCTTTCATTAGATTTGTCAAAAAAAATACAAACGTCTCCTTAAAAAACTTGTCTTCTTGTAAAATATAAAGGAAATATTGTGTCTTTTTGACAAATTTCAAGGAAGGTTTTTAAAATTTTTGAAATCTCAAGGAAAGTCATTATATTTTTTGTCAAACTTTAGGGGAGATAAGTGTCTTTTACTCTTATATTTTGTAAAACACATTTGGCAAATTTAAAATTATGTCAAAGTATTATTAAATAGAAGGGGAATATCGTAAGACTTGTTCACTTGTGAAAATAGTCTTTGTTTCTCGGGCAAAAGATACTAACCTTTACTAAGATTTAGTATAAATAAATAAATAAATAAATAGTATATATATTCTCTAAGATTTCAAAAATGTCACAAACCTTTTTTGAGATTTTAAAAATATTATAGACCTTCCATAAGGTTTGTCAAAAAGATACAAACCTCTCTTAAAAAACCCTTCTTATTTTTTCAAAATACAAGACAAGGTTTGCATTTTTTTAACAATCAAGAAGGTTCTTAGATTTCTTTAAACCTCAAGTGAGCTATCAGAAATTTTTGAAACCTTAGGGAAGATTATTATTTTTTGGACAAACCTCAGGGGAGGTTAATGTTTTTTACCCTTATTTTTATTTTTATTTTTTAAAAATAAAAATACAAAAATGTCACTATGCTTTCTACTTTTTCAACATTTGCATAAAAACCAAGGTGAAAAAAAATAAAAAATTATTTTCCAACCTTCTTATCTAAATATTTTTTAAAAATTAAAATTAAATGATATCCTATAATTTTTTAAAAAATAAAAATAAAATATAAAACTATTTTCACGAGTAGATATATCTAATATCTTGTCTTACAACTTTTTATATGGGTCTGATCATTATAATGAATCATTTTACAATTTTTAATAGTTATTTTTAATTTTCTAATGAAATTACAAATTTTATTCAATTTATTAGTTTTATAGATATAGTGATGGAGTTGTGGTTCAATTTTTGAGGAGTATTAATTTGCTATTTTTTACTCATTAGTTGAAGAGTTCATTTTAATATTAAATTGTAAAAAAGGATTTAAAGATAATGTGAAAAAAAACATAAAATGAAATTAATATGTCTTTCTCTTTTTCTAATTAACAGTCGAGATATAATCATACTATGATAAGTCTTTCAATAAATTTGAATATTCGTGTGTATGTGTGCAGAAGCGTAATTCTAGTTAAACGATAGTTTAACCCAACTAAATTATATAGTTTAAAAGTTTCCCTTAAACAGTTGTAGTTTTTGAAATTGTCGAACTTAAGTCAAACTAATAATTACAAAAATCAAACTTGAATCAAAACCCGACAAAGAAGGTTAATGAATTTTTCGGATCAATTGGTTCGACTTTTACATTTCAGATCAAATTTTCAAAATTTTTTTGTCGATAACAAATAAAAAAGATGAAAGAAATACAGTGGAGTGGACTTGGTAAAATGGATCGGGTTGGATAATTTGTGGTGCATTAGGCGGATTATCGGATGAGGATATTACAAACCATATCCGACTCCTTTAAGTTGCGGATTTAGGGTGATTCAGATCGGATAATTCATGGTGGATGACAGATAATTCGTCATTCTCATCCTAATATAATTTTTTTTACCATCGAATAAACAAATTATTTTGTAACACAATAACTGAAATTATTTTTAAAATTATAATTTGATAATATATTAAACATTTAATAACTAATTACAAAATTATATATTTTATTTATTTTTCAGTGCGAAATTTTAGAGACTTTTGTTTTCATAATAAGAAAACAGAGTATTTAAGCTTAAGTTTGAATGTGGGACTAAGTCTTGACCAATAGAGTTTATACTAATTGATTTGATATCTAATAAGTATGAGCATATGAGATTATCAATAAATTTAAATATTAATTGTTAGTGGATAAGTAGATATTTATTAAATAAAATTGTAAATCAATCAACCGACTCATTTAGAGACGAATAAAAAAACTTCAAACCATATTCGACTCATTTAATGTGCGGATGATTATGAGTCACTTGAAGTGAATTAAATTCGATTTGGATTAACAAATTTTTATCTATTTTAGGAGTTGTTGGGTATAAAAGTCAAAATGTGTGGTGTTGCCCAGGCATGACATGAAGTGATAGGGGGAGGAATGAAAATGAGGTCACATGATTAAGGCTGGCCCACCATATATTCTCCAAATCCTCTGTTAATCTCTTTTATAATCACAGTTACTGTGCTAAGAATATGCTGGCAGACAAGGGCTCGTGGGGATGACCCAAACATTAATTAATTAATTAATAATAATAATAATAATAATAATTATTATTATTATTATTATAATAAATGACAGTTGAAAATTTGTCTTCCTTCAACGTCAAATTATGTTTGAAAATTTGTGAACTCATAAGCATTAATGTTCAAATTAGGAGGGGCGCACTCGGTGTCTTAACTCATTAAAAGATCCACGTGGGTTCACTTTTCCTACTTGGCAAGGTGACCTGGATATACACTAAGCAAACCCAAAAAAAAAAATTGTGATTTAGAAAGCGTCCCACTGCCTATGAAACCCTCCAAAATTTCTAGGTATAAAGGAAATCTAGCAAGCATAGTGAATTAATGACACTTCATCTTCTTTTTTTTTCTTTTTTTTTAAGAAGGGTGGTACCTCCATTTATTTATTGATAACCCCTCACTTTTGACGAAAGAATACCGTGGTTACAAGACAATCAATGAGAGATAATAAAAGACAAACGTTAAAAATTTCCCAAAAAACAACACCAACATCCAGTCAAAACCGGGTTACAAGTCCAAACAAAACAAAACAAAACAAAACAAATCATGACCTACAAAACAAGTCTCACACAACATAACAAAACAAAAGAAGAACAGTTAAAAGCATAAGCAAAAACCAAAAGAGAATCAGCTAAACATACCTCATATAAGTCATACACATCTTCTCCAATTTATACAAACCATTGCTAACTTTAGGGAGTTGACTACTATTTGTAAACAAATTATTCCTCCCCATAGCACCTTGTCAAGCCAAGGCATCTGCTACTTTGTTCCCTTCTCTATACGAATGATTTATCGAAAAATCCACTCCCTCCAATAAACCAATAAGCTGCTCCCAAAAATCCCACAAAATACCACAATGAGCACTTCCTGACTCTAACCCAATTAACTACAATATTCGAATCACATTCAATATCGATACAGGTATGACCCAACTGTTTGCAAATCTTTATTCCTTCCAACACAGCTCTCAATTCAGCTTCATTATTTGAACAAGAACCAAAATATTTTGAAAAACCAAATACAAAAGAACCTGTATGGTCTCTAAGGATGCCACCACCACCCGCCGGCCCTGGGTTCCCTAGGCTGCTCCCATCCAAGTTTAGTTTCAACCTCCCTTGTCTCGGTTTTAACCACACCGAACCATCAGGAAGCGTCATTGAATTTACACAAGAATTTCGTCTCTTTTGCGTCATCACAGCATGGAAAAACTTTGAATTTTGATCTCCGTCTATCAACCATTTCACCTTTGCTTGTTGCGCCAATCGAACCTCTTCCCTTCTATACCAAACCTCCAATTCAGTTTTAGACACAAGGAACTCTTCTTCAACTGATTCCGAGTATTCTGTCTGCAGTAAATTCCCATAATTTTCCACCCTTTCCTCCAACTCTCAAATAAAACTACCAACACGACCGAAGATCTGTTTGTTCCACACCCTAAGCCTTTGTTTTAGCCTTTTTAATTTACCCGCCAATTTACACAATCCTGAATCTGCCACAATGTGTTCTCTCCAAGATGATTCAACCATTTCCAAAAAATCCTTATGTGACGTCCACATGTTCTGAAACCTAAACGGTGCTGGCCCATACCTCTCCATACTCGCACACAGCTGTAATAAGATAGGAGAATGATCTGAAGTATTTCTTTTCAACAAAGAAGTCTTAGCTTCACCATATTTTATAGAAAAAACATTATTAATCAACACCCTGTCCAGTTTCGCCCAACTTCTTCTCAAACCTTGTTGGCCATTACACCATGAAAATTGACTTCCTTCGAATTTGAGGTCCAATAACCCACAACTATTAATACAACCATTGAATTCAGCCATAAACGAACCCAAGCGAGGTCTACCTCCCATCCTTTCCTCATCTGACCGAATTACATTAAAATCTCCCATAACAACCCAAGCCACGTCAACACTCGATATCCCCTGAAGCTGTTCCCATAAATCTCTTCTCTCAATATGATAACATTTAGCATATACAAAAGTAAGAAGCAAGGAGTCTCTATCATCTGTTACCAAAACTATCACACATTGATTTAAGGTGCCCACCCAATCCACTTGAACATTATCTTTCCAGAACAACCAAATCTTTCCACCTTCCTCTACATTAGAGCAAAAGTTTGTAAATTGCAAATACATCGCCCACCTTTGTATCTTTTCTATATCTTGAAAAGGTTCCGAAACTGCCAAAATCGAAACTTTCTGATCCTTCACGATTTGTTTCAATCTTCTCTTCGACGTGCCCAACCCTCTTATATTCCAAAACATAATTTTTTCAATCATAGGTTCAACTTTTGAGGTACTGCCTTAGACCTCTTAAACTTTCTCACTTGTCGATCATCTTTTTTTCTTCCTTCTGATTCACCCACTGTCACATTACCTGGATCAGAATAATATTCTTTTTGAGTATCAATGCAAACCTCCAAATCTCCCTCAGATACCACATCATAATTATCCCTCCACAATCCACCCTCCACTTCACCCTCTCTCTCATCCACCTCCTCCACTAAAATCAACTCTTCATCCTTATCCTTTCAATTTTTCCCCTCCCCCCTTCATGAACAACTCCGATTTCTTGAACAGACCTAGACCAATCTCCCCGTTCTACCTGCACCCCTGCCTTCTGGTCTTTACAACGATCGACTTTCTCTCCACTATTTTTCTCTACCAAATTAACTTCCTCCACTTTTTTAGTACCCACATTATTAACCTCATTCACAATTTCTTTATTTTTCTCAATCACCTTCGACGGACCATTCACGTTTCCATCCTTCTTCTCCTCCATCCGTTGTTCTTGACTCTTCAAAATAGGATCTTCCTCTTCAACTATTATATTCTCTTTTCTATTCACTTTTTTCCAAACCATCTCATCTACCTCCTTTCTCATACCTACCTTCCTTTTATCTTTAGACTTAACTTCAAACCGGCATACTACTTCAATGTGACCTTGTCTACAACATTTGTTACAATAGAAACCCCTCTTCTCATATATTACCCTTTGCCAATTCTGTTTTTGTCCTACCACCAACGGAAAACCCTTAACAGGATCCTTCTACAAATCCCCTTCAACACATAATCTCGCACCCGTGGCTTGTGTTCTATATAACGTGGCATTATCCGTTCCCAAGAATCTACCAAATCTTGTGGCCAAACTCTGTAAACAGTCCATTCTATATAAATGTAAAGGCAGACCTGGTAAGAAAATCCATTGAGGTGCGATTGATGGTTCCTTATTGACATCAAAATTCATAGACCAATTAAAAAGCCAAAATTGGCATCCTGCCACCCATCTTCCTTCTCGTGCCCAAGCATGAATGTAGTTCTTTTCGTTTACCAAATGCAACAGAACATGATAGTTATCCATGAAACTTATCATGGGGACTTCAGAGAGACCCCAGGATTGGATAATATGCCTTCGAAGGACATCAATAGACGGCCTTGCAGAAAGAAATTTAAGCACCAATGCAAACTTCAGATCCTCTGCAGCCTTTTCCATCTCCACATCTGAGAAAACAAAACCTAATTCTCCATTAATTAGTTTCGGTTTCCTCAATGGGATTTTGAATTTTGAAGATGGAATTGACCTCTTCAAGGCTTCCGCAAACGATTTTCCCCCAACGAAACCTTCCCCCTCTTCGATCTTAACATCCCCCAAACCACTCCCTGTCTCCCGTATACTAGCATCGACACCTCCCCTCAATCCTCCGGTAACAGTTACCGAAGATGGTTCAGTCATGTCTAAAAAATAATTTACCTGTTTTCCATATTGACCACCGAAAAGCGAATACAAATAATAAATAAAAAATAACAAATAAAAATAAAAATAAAAAACCAAACCTGCAGTCCCGTAGATCTATGTCTGCCGTCCCCGTATGTATCTTGTGTAGATTCGCCGGCTACGTCTTTTCCCCAACACTCCTAGCAACAACGCCGGAGCCAATCGCTGCCAACGCTGGAGGCGAAAACGCTGCCACTGCGTCCTGGAACTCCGGAAACGCGGAAAGCCGCTACTGCAAGGCCAAATCTGTGATCGACGCGGGGACTCCACAGATGGTCGCGGGATGCCATTGCTGCAAGGCCCACTGGCGACGGCAAGGCAGTCCCACCCTAATCTCCGTTCGGAGATCCAGACGCGACGACTGGCGATTATGTCCGGCGACGGCGGCTCGCAAGAAATGCGAGCAACAGTCCGGCGAAGACGGCAGGCCAGGAGACGCGAGCGACAGAGACGTCCGGCGACAGAGGCTCCCAAGAACACGCGAGCAACAAACCGGTGAAGGCGGTAGGCCAGAACACGCAAGTGACGAGTTAACGTCCGGCGATGATGACGGCTCGCAAGAACACGCGAGCAACAGTTAGGGCACAGTTCTTCTTCCTCACTATGCTAAAATCACCAATGCCACACGAATCGATGCCCTATTAATGACACTTCATCTAAATCACGCAAACCCTAAACTTTCTATTTATAAATTTTAAATAGATAATGATTTAAAAAAATATTTAATAATATGGATTCGTGATGACATAAACTCTTGGTAAGACCTTATTGGATAAAGTAATGTGGATCTCATACTGCCTTATCCCGTGTGATCTTGCCATATGGGTTTGTATCATCGTGAACTTATATTGTCTAGCATGATTATAATCGTTATAGTCTCACGCCGGATATGTAGTAAAAATATCTTCAATAATTAAAATAATTTATGGATCGTTTGATATCGTTGTTGTTGTTTTTTTTTTTTTTTTTCTATTTTTACATAATTAAGAAACAAATTATAAAAACACATTTGTTTATTTTATAAGTTTTATATTTTTATTGCTAATTTTCTATTGTTTGCAAAAAAAAAAAAAGAAGAAAATAAAAATTTATGATTTTTAGTTGTTTTGACAACTTATTGATAAAAAATTTCATATTCATAAATAGTTCTTTTGGATTAAAAAATTTATTTTATACACTTTAAATTAAAATAAAAATAGAACATCATATGAATAAAAATATAAATATAAATAAATGTTTAAAAATAATAATAAAGTTAGTTACAAAATATTTTTTTCTTGTTTTTCAATTGTTATGTTCAATAAAAATTTTATTGTAAAGCAATTTTAAAGTATAACAATTAAGTAAAATAATTACGATAATTATTATTTTATTATAATATTTTTTAATTGTGTTATTTTAAAATTTTACTAGTTTACTTATGTGCTTATAATATTATTTAGTTTAAAGACCAAAATAAGAATTTTTAATTAACTTTTTAATTTATTTTATTTTAATAAATATTAACCAAATAAGTTGCTAGTTTTCTAGTTTCTTATTTTTATTTCCGGTTTTTGTTTCTCTAAATTTCGACAATGATACCAAACATCCCCTTATATTTTAGCCTTACAAGGTACTTTTTTGAGGACCAAAATTGTGTAACCAAATAGATTGAATCAAATAATACCTTATCAAAATTAAGCCAGGACTATAATATCTAATATTAGAATTACTTTGATTGTATTGTTATGTAGGTGCATAAATCCAACATAGACGTATAGGTCTTACATAGAACGGTGACTCGGTGAGTCAATTTGAATCCTGAGTTAGACATAAAATATAGTAGCCTATTACGATCATAATAAGGGAATTTTAAGCTTAGAAGGATAAGTTAAATTCCAACATTATCAGAGACCTTTTATGAAATAAAACTTTGAGATTCAGTGAACCAAAATGAATAATACGTCATTAAAATCAGTTCGATATTATAACAATAACCATGAAGAATTCAACCCACGACCTAATTAATAAAATTTCTTAAAAATTATCTTGTTCAATACACGGTATGGAATTCTTTCTTTTAAATTCATCTTTATCCACATAAATTTCTTAAAAATTATCTTGTTCAATATACGGTATGGAATTCTTTCTTTTAAATTCATCTTTATCCACATATTCTTCGTTTTTACTGCTAATCGGTTCATGAACTTCTTTTCCAACTATTCTAGTTATATTTGAAATTATTGATTTATGTGTTTCTTAAAATAATTATCATTGCAACTCGAGTGAAGTCAGAGTTTAGTACGTTCAAATTAATTAATTTTAAATTCAATTTCAGTTAAATTTATATTAGGAAAAATAATTAAAAATAATTTTAAACTAATAAAATAAAATTTTTAATAAATATTTTTAAAATTATAATATATTGAATTTTTTTTCATTAAATGTACAATGTATATAAGTGGGGCTGTCATGAAATCCTAAATTGGGGGCTGGTAAAGAATAAAGAAAATGTAGGGGGTCAGTTATCAACCATGCATGTTGGGGACCAATTTGGAAATTTAATTAAAGGGCATTTGTATATAGGCAATTCTCTTTCTGTTTTTAGTTATAAATTTCCTTTCCCAAGGTAATTAGGTTATTTTAATTGTATAGTTTGACCCAATTACCCCTATAATTTTTAATTTTATGGAATCTAAATAATAATAATAATAATCAAGTACGAGATCAGAGAAAAAGTTGACTAAAATTGAGTCATTGGATTTTCTTCAAAAGATTTTGTTCTAACAAAAACTATATTGCGAAGAATCTAAAGAGCTGTTATAGGAGAGAAATATAATACAGAGAAACATAAATAAAAAAAATATAAATTATAAATAAAAAATAAAATTAAAAGAAATGGTCACTTGCCTGCATACGTACCCGAAGCCTAGGCCAAGTGATAGGAAGGTGGGCTAGAAAATATAATATGCATATAACATAGAATCACCAATCATTTTACAACTACATCCAACCTTCAAATTTGTCTTATTTAGTGGGTACATAACTATAGTACCTACCATATGCACATGGGGCATCGGAGATTAGGTTAGGGCAAGTAGTACGAGAGTGGAAAACAGAACAATTACATAAAAAAACGTTAAAGAAAAGATTTTCTCAATAATTTTTTAGTTATGAACTCATTAGATACATCGTTATTTCTAATAGAAAGAAATTGTAAAATTCCCTTGTGGACATTTTTTCCTTCTTATATTATTTCAAAAGAGAAATTTTCTATTTATATAAATTTGTATTTGGTTGACAAACTTTTCCATAGCTTAACAAATATTTACTTTTTTTCTTTTTATGTACAAAATTTTATAATTGATAAAAATTTGTGCTCATAATTGCCAAAAATAGCACGTATCAATTATATAATTTTGTAGGGTACAATTATTTAAAACAATCATGTGATGTATAATTTTTTTTTTTAATTAAACAGAGGATGTCATGTGACATTTGGTCATTCAAATTACATCATGCATATATAATATGAAGTATGATTTAAGTTAATTAGTAATTTAATTTTTAATATTTCTTGGGCACATAAAACATTAACCTGTTCACAATAGTAGTCCCATCATCACATGGCCCTCTCAACGTCTCACGAAGCCATTATTATTATTATTTTTTAAAGTAAAATTAAAATTTTAAAAATGGTAAGATTGTAAATATCCCCACAGTCAAGGGTATTTTCTTACTCTGACGACCTTTTAAGAGCCCGCTCCCCTCTATTGCTCTTAACCGGCACATTCAAACTCTCTTTCTCTGACTCTCTCGCTCTCTCTCATTTTTTCTGTCTCGCTCATGTCGCCGGCGATGGGAAAATGCAACAAGATCCGTCAGATCGTGAGAATCCGGCAAATGCTGCGGCGGTGGAGGAGGAAGGCGGCTGCGGCGTCCTCCAACCGCCTCACCGGTGGGCGAGTGCCGTCGGACGTTCCGGCCGGACACGTGGCGGTGTGCGTCGGGAGCAGCTCCCGGAGGTTCGTGGTGCGGGCGACGTACCTGAACCACCCGATCTTCAAGAACCTCCTGGTCCAGGCGGCGGAGGAGTACGGCTTCACCAACCCGGGCCCCCTGGCGATTCCGTGCGACGAGTCGGTCTTCGAGGAGGTCCTCCGGCTCGTGTCGCTGCCCGACCCCGCCGACTCCGACCGGTACCCGAGTCTCGAGGAGCTTCAGAGATGCTGCCACGTGGGCGCGCCGGAGTCGCGGCCGCTCCTGAACGGGTTCGCTGAGAAATCGATCTGCTAGTGGGTGAGCAGCTCGGGGCTGGTCGGCTCCAGCATGACTCGGACGTCACTCGGAGCTGGTCCGTAGTGTAAACTCAGCCGGGTTGAGCTACCGATTCGCTGAACTAACTATTTTTGATTTTGAAGTTCCGTAGTCGCAGTGGGACTTATTTTAAGGAGCGCGTAGGTCCATTTGTTTCTTATTTCATTTTTTTTTAGGAAGTTTGAGTTAGCAGTTTGGAAGTGTTTTATTTGCTTTCAAAAGCAGAGAAAGCACTTTAAAAATACTTCGCAGCAAAATACATATTATATGATGTATTGTACATTTGACGATTTTATTGACCGATTTGTCGGAATTTCATGCAGATTTTAGAATTAATTTTGTGATTTATTAATCCAAGTTTTAGTGTATACATTATTGTTGCTCATAACATATATACAAGTGCTCAAATCCAAAAAAAAAAAAAATGCCAAACAAAAGCAAGAAAAATATATATTTTTTGGGATAGAAGAAATTAAATATCAAAAAATATATATATTTTAAAAAAATAAAGTGAATATTTAAAAAAAAAAAAAACTATGTCAATAGTGATTAGGCCGAGGTTGCGTCTAGAGTAAGAATGGTCACGTATTTTTAATTATAATTACAATTTGAATACCCTTTTAGGGTTGTAAACTAAGGAGTTTGGTTTGTGAAGGACGAGTCTATTATTTGAATGAAGTGACATTAGTTTTTATAAAATTATAATTTATTTCCTTAAAAAGTTTGAAAGTGATGTAATTAACTTTTTAAATTGTTTAAAAATTTTATATACATAATGCCATGTTTTTCTTTGATTCATTTGGCGGGTGGGAAGGGCTGTAGGGCATATCAAATGTTTGACCTATATAATCATAGATATAATCTTACTATATGCTATAATTTTAAGTTAGTAATTTGCGACCCAATTGATTGATAATTGAGATTTAAGTTTTTAGTTTGACCTATTTAAGTTGAGTGAATTAATTATGCCCACTTGACGCATACGTGCGCAAATATATATATATATATATATATATATATATATATTTGTATTTGTATGTGTGTTTGTATGTACATGTATAAGAGATCGAGATGAGAGACCTTCATGGTTTTTAGAATCTCAATCTTTCATGTGATATACATAAATAAGTTTTTCACAATTTTCAAATCTTTCTAGATTTCATTTTTATCTATTTTAAAAAATTGTACTAGTATGATTATAGAAATCTTATCAAACAAATAATCCTACACTGTTGTTTAAGATAATCACATATGCTTGTAATCAAAATGAATCTAGTTTTTTTCTTTTTTCCAGTAAGGAAAACTTCTAAATAATAATAATAATAATAATAATAATAATAATATACAGATTACATATGCACAAACGCAACGCATATATGAGATCTTTAGATTTTCAGAATCTCTTTCGTCTTTGTGCGTGGATGTGTGAGAAAAAGATACTCCAGTAACCAATACGATGTAAGTACAACATCGATTTGATTTCTCGTGACATGAGCTGAATGGATTGCTAAATGACCAAAAATTGGTCAATTATGTAGTGCATATATGGAACACATACATAAAACATACCCCCCTCCCTCTAGGTTTTTTTTTTTTAAAAGTTGGCTATCATATGCAAAATAAAATCACATAAATCCTAATGAAATGCTACTCGCGTATTTGAGGTGATTATATATGAACTTTGGTTGGCGCAAACATCACCAATCTCGAGAGTATCTCTGCCATGTCATTCTTAGCCCAAGAGATATGCACTATAGTAAAGAATTATAGGGAAGAAACAACTCTTTTACCTTCAAGAGATATTTCTCTAATTTACCCCAAACTTAAGATTATTTGGATAATCCCTCTTAAGAGTTCCTAGTGAAAAGTAAAGCTTCATACTTGGCTTAATTTTTTATCACCTTAAAGCCAAACTAGCACGTCTCCTCTTGGTGAAGTCAAGATGATTCTTGCTCCACTTGCTTCTTTTGCTGAGGACAGAGTTATATTTAGGATCCACTATATTTGTCATTGTAATGGCTAGCCTAAGCTTGTACATAATGTCAAAGTTGTTGACTACTTATGACCATACATAAGATGACATGTCCATTTTTTGTAATATGTATTTGATATGTTGTTCAATTAATACTATAACCATGATTCAAGAAGTAGGCAAAAACTTCCACCTAACCGTAGAAAACTTTTGATCTTACAAATTTCTTTTTTTTAGGCATGTTGAGATCCTCATTGCCAATGAAGTAGGTGTAATTTTTTATTCTCCCCCTTGAGTGCCAAGCTCGCAATTCATTCCAAGACAATATGACGTAAGCACATTTCATCTCTTATCTAAGGTTTTCATAATAGGAAAACTAGGATATTGTTCAAGTTAAGGCTTGCTCATACTCAGGCATCTACTAAAAGTTGCCTATGTCATAGAGAATGGAAAATAATAGTAAAGGCCTTTCTACCGACATAGGCACGTATCAACCACAATCCTTCTTGTAAGTCTTTAAACTTCTTTGATTGTTCTCAAGGATCCATTTCCAATATGCATGTATTTTCATTGGATTAACTCAAAAACTCTCATGCTTTTACCCAAAAGACAAGGAATTCTTGAGGTAACTTGATTTGAGCCTAGTCATTGGCAGGTTAAGCTTCATCTTCTACTTTTTAAGGCATTGGAACTTAGAAGACTACATGTCGATACTACTTTTGGGAATTTCCTTGAATTTGACTAGCATGCCACATCCATGTTGTTGCGGGGTAAAAATAGCAGGGATGCTCCTTCGACTCCCGTTGACTTGAAAGGGGAAAAAACAAAAGGCTTGGAGGACCCGGGGTGTACTTCGAGGGATCACTCTGATGCCTAAGTAAGAGGAATGCTTTTAGAGAGGCTGAACGCAACAGTAGAATAGTGTTTAGTGACTTACCTTGGCCTTCTCTCCAGATCCCTTCTTATAGGGGCTCGAGTTGACCGTCTGTGGGAACCTGCTTTTAGGAGGCGATCATATCTTACTCTCGACTTTCAACATTCTAGCAATGCCGACCTCACATAATTCTACCTCCATCCCTGCTGCAAAAGAACCATCCCAGTCCATCTAATCCATGCCCGCAGAGTCATTGGGTGTCAGTAGGGAGGAGTTCCTCGCTTTCCAAAGGAAATGAAGGATATGTTCAACCAACTCTTACAACAAAAGAGTCAAGAAGGGCACGTCCTCCACCAATCGCAAGAGAACCCCAGCACAGACAAGCTAACTAACAAACCAGTGGAGAACAAGGAGAAAACCTACCCCAACAAGAAGGTAGAAGATGCAAACAGCGTGGACGTCAACCAACAAAGATCCACGGAGCTCGAAGAAAGAATCAAGAAGATAGATCGTATAAAGAAGATGATGAAAGAGGGCACAACCAAACCCTACTATGGGGAAGCATCCCTAAGGTCCTCGAAGCCGCCATTCAACAAAGAAATCATGGAAGCTCCATTGCTTAGTAGATTCAAGATGCCCACCTTTGAAAGGTACGAAGGTTTGTCTGACCCAATTGATCACCTGGATAATTTTAAAATATTGATGCAGTTGCAAGGGGCTCTAGACGCCATCATGTGTCGAGCTTTTGCAACCACCCTTAAGGGTACTGCCAGAGACTGGTATCGAACTCTTCGACCAGGATCCATTGGTTCCTTCCAAGAGATGGAACAAATGTTCACCAGCCACTTCCTTAGTAGCCGGAGAGTTGCTAAAACAATGGGCCATCTCATGAGTATGGCGCAAGGGGAGCAGGAGACTTTAAAGAACTTCATGCATCGATTCAACACGGCGACCCTAGAAATCCGCAACTTAGACATGGGGGTGGGTTTGGCAGCCTTGACAACAACTCTCCAACCCGGAAGCTTCTTATACTCCCTAGGAAAAAAACCGCCGGTGGATATGGGGGAGCTAATGATCCAAGCAGAGAAATACATCAACTTGGAGGAGATGATGGATACAAGAGGAAGTCGCATAGAGTAGAAAAGGAAAAACAATAGTAGAGAATCAGGAGACTCCTATAGATTAGTAAAAAGGCATGAGACTAGTGCGCTGCACCCGGGCCCAAAGATGAGAGGACAGCACAACAAGTTCTCCACCTACACACCCCTGAATGTACCATGCTCGGAGTTACTGATGCAGATTAGAAAAAAAGACACACAGAATCCATGAACCCACAGAAGATCTCTGACATATGCATAGCCGCGGCTTCCCAAGGACAAACGGTGCCTCGAAAAGACCACATTGCTTCGGACACAACGTTAGAAGGGTGACTATAAATGAGAACGCTTCATCTAACCCACTTCCCAAGGTATGGCACATTTAAAACCTGCATTTATCAATCTTTTTTCAGGACAGAAGGATGTGACGACCCCTCGGAAAAATGGGTAGATGAAACACCTAATAAAGGAGTATGACTCCTAAGGCCAAAAACAGTCCAGTAGATGAGCACGACTCATCAGGCACAAAAGCCCAAATGACAAGCACGACTCGTGAGGCCAAAACAGCCCAGCAGATGAGCACAACTCATCAGGCGGAGAGGCCAAACTGACGAGCACGACTCGTAAGGTCGGAATAACCCTGCAGATGAGCACGGCTCAATAGACACAAAGGCCCAAATGACTAGCACGACTCGTGAGGCCAAAACAGCCCAGCAGATGAGCACGACTTATTAGGCGGAGAGGCTAAACTGACGAGCACGACTCGTAAGGCCGGAACAGCCCTACAGATGAGCACGACTCAATAGACACAAAAGGCCCAAATGACAAGCACTACTCGTAAGGCCAAAATAGCCCAACAGATAAGCTCGGTCGGCCAATTTCCCTCCATGGGACAGGTCGGCCAAATTCCCTTTATGGAATAGGTCGGTCAATTTCCCTCCATGGAACAGGTTGGATAGGTCGGCCAACTTTCCTTCAGGGAGCAGATTAGACAGGTCTGCCAACTTCCCTTCATGCAGCAGGTCAGATAGCTCGGCTAATTTCCCTTAATGAGACAGGTCGGCCAAATTCCTTCATGGAACAGGTCAACCAATTTCTCTCCGTGAACAGGTCGGTCAATTTCCCTCCATGGAATAGGTTGGACAAGTCGGCCAACTTCCCTTCAGGGAGCAGAACAGATAGGTCTGCCAACTTCCCTTCACGGAGCAGATCAAACAGGTCAGCCAACTTCCCTTTATGGAGCAAGTCAAACAGCTCGACCAATTTCCCTCCATGAGACAGGTCGGCCAAATTCCCTTCATGGAACAGGTCGGCCAATTTCTCTCCGTGAACAGGTCGGTCAATTTCCCTCCATGGAACAGGTCGGACAGCTCGACCAACTTCCTTTCAAGGAGCAGATCAGACAGGACTGCCAACTTCCCTTCATGGAGCAGGTCAGACAGGTCGGCCAATTTCCCTCCATGAGACAGGTCGGCCAAATTCCCTTCATGAAATAGGTCGGCCAATTTCTCTCCGTGAATAGGTCGGTCAATTTCCCTCCATGGAGCAGGTCGGACGAAACAGCTCGACCCGAACTGCTCTTTATAACAGCTCGGCAAAATAGCTCGACAAAACAGCTCGGCACGAACAGCTTGGACAAAACAGTTTGGCATGAACAGCTCGGACAAAACAGCTCGGCACGAACAGCTCTTCAAAACAGCTTGGACGAAACAGCTCGGCCCGAACTGCTCAGCAACTCGTTCGGTAAACCATGCAAAAAAAAAAAAAAAAAAAAGAAAGAAAGAAGAAGAAGGAAGTAGGAGCATTATACTTTCTAAGGGGAAAGATGCAGACAAAACAATTATTCAAAAGTCTGTCTAGAAATTTGAAATTGAGAGGGGGGGGGGACAACTGATACGCCCAAAATAATCTAGTCAATGAGGGCAGGTCAACGCCTAACTCGCACCTTCTCCGGGTCTGACATCCTGACGAGAGATCAGCTCCAACCCAATAAAGAGGAGGAGAGATCCACGCCAATGGCTTTAATAGCCGAGTAATAGGTGCCCGCACTTATGGTTGGGGAGTGATTCATGCCCCCGCGCAATAAATTCGAGCCAACTTACGGTCAACTCGAGCCCTTATAAGAAGGGATCTGGAGAGAAGGCCAAGGTAAGTCACTAAACACTATTCTACTATTACGTTCAGCCTCTCTAAAAGCATTTCTCTTACTTAGGCATCGGAGTGATCCCCCGAAGTACGCCCCAGGTCTTCCAAGCCTTTCTTTTCTTCCCCTTTCAAGTCAACGGGAGTCAAAGGAGCATCCCTGCTATTTTTACCCCGCAACACATGTAGACCTCCATGTTCCTTCAAATATGTTTCCCCACCCTTTCCCACTCCTCGTAACCCCTCATTTAGAATCAATTAAAATAAATGTACTTCCAACACCTATAGCTTAAAAATAAGTATTTGTACAAAATGAGTGTTGTTTGGGTACATAATGGAAAAAGTATTGTCCACCTAGGTAGCACCAAATCAAGAAATTATATAGGGGACCTCCCCCTCCACTTGTCCATGTGCCTATTTATTATATGTTAAACATGTGACAAATTAGTTTTACATTCATTAATATCAAACATGTAAAGATAAGGATCTATTTTCAATATGTTTAGAATTTAGGAAACAGGCATACGAACATAGGAGGGAAATGTCTCCTGTATAATTTTTAGCTTCAAATCGGGGACAAAGACATTAATGTCCAATTATTGACACATATCTAGTAACTCACTATGCAATTGACAAGTGGGGAATTGAACATGAGATCTTGTGACCATCAAAACCCATTTTCGCCCTTACTACTTGAGCAAACCCAACTAAACGTTATTTTAAAATATTAGCATAATATAATAATATTTTAATATATCATAACATATTAATCTCAATTAAACAATATCTTCCCCTAACACGCACAAGCAATATGCAAATATTGTCCAATTAAGATTGCATTTTGGATATATATATATATATATATATATATATATATATATATAATACCATGAAAAAGACTTACACTAATAAGGGCAGGTTCACAGAAAACTCCCACGCAAAAAGTTACAAACCAAACACTGTCTTCCTGCATATGCCTGTTCCATTCGTGGAAATAGCTTTAGACAGTCTCAAATCAGCCTACTTTCAACGTAGAAAAAAAGAGCCTCATTGCAGCATCCTCCTGTCATCAACCCAACTCATCCATTTCATTTTTTAAAAGCCCTTTATAAGACAAAAAAGGGCAGGCAGTGGAGGGTCATTTTCCAATTTGAAAGTAACTTTGATTTCTTGTTAATTGGGTACTTGGACAATTTGCATTCCCCCATTATCTTTTTTCAATGTAGAAGATAAAGATTAGGTTATCCCCTCCCTTTCACTTCATTTCTTTTCATTTCAATTCACTTCATGGTGATGATGATGGAGAGAGACTACCATTTTAGCCATAGAGGGATTAGATTAATGTTAATTAATTAATTAGTTAATTAATGCTGATAAAAAAAAATATTTTTTTCTTACTTTGGTGGGTTGATGGTATTTATCAATTTATTAATGCAAAATTTATGAGTCCTATGATAAGGATGTGTGTACGGACAAGTAATTTAGTTTTATTAATTAACAAACCTTGAGGATTAGCTGTTTTGCAAAAAGGTAAATGTATTTTGAAAGGCGTGTTTTTACTGTCAAGGCTAAATTCTCAGTGGAGCCTACATGTGTTATACAGGTTTTCACACGAATGGAATTGGACAACTACGACAATTATGATAATTACTACTTACTAGAATTTCTTCGGTCATTTGGAATTTTTTATAGATAAGTTTGAAAGATGATCCACAATTATAACTAGAGTAGTTCGTTGCAAGCTAATGTTTTGAGCTTTTGAAAATGTGGCATGGGTTAAATAAGTCAATGTATGACGGTTTGGAAGCAATTTTTGGTTACCTTTGGGAAACGACAATGGGAGATGGTGGAAAATTGAACATTATTAATATGTCATTGGCATAAGGTAAAATTTTACCTTTAAAATAGAGTTTGAACTTTGAATACGAGACACCGCGCAGCAGAATGATGAAAACAAGACAAATCAAAAGAAATAAAATGGTTCAACATATATATATATATATATATATTCAAAAAATAGACTATGGAACACACCTGATGTACATGTGCCCTAACTAGTGTTTCTTGGGTCACAAGGATCACACACATTGCAATTAGCCAAAAATGTCGATCGACCTCTGGCGAGCTTTCCAATCTCGATCGCATGAAATGGATAGAAAGAATAATGGCTTCGAGGACTTGGGGTGTACTCTGGGGGGTCACACTGATGCCTAAGTAAATGAGTGCTTTAGAAAGGTTGTAAGTAATAGTAAAATTGGGTTAGAATGATGTATCATTATCTCTCCTCTGAATCTCTATTTATAGTGAAGGAGTTTGACCCTGAGGAGATTCGTCATTATGGTGCCTAGCGTGGATCACTCCGGCCATAATAGGGTGGGCGTTAATTGCTCTTGTCGGGTGGTTGACTTGGGCGGCAACAACGCTCATTAATGCTGAGTTCCCTTTTGACTTATGGTAGGTGATATATTTTGGGTATATCAGTTGCCCCCCCTTAGTTTTGAAATTTTGGAGCTGGTCTCATAAAGTTTGAAATTGTTCTTGTTGGGCTTTTCTGGAGCCTAGTTGTGTTTGATTCAGGTCCCCATCCAAAATAATGTTTCGTGGTTACCCTCGTACATAGCTTGCGAAGTTGGATTTGACGCGTTGTTGGCTCGTCCGAGCCGTTTTACCGAACCAATATTTGCATCAAGCCGCCTTGTCGAGTCGGACCCTTTGGGTTAATGACTCATCCGAGCCAATGATGCATTGTGCGCGGCTTGCCGAGCCAAACCCTTCGGTTTGTCGGCTCATCCGAGCCGATGTGTAATGCCCCGGGCCCTTAATACGACCCTAGAGTACTAGTATACATACATATCCTGTACAAATCCTGATAACATACATAACTACCCGCCCTAAACAAGGACATAAGGGTATTTCATAATGATCTGTACTCATATATATTGCAGAAAATATAAACATTCATATGAATTCTAATAGACATACCAGAGTATCTAACTGTTCTTGACATACATTAACACGTACGTAAAACATAAATTGTATTACATTCCCAAAAAGAAACCCATCCTGGCTAAACAACCCAAAACTCATACAAAACTTACGTCAGCTAACCAGACTCTACGCTCCAAAGTCTTTCTAGAAGACTAGGACCGATTTCCTATAATTCCTGAAATAAAGGTTGTAAGATTGGGATGAGACACTTCTTAGTAAGGAAGAAGATATTACATCAGTGTGTGACTGTATAGTTATATTCTTCTTTGAAAATAGTTACATAGATTGCACATTCTCAATACAATAATGTGTATATAGTACATATATAAATCCTTGATAATATAAAACCGAGCATCATTACAAGTGAGAGTTCTCGAGGTTAGGATAGGGTACAGGCCCATACACTGTACGATCCCTCCGCCCAGTACTCAGACCTGTGACTTTACCTAGTAAAGCTTTTAAATCATGTATATGCATATTTAGAACACCGTCTAACTCGAAACTATCATAACTATGCCAGTAACTCCCCGTGGCAAGGGTTGTGCGATAAGAAAGCACTGATCGAGCCCTGTTCGTGTAGGCATTGTCAGACATCATAACATACTACAGTCCGACTTGGCCATCACCACCTTGATCCCTTTTGACCAGTGGCCCTTCTTACCAAGCCTACTACTAGGTACCCACACTGAAAAATATCTGCGTGTGGTTGCACTGTACCTTTGTTTTGGTAACGATATCGAGCCTACATATATAATATAAGCTTTTTAAGGCTTTATGTACTATTGAGACAAGTTTCAGTCCCACTATCATATATATAATTTACATTAAAACATAATAGCATGTGCAATTCCAATATTTTCACAATCTCATTTATGCATACTTTCATTCATACTGTGGTAAAAATCGGCTCGTAACCTCTCGATTTTACCCTTTTCTTATACTTGGCACAATATCTAACCGCAACCTGTTTTTCGCATTTTCTGATAATCACTTGGAACCTTAGTCCCCATAGTTCATATATGTAGCGCCACGACTTGTTATACGACCCTAGAGTGCTACTACACCTATTTAATACACTTGTCCCTGATGGCATACATATACGACCCGCCCTGAATAGGGACATACGTGTATTTCATACTGATCTACAATTTCATGCACAGCGAAAAACATAAACATCCATATGGAAATCTAAAATACATACCAGAGTTTTCTAACTATATCCTCAAATACATACATTCATTCTTAAAACATAATCAATTCTTACAACCCCAAAAAACGTTCCGAACTAGTCTATAGCATATACAAAATAACTTACGTAAGATAAAGACAAAACTACCCTTTTAGGTTCCTCTAACAACTAGGACCGATGTCTTGTGGGACCTGAAACAAAGGTTGTACGTTGGGGTGAGACACTTCTCAGTAAAGTGGAAGATATTACATCAGTGTGTGACCACATGCATTTATTTCAATTGAAAACAAATACATATAAAGAATATTCTCAATACTGTAATATAGGAGATATATAGACATAAATCCTATGATAAATAGTTTAGCATCATAACAAGCGGGAGTTCCCGAGGTTAGAGTAGGGTACAGGCCCATACTGTAGTGACCCGAAGAATTATGGTATTTAAATAATGAAAGAAGGGGGAAAAGGAAATTGTATTTGGAATATTTAAACAGGGTCTCGTTGACGAACACAAGGAATTCGTCGACGAGAACACAAGAGGGGCTCGTCGACGAGAACACGTGTCTCGTCGACGAGAAGATACCAAGAGGTTATATTCAGCTTTGAATTTCGTCAACGAGTAATAGGTGTTTGTTGACAAACTACCTTCGTGGCCTCATCGATGAAGCCCAGTGTATAAAGAGTTCTAAACTCGGATTTCAATGCAAAACATTCAAAGAACTCAAACTTTCTCTCTCCTCTTCGGCTTCCTTCCCTTCTCTCTAAGTTTCTGGGTCCGTTCTTTGCCGGATTGACGATCCGAAACCGCTATGACACTCTTGGGGAAGTTTTCTTCAAGTCTACTGGAGTGGATCGTTGGTGGGGCTGCCTTGGATTTCATCCCAAATTCAAGGTAAGACTCTTTATTCAATATTCATCTTTCCCATAGTTATAAGAAATGTAGTACACAGAGATATACTGAACTTTTGTTCTGGGAAATGTTGTTTTTAGGATGTTGAACAGGGAAGCTTACGGGTGTAAGACTAAACTTTATAGGGGCTTTTTAGTTGTCAGGTAAGAGAGTAAATTAAAGCAGTTATTTTTCATGAAAATTATTATTACTTATTAGCAAATTAATTTTTAGGAAGCCTCTATTATATATAAGTATGTTGGTAAAAATGCATATTTGGGAAATTATTACTATTATACAGGAAATATGATTTTAGAATGGAAATTATGGTTTTAATCAGCATTGTGTGACATGAATATTATTTTACTCAAATTGTATTATGTTAAGTCAAGTTTACAGGAAAAGTATATTTACAGTTATTTCAAGAATAACAGTGTAATACAGTATATTATGATTTCAAGAATACATGATAAATAATATATTTATTTAGATTAACATGTATGATATGTTCGGTGCAAGGCCGTGATTGATAGTCGGCGCAAGGTTATGGATTATGTATGTTTTCGGCGCAAGACCATCATTATGAATTTAATCGGCGCAAGGTCGCATTTATTTACATTATTACACCATTTAGAAAAATGCTATCAATCTATTTATGTTTAAACAGTATATTATCATGTACTATATGTTATCAGAACCCGAATGATAGTTCAGATCCGTTTCAGGAGCACGGTACTGTAGCTATATATGAAAGTTCAGTTTAGTTCAGTTCAGACTTGTGCTAACTACCCCTACTAGTAGAGGGGGTGGAAGATAGATAGTCGATGTGGCTTTCCGTGTAGAGTTGTAGACGTCCACCTAACAGTCTAGACCAGGGTGTGGTGGGCTCATTGTACTTACAGACATTTTTCACTCGACAGTGGTCGACCAACCATTATTGGGTCTTACCTTCGGGTTGCACAACCCGTCATGGGGAATAATACATGACATCAACTAATTATTCATCCTGGGTAAATTTCAGAATTACTAGTCATATCAGATGATTTTATAAACAATGAAGTACAGTATGATTTAGTAAACTATGAAATTGTACGTTTACCCAGCTATGTTATCAGTGTTTTCAAGCATGCATTATGTACTGTATATTTATTATGGCATCTAAATATTCATGTTGCCACATAACTGTATTTAGTTTATTTCCCTTATTGAGAGGTGTCTCACCCCAGCTTATATCATTTTAGGGAACCTAGAAAGACCGGCGGACCGAGGCCACTACTGAGGTAGTGTTTACCACCTCGCTAGGAGGGTGAGTCTTATGAACTAGGGTCTGTAGGTTTTTGATATTAGATCCTAGATATATCTTTTGATGTTTTGGGGATCGTATATGTGTATTTAAACAGTATACGATGGAATGTAGGTACTCTGGTATATTGTATTTTATGGTTGAGTGTATGAAATTTATATTTGCTGCTGCTTAGGTTTCCGTTGTGTAAGACAGGTGTGTCCCTGTTACACACGAGTTCGGGTTGACCTTATTATATGATTAGTTGTGGTATCAGGGAATTTAATGTGATTAATTATATGATGAGTTAAGCAGGTCGTTACACATACACTATACAATCTCTCCACCCGGTACTCAAACCTATGACTTTGCCCATTTTAGTTTTCAAATCATAAATATGCATATTTAGAACACTGTCCAACTTAGATACAATAATAACAACTGCCAACACAGTACCCCTTGGCCTATGGGTTATGCAATTTACTATAGTCCGATGGGTTCCACATGGTCCATTAATCCACTAGTGGTCACTCCAATATCCAACCAATTATCTTAATACCCACACTGAAAATCATATGTGTGGTTGCACTGTATCCAATATATATAAAGCAACAGAACGGCACTTAACGTTGAGCTTTTTAAGGCTCTCTTATAACTGAGCTTTTTAGGGTTATAATAGTAACAAGTTGCGGTTTCCAAATATCATATATACAATTTACTGTAAAATGAATTAACTTGTTTCACATTCACAAATCACCTATACAATTCCAGTATTTTCACAAACTCATTCAATCGTACTGTGGTATAAGCCAGCACACACCCTCTCAGTTTAACCCATTTTACATATATAGCTCGATATATAACCGGCACCAGTTTTTCACATTTTTTTCACATTGCAAAATGGAACTCCAGTTCCCATAGTTCATACATGTATTTAAACAGATTCACATATTCATTTCATATCATATGTCACACTCGTTTGATCCAAAATCCGCTATATAGTATATAATTCGATAAATGCCATTTAAATGGAAAACAAAGGGGTTCAAGCATCTCCTATGTTAAGATTAAGGAAAATTAAGAAGTTTTGAAAAGTTTGGAGATCATACGCTAAAACCCTCATTTTTACTAAAATCGTAAAATCGAAAAACCGACATTTTTACTTGGTGAGACTTTGCAAATAAGTAGTCAATACGTGCATATGAACATAAGTTAACTTTTTAGTGGTTTAGTTTTCTAAAAATGACTGGTGTAAAAAAATCCCCTTACCTAAATCCCGAAAATAGAAACACGAATGAATCGGTTCAAAACAACAACCCGGGATCCCCGAAACCTAAAAATCGAAGAACAATACTTGACTATAATCTCAACTACTACATAACTACCGAATCAGAAATGAAATCAGATCCTTACCTTGATTTTAGGGACGATCCCGAAAATCTTCAAAACAACGATCTCATCAGCTATAATTGTGGAGTTTCCTCCTCTGATCCCGCAGAAACCCCCGATCGTAGAAAAAGACGATGAACGACGAAGGATCGTAAAGAGAGAGAGAGAGAGAGAGAACTCGCTAGTTCTAGAGAGAAAGAGAGCTTTTTGGTTTTCTTAACCCTTAAGTAATAAAAAATGATATTTATAAAACCTTTGACCGAGTCAAATTCGTCGACGAACCAGCCACTCAGTTCGCGGACAAAGCTCTACCTTCGTCGACGAACCCCATCTGGATATTTTCTTTGGCTCGTTCAAGATTTCTTCATCGACGATGCTCTGAATTTTGACAACGAAGAACTGAAGGAACTTCATTGACGAACATACTGCTTTCGTTGACGAACATATTGCTTTCGTCGACGAACCCTACTATAATTCCCTTTTTACCCTTTTCTTATTTATTTTACGGGTTCAGGTCTCTACAATATACATACATCTCAAATCAGTATAGATTCAATTCATATCATACATCACACTTATTTGGTAAATTATACATTTCATATAAACTAGTTTGTAAAATATCATTTCTGCTGCTATTAAGAGTTTCAAGCATCTCCTACTTTAGTTTTAGTGCAAATAAGGTAGTTTAAGAAATTTAGAGATCATATGCCAAAAACCTCATTTTTGCCAAAATCGTAAAATCATGAAAACCATAAGAATCGACATTTATACCCAGTAAAATTTTGCAAATAAATAGTCAATAAGTACATATGAACATAAGCTACATATCCTATGGTTTTCTTTTTCTAAAAATACTGATGTAAACAAATCCCCTTACCTTTTAACGTAAAAATCGAAAAACGAGCGAATCTATCCAAAACAACGACACGAAAACCTCAAAATCTAAACATCAAAGAACAAAACTTCAATATAATCCTTTTTACTATAGATCTACCGAATCGAAAACAAATTCAAATCCTTACCTCGGTTTTAGGAAAAATCCCAAAAATCCTCAAAACAACGATCTGATCCACTATAACTATAAAGTTTCCTCCCCTAATCCACACAAAAACTTCCGATCGTAGAAACATACGACGAATGGCAAAGGATTGTAGAGAGAGAGAGAGAGAACTTGCCGGTTCTAGAGAGAGAGAGAGCTTTTGGGTTTTCTTACCCCTTAAGCAACAAAAAATGATATTTATAGAGCCTTTGATCGAGTCAAATTTATCGACAGGGTGGCGCCTTCATCGACGAACCACCTGGACTGTTCGTGGACGAAGCTCTTCCTTAGTCGACGAACTCCATTTGGATATTTTCTTAGTTCACTCAGTATTTCCTCGTCGATGGCGAGCTGAATTTCGACGAATATACTAGTTTCATCAACGAACCCTATTGAAATTCCCTTTTTACCCTTTTCTTATTTATTTTCCTTATTTACGGGTTCAGGTCTCTACATTGTTGTGCGTGCGGCTTGCCAAGCCGATTTTGCTAGTGTGTCGGCTCATCCGAGCTGATGTTCCTGTATGATCAACTTGCCAAGCTGGATTCGCTAGCATTTCAGCTCATCCGAGCCTATTTTTCTGTATGGGTGGCTTGCCAAGTCGAATTCGCGGACTTACTGGCTCATCCGAGTCGATTCTTCAATGTGAGCAGCTTGCCGATCTGAAATTGGCGGGTGTCGACTAGTCTGAGCTGGTTTGGAGGCTATCTAGGCTCTCTTGAGCCGATTAGAAGCCTTCATGGCTTTGCCAAGCCGATCTTGTTGGGGCATCGGCTGATCCGAGCAGATGATGCCGAGCAGGTTTTCGTGGGATCGTGCCGAGCTGCTTTTCGTAAGGCATTTGTGTTGAGTAGCTCTTCGTAAGACATTTTCCTGCCAAGCAGCTCTTCTTGAGGCATTTTTTCCTTCCGAGCAACTCTTGATGAGGCATATCTACTAAGTAGCTCTTGGTGAGGAATTTCTACCGAACAGCTCTTCTTGAGGCATTATTGCCGACCTGCCCTTTGTGGGGGCATTCTTGCTGACCTGCCTTTTGTGGGGCATTTTTGCCGACCTACCCTTCATGGTGCTTTCTTACCAACCTGCCTTTCGTGGAGAATTCTTGCCGAACTGCCCTTCGTGGGACATTCTTGTCGACCTACCCCTTCGTGGGGGCATTCTTGCCTACCTTCCCTTCATGGGGCTTTCTTACCGAGCAGCCTTTTGTGGGCCCTTCATGGGGAATTCTTGTCAAACGGTTCTTTTGGCCTTATGAGTGTTGCTCGTTAGTTGGGCCGATTTTGCCTAATGAGTTGTGCTCATTTGTTAGGCATTCTTCTGGCCTCACAAGTGTTGCCTAATGAGTTGTGCTCATTTGTTGGGTAGTCTTCCAGCCTCACAAGCATTGCTCATCAATTGGGCTCATTTTTCCTAATGAGTTGTGCTCCTTTGCTGAGTAGTCTTTTGGTCTCACGAGTGTTGCTCGTCAATTGGGCCGATTTTCTTTTACCTAATGATTTGTACTCATCTTTTGGGCTGAAATCGAGTAGCGTGACAGAGAATGCACTTATAGATATGTACACAAAGTTTGACAATTTAATAGAGGCACACAAAACATTCGAAAATATGACTAACAGAGATGCAATTTTATGAAACATTATCCTTTCTGAGCATGCTAGATTGGGCCAAAGCCCCCTAGGGCATTGGTTCGTGAGACGTTTGGGGGAGTGTAGGACTAGAACTTACTTGTATGTCCTAAGCCCCTAGGGCTGCTCTGCAGCTTGCTACTCTTTTACTTCTTCATTATTTTGGAGGCCTCCCCTGTATCCTTTGAGCTCTTTCTTTTCAAATCAACTCAGTCTCTCCTTGTGTCAATTACTTCTTCCATATTGATATACTTTTGTGCCCAGGCCATTAGTTCCCCCCATGTCGGCTGGAGGCCTTTTCCCCAGGGAGTACAAGAAGTCCCCAGGTTGGAGGGCCGTGGTTAGGGCTGCCAATACTACTCCATGATCCAAGTTGCGAATTTCTAGGGTAGCAGTGACAAAGCGATGTATAAATTTTTTCAATGTTTCCTTTTCTCCTCGGACTAGGTTCAACAAATGAGCTGAGATCTTTGCCATCTTATGGCAGCTGATGAAGTATCCGGCAAATTTCTATTCCATATCAGAGAAGGATTTGATGGATCCGGGCTTCAGGGTTTGGTACCATGCCCTGGAATTCCCTTAAAGGGTGGCGACAAATGCACGACACATGATAGCATCTGGTGTGCCTTTCAACTGCATTAACGCCTTAAAGGTATCCAGGTGATCAACCGGGTCGATCGAGCCTTCATACCTTTCTAAGGTAGGAATTTTGAACTTACTTGGAAACGAGACCTCCATCACTTCTTTGATGAAGGGTGGATCTGAAGACTTCAATGAGGTCTCCCTGCAAGATGAGTTGGAACGAACCTCCTTCATCATCTTTTCTATTTGGTCAATCTTCTTGATTATTTCCTCTAGTTCATTCAATCGTTGTTCATTGATCCCTACGCTGTTCACATCCTTCACCTTTTTTATGGGGTTAGTTTTTCCATCACTCTCCTTCAAGTCTTCCGCTTTCTCCTGTGAGTCAAGATCAACTAGCTGCTGGTGGGGGGTGAGTTCTCCATGACTCTTTTGTTGTAAGAGCATGTTGAACATTTCCTCCATATTCTTCTAGGAGGCTTCCATTCTCCTTTGGAAGATAAGGAATTCCTCTATTGTCACTCTCGAACGATCTCTGGGTGCAGACTGAACAGACTGGAGTGATTGATCACCTGCAACAGGGTCGGACCTAGAACTGGTGTGGTTGCTGCCATGATTCAAGAATCGAGATCGGAGGTAGGATGAACACCTCTCAAAAGCGTTCCCATAGACGGCGCCAACTATTGCAGCCAAAAATGTTGATTGACCTTTGGCGAGCTTTTCAATCTCGATCACCTGAAATGGATAGAAAAAAAAAATGGCTTAGAGGACCCAAGGTGTCTCCGAGGGTGTCTCCGATGCCTACGTAAGGGAGTGCTTTAGAGAGGTTGTAAGCAACAATGAAATTGGGTTAGAATGAGGTACCTTTGCTTCTCCTCTGAATCCCTATTTATAGTGATGAAGTTTGACCCTGAGGAGCTTCATCATTATGATGCCTGGCGTGGATTACTCCAGCCATTATTGGGTGGGCGTTAATTGCTCTCGTTGGGCAGTTGACTTGGGCGGTAACGACCCTCATTAATGTTGGGTTCCCACTTGACTTACGGTAGGTGATATATTTTGGATATATCAAGTCACAAGGATCACACACACTGCAATAAGCAAATGTACAAGACAAAATGGAGACAGATTCCTATGGACCCTATTAAGTCTCATATATGTTTGAACTCTGCGAAAAAAGTATGAGATACTTATTATTGAAGAAAATACAAAATGGAAAATAAGTTTCGATCATCTCGCTCTATAGCTAGGCTTAGTGTTCGCGAGAGAGAGAGAGAGAGAGAGAGAGAGAGAGAGAGAGAGAGATTAATAGTGGATTTGCTTTAACAAATTGCCTAAATTAAGCTTTAGTCCATTAAGTAGTACTAAGTAAAGAGGTCCCTCAAGTGCCTATTCATTAATTCATACACACCAAAAAAACCAAGAGCAAGCAAAGCAATGTAGAACTTAATTTTAACACTGTAACCTACAAATGTGGTTGCACCATCACAATTAATGTAATTAATAGCTAGGTTTAAATATCTTTACCAATCCAAAAAAATAACATTTAGCCTTTAATTTTGTCATCCACATATTATATTGTTACATAATATATATAATATAAATAGTATGAAATTCTATCGTGAACAAAAATAACCTGGTATTTTTCAAACAAGACAAAATTCCTAACAAATTTATACTATGTTCATACTATTTATTTTCGAGGTCGGGATTAAACAGGTTAAGGTTTAGGTTGACCTTTTTATTAATGAATGACTAAAATATAAATCAAAATCCGTCCGTTTAATAAACGGGTCACCCATTTAAAAAATATAATTTATTTATTTTAAAATTTTTTAAAAAATTTCATACAAAAGATATATATATATATATATATTTCAAAAAAAAAAAACACTCCATTTTATTTTTAAACAGGTCATAAATGGGTGACTCGACCAAAACCTGCCTTACTTAGTTAAAAACGGATTGGGTCCGGGTTAATCCATTTATAAACGAGTTAACTTGTATTAAATCAAAATCCAGTTTAAACAGACAGGTCACGGATCACCCATTGAGTTTCAACCCGTTTTGCCACCTTAATCTACCAGTAACTAAAAGAGAAGGAGTTAGTTTCGAGTAACATTTTCCTTATTGTTTTTAAAATATCATCGCCCTTACAAGTTATTATTTTTTAAAATATATAATGATATCCGAAATTTTAGATTCCTTTGGATCAAACACTCAACTAATTTGCTGGGATAATGGGCTTACTCTTTCATCCTATTGTCTAACTAGGGTTTAATCTCAAATGAAAAAATTTAAGTCTCAACTAAGTAACTTATATGCGACAATCTCTTTAGGTACAATTTGTAACCCTTCAATCACAAGATGTCGTATTAGCATTTGGACTTATATAAGTAAGAGGTATTTTTTAACCTAATGATTTGGGTCACATCATTTTGGTGGTCCAAGCATTAATAATATATTTTTTGATTGAAATATTCCAAATCTCACATGGAGGGACCACCTCTTGCAAGGTTTTTTCAGCACGCCTAGGAACACCAAATAATCTTTGAGGGGCCTTACAAATTTTTTATTCAAAATATTTATAAACCATAATATAAATATAATTTATTCAATTTTTATACTATATTAATTACATGTTAATGAATTCAAAAATTTTATTAATGGTATATTAATTATGATTAAATGTAATTTTTACTTTTACTATTTAATTAGAATTAAATAGCATAAACATATTTAATAGCATAAATCAAATGTCAACATGACAAATTAGCATATATATATATATATATATATATATATGTACAAATAATTTAAATTATTTTGCAACTAAAAATATTATTTTTAAAATTAAGACAAACATTCTAAAACAGAATAAAATTCAATAAAAAAATAAGATAAAAAGAAATTTTAATAGCTTATTTTAAATTCTAAATATTGTTAAGATTTTAACCGAAAAAAATTGTCCATGGATTCTATTTATCTCCCACAACATTTAAAAATGGTTTATTTCTATTGCAATTCATTAATGAATTTTTTATGATTAAAAAATTCATTGATTTACCATCATTTTTTGAACACCAATACGTATCTAATTGTTAAAATACTAAAAAAATATTAAGAAAAGGAAAGAAAAAACATCAAGCAATTTAGATTTTCATGTTTGGTTATTAAGAAAAGTGAGAAAGAAAATTAAAAATATATCAAATTTCTGAACAAAATTTTAATTTTACACATCATTAATATTAAATTTTCTTAGTTTTTAGTCATACTATAACAAAATTTCATTTTTTTATAGTATTTAATAAAAGAGGAAAATATAAAGAAAAATGAGTTTGCTTATTATTTTTATATCAAGTAAAATTTTTTATCTAAATAAGATTCAAAAAATTCCGAAACTAACAGAGAAATCGAGCTCGATAAAAATTGCATAAGATGGAATGTTAATTTCTGTAATTGGGTTTTCAAATTAAGGACAAGCAAAGTGATTGAACCCTGCACCTTTAGGACACTTTTTAGGCATAAAGGAACAATAAACTAATAAGTAAACAAAGAATTAAGCAGAAGGTGCTAAAAGACAATGTCATTATTAACTTTGGAGGAGTGATTATGGGGGTGTTGAAAATGAAGTCCATGGAGAGTGATCTTTGGGGAAAATAACAGAGACCCATCATATTGTATAGGCAGCCCCCAACCCTCACGCAATTGGACTTTGATGCAACTTTGTATGCAACCCTTCCAAGGAATACATCAATGATGAGTCCTATAAATTAATTTAGACCCAATAAAGTGCAACCATACTTTCATATATTTATATATGGTCGATTTGGGTCAGTTTCATCGATTAATTTGTCATCTAGGTTTGTTCAAGTAGCGAGGAGAAGTTGAATGTTGGTGAGTTAAAGGTTTAAGATTCGATTTCTCACTTATGATTTGTCCGATGAATTACCAGGGATTCATTAATGGGCGGTCACGATGTTTTTATTTTCTTGGTTTGGTGTCGTCTGGATGAGTTCGAAGGGGTTGCCCGTATTGGGGTTTTAGGTCATCAAAAAAAAAAAAATTAAACTTAAATTTTACGGTTCAAGGAATCATAAATTATGACTAAAATTGAATCAAAATTTTAGGATTTAAAGAATTATAAATTATATCCCAATTTGGATAAGCTAAATTAACTATGAGGTGTTCAAATGCGTCATTGATTGTTAGGATTGGTTTCAATTTAAAAGATTTGTATTAAAAAGATACAAAATAAAGGATTTATTTAGCTGATATTTATGTCATATTTACATGATCACAATCTGCACCACTATTTAAAAAGATGATTGATTTTTTTATCAAATAATAGTCAAAATATTTTCATTTTTTATTTTAAATGTATTTTTAAATTTTTGAATAGTCACCGAAATGACAATTTTTTTAGTTTTTCAAAAATCGTTTAAGAAATTATAAATATGTAAAATAATAAAAAATATTTTCAACTTTTCTATAAAATTTTTTAAAAATATATAAGAGAAAAATGACATTTTTATAATTATTTGAGAAATTTAAAATAAGAAAACAAATTTATGAGTGAATAGAACCAAAAAAAATTGAAAAATAAGCCGAATTTTTGTAAGTTTTTTATCATTAAAAAAATTTATTTTATAAAATATTGTCAAAAAAAAAAAAAAAAGTGTGACTCAATATGAGTAGTGAGTTATGAAACAAAAGTTGGGAAAAAGTTAAAAATTGGGAACCAAATTGACATTTAAAATACCTAAGGAGCCGAATACTTGAAATAAAAACCAAAGGAGTAAGTGTATGAAAATCAATAGTAAAAGAAAAGGGCAAAGTGCAATATTCTTTTAGTCAAAACAAGAAAAAAAATATTTTCTAATTTTTTATGCAAGTAATAAAAATTTTTAAAATAATATAGCTCTTTTTACTCATTCCGAACATTATCATGAAAAAGAACATCAATTTTTTCAACTCAAGGCATCATTAATTTTCAAAATTCAATTAAACCCATTTAAAATTGAATTAATTTAGTATATGTGTTTGTCAATTTTAGCCAACGAATGGCCCAATACGATTTGCTCAAGTGGTAAAAGTGAAGTTGAGTTTTGATGATCCTAAGATACCTAGTGCGCTTTCTCACTTGTATTTGTCTGATAGTAAATTATTAAAGCCGTGTTAATTAGTAGATGGTAAAGTTTTTATCCCTTTACTTTGGTACCATATGAATGGTCCAAAAGGGTTAAAATTTCAGATCACAAAAATAAAAAAGAATTTTTTTATTTTTTTATTTTTATTTTTTTAAAGCCCATGGTGCACGCCTAGAGGGTCCAATGATGGAACCAAGCTTGACTTTTCCTCACACTTGACGCTTCTAAAGTGCAAAATCTTGGCATTAGCTGGTTAAGGTCAAATGTGAGTTGGTCCAATGATTTGATCCATGCCACCTAAGTTTATTATTGTTTTTTTTTTATTGAGCCTTTTCCCCTCTATGTGGGGTTCCCAAAGTGATGCACTCGCATCCAAGCATCCAATTTTCCAAAAAGTCTTTTGCTTTGTGAGACAAAGAGAGAGCCTACAAGCCTCCTCAATCCAATGAAACTAGAGGGTGAAAGTAGCTAGTGTTGATTGATGCCCACATTGATTTTTAATTAATTGTTCATCAATACTAATTAATAATAATTATTGATAATCTAAGTGATTTATTAATTGACCTGATTGATTCTTATTTATGAAATCACTATCATTATAATGATGCTTAGACTAATATTTGTGATAATAAACTACAATTTTATTCAAATCATAATTAAAAGATAATTTGTGACGTATGAGCTTGAAAAGACTACGTTTACTAGTAAAGTTTTTTTTTTTTTTAATTAACGTTATGCTTTTGATTCTCTAGCAGAACATATGGTAAAGGGCTAGCTTGGATTAGGGTAAACTTTTTTGACTAAACTTTTTAATACCATTGATTTGTGGTTTCTAGGCATTTGGTTTTTTTTTTTTTGACTATTTGATTATCTAGAAATTTTACGTTGCCAACTTTTATACATCCTATATGTCCCTATGATTGTGATCTCGATCTAAAGGCACAGTTTGTAATATTAACATAAATATTCTCCATTGACCTCATTTAGAGATAGAATTTGCTACAATTGTACCAGAACTTTTCTCTCTCTAAAAAATGGTCTACCGTATCTTGCATCTCCGACCTCTTTTGTCAAATTACTTTGTTGAACTATTATCAATATTATCACTGGAACTCGAGCTTTGCTTCTATAGTTCATCTCTTAACTCCCAAAAGAGAAATATAGGCTTCGATTCCTCTAATGAGAGGGTCGGTGATGTGGAGGCACAAATTATCTGTAATAAATTGACACCCTAGGGTGTAACCTAAAATACTGAAAGAGGAATTGATGAAGAGTTTGTAACCCCAAAGTAAAAGGGGTCAGTAAAGGCACATAACGATCTTGTAACTCTTTTGGATTAAGTATATCAAGAATTAAACATCAAGAGGATTTTACTACTATAAAAGGGAATTTCCGAAGGAGGTAAGACATCTCGCAACTATACAACCTATGTAAGGAAGTCGTTCTTTCTTATCATTCTAGTCTGACTAAAGCATTAGATAGATCCTCCACCCCGGGTCCTCTCAGTTATTCTTACTCTCTTTGCAAGAAATCATGGTCACGATCAAGCTCAATAGATTTTAGTAGCAACGAATGGATTTAGGGGGCGTAAATTAAGTGTTAAATACTGAATACTGAATTCAAATCTAATTTTGTGAATCAGTTCTAAATTTAACTTAATTTGGTCACTAAATTTAAAATTTGAATTATTTTAACTATTTGGTATTTAATATTTGAACATGTGTTATTTTTTAATTTTAACCTTCTCAATACTCAAGAGTATAAATATTTGATAAAATTAATGACCAATTACATATGCTAAAGTTTTTAATTTAATATTAATAATATTTTCTTGCCATATATTTAATTAATGGCTATAAATAAAAATAAAATAATTTATTAATTTGTTATTTTTATTTTAATCATATAGGTATTGAATTTTTTTTTGTCATTTTCACTTTTTATAAAGGATACAATTAGAAAAGAGACGTCTAAATTTGAATCACATACATTTCCATGTCTAATTAATAATCATATAAAAATATATTTGTTTAACAAAATAGTCACCAAAAGTATATTTGCTTTTGATATTACTTATGAAAAAGCAAAACGATAAATTAATAAAAAAGAAACCTTGACCGTGTACATTGAAACTTTTTGTTTTGTACACTAAGAAAGATTGACTCCGCACAGAGATATATACTCGGGACACCGTTGAATATAAATTTCCGAAAAAATTAATTTGTTACTCTAAAAATTAATACAATAATTTTTTTTTCAAGAAACATAAATAAGAATGCTCAATAGGGCAAGTCACTTTCATGTTACATCTATCCAACTTTAATCAACTCATCACTTTATATAAATATTATTCCTCAGGATATTCTTGTAATGCCAAGAATCCTCAATGGTGAATGCAAAGAACAATTAATTATGTGATGCTAGTGGGGGACTTGCGTGTAAAAAGTTAGGACCAGTGGAGGCTCCACTGAAATTTAAAGAAAAAGTTGGGATTTTTAGGTAAATTAAAAAGTTATTTAACGAAATTAATTGGACTGGGCAAAAAAAAAAAAAAAAGAGGTCTTGGGATTTTATTATTGACATTAAATCCTTTTTATTATTAAAAATTATATTAAAATTTAAAGTTTACTATTTTTATTGACAAAACATGTTAAAAGATCAACAATTAATTAATTTAAATGAATTATTAATTAATTAAATTAATATTCATACAAAGTCAGGTTTTTGTCCGTCAATGACAAACATGTTAAATCAATACTTTCTATAATGATCTTGAACTAACTAGTTGGGAATTATATGTTTGATCCATTGGTTTCATGATTTTGTCTTATAAAAAGTGTTTTGTAAGATTAAAGCCTTAACCATCCTTATAGTACATATCTTATGTAAGATCATGATAGACTCTTTTGTTGTATATTTGAAAGAGGTTGACCTCCTTGCTTCTCTCATGGTACAATCCTCTTAACTAAACCCCTTTTCTCCTTTATCCTCGATCCACAAAGACAAAATGTAAGATTGGTGCCAACAGTTCATCACATAAGAAATGACTCCCTGAGCCAGGATCAGAGCTTTGATAAGCTTGTAAAAATGACTTACACCTCTATGTAGTATTAGTTCATTAGACAATACATTTGAGATGACTTTAATTCCAAATTTAATGATCTCAGCCTAACTCCATTGAGGTATTTGTCCATTTAAATCCATTGGTCTCATCTATTTATGTTATAAAAAACATCTCATATGGTTGATGCCTAAAAGTCATTCCTATATGGGGATCATGACACTGGTTGAATTGTAAGCTTGGTATCGATGAAGTCGCCAACCACTATTGGCGAATTCTTGAAGAGTAAGATAATAACAAAAGACTTATTATGACTCTCGCTCGTTGAATAATAGACTTACTCCTAATTAGCAGTTTAGCACTATAAATATTACTTGTCTTACCTTATTTGAGGATCCTTTTGAAACTCTCTTTTGTCACAAAGACTTTATTTCTTTAAATCATTGTCATCCTCTTACCATAACTTGACATCAGGGTATAAATTTTCAAAGTAACCTCTACGTGAAAAAAAAATTTATAATTATTTTATTACACCATTAATTAAGTCATATTTTAAAGAGTGCAACCAATTCTCCGATCATTAATAATTAAAACTTATGTAAATTAAATCTCAAAATATAATTAACTATAAATGGGGCCCTGTGCGAGGGGGGCAGCAATCAGGTGCTATTCAGTACCATCAACGCGAATCTATCGGGGCCCACATGCTCCCATCTGATCAGTCATCGGGGAAATATTAGTTGATCACGGAAGCTTCGTCCGTAACTGCCAACTCTCATTGGTTGATGGCAGTTTTTATAGGTGAAACTGCAGTGACTTTATCATTCTGATACTGCCAAGGACAGGCTGTTACTTGCCCAATACGGATCCGTACGTACCGTGATTTCCTTTATGACGATTCTGCCCCTGACGGCTTATCCTTTCGACTCCCTCTTGAACGCAGTTTGGTCCTCAGAACGGTCGGGGCATTTACGGCAAAAGGGGAAATGGTCCATCGAAAATAACGTCACCGGGGCAACTTGGAGGGGGACCGGCGGCGAAAGTAGAGCCGAGAAAACGACGTCGTCTGCTATATACTGAACATATTTATTTCCATTCCCGAACATGTTTTTCTTTTTTCTGATGCTGTTGGGAGAATGGATAAAAAGGAGGGGAAAAAAAATAAAAGAAAAGGAAAAGATAAGAAATGAAAAGGATTGTGTTTTCCTTTTTCTGCTATTATTCGGATAAAATAAAATAAAAATTTAAAGAAAAATAGTAATTAATTAACGAATTTATTGATCTAATTTTTTTAAGAAAATAAAAATTTTAAAAATGTTTTCTCCTCCTTAATTTTTAAGTAAAAAATAAAGGAACATCTTGCTATCAAAATATTTTTCATTTGCATTTTCATTTTTAAAATAAACACAAAATCTAATTTAATTTCTAGTTTTATAACACTTGTATGGAAAATTTAAAATAATTAAAAAACTTTGAAAATTTTTATACAGATATTAGAAATCTAGAAAATAATATGTCGTATTTTTAATATTTGTGAAAATAAAACCCAAAAAATAAACCAATTTTCACAACAAATGTACCTTTTGTAAAAATAAATTTTTATATATTTTATAAAAACTATATATTTCATATTTTTTTTCTTTCTCTTGGTCCCAAATTTTGAGATGAGAGAGAGAGAGAGAGAGAGAGAGAGAGAGAGAGAGAGAGAGAGAGAGAGAGAGAGAGAGAGAGAGAGAGAGGGATCAGCCAACAGTGAGACCGACAAAACACAGAGAGGATCTAAAGGAAATATATGGTAAGAAAGACATCACGCATGTCTTCCCCACACCCATGCCAAGTGGCTCCCTACCCTCTTGCCCTTTAAATAAATAAATAAATTCATATTTATATACCATTTGAAGAATTTTTAATGGACCAATTAATTAATTAATTAATAGTGAATTTATTTTTTTTATGACCCGAAACTCCAACTCAGGTAACCCCTTCAGATTCACTCAAACGGCACCAAACCGAAAGATGAAAATATTAACGTCTACCTATTGATTCATAGGCGCCAATGGCGTACTATATCGCTTTAATGACAAACTTGACTTATTTTTATTTTTGGTGGTAAATATATCTTATTTTGAGTATATTATTACAAATTAAATTAAATTATTCGTATTATCGTTCATTCAAAATTTAAATATATGATAATTGATGGTTATAAGCATAATTTTTAAATTTAAATTCAATGAGACCTCAATTTTAATTAAAATAACTATCTTATGTAAGCCTATCTTTATTAAGTATTAATTATGTTTACCTTGTTTGTTAGCTCGACTTATTTATTAATTTGAAATGGCCTTTGATCGAGTTGAGTTTGAGTTAAACTCAATCTGTCAAATTGTTCTCAAGCTTAACTCGTTTATAATATGAAACAAACTTTAGTTGAGTAAAACTTGAGTTATATATATATATATATACTATACAAGCAAAACTTAAACATTACACTTGAAACTGTAATTGCGCTCCAACTCTCTTCCAAGCAATCGACCTCGAACTCTCTTTCAAGCAATCGACCTAACTCGAGTTGGCCAAAGCTCACTAGCTCAGCTCAGCTTGGCTTAACTTGTCTAGAGCCCTTCTTGAAATTCAACCTATGGATCTGGATTTGTGTGGATTTCGACAAAATATAATTTAAAATTGTGTTGATTAGTTTCATCCAAATTTACATATATTCAAATCTAAAACCCTAAAACCATACTTTCAAAGACAATCTATAATAATATTTTTCAAAGTTTGATATAGACTTTAAATTTTTTTTTAAAAAAATTATATCTAGGCACAAGTTTTCATTTTCTATTTTTTGATAAATATTTTTTTTTCCTTTTGATCAACTAGGAGGGTTTATCAGGATAGAGATATAAAAAAAGGTTGGTTGAGATTTTATTTTTTTTCTAAAAAAAGGTGGGATTTTTTCAGTTGTTCGATAGTCAACAAACGTAGATTTGATTTGTTTATTTCAATAATCATTTTTCTTTCTATCCCCAATCATCCACTTCCCTTTTTGTTGATAATGCGAATAGCTAGATAATGTAACATTATAAAAATTATTATACAAAGAGTTAATTTTCTCATATGGTAGTCCAGCTTAAGGGCAATCCCTCAAGACATTATTTCGAATAATTTTTATTCAATTTTTCATGAATCAAACTTAAACCTAAGTGAACATCGGGAGATAATTTTACTTGAAATATTAGAAAATATCGATTCATTTATACCGAAACTAGCCGTTATTCCGAAGAAAAAAAAAATCTAGCTAAGGTGAGGAATGATTGAAGACAAAGGTAGCCCATAAATTATTGGGACAGAGGGTAACCTAGGGCATGCCCATAGAAAATATCCGATTGAAAAACATCAAGGCCACAATAAAATGAAATAAAAAAGATAGAGAGAAGAAAGAAACAAGAGCAAGGCCCCCATTTTTAATTAAAAGAATAGTTCTTAGGAAACAATGCAGCAGAGGTAGGCTTGTGGAGTGTAGAGGGCATGGGAGCAGAGGCTGGACACTATGATTATTGTCATCATCCTCGAGAGATTCTTCAGGTGAAATTTTGTTTCAGCAGAAAAATAAATACCCCTTGAAGCTAGTGAAAAACTAATTAAGACTATTCATTTCCCATGCTCTGCCTTTCCCCTGATTCTTGGCATGATAGCCTGGAAGACAAAGTGAGATCTTTGTTTAATTTTTTAGGTAAATTGCAGAATGTTCCTGAAATTTTTAGTATTATATTAACAATCATCAATCTTGAAATAGGTTTGTCAGCTTCAATTGGTATATTCTTAACCACGTTTGTTATTGTTTGAGTGATTTAATAATATAATATTGTATTTTGAAAGCGTTCATCTTTTTTTTTTTTTTCATATAGTAGCGTATCTCGTGTTCTATATTTTCCTTTCATTCTCTTAATATTTGAACCTAAAACTGAAAAACAGTCTTTGGAATTTGAAATTTCATACGAGATTTTTTTTTTTTTTTTTTCAAAGATGTACCCATAGGGGTAGGCTCATAACCCTGTGCCCAATGAGTGTTTTGCTCTTATAAAAAAGCTCTACTGCTTGTGCTTGTCAGCATTTTACAAAAATAAAACATAAAATAGTTTAATGTGTCACACTGTCACTCCTAACTCTATTTCTCGATTTATATGAAGAATTAAATCCCGACTTTCCGTTTGAAACTCATAAAACAAATCGATGCATCCGTGGCAAATTTAAAACCGAACAGGTGTATCATTTTCAATATGATAATCAGTTACTAATATTATAAAAGAAGATGGAAAGAACAGCTAGTTGATAAAAGAGGGGAAACAAAAGAGATTCACACCAAACACCCTGCATCATGCAATGGCTTGAGTCTCAAACACAAACACAAAACCCTAGAGAGAGAGAGAGAAACAAAACCCTAGTGTGTGTGTGTGTGTGTGTGTGTGAGAGAGAGAGAGAGAGAGAGAGAGAGAGAGAGAGGGGTGGAGGGGTTCATGCAATGATGCATGGGGTGGTTTATGGTTTTCCTTCAGTTTGTCTGATCAAAAAAGGTGAGATAGCTTTAACTGTTTGCTTTTAAGCGTGGTAGCTTTTTACATAGTTGCGGGGGTTGGGGGAATTGAGTACGAAAGGGTACTTATTAGTCATCACTTGCCCTAGGCCCTAACCAACCTCACTTCCTTAATGAGCCCCCACCCCCGTGGCCCATATGGCCCACGGCCCAGGCCCACCACTGCCATTTCCCAATTCAATGCTCTGCTCGAACCCCACACAGAGTCCTACGCATGCACATGCAGCCTTTTCACTTTGCCCTCTAGCCATTATTACTTCCTCCCCACCCACTACAACTGCCTAAATATTAATGCAGTTTAGGGTTTACACTCTTAGCAAAACAAAGCCCTTTTTCTTCCTTTGATTTGAAGTCTTTTTGGTTAGTCAAAGAAAGCAATTAATTAGAGCAAGACATTAGGGTTGGCTCAATTAACATGATGGTTACCTAATGTACGATCTAATGATTTTGGGGTAACATCGTTATTTTTTTTTCTATTTTCATTTTAGATTCATTTGATTTCAAAATTAAATAAAAGTATTACTTTTGATCGCTGTAAGTTAGGTGTAGCTCTTATAAAGATAAGATAATGGAGAGATGACTCTAATCGTATGGACACTTGCAACTTAGGCCACATAATGCGCCAATAAGGAAGAGTAAGTTAGTTACTGTGGGAGGTAGTAGAAGGGATAAAGGTAGATCTAAGATAACTTGAGAGAAGATAGTAAGGATTTAAAATCCCTGAATCTGTCAAAAGAAATTGTCCATGATCACATAAATTGGTAGAAAAAGATTCATATAAGCTACCCCACCTAGTGGAACTTAAGGCTTGGTTTTGTTGTTGTTATTATTACTTTTGGTATAGAATTTGATTGATGCTACAATTGGGAATATGAATTTAAGTGAATTCTTATATTTTCATAAATAATCATAGCATCGACAAGTTGAGAATTAATTTATTATTATTAATGTATCATTATTTTTAGAAAAATGTACTTTAGGGTTTTGATTATTGAGTTTTTAAAAGATTTATAATTGAATTGCTATATTCTCTTTTTCTAGTTTTATTAGGACTTGTTTGGATAAAGGATTTTAATTGGGGAAAAAAAAAATAAGAAGAAAATTCATTTTCAACTATATTTTCTTTTTATATCAAATATTAGTAAAAATAAAAATAATTCTAATATGATTAAAAAAATTAACAAAAATCAAATGCTAAGATATGTAAAATTAAAATTTTGTTCATTGATTTAATATATATTTTATTTTTTTTTCACTTTTCTTGAGAACCAAACATTAAAAAGCCAAATTTTTTTTATTTTATTTTCCTTTCCATATTTTTGAAGTTCCAAACAAACCGTTACTATACAAAGAATCATTACATTTGAGTTTGATTATTAAAATTTATAATTTTTTTCATCTTGGCCATTGTAATTTTTTTTTTTCTATTGTCAATTGTCATACATTTAAATCATTACCAATTCAGTCCAAGAATAAAATTGACATTGATTTCCATTGATTTAAAAGATACAATAATTACATTAGGGAAAAAATAGTATGCCCCCCAAAAAAAAAAAAAAATTTAATGCCTAAAAGTGTCATTCCCTTTTTTGGTATTCCCTGTTGATATGATTGCAGCTTGCTTGCACAAAAATTTTAAAAAAACAAAAATAAAACTTTGTTTACTAAAAGTACATTTAATTCATTTTTTTGGGTTCTTCCAATTGACATGATTGCAGCCTTGCATAATCATATCTATATCAGAGTAAAAAAGGCGGACTCGTAGAAATTGAACAACTATAATGATACTACTTCAACTGAAATCGAATCAACTCAAATGGAATGAAATCAAATGATTTTATGCTCTTTATTCAATTTTTTATTCCATTTTTAGGAAGTCCAGCCAATCAATTTACTACTAAATTAGTTCTCAGTTAAAAGAGTTTAAGAACATAATAAATAAAAATAAAACAACTGTCAATTTATTCATTGAATATTAAATATTCCAAACTAGTTTTTGAGCAACCGTACATTTTGTACTTGCATATCCTACAATTTCTGACAAGCCCCATGCCCATTGCTCATGTGTTCTATCTTCTCTCTGTTGTTTCAAATGTTCTCCAATTTGATTTTACTTCTGTAATCTTAAGTTCTACTGTTCAAGTCATGCGCAGATCTAAACTCAGAGAGGGAAAAAGACAGATGTAAACTGAAACCAGGCAGCAAATCTTTTCTAATTTGATTTTACTTCTTAACTTCAACTGTTCAAGCCATGCACAGATCTATCTTCTGAGGGAGAGAGAGAGATGTAAACTGAAGCAGGCAGCAAATTGACTACCCTTTTGCTTAATTTCATTGAAATGAAGTGCTGCTCTCACTGGGCACCCAACAAGGCACCTCTGTGGCGAAAATCTCTCAAGCTTTATACAAATCTAACCCAGATGGAGATCTTGGGTTTTGGGTTAGAGCAAAAGTCATTTGACAGAAAAACCCCACAAGGGTTTAAGGAAAAAAAATGAACATAATCAAAGAAGAAATGACAATGGATTGATCGAAGAAAGATGTTTAAAAAAAGAGAAGCAATGGTTTCTGCTCCATCTTGGCCATCTTCCTCTTCCAGTTAACACAAACCCATCACAGCCACGCTGTTTCATCTGATCAGCATGGATGTTAGAGACTGGAAAACAACTTCTTCACAGGGAATTGTGAGACCCATGTCGTGATCGAACCCGAACTCCTCTTCGGCTCGCCGGAGAAGGCACTGGAACTCAGGATGGCTCAGGAGGGAGATTGGGACGATGTATCTGGTCCTGTTTTCACCAACATAAACAGCAAAATGGCCTTTTGGGACGTCCACTGGGAGCACTTCTTCATCATACCCGTGCTTATTCTTTCCCAGGCTTGAGCATCTCTTAAGGATTTGCTTGAGGACTGCGGTTTGAGGGAGCTTGTTTGATTTTCCAAGAGCCATTTGGGAATTGGGGTTGAAAATTTTGTGGGCTGAAGCGAAAGGAACAAAGGTAGAGTAGTACAGATGTGTGAGAAAGAAGAAAAGAGAAGAGGTGGTGCTGGAAGGATAGTGGGGGGATAGGGGTATTTATGAAGAAGCTAGAGAGAGAGAGAGAGAGAGAGAGAGTGGGAGAGGGTCATGTGGAGTGTGGGGCGAAGGACAGACCATGGGTGTTTTGGTGTGTGTATAGGTGCAAGGACATGGTGGGAGCCAAGCCCATCGGGGCTTCTCTTCCATGTTAGGCCTTCAAATGACAACATGGACCCTTTCTCTCTCTCTCTCTCTCTCTCATGAGTCATGAATAGCTCTACATCTCAAGGATTATTATTTTCCCTTTCAACTTCTCTTGGTCCTTGTCCTTTTTTTCTTTTTGGGTTAGTTTCCTTGATCTCTCTTCTTTGTAAAAGTTCCCTTCACATTATTCACTAAACAAGTTCTACCACCACAAGTGCATCAGTCATTGAATGCATTAGGCACAACATTTTCCCTCTGCACTGATGTGAAATACCTAGTTTTCACAGCACTGTAAGTCTGTAACTCTGCTGGCAATATCCCAAGGCAATTTCCCAGTTCACATTTTCCCATATACAAAAGCTTTGATTCCTAGACTATGACCTGTGGTTTTATTTAACTATCTAAATAAGACACACATACCCTCTGTCCCTCTGCCCTCTCTCTCTCTCTCTCTCTCTCTCTCTGAAATCACGGATCATGTAGTAATAACAGTACTGAACGGTACTGGCATGGACTCTTTGGAATTTTCTCATTGTTGGACTCGTGATTCTTAAAACCAGCCATAGATAAATTGAAAAAAGAAACAGTTCCCACAGACTGCAGATATAAAAAAAACAGTGTCAATCTATAAGATTTTGACCGATGCGTAGATCTACTGCTAGCTCTGCACATTTTGACCCGCTCTCCCTCCCATTTCTTACCTTTATGACTTTACCTTTAAAAAGGTCACACTGCACGAGGGAGATCCTAAGAAATAGTGCATTTTTATTTTATTTCTCTCTCTACTCGTAGGACTCCTTGGTACCTCTGCATTCCCTTGCATCCTACTTCAAGGAGATAATCTTCTTTATTCCACAGTCTAGGCACTTACTTCACAAGCATTTAAAGTGGTATTTGTCCCTCATCTCATCTCTATGCTTCTATACATCAATGGTCATGCATATTAACGGCTGTGATTAAATCAGAGAAACAGAGGCCCACCAGGCCACCGCCACCACTCCATGAGAATACAATTCATGGTAACCGCAAAAACTGCTAATGAATAAAGTTCAATGTGTTTTCTTTTTTATTGGGTGTATTCTTACGCAGCATATTCAACAATTGAAGAACTTGGGTGTGTCTCTTGTTTTTTGGATTTCATTTTTCTTCAGTTTTTTTCTCAAACTGCAATCTGGTTTCCTACTCAGCTGTGATTTCCATTAAAAGGGGAGAAGTATATTCTAAGTATCATATTCAACAATTTAAGCATGGGTTTTTCTTATAATTTGGGTTTTATTTTTCCTTTCAGTTCTTTTGTTGGCATAAAGTGCAATTTACACTTCTCACAGTGCTGTGTTTGCCAGTAAAGTAAGAGAGTTTGTCTCTACAATGTGGGGTATTCTCCCATGTGGTGGTCCTGGTGGAAGCCCCACAACCAAGTGGGAGAGTCCTAAAGCAGACAACCCCATTTCAAATAAGCACCACACATATCTCCCTACCCTAGTTCTGTACCAAAAGTTACTTCCCCATCTTACAAAGCCCAGAAAGCGATTTGCAAAAGCTAGATCAAATGCCTGATACGGCACTGTCCGGTATTTCTGTCTTCACTTTTTGTTTTTCTCAACCCCAAAACGTCCATAACAATACCCAGATCACTACAAGCTCATATCCCTGCATAAAAACACATTAGGATTGCCTTACTAGTGGATGTCAAGAGTTCACACTAGCATTAGAGAACACGTTCAAATCTAACTTACTCTGTTCTCCCCTAGTTCTACCAAACTCCACAACAATACCCATTTGTGCTAAAAAAATATTCATAAACCTGGCAAGTCCCAAAAGGTGAACAGAATAGACTTAAAATTAGCGTGGTGAGAGAGGTAACTACTAACTATAAGCTAGATTTGAAGATCATGTCTGGAAAAATACCATGGGTCATCATTGAGAGAAGTTGAGCTCATGTTCTGTGAATGAGAATGAATGAGGATAAAAACAGAACAGGAGGGGAGGGAGGCCCACATTTCACGAACATGCGGTTAGCATTAGAACTAATGAGCAAAGGCATTTTCTCTGAAGTTGATAGCGACCCAGCTTCACTCAGCACATGAAGGCCATGTTACTCCTGCCCCAAACCCTCCCTTAAAGACAACATAGTAATGCCCTCTGAGATCATCCCAACTACTTGAAACGGCTTTTGCTTATCCAACCATATATCCCTCAACCTGTAACCCCCCCATGGGAATCTTTGATGAGAGCCAGGTGAGGTGATGCATGTCTTTTCACTATTTACCGCACCTAATAGTTTCAGGGCAGTTATTTTTGTCCTCTGTGCCTCATTTGGTTGGTCAGAGCAGGAGAAAAGAGAAGAAAAAATAAAAGAACAATTATTTTTTCCAGTTCCTTCCTGAGGTTGACATTGAATGAATAGGGAAGAAAAAGGGTAGCTTTTCTTCTATACTCAACCAGGGACTAATGGAGAGAAATCACTTCAAAAGACTGGAATGCATTAGTTTTCTTCTCTCTGGGATCCAAAAGAGATGCAAAGAAACTACTTAAAAGACTGAAATACCTCAGAAAAATGTAAAAAATGACTTGTATGGTGTGTTATTGAAAATGATAATCAACCTTTGTTTTCTTTCCACTTCGTAACGAATTACCAATATCAGCTTCCTCCAAAAATTATGCCAAGAAAGAAATCCTAGGGATTCAAGAATACTTAGGGAAGATAACACTATTTGTATTTACATAATGCAAAGCCACAGAAACCAAATGAGAGAATTCATGCTCACAAACATGATGATGCAAAGATAGATGATCAGATATTACATAAAGGGTTTCAACTTTCAAGATACCCAAACAACCAAAACACATGGTTGAGAGAACATTATCACTAAGTTGAAACATTCAGGATTAAAAGTCAAGATAGAAGATAAGCATAATGCATTTGTAGTGAAAATACGATAATTCCTCTGGCCCCATTTCAACCAAAAAATAAAAGGAATATTGAAATTTAAAATAGGAATTCATACCTGTACGTCCCAAACGAAAACAAGAGTGCCCAGGGAATTCTATTGAAACATATGATAGCACATGCAGGACCCATATGAAAGCCAGGGATGGTGACCCCATTCCCATTTACCACCTACACACCAAGCATCAAAAAGGACTAGCAAAGGACATACCTGAGAATGGCATCCCCAGTTTTATTTACGTGTACTGTGTGATTTGTAAAGAAAATTTGACGTGAGGGCTCATGTGCCCTTAAAATTTGACAATGACACAACATTAGAAACCATATTCAACAGTTCCTGTGTTAGGTAGCTTATCTATTATGGTATAATGTATGAAAGTGAAGATAAAAGAATTTTGAAGCAAGCTCCAGCATATTCCAGACAAGGAAAAGCTTTAGTATGTATCACCGAACAAATACATGATGTCAAAGTTATGATGATCAACATCATGAAAACAACAAGCACTCAAACATGGATGAAAGTGTAAAGAGATACACCATGCCCGTACGTTATAGAAATGATGATACAGTTGATGTTTTAAAGTTGTATCCGTTAATGTTGGGACATAGCTTAACCAAAAGTCATTCCAATTACATAGTCCCAATGTTTTGCTCTGTCTGAACTTTTAAAAGAAGTCTTGCGTCGAAGGAATCAACACCATCATTCAAACAAGTTACACTGCCAGTCAGGCCTTTTTAGCAAACAAACTAATCATGGAATTCAACACCTCAGCATGAGGGCAAAGTTCATCCACACAAAAAGAGAAGGAAATCTACTTCTCCTTGCTGCAAGTAATAGTTCAATTGCATGCATTGGGGTCAAAATCATCTGCCACAATTTCTAAACACAATTATTATTTTTTTCAGTTCTTCCAATCAAATCAACATTAAAGAGTAAGAAGCAGATAGATAATTTTCACCACTTTTTTTCTTTCGAAAAAACTCGTCAGAGAATTCTAATTAATTCTAATAGATCAGTTGGTCAAACTTTTTCAATATGATGCACTTCACAAACCTGATAAAGCATGGCTTCCATTGTAGAATTAACAGCAAAAAAAAAAAAAAAAGAGAAAGTTAGAAAAATGGTCCTTTTAGTGTACCCACTGGCAGTTCATGGAGTACAGTAAATTCAACTATCAAAACTTTTATAACCAAAATCTCTTCTTTCTTCTTTTTTCCTTTTGTTCTTTTGATACAGCACTGAACTGTCATTAGACCTCTTGAGAAGAAGGAAACGGCAAGAGGATGAAACAGATCTCCTTTTTTTTTTTTTTTTAATTCTGGGGGCAGAGCAAGCCACATGAATCATATGATTTTAGATTCTTAAGCCCTCACAGGTCTTCCACATAACCAACATGAAGCAGAATTTCTCAAGAAATTTGTGGGAAGTAATGTACATTCACAGATCAGCTGCAGATTTCAACTGTTGATGCGGCCCATCTAGCAGATTCAACTGTCTTTTCAGTTTAGCAATGTGAGCTTGCACCTAACAACAAGAAAATAAACAGTCAAGAAAATGTTTCAAGGACTTTTTCATTAAAATTGAAACATCCAAGTAAACAAGCTTGAATATAAATCCATTATGCATTGTTAATGCCCAAAGAGTTAACAAGATTCAAATGCTTCCATCAACACCAATGCAGAGCGAATGATTTATTCTACATTAAAATTATATTGATTAGATCAAGAATTTTAGAATCAACCCATCAATTACTTGTATTTTGTTGGGGTGGGGGACAGGGTTCCAGGTGAAAGCTCTTCAGATTCAGAACAGTCCTTTTCAGGTCAACAACTTTCAAATTTTGGAGATATCGAATCCCTAATATAACCATATACAAAATTGGCGAGAGTTTTAGGTGAAGCAGTGTGAAAAACTTATAAATCAAGGATTTTGATATTAGCACCTTTCTGCCATGATAATTTATTGAAAGCCTTGCAACCTTTCTTCATAATTAATTCATCAGCATTTCTGTTGTTTAAACTTAGTAACTTACAATGCTCAAATTGAGTCTTCAGAAAAAAACATTGATAATTGAGATTAACCAACTCTATTAACAAATGTTTCTTAAAGCCACCTATTTAAGGACCACAAATAATTCTTCCACATTTAACACTTAGTTGTGATAACATGCTGACCAAACTAGTAATGTTTCACAATGTTATGAACTCATTTAACACTGCATGAATCCATGCAGCAATTAACAAAGCAGTTCACTGTCCAAACCATATACTGCAAGTTTTACAACCCGCTGAACTTATGGTTACAACCAGATTCAGACGATGAATTATCTAGAACATGGTTTTAATAAAGGCCGCAACCGTTACGTAACGGTTTTTTGGGTTACCGATACCGTTACACATTGCGAAATTGGTAAGAAGAAAAATCACGGCCGTAGCGGCCGTTACGAACCGCAACCGTTACGTAAAGGCCGCTATGACTGTTACTTAACAGCTATAGGATTGTTACACCAAAAAAATTATTTTTACTTTTTCTTCTCACTTTTTCCCTCTCTTTCATAAATCATTCTCAATATACCATGTGCGCGAGAGGGGGAAAAGATTATAATGAGGATGACAATGATACAAAATTTACTATTTCTTTAAATACTCACAATAGATGCATTAATTAACAATTTGAAAATACTAGTTAGGAGACTATTTTATTTTGCCAATATTAATAATGTGATATTTATGTTCTATATTTTTCAACTTCAACCATCTTTCTTTTCTAGCTATTTTATATTTGTATTATTTGTATGTCTTTTGTGTCTAATAGATTAATGGAGTATTGTTCTATTAATTAAATTAGCACACATAAGAATTTATCACAAATAAGAACAATGAGAAGTATAAATATACACACACACACGCGCGCGCGTAATTTTTCTACCAATGGTGGTTTAAAACAAATGTAAACTTGTTGCCCTTACCAAATAACTTAGTTACTCGAACTAAGGGATCCAAAATACACTAAAACTCTTTCTAAGAAGAACTAAAAGTTTAAAGCATGTAAGTACGCTAATATGCACAAGGCAGTGCATGCTTTAAAAAAATTCACGGCCGTTACACCCACTTCCCGTTATGTAACATCCGCTACTCCCGCTTCCCATTACACTCATTACCATTACGTTACGCTACCCACAACTGCGATTTAAAACCATGATCTAGAAGGAAACAGAACAGTTTCAAAGACAAATGGGTATTTGCATGAGTAACACATGTCCCCCTTTTTCCCTTTCCAAAAGTAATTGCCCTGTTTGATTACTTAGAAATATTTAGCATCTAGAATTTGAAATTTGAAAGATAAAGTTTCAATAATAGAAGAATTACATCAATGCATAGTATCATGGACATGGAATTCTCAAAAAGGCCAAATCACCCTTGCCAAGATCTGCTCAAAATGTCAAGGAGTCACACCCATACAGCGGTAAGACTACACGATGTCCAGCCTAATCATACTCATCCTTATGCAAGGAAACACTCAAGTGTATAACCCAAAGGTGAGTATCATGGCTCAAAGGCCCCTGATCCAACTGAGGTCGTCACTGAGGATCCCAAACTCGAACAATAAGGGAGTTAAACTCACCTTCCACTAGCATTGAGGGTAACTCTCATACCTATAGCACAAACCTTGTGTCAATGTACCCATCACTTACCACCTACTGGTCAAGACTAGGGGAAGTGACACAATACACTACTTGAGCAAGAGACACAAAGGATCAACACCCACGATAGTCCAATTGGATCTAGAAAGACACTAGCCAAGAAAGGACGAACATCAAACCTCCACGCTGAGAGTATCGTGCGATCTCATTCCCGAATGGATCATCCATGGGACTCCCAATTTGATATGGAAGCCCAAGACACCCCTCGAGGATGTCAAGAGCCTCGCCCCTAAGCGCCCCTCAGGGTACTCACTTTCTACCCAATAGGATACCGAGGGAGGTAGGCAGCTCACTTGGTGTTCCCCTAAAAGAACAAGTCTTCGGAGTACTCCTGTTCACATATGACTAACCACCAAGGATCTAATGATCATGCATCTTAGGTTCACAAACACCACCATTAGTACTATCTGGACCAACCACAACATCACAAAGATATACCAAAACCATTGTCATGACATCCACAAGTCGAATCCAAATTAACCAACCTTCCTCCCAAGTCAGAATCATACACCAAAACCATGTGTCAGGTTGCAAAACTCTAAGACCCTGACACAGCATCACACAAATAAGCTATTACTCTAATGGGCTTCAAAGGTCATGACAAGTGATCTATGTAGAAGGGTGTATGTCAAGCCATCTTTGATGGGTGTAGGGCCATAAATTGGTTTAATTACAATGCACCAATCTTCACATGTACCAAAAAGAGGTACAGTTGCCATAAATTTAAGGTATCCCATGCTTCCCCAATCCATTTGAAAAACATATTTCCTTCATTTATTATATTATGGATGTGGAATGGAATGGTGCCAAAAATTATGAACTGTCTGCAGTTCTATCAAACAGTATCCCTTTTTTTAGATCATAATTCAAGATCCCTGGCTGTCTATAACAAAGCAGAGTTTCCTAGTATTAGAATATAATTTTCCTTCTCCCAGAACTTCTGAAAAATTCTATGGAGATAACATTCCAGATCACTTCTATCGCATAAGTGCCTAAGTGGTGCTAGTTTTAAAAAATAATAATAAAATAAAATCATTCTACCACACCAAGCCTTTATATGTCAACTCCATTACTTGGAAGTTAAGCTCCTTCAGGCTTAACCTTAGATTGTCTTATTCAGTAACTTAAACAGTTAAACCAATAATTCAGTTGATTCAGTGATTTATCTTCCTCCAAGTTTGGAGGAGATTAATGGAGAACAAGCTAGAAAATGGCCCAATCATCTTTGGAAGATTCCTTGACCACCGATGCATAAATCTACTCATGCTCTTAGCTTTCAACAATCAACTTTGCCATAGAAATAAAATCCACATCCTCTCCTAATTTAGATTCTATCCTCTCTTATCGACTTTACATTACCCCATCACCACTTTGAAAATACAACTTGCCCAACTTGCAACGCATTTTACTTGAGCTTCTCAACTTCTTCAAAAATCACACTACCTCAACTATCATTTTCACTTACAAAATGATGCTTCAGTAGCAAATACTGCTATATAGCATGAGTTTTGCCACAATCAGTGTCTGATATTATTACTGAGTTCGTTGTTGGCAACCCCATGGCAAATGGATTCTTATCTAAACTTGTGAGCCACTTCTGTTTGGCTATTTCGATAACAAATACTCAGCAAGTCACATGACAATTCAAATCTTAAACTCTTAAAATTCAGATTGATTCCTCAAGAACCCAGTTAACATCATAGTGCAAAATCCCACTTTGCCCGAATGAGAAATCAAGAATATTACAATTAAATCCAGTATTAATATGATCCAGCATAAATTCACTATCACTGATGTGATTATTTTTAATTTTACAAACATAATTATCTATAATAAATTTTACATAATCCAGAACTAGGTCCATAAATCATATAGAAACTCATTTAAATTCTTTCAAATCTATCTTCTACATTCTCATATTTTACATTTAAATTCATAGATTACCTCTATGATCCAGATGACTTAGTAACTAGCTTTCACCAGAAACAGAGACAATATATAAATCCATAGGCACTACTTGCAAAGCAAGCAAGAAAGTTGATTCCGTCATTTGTGTGAATGTATTATCAACAGTATCCAGAATTATAAAACTAATTAAATAACTAGTGAAGAACATGGGATGATTCCCATTCATACCTGCTGGCGAGCCGTTGCAAGTTTTAATAGCTCATCTGCCTCTGAGAAATTCGTGAACCACTGGCTTAGGGCATTGTCTTTGGTATCACCTCTCTTCTTTTTATTCACATCATCAATTGGCACTTCCAAAAAAAAAAGAGGAAAAAAAAAAACAAATGGCTGATTTACTTAACTATCCAAATTACAGAAGAGAGCAAACACTATAAACACGGCAAGGCAACACACCAGGTGGAGGTAAAGTGAAACCAGCAGGTAGCCTGGGCACGGTCACCACAGGATGATTCTGCACACGAGCCAAAAAACCCTCCATTGGCTCAGGGAATACAATCTCATCATATGACTCGACAACAACAGGTTTTTTAGCGGACAAAGGGCCAGATTCATCCTCAGGGTACAACTTTAAGTGGTGATATCTGTAAATAATTCAGAGCTCATTAATACAAAAGGTTAGAACTGTTTTCAGAACTTCACATTTTAATCCATCTTAGTACGTTGAACCTAAATTCCAACCAGTGAGGGTCAAATTTATGGTAGGAAATGAAGAGCATATTAATGATAATTATCCCCTGGCTAGAGTGAAATAGGAGTTCTCTGAAAATTTTCATCAGTGCTCATCTAGCTGCTGAGAAAACAACAGATGAGGGTAGAATTCTGTAGGTGGTTAAAGTTAGAGTTAGAGAGGCATTTACAAGATTCAAAAGTTATATTTAGCTGTGGAAAACAGGGTCATTTGTAAGGACTAAATATCCAAATAATTAAATTATACCACCATGTATTCCAAATTTTCCAGCATTTATAGGGAAATTCTGGGAAACATCTAAACTAGGTACTCCATAGAAAACTTTGGAAAACTTGGAAAGCATCACAATTCTTCTAAGATCCATTGCTCGATTTTGCATGCTCTGCTCCCAAAATGCAGAGAGACTTTCAAGGGAAGATCTGGGTTGCTTGGCCCAGAAAGTCATGGGAGAGGCAGGCTAAGTGAAATAATATGCTGAAGCTATTATTGAATCTTATCAATCACATAAAATTTCCAACATTCATAGGGAAATTTTGGAAAACAACTAAACTGGGTGTTCCATAGAACCCTGGAAAACTTGGAAAACATTGCAATTATTTGGAAAACGGAAAAACGACAAGAGCAAACTGTTTTCTACAACTACACATTACAAGATTCCCATTTCTTTTTTTTGTTTCCTTTAAATTAATGCTGACTTCATATTCAAACATTTTGAACCTATCATTGCTCATAACCCTTTAACTCGTAAAGTACCAAATGGTTTTGGTTCCAAATGACTAGCAAAACTCAACAGGTTGTTTCCAAAAGAATGAATAAATCCTATTCATAATTAAACAAGGCTACAATAACAAGAAAAAGCGACTTACACGTTTAGTGGCTTATCACAAACATCCGAATGGAAATAGAGTGTGATGGCAATCTCGAATTCACCCCATCCAGATTCTGATAACTCGAATGGTGGCGATTCCACCACCCTCATTGGATTATTAAAGCTAGAATGAAGTTGGAAGACTGCACGCTTTATCACCACACCTAAATCCTCATTTGTAGCCCCACGAACGTAAACTGTCCACTTATGAGATTGATACCTACGTAAAGTACATAAATTGTAAATGTCATCTAGCTAAATGCATGAGGCAGCCATTGATGATTAGTCATACTTACTCGCTTGCCCTTTTACCCAGCCAGAATGCAATGTTACCGTACACTATGGGAACACAAATTTCAACATCTTTCACTTTCTTGCTCAAGCTCTGGAAAACAAACAATAACGACACGGTGACATAACAACATTTCACGATGGTGGGTTACAGTGATTTCAAAAAACAGCTCCATAAAGTGCTTTTTGAGTACGTGGGTAATATTTTTTGATGCTTTGAGAAATGGGCGATCGTTCAAATTTGAATTTGAGAAGAAAAACTTCATACCTTCTCGTCATTGTCTTCTGTAGATTTAAAAGAGTTCTAAAACTTGTCTTTTTAAGTTATTGGGTAACGTATTATGATTCTTTAAGAAATGGGTAACCATTCAAATTTGTATTCGAGATTGAAAACGTTACCTTCCTCTCATTGTCTTCTATAGATTTCACCATTTTGCCGCGCTGCAATTTCGGGGCGGCACCACCACCGTCCGATTGATCTGGACCCTGCTTCTTGGCAGATGAGCTCTGTGACATTGCGCGGTCAAAGTGAAATCAAAGAAATAAGGATTCTTCTCTGCCAACTCGCACTGTATTGTTTCAAAGCAGTGAGGGTTTTATTTGCAGAAGAACTGAAGGAGGAGAAGGAGGCTCTGCGCCATAACTGTGATCACCTACGATGAGACTATGATAGAATTATGCAGAGACTAATCAGACAAAGACACGTGTCAAATAACTTCAGCAATATGGGGCCTTTTAGGTCATCAAGAGTATTATTTTGATGAAGTAAATGACCAAACAGCCCTCCTTACTACCTTCTTTTTCTGTTGTATTTCTTGCACTGAAGTTGCAATATCAACTGTCTGCACCAGTAGTTAAGAGTTTATCACTGGTTATTATTTGTTTTGTCAAATTTTATGTACTTCAGGTCTTCTCAAATTGAATTTTACAATTTAAGAGAAATAGATAGCCGCCCCTCACACAGTAAGCCAGTAAGGGTAAAGATCTTTTAATCTATATATATATCAAAGCTAATACCCGTGACATAATGTTTGAAATTTTGATTCAAGAATAGAGAAATCAGAGCTTTTGAAGGTAATGGTGATCATTCTATTCCTTAAACTGAAAATTTTGAGGTATTTTTATTTTTTCCAAGTACAGGAGGTCAGAGAAAGAGTTGATGTACAACAGGCTAGAGAGCAACCAATGCAGAAACCAGGCAGAGGGAATGCAGATCATTGATCTCACAACCCTTTTTGCAGGAACATGAGAAAGAACCTTTGATGAATTTGATCAGTGCCCTTGTGTCTTAGGTTGGAAACCCTTGCTAGCTGCCAGTCCAACCTCGGATTCCGTGGTCAGCACCGTGCTAGCTGGTACTGCTGATTGCTTGCTTCCTGACAAATACAGCAAAATTGCTCCAATATGTGCTGAAGCGCATACGCAGATGCAGCACTGGGCTTCAGAATCAGCCTAGTAAGGAATCCACGTGGAATTTTTTTTTTTTTGTTTTGAAAAATCCCTTTCAAATGGTGCATTGCAAAGATGTACTCTGGCCTATTGCTGCTTTTGATTTATGCTCCGTATGCCAAAGCATTCCCTTGATCAATCTTGAAAAAAAGTCAAGCCAATCATATGTACCTACTTTCTTCACAATCCTTGAGAGTTTCAATTTTCCAATCAGATGCTATAATCCAACTATTTGCAACTCAAGATGTAGGTGTAGGGGAAATTCCCTTAGCGATGAATTTAAATTGGACCCTACCACCTTGAATGGAAAAAAAGTCGCTTTAATAGCTCTATAGATTATACAACTTTTTTTCAACAGAATCATCTTGTGGAATCAACAATGCTCATTTGCCAAACATACCCCTTCTCTAATGCCCTAGAACTCAGCTTGTGAACTCTATCCAACTACATGCAACATCTTTCTTCAACCCTCTTTCTTTTACCAACTCCCTCAACTGTGCAATCTCATCCCAAATACTCAACCTAGCACATAAATTTGATAACAAAACATAGATTCCAACATTCCGAGGATCCAATTCAAGTGCCCTTTGAGCAGCCAATTTGCCCAAGTCAACATTCCCACAATCGATGCAAGCATTAAGCAAAGCACCCCAGATGGAAATATTGCAACTGTTATTCCTTTGATAGGGCATCTCATTCACAAGCTTTCATGCCTTGTGCAATTCACCAGCCCTACAAAGCAAATCAACCAGGCAACAGTAGCATCCGGGCCAGGGCCCAAGCCATAGTCTTGAGCCATGGATTCAACATACTTAAACCCATGTTCCAAATGGTCAGTATGTCCACAAGCTGAAGGGACTGTCACACACCCCATCTGGTCTGATCCCTTCCATCAACACCATTTCGTATAATCCATTTACTTCATTAAATTGCCCACTTCTACCATACCCACCATGCATTGAAGTCCACAAGAAAACATCTCTTTTCCTGTTTTGTCCTAGTCCAACACCTTTAATATTAAAAACTTGCAAAGCTTTTTCCACCAGGCCACACTTGGCATACATCTCAATCAATGAATTCTGCAGAAACACAATTAGTATCCATGTCAAAAATCGTTCGGATCAGATTTGCATGCATCTATTTTCCCAACTCAACTGCAGATAGCCCAGCACACACACGTAAGGCTGCCAATAATGTGAAATGATCACGCTTCATGTTTAGTACAGGCATCCTCTGAACCAATCCAAGTCCTTCAACCCACTACTTGACCTCAGAAAAACCCAACAGAAGTGCATTTGACAGTGTTCTTAACTGGAATTTCCTCAAACATGCGGGTTGCATCTCCAATAAACAATGCTTTGGCATACAAATCAACCAGAGTGCTCCCCACAAAGACACTGCACAGAAAACCTAACTTTGCTACATGGGCATGTATCTGCTTACCAACAATAACATTTTTAACAGTAGAAGAAGCCGTTAAAGAGCTACACAGAGCATATGTGTCTAATGGAACACCACTAACATGCATGAAGAGAAGGTATGAAGTGCAAGAGAAGGAGCCCCATTCTGGTAAAAAAATTGGAAAAAATCATATTGAAGGGTAATGGGTTGGGGGGGTTTATGCAGGGGAAGAAGCTGGTTAAGGTTTGAAGGGCGTTTCTATGAAGGCAACAGGTGTATAAGAAGATTGGCTTGAATAGAGAGGGATGTAAAGAGCAAGCCTGCTCTGAGGAGGTTGGAATGGAGCTTCTTAATGGCTCTGATATTTTTCGTTTGAAGAGATTGGTGCAAGAAGGCAGTAATAGAATCAAACTTCTGGGTATGATGCAAGTGATATTGGCTGAGCATGAATGGAGGAATTTGAGCAAGCCAGAATTTTGAACGTTTATATTCAGTGAAGTTGTATGTTTTTAGTTATCAGTAATGCTATTGTTCACGGTCCATGACTGGCCCATGATGGTGTGGGCCCATGACAACAAGTATTTTCCTTTTGGACAACAGGATGATGGAAGCAAACAACTCAATTTCTAAATTTAAGAACTGAAAATGAACCGTGATGATAGGTGTGATAACATGTTGTGCAAATTAATGTGCAGCGGAAACAAACGATCTTACAACACAGCAACCAACAGTGAAATATATAGAAAAACACAATCACGCAGATTATATGAAAGCAATAAAACAGTGACACGAAGAATTACGTGGTTTAGCAATGCCTGCATCCACAGGAGCAAACAGCAGTGATTTTTCACTATCTTTTGTCCAAAGACACAAAGTTACATCATGCAACATGTATATATATAACCTTCCTGGAGGTTTTCCCCCCGAAACCCAACCTATACAACTTCCCAATTCAAAATTTGAAAACCAACGCTGAGTAACGAAGCAAAATCATTGACGGTTTCAGTGAAATCGTTGACAGTTTGATCCTACAAACTAGCATTCTTGTTTTCTACCATGTTTTCTCTTTGTACATGCATTCCACTCAACATTTGAATCACATATTACAACAATCTCCACCTTGGCGAATATACACCCCTTAGGAGAAAAACCAAAAACTTAACCCGTTGCTCCACCTGGGACAATAGGTTGGGACCGCCTCCCGTCTAGCAACTAGAGACATTAAGCAAGTCCAAGCAATGCTTGAACTTTCCATGGTAACCAGCTTGTCAAGATATCTACTACATTCTCATAAGTGTGAACTTTTTCAAGCACAAGTTCACCTGAGGAAATCAACTCTCGGATCCTCTGAAACCTCACATCTATATGTTCGGTTCTTGCATGATACCCTTGATTCTTTGCCAAATAAATGGCACTCCGACTGTCACAACACAGCTGAACTCCACCTCACTATATACCAAGCTCCTTGACTAAACCTGTAAGCCACAATGCTTCCTTGGCAGCTTCGGCGACTGCCATATACTCTAACTTAGTTGTTGATAATGCAACTAGAGACTATACCATATACCTCCAACAAATAGGCCCTCCCAAAAGAGTAAACACATAGCCTGTTGTAGACCTCCGGTTAGCCAGATCCCCTACATAGTCTGCATCCACAAATCCCACAACTAACGGATCACTTTGCTGCTTGCCGAACATGATGCCATTGTGAGAAGTACCCCGTAAGTATCTGAAAATCCACTTGACGACATCTCAATGATGTCTACCCGGATTTTAAAGAAACTTACCTACCACACTGACAGCTTGAGCCAGGTCCAGTCTTGTACATACCATAGCATGCATTAAACACCCCACTGCACTAGCATAGGGGACCTTTGACATGTCACGGATATCATCATCTGTCCTTGGGCACTGAGCAGTAAACAATTTAAAATGATTCGCTAATGGTGTACTTACCGGTCTTGCATCAACCATGTTAAACCTCTCCAACACCTTCTCCACATAGTTGCCTTGAGATAACCACAATCTCCCTGCAGCTCTGTCCTTACGAATCTCCATCCTAAGAATCTTCTTGACCGCACCCAAATCTTTCATGTCAAACTCTTTATTCAATAGAGTTTTCAACTGATTTACCTCAGTCATATCCTTCGCAGCAATCAACATGTCATCAACATAAAGCAACATAAAAATGAGAGAACCATCATCAAGACTCTTAACATACATGCGACAATTATACCCACACCTCCTGTAGCCAATCCGGATCATGTAGGAGTTAAAACATTTGTACCACTACCTCGGAGACTGCTTCAGCCCGTAAAATGACTTCTTCAGTTTACAAACCAAGTGCTTCTATCCAGGTTGACTAAACCATTATGACTATACCATGTAAATCAGCTCCTCCAAATCACCATGGAGAAACGATGTCTTTACGTCCATTTGCTCCAAATGCATATCGTAATGCACCACTAATCCCATCACTACCCTGATGGAAGTGTGCCTGACCACAGGAGAGAAGATCTCATCATAATCAACTCCTTTCTTTTGCGAGTATCCCTTTGCCACTAACCGAGCCTTGAACTTCTCTTCTTCCTTTTCTGATACCTCTTATTTCTTCCTATACACCCACCTACAACCTATCGCCCTCTTCCCTTATGGAAGCTGCACCAAATCTCACATCTGGTTCTTATACAATAACTCCATCTACTCTACCATAGCACCCATCCATCTAATTTTCTCTTGACTGTACCGCCTCTAAAAAAGTAGTAGGATCCTTGCAACTGGTAATAAGAGCATAAGACACCAGATCATCAAATCCATACCTAGGCGGTGGTATGATAGTGTGTTTGGGTCTATGTATAGCGATATTGTGATCCTGTTGGTTTCCTGAGCCAAAACTCCTTGCATTCTGAACACGGTCATCACTGCCCTGAGTCTCTAACTCCACCCGCACCACATGCTCATCTTTGCTCCAGTTTTCTGGCACCTATTTCTCTTCTTCTTCCTCTTGAGTATGCTTCACCATGGCTTTTTCATCAAAAACCATGTCTCTACTGATCACCACCTTGTTTACCATTGGATCCCACAGCTTGAACCCTTTCACACCTTTCTGATACCCTAGAAAAATGCAACGTCTAGACTTTGCATCAAACTTTGATCACTCCTGACTAGAAATGTGCACATAGGCTGGACAACCAAACACTCCCTAACTAGAGTAGTCTACCGCATTACCTGTCCACACCTCTTCTACAACTTTCCCCTCTAGTGATGCCCTTGGCGATCGGTTAACCAATAAACATGCCATACTCACTGCCTCGGCCCAAAAATCCTGCATTCAACTTGAGATACTGACCTTTTTCAGCTAGAGTTCGATTCATCCTTTCCACCACACCATTATGTTGTGGTGTCCGGCGTATTGTAAAATGTCTCTTTATGCCATACTGCTCACAAAACTCCATGAACCTCGAATCAGCATACTTGGTTCCATTGTCTGACCTGAGGCATTTAATTCTCCTCCCGGTCTAGTTTTCCACCCCAACTTTCCATGATTTAAACCTGACAAATGTCTCTGACTTGTGTTGCATGAAGTACACCCAGACATTTCGTGAGTAATCATCGATAAAACTCACAAAGTACATATGTCCATCCCGTGATACGACTCTCACTGGCCCCTAAACATTTGAATGAATGTAGTCAAGAATACCCTCCGTCTTGTGAGTGGCTGTTTTGAACTGCATCCTGTTTTGTTTCCCAATAACACAATACTTACAGAAATTCAGCCTGCATGTTTTGACACCCTTCAAAAGATTCTTTTTATGAAGTTTCTTCATCCCATGCTCACCCATATGCCCTAACCGCATATGCCACAAAGCAGCATTATCTAACTCAGAATCTGCAGCTGCAGCTCCACCTACAACTGTAATACCCAGCAGTGCATTGATATTTCCCACTAACTCTTGCCCCTTCATCACCATTAGAACACTTTTACACACCTTCATTACCCCCCTTTTAGACTTGTAACTAAACTTGTTACAATCCAAAGTGCCCAATGAAATTAAATTCTTCCATAGATCTGGTATGTTTCTTACATCACATAATGTTCTCACAACACCATCAAACATTTTAACTCTTATGTTTCCTATTCCAATAATTTTGCATGAAGCATCATTTTCCATCAGAACATAACCAGAATTAACTAACATGTAGGTGCTGAACCAATCTTTATTTGGTGTCATGTGAAAAGAGCACGCCAAATCTAGGATCCAAGACTACGTAAGTCGATCTGACCCCGATGAAACAGAAAGCATATCACCATCACTGCTCTCTGAGTCTCCTTCCACTACATTCACGGATTTTGAAGAATCCTCTTGATTTTCTACATTCCTTTTCTTCCTTTCCGGACACTCCGGTTTTATGTGCCCCTTTTTCCCGCACTTAAAACACCGTATGTCCTTTTTCTTCTTGGACTGCGACCGAGACTTATCATAACTCGATCCACTTTGTAATTTGCTTCTCCCACGTTCCTGGTTACCCTTCACCACAAGCCCTTCACCATGTGAAATCTCATCACTAGCCTTCTTTTTTTGATGAAAAACCCAGTAGCGTGCTTGTTACCGCTTCCAAATTCAGGGTTTCTTTTCCCCATATCAGAGTAGTAACCAGATTTTCATACGTATGAGACGCTGGTAGGGAATTCAATAGCATCAAAGCCATGTCTTCTTCCTCGAACTTCACATCAACCCGCATCAAATCACTTATAATCTGATTAAATATATTGATGTGTTGGTTCAAATCCAAACCCTCCGCCATCTTAAGCCAATACAACTTCTGCTTAAGATACAATTTGTTCATTAAAGACTTAGACATATACCAGCTTTCAAGTTTCTGCCAAACAGCCGCAAGAGATTCCTCATCCATGACGTGATACAGCACGTCATCGGCCAGACAAAGTCTGATAGTCGCCACAGCCTTCGCTTCCAATTCCTTTCGACTTGTTACATTCGGTTGACCTCCGTATAATGCCTTCACCATACCTTGCTGCACTAAAAGATCCTTAACCCTTCTCTGCCATAGTCCGATGTTTCCTGTTTTATCGAACTTAAAAACATCGAACTTTGTAGAAGAAATTCCATAGGCCATCATAACCTATTGCTCTGATACCAATTTGTTATGCAAATTAATGCCAGCGGAAACAAACGATCTTACAATGCAGCAACCAACAATAAAATATACATAAAAACACAATCATGCAGATTATATGAAAGCAATAAAACAATGACATGAATAATTACATAGTTCGGCAATGCCTACATCCATTGGAGCAAATGGCAATGATTTTTCACTATCTTTTGTCTAAAGACACAGAGTTATATCATACAACATGTATATATATAACCCTCCCGGAGGTTTTCCCTCCGAAACCCAACCTATACAACTTCCCAATTCAAAATTTGAAAACCAGTGTTGAGTAATCAAGCAAAACTGTCGACTGTTTCAGTCATTCCGTCGACGGTTTAAAGTTGAGACCAAACAGTCGATGTAACGGGAAAAAAAAAAAAGTCTAACTATTTCTTCTGCACTTGGCAAAACCATCGACGATTTCAGTGAAACCATCGACGGTTTGATCTTGAAAACCAGCATTCTTGTTTTCTACCATGTTTTCTCTTTGTACATGCATTCCACTCAACATAGGAGCCACATATTACAACATAACCATACCTTTTAGGCCACGATAAATTTAAACTAGTTTGATAAATTAGCATGACTTGTTTTGTTTTTCAATAAATAAGTTTATGCTAGCCATGTTATTTTTTTATTTGAGTTGTGTTATCTGATATTGGAAATTCCTTTTGACTTATTAGGGGTAGGAGGGACTTAGATGAAAGCAAATTATGAGGGTCAAGCTAAAACTTAAATAGCATAAGGCTTTGGGGAGAGAAGAAAAAAAAAAATATGAGGCATGCTGAAACCAGATGTGACAACTGGCAGCACTACAAACCAGCAGCTGCCACCTGGCAGTTCTGAAAAACCAGCAGCAGACACCTAGTGCACACCTGTCAGCACTGCAGGATCCTTGTTGCCACCAGCTGCTATGGTCCTGCCATGTGTCCAGCTGCTGTCTTGACTTTTCCAGCCTGTAGAACAGCCTAACCATAGAAAAGAATATTCAAAACTCTGGCTGAAAACCCTAGCTCTAGAGAGAGAGGGGGGGAGAGAGAAAGGGAGAGATAACTTTGCAGAAAATCAAGGAAATTCAGAGAAAATCAAGAGAAAATACAGAAAATTCAGAGGGGAACTGAGACTAAGTTGAAGAAGCTGAAAATCAAGGTAGGTGTTCTTAATTTTCATTTATTCACCTAGGGATTTTGGGTATTTAAAGGAAACAAGGGTAGGAACTTGTATAAAGTTGAATCCTAATAAGGAAGATTTAAGTTTGTTATCTCTAATTACTTGATATGACTGCATAATGCATGTGTTTCTTTGGTTATCATAGTTGCATATCTTGTTTTTTGAAAAATTTTCATGTGATAGATATTCCTCTTGTAAGAACTATGGTTTCCCTTGCTATGGCAAAGCTTGTGTACGCATATGTTGAATTGTTATTTGGTAAAATAGATGGCACCATGTGTTGTTGTGGCTGTGATATTGTGGAATTTGAGCAAGTAGGGATTGTGTCTCCCTTGGGTGGAAGGCCCTAAACCTCCGAAGGGTATTTCTGCGTTAAGTGGTGGTTGGCCAAGCTGGAATTTGGCACTTGTTTGAGATAACACGTGCACTTAGCTGGGATAGCACTGCTATGTTGGAAAAAAAATGTGTAAATGCATGCTATTTGAATGTTGGCATTGGTCACTTTAGATGAACAGATTGCTTTGAATAAAGATTGTGTTTATGCACCTTATGATCATGCATACATGTAAGAAATCATGTGTTATCCTTATTTGAATAAGGGGGAGTTAAGGATGTCTATTGAGGTTGTGGTTGCTCACCCTATTCCTTAATAATTTCAGGTTCAAACTGAAGGAGAGCTCCACATGTTGAGTTCTCCAAGATACTACCATTTTGACATGTGTTAAAGGTTGGCAGGAAGGCAATAAGGATACTAAGCGTGTGTTCAGTTTTCAGCTGTTATATATGCAGACTAGGAAGTGAGAAAAACGTTGTATGAAAAGTACAGCCCAATGTAAAGAGCTTGTTACAAAATGAAACACGTTTTTAGTTGCTTATGGAACATGTTCACTCTTAATTGGCTTTTAACTTGGTTCCAAATGATGATTTGTACAACAAATTCTTGCCTAGGCCTAGTGACCCCATTGGATTTTAGATGGAGTTACGGCTGGTCACGTGCCAAAAAACTATGGACGTGACAAAAGGTTAAAAAAAGAAGAAGGAAGTATTAGCCTTCCTTGGATTGTATTCTGGAAGGCAAGGCGACAAAACACAGAACGAGCTGTACTCCGGGCATGTCACAAGATGACTCTAAACTTCACACGCTGTGACATCTCCCAGGATATAACCCCGAGGAGGCTAGCATTTTGGTTTTAAAAAAAAAAAAAAATCAAATATCACAGTTTTTGGGTGGATTTGATTAAATTCAGTTTAAAAAAATTTTGATGTATGCGATCATGGTTAAATTCAGTTGTAGGTTCTTAGCTCCCTGAAATATCAATTGAACAAATACATTAATTTGGTACTATATATATTATTTATTAATTTGTAGGAACTATTAGCACCGGGGGAGTTCATGGGGGCTTGATACACATGAACAAGCACCAACTTGACCTAAAAGCTTAAGCCTATTGAGTCTAAACCTTCCACTTCATTTTTCTGATGTGGGACAAACTCGTAAGTGAATTTCTCACCTAGAACAAGCTAGAAATTCAATGCATATGATCAAAGATAAACTTGCAGGGATGACCTGAACGCTGTGTTTGGGAGCATGATTTCAAGTTTTGGATTTGGATTTAGGTGGATTGGAACAAAAGCAGGGGTAAGGCTACGTACACTGTGACAACCCTCCTCCTACCCTTTCAAAGTGGGGAGTCTTATGGCCTAGGGACACCCTTTAGGAAAAAATTCAATATAATTTTGCATTACATTTTATCCAAATCCATGCAAAAATCCAAATCCAAGGTCTCTCTCAAACATCAGGGAAAGGGTAATTCAAATGACTGCTTTAGAAAACTGTCCATTTATTACTGCCTTACTGCAAGTCTGTAGTCATTTCGATCCAAATATCAATATGCTCTGGCACTCTAGGAACCAAACCAATTATATCTTCAAATTTACAATAAAACAATAAGCCTTAAGTCCCATTTGCCTATATAAATCTTTCTCTGCTTACACAATCATCGGCAATTTTTTGTAACAATTCAAGAGCTGTTAAATCCTTACAATCTCATTTCAAGTTGTTTTAGATCTCACTCCTCCTCATGTGATGCACTCAATGTCCTAATTCTTTTAACACACATCTAGTCCAAGCCTGAGTAAAGGAGGGTGGTTGTGTCAGTTAGCTAACAACCAAAGTAAAACTTGTTAGATCCCTATGATTATGAATCCTATACCTTCTCCATTTGGGTAGTAACATTTGATTAATGCAAATTATTCGGTTATTAGAAATATAAATTTGAGCATCTAGTCCTATAGCTCCCCTAGGACAAAGGTCTAGACAACAGCCATTATTTTTCAAATATAAAATTGCATCCTCTTATTGTTTAATCATTGAAACATAGTGACATGGATTGTAGATGTGTCCGTCCTATATCGTTTGTCTATGCACACTGCTCTCATGTGGTACACAGGTTTTCATGTTGATTGCAGCTTATAATTGTTATGATGCACAAAAAGCAATATCAAACCGTAATGCAAAAGGGGCAGTTTTTTTTAACCTTAATGCAAAATAATAATAATCAACTCAACATATAAGGATCACATTGCAAGCCAGCTTACTAGAAGGAAACAATAGATGAATAAGATTCCCCCTAGCCAAGGTCTTAAATTTCGATTTTGACTCAAATTTTGAAGCTCCAAATGTACGGAAATTTAGATTTCGATGTCAATTTCGATTTTGATTTGAAAAAAATAACGGAAATTAGTAGTAAAGCATGGAATTCTTTGTGAAACTTCAGAAATGGTTAACAAACATAATAATATAAGTTTTAGGACTAATATATTGCAAATTAAATACATTTATGTTTTGTATGAGACTGAGGTGGAAAAGTTGTAAAATAGTATGTGTATCAAACATATTTGTAAGATAATGTACATTAAACATATTCAGTTAATACAAATGAAATTCATAAATCATTTAAATATTAGTTATTATATAAATAATAATGTTTTAGATCTGAATGGTTAAATAAAATGTTACTGTAAGTTTATTTTTTCATATAATTTCAAAAGCACTTGTAATAATCTTTTGTTTCGATAAAATAAATTAAGGTAGAAATTTCGCTTCACTCCTAAATTTCTAATTTGAATTCTGACGAAATTTCATCGTATAGTTAAAATTTCGACAAGTTTCGCTAAAATTTTCAGATTTCAATAAATTTCAAATGATTCGTTGAGATTTCAACGGAAATTATGCGAGACAGAAATCGACTGCCATTTCGATTTCGAGGGTGACGGAAATCGGAAATTTTGACCGAAATTTCGAAAATTTCGTGGAAATTTAAGACCATGCCCCTAGCTAGTCCAAGTGGTCAGCTGGTTTGGGGTGCTGCAGCAAGCTAGCTTTGTTCTGGAGATGAAAGAAATCATCAAAATTATAAACCATCGCCTGATGATTGAGCACCAGCCTATTCATTGGTCGATGCTGCATCAGAGAGTAGCGGCAGCCTATCTTCCATATCATCCTTTTTCTTGGTCTTCTTGGCTGTACCAGTATTTGATCTTTTCGTTTCATCAATCATTGATGCTGTGCCTGCTAGCAGTCCCAGCCTTTCTTCCCCATCACCCTCTTCTTGGCAACCCAAGTATTTAATCTTTCTGTTTCATCTTTTGATGATGCTGCATCTTCCTGTAGTCCAAGGCAATCTTCCTCATCATTGCTCTTCTGGGCTGCCTTAGTATATGATATTTTTGTCTTGTAAATCTTGCACAAAACCCAGTCATCCAACTGCATGCTTCTCATGTTATCTTTATTCTGCAGCTGTCTTTCCATTCCAGGTGTGATTTTGCTGAGCCTATACACTTGCATTTCCCAATCAGTTTTGATGCCAGGGCGTTTTCCCTTGTAGAAGACTAAAGCTTTCCTAAATCCCACCAGTGCTTCCCCATCCCCTGCTGCACGATTCTGCTTTCTCCCACTGTTCCTCTTGGTGAAAAAATAGAACATCCCATGCCAAACATTCTTATACTTCCCTGCATGTATATTCACACACACACACAATATTATTATTAATTGAGAAGAAGAAGAGGGATAATATGAGAGTTGCATGTATCAGGTAGTCCGGGCTGTGCTGGTTGATATTGACATCAATGAATTTGTAGGGAGGCAGAGGCTGGTTGGTGACTTTCTTGTGGAGGTAATGCACGATGAGTTCATTATCAGTAGGGCAGAACCTATATCCAACAGGCACTGAGTCAGGAAATAATTGTTGTTGCTGCTGAGTCTGCCTTGTAATGCACGAAAGGGCTATGGTGTTTTGATCTCTGACTACAGATTTCTGGGTAACTGCAGTAGCCTGGTTGCATTTCATCTGGGGGTTTTGCAGATGATCATCCATATTTTGAAATTTTAAATGACCATGCATGAATGAAATGAATCTTTAATATGCTGAGTATTGAAGATGGTGAATCTTCAATGAGCTAGATGCAAGAAGCAAATGAATCTTTGATATGCTGAGGATGCAAGAAGGAAATCAATCTTTAATGTGCTAAGAGGCAAGAAGGAGATGAATTTTTAATAGGGAATGAATCTTTAATATGCTAAGATGCAAGAAGGAAATCAATCTTCAACTGAATATTGAAATGAATCTTTACTGATAAGGCAGTGGCAATTAGACGACTCCTCATCAGCTAAATTTGGAAGCTCCAAAAATATGATTAATGGTGTTAGTATGTTAGACAAAAGCATTCTTAACTCATAAGAAGATGAGTGAATAATTTTGTTGAATAGTTCATCATTTACAAATAAGTACTTGAACCAAACATATATCTACATAAGATGTAATTAATTTGCAAGAACCCACATTACAAAATTAATTGAAGCCATTGTCTTGATCAAGGTTGCTATTAATTTCAAATCCTTTTTCTTTCTTCTTTAGTTCTGTCGTGCTAAATATTTCTCCCATTTTATCCATTTTGTTCTTTTTCTCTTTTCAGTTCTTGTTCTTGGATCCAATTCCCATGTTGACCCTGGCTTGAAAAGCATGGAGAAGCCATATTTGGATTCTGCTGTTTTGAATTTAATGCATGCAGCTGCAGGAGTATTTCCCATGTTTTACACCAATCACTCAGAAATTGATTTATATCACAAAAGGCAGTACTATTTTATTTCTTAATTGGGATATATAGAAACACATGAATATCAGGCAGCCAAAGTGTTTTTATGCAGGCAAGGAAAATTTTAGATTCTGCCATCATTGTGAATTAAAGTGTGGATGAGACCATAAAGAAGGGGAAAAACGGAATCCTTACTGATTTCGCTCCATTAGTCTCCTCAGTTCCACACTGCCATGTCAGAAATGTAGGGGGCATGGTGGTTGATCTCCAACAATTGCATTCTGGGTGACTGCAGTAGCCTGGTTGCATTTCACTTGAGGGGTTTGCCAATGATGGTCCATAGTTTGAATTTTAATTGATGTTGCAAGAAGGAAATGAATCTTAGTATGTTAAGAAGTGAATCTTTAATATGCTTTGATGCAACAATATAATTGATGGTGTTATCATGTTGATCATAAGCATGCTAACTGGTAAGAAGTGTTGGAAAAATGAATCTAAGAATAAAAATAAAATATTTGAGAAAACTTATCGGTTGAGATGTGCATAGCACTGCCCTTAGGGAAGATTTGACCCCTCCAATATGGTGCAGAAGGCTCGTTGGCATTTACTCCCAAGATACAACAACCCTTTCAATTGGCATGCACTCACCAATTGGGAGATAGGAACAACACAGTTTGGTTAACCCAAACAGATATATTTCAACAACAGTCACAACTTGCAAGAAATCATGATCAGATGAACAACAAAAGGATATTCAAACAGAATAATAATTCAGTGAGGAAGAAGAAAATCATAACATTTTTTGTACTTATAAATTTCTACCTCAATATATATATATATATATATATTAAAAAATTATTATAAACGATAAAAAATGGTTAATAACAGTCACAAAATGATCAACAAAAATGGTCACAAGACATTTAATAACAACGGTCACAAAACAGTCACATAAACGGTCATAATCGTTTTTACAATTGTTAAAAAACTGAATAAATTCTTTAAGCGATTGTTAAAGGAAAGAAGCAGTAAAGGCTTTTGAAATACTGTTTTTACAAGATACCAACAATCCACCTCTTTTTTAAAAGACTAAAGAATATTTGGATTAATCAACTAGAATGTAATGTATTGTATCTGGTGCCTTTTGGGCTATGAACCAAACCTGTGAAGATAAGTTGTAACTCCCAAAAATATGGTGAAACATTAAGTCTCTATGAACCATAATTTTTATTGTAAATCAAATAAGCTCAACATCTACATTACAATTTTAAGCTACCTATTCAATGCAGATTGGTGCGAATAGACCATGCAGCTCGGCTAGATTTCATAAGTGCTCTAGTAATCTTGTCTAAGATTACATAGGAGCGCCCCCATTCCACACTCATATAGGTGAAACCATAAAGTTTGCACTGCAATTAAGCATACTACTCACAAGGGCTATGGAATTTATCAAGAGCAAGTGTTCAACATCACAATTGCTTCTTACACTATCCTCACCATAGGAGCCATTTATAAATTTCTTAATGATAGTTGATATAAGGACAACCGATGACTTGTTATTACCCATATGAACCTACTTCATTGGATCTCCAATCACATAGTTGGGTTACTATCACATTTGACCTTCAGCTACAGGCATAAGCCCCATTCCCATTGATGAGTCACACACTAGCTTTCTACCTAGTGCTTTAGTTAGAGGATCTGCTAAATTCATCTTTGAGCTTACACAATGTAGGGGAATTACCCTCTCACTTAGCAATTGCTTTATAACATCATGTCTTAGGAAGATATGCCTGTTTTTCTTTTTATAAATTTTATTCTTTGTATGAACTATTGCAACTTGGCAACCACAATGCATAGACACAAATGGAACTGGTTTCATTCATTAAGGGATATCTTCTAAGAAATTTCTTAGCCCGTTAACTTCAATTCTGCCATCTCTAAGGCAATAAACTCATAGTCCATGGTGGACCGAGCTATAACAATTTGCTTGGATAATTTTCATGACACAACACCCCCTCCTAGGGCAAAGGCATAACCACTAGTGGATTTTATCTCAAATGAACCAAAGATTCAGATAGCATTGTTATGACCCTCTAATACAACAGGAAATCTACTATACATTATACCATAATCTATGATATCTCTCAGATATCTTAGTAGTCTCAGTTACGATGCTGATTATATCTACGCAGTCTATAAAATGCATGTGCTATATCAAGACGAATATAATTCATTAGAAACAACAAGCTCTCAATTATCTTAGCATATTCAGATTGTGATACACTGGCTGGCACCTCTGTTCATCTTTAATTGTAAATTCACATCAATCAAGAGACATGGAAACAAATTTTCCTCTATAACAAGGTGCACCAATAGATTATGTGATAGTAACCTTTTTAAGTGCTCAAATATACATTGACCGCTTATAATATTACATTTTCAAAAATGTACACAAGTCCCAAACAAAGGGATTTAATATTCCAAGAAAGTTATATACACTAAACTTTCAAATCCCATTAAATTTTAATCCAAGAATTAATAAATATTGAATTCGAAATCCCCGTCAAAAAAATTTATTGACCCAATTGGCCCATAATTTTCTTGCTCACATTTTACCTTACTTCCTGTCTGTTAAGCAAATAAACAAATAATGACAATATATTCTCATCTTGAGTTTTGTGTTAGATTATCGAGAAATGAAAACTCATATCAACTAAACAAAATATTTTAGTCATAGGATCAAAGTGATAGTTTTTTTTATTTACACAGCCAACAAAAAGAACCAAATATTTAAGATCTCAATTCCTCTTCTTTTCCTATCATTTTTGAAGAACAATTCTTATATGAACACACAATGGGAAATCAAATGAAAATGATAAGTTGATAAGTTGATAACACAAACAACAGTTTGTAAGTTGAAATAACAACAATGTAGTCAACATATTCATTGAATTGATATAACTTGTAAATCGAAGTAACTACATCAAAGCTAACAAAGATTGATCAAATTATTGCTTAAGGCCAATAGCTAGTACACAAAACCTAAAATTATAATAATTAAATAATTTACATTTTACAAAATCTTCTTAAAAAAGGTTACCAATCGATTGCCAACATGTAAAACATGTGTCACTGGATGTCTCAATTTTAAAAGTATCGAGAGAAAACCGTGGTAGTGAGTATTGAGGAAACTAGAGGAAAATCAGGATGCATTAAATGTGGGTCAACTCTTCATTTGTAAAACACACCTCAAAGTTGTACTTTGTCAAGAAGTAGTGGATTGATCATCGGCGCCCGAGGACGTAGGTAATTCTATACCGAACCTCGTAAATTTCTTGTCTTGTTTTTTTTTACTGTTTTATTATTAGTTTCTGCATTGCTTTAATTTCTTATATATTCAATAGCAATAGTTGTAGTATTGGTGTTTGCACAAGTGGGGTGCCCGGCACAACAATTCAATCAATTCATTGGTAACCAAATTGGTTAACAACACCAAATATTCTTTTTCTTTTTTTTTTCCACATGATATCAGAGCAAGAGCTTTGAATTTCTCTGTTCTATCGATCCTAACATCCCACCTTCACCTCCATATCTTCTTTCTTACCAATCCTCATTATGGCCAAACCTCACCAATCTGAAGATGAATTTTTCAATCCCTATTTCCTACATCATGGGGAAAGCCCTGGACTTGTTTTAGTCTCACAACCGTTAACCCCCCATAATTATCATGCTTGGAGCAGAGCTATGTATGTAGCTCTCTCAGCCAAAAACAAATTCATCGATGGCACCATCACAAAGCCTACCGATACAGATGCCAAATACCCACAGTGGCAGAGATGCAACCATATGATCCTATCTTAGATCACCAACAGTCTCTCACCTGAGATTGATGGATACATCATGTGGTCGGACTCCGCATCAATTGTATGGAATGATCTCAAGAAAAGGTTTGCAAGGTCAAGCAATAACAGAATTTTCATGCTTGAACAGCAGCTGTCAACAACTAAACAAGAAAAAAATCCAGCAAGTGTCTACTTTTCCAAGTTGAAACTCATCTGGGAAGAGATAATGAGGTACGAAGAACCTTTCAAATGCTCGACAATGGATTGTGGCGCTGTTTCAGTGCTGAATAAAAGGCTTGAGAGAAGACACATTATGCAATTCCTTATGGGATTGGATGACACTCATGCAGACCTAAGGAACCAAATTCTGTTGAAGGATCCGCTGCCCTCACTAGATGATGTGTTCAACCTTGTTTTACAAGGAGAAGCAAATCATGAGCTTACTAACCCGGTCCAAAGTATTTCGAAATCTGCAGCAATGACTGTCAACAGTGGCAAACCTCAGAACCAGAAGAGAAATGTCAAGTAGACAAAAGGAAATTACAAGGGATAGGGTCCTGAAGAGAGAGCATCATGCACAAAATGTGGGAGAACAAATCATACCGTGGAAACTTGTTGGGAAATCTATGGATACCCTCCAAACCACGAATTGTATAAGCCAAGAACTGGAGGCGGGAACCAGCAGAAGGTGGCCAACAATGCATCCTCAGATGAAGGCTCAGGAGTGACAAATCTGAACATCTCGCCAGATCAGATACAGCAGCTCATAGCCCTTTTGCAATGCCAAAATTCCACTCCATCTAGCAGCAACTCAGAAAATCAAGGTATAAATTCACCAAAACATAACGGTGAGCTTCTTGCTGCTTCATCTATTTCCTTGCGACATTCTTTAAGCTGCACAAACAACATCACCAATAGAAGTGCATGGATCCTCAACTGTGGGGCAACTGATCACATCACAGGATCTCTTGATCTACTCCCACAAAAAGGCCTTTGAAAAATGTCTCGGTTAACCTACCCAATGGCACCACGGTACCAGTTTCACATATAGGGACTATCATCATTTCATCTGCTCTCATTCTAAAAAATGTCCTATACATACCTAACTTCCATTATATCTCATTTCTACAAATCAGATTAGCCGAGACCTAAACTATTGTTTCATTTTCTTGGCTAAACAAAGTTTTATTCAGGAGCTGGACACTTGGAAGACGATTGGAATTGCTAGAGAAAAACAAGGGCTTTATCTTTTGGAGAAGGATCAGCTCAGGAACAAGCTGCCATCTCACCAACCCGTGGCCAACTCTTTATCTATTTTGACACCAGAATTGTGGCATTTACGTTTGGGACACCCCTCCAATCAACGCCTCAATTTACTGCATAGTATAGAACCTAAAATCCCTCCTTTTGTTGACAAACATCAATGCGAAAGTTGTCACATGGAAAAACAAACCTGTTTGTCTTTTCCCAAGAGTCAAAAATTTGTTGATGCACCTTTTGATTTAATACACGTGGATATTTGGGGCCCTTTCTCCATTAGTTCACTCAATGGTGCTCATTATTTTCTAACAATAGCTGACAACCACAGTAGAATGACATGGATTTACCTCATGCGTTCTAAAGGCTAAACAAGACAAATCATACAAAATTTCTTCAATCTTGCAGAAAATCAATTTCAATGTAAGATTAAAGGAATAAGATCCAATCAAGGAAACAAATGACCAAATTGTTTGCCTCAAAGGGGGTAGTTCACCAACAAAGTTGCATCTATACCCCCCAACAAAACTCCATTGTTGAAAGAAAACACCTACACTTGTTGAATGTAGCAAGAGCTCTTAGATTTCAAGCCAATTTATCCTTAAAATTCTGGAGAGAATGTGTTGTCACAGCAGGGTATTTAATAAATTGAATCCCTTCTCCAAACCTCCAAAACCAATCCCCATATCAAATCATTTTTTCTAAAATTCCTTCATATTCTCACCTAAAGACTCTAGGATGTCTATGCTATGCATCAAACCTCAATCCACACCGATCCAAGTTTGATCCAAGAGCACATATATGCTTGTTCATAGGATACCCGAATGGCATTAAGGGTTACAAACTCTTTGACTTAAAGACTCAAGAAACCTTCATTAGTCTTGATGTAGTCTTCTATGAAAACACCTTTCCCTTCCTAAACACAAATCAGCTACCCTCACTCTTACAAACACCTCCTTTCTCAAGACTTGATGACCTGCCCGTAATACCCAACCCCATCTCAGAATATTCTGAGTCTACACCAGCAGCACCTGCTCAAAACAGCCATGACGCCACCATTGAAGTTCACCCACCCGCAAAGCACTCTCATCCTAGTGACTCCTCCCAGCCCGAGCTACACTTACCCACACCGGCACATTCTAATCCTGAGTTGAGAAGATCCACAAGACAAAGACAGCAACCTGGCTATCTCCAGGATTTCCATTGCCGACTTGTTACTTCTCTAGCAGTGCCACATGTTTCTCCTGCTGTACAGAAAATGGATGAAGATAAATCTCATTCCCTTTCCTCTGTCCTCAATTATGATAACATGTCTCCAGCTCACCGTAGTTTCAACTTAGCCATCACCATGGAACCTGAGCCCACCTCTTTTGCCACAGCCAGCCAGCATCCTCATTGGCAAATGGCTATGCAGAATGAGCTAATAGCCCTTGAAGACAACAGCACTTGGGAGTTGACTGCACTACCCAAAGGCAAAAAAATCATGGGATGCAAATGGGTGTTCAAAACAAAATATAAAGCAAATGGTACCATTGAAAGACACAAGGCACGCCTTGTAGCAAAGTGTCACGAGCTAAGCTTGTTCAGGGCATTATGCTTGCCTGTGACCGCTTATCTCGTGTGCTTAGGATGGTTCCATCATGTAAATACTAGTGTAGGGTTATTTTCTGCTAGTAGAGTCTTTGTAAGCCAAATATGGCAGTATGACTCCTCGGTCACTTTGATGTTTCCTAGTGCCAGGATGATAATTACATAAAAACCTCTTTAGGGGAGGGTGTGTTCATTAGTCATTGTAAAACTCACTAGCAATTGTCAACGTGCTTAGCCTACTTGCCTCCCTCGCTAAGTACAACATGTCAACGGAGGATTTGTTAATGAATTACGTTTGCTTCAATGTTTACTGCTTGGTTGCCACGGCTTTCATGAATTGATTACTATTTCCGCTGCTATCTGATTGAATGTTAATGAAAGTGCTTCGTGGATGAATGTTGGTAAACGATAGGCTGGCTAGTTAAGCAAGAGTGCTTTAGCTAGCGCCGCACGGCCCCTTCACAACCGTGTGAAAATAGTCGGACCGTGACACAAAGGGATATACACAGAAGGAAGGGGAGGATTACTTTGAGACTTTTTCCCAAGTTGCAAAAATGTCCACCATTCGCTGCCTATTGGCCACTGCCGTCTCTAAAGGTTGGTCCCTCTACCATCTCGACATCAATAATGCTTTCCTCTATGGTGATTTGGAAGAGGAAATCTACATGTCATTACCACCGGGATATGGTAGAGAGAGGGAGAATTGTGTATGCAAGCTGAAAAAGTCCCTTTATGGTTTGAAACAAGCTCCAAGGCAATGGAATCACAAGTTAAATTCAATTATCACCAAAATTGGGTTCACACGATCCAAGGCCGACTACTCACTATTTTTCAAAAGAACAAACACTTCTTTCACTGTCATGATTGTTTATGTTGATGACATGGTGATAGGAGGAGATAATGAAACCGAAATTCAACACTTGAAAGAGTATCTTGAAAAACACTTCAAATTGAAAGACCTTGGGAAGTTGAAATTTTTCCTAGGCTGTTCAAAAGGGATTTCCATATGCCAAAGAAAATACGCATTAGAAATCTTACAAAAATGTGGGTTAATTGGAGCAAAATCCGTTCAATTTCCAATGGAACAAAATTTGAAGCTTAATGAGGAAGAAGGACCTGAACTTTCTGATCCAAAAGAGTACAGAAGATTAATTGGCCGATTGTTATATTTAACGTTCACAAGCCCAGATATTTCTTACTCCGTGCAAGTCTTGAGTCAATTTCAAAACCAATCAAAAGTGGCTCACTGGAAAGCAGCTCTTAGAGTTGTGAGATACATAAAAGGATCTCCATCACAAGGTTTATTTTATCCAGCTAACAAACCACTGCAGTTGGCAGCTTTCTGTGATGCTGACTGGGGAGCATGCTCAGAGACAAAGAGATCAATCACTGGTTTTTGCATTTTTCTGGGAGATGCTTTGGTCTCGTGGAAATCAAAGAAACAAATAACAGTATCTCGATCATTAGTGGAAGCCAAATATCGCTCAATGGCCTCTACCACATGTGAATTAGTTTGGTTTCGGAGCCTGTTACAAGACCTTGATGGAACTCTCAACCAACCTGTACAATTATTTTGCGATAATCAAGCTGCCATTTATATTGCACCCAATCCCGTTTATCATAAAAGAAGAAAGCATATTGAGATTGACTGCCACATTGTTCGGGAAAGGATTCAAGAAGGTTTATTAAAACCATTTCACATTTCTACAAATTTACAAGTTGCTGATATTTTAACCAAGGCAATCGGTTGTAGACAGTTTCATCATTTACTGAACAAGATGGGAATCCACTCTATAGCTTCTCCATCTTGAGGGGGAGTATTGAGGAAACTAGAGGAAAATCAGGATGCATTAAATGTGGGTCAGAGCTTGCTGATTTTCCGGAGCTGATTTTCAGCAAAGCTGGAGGAGCAGCTTGCTGGTTTTTTCTGGAGCTGATTTTCAACAAAGCTGGTTTCTGGAGCTAATTGCTGATTTTATGTCTTAGCTTTTGTATATATTAGGAGAAGACATCTTGTAATTTAAATTCAATCAATAAGAATTCATTGGTAACCAAATTGATTGCCAACACCAAATATTCTTTTTTTTTTCCACAGTGAATAGTGCAGTGTACATGAAAACAAGAAAAATAAATAAATAGATAAATAAATACCAACAAGAATATCAATGAATAATTATGGTCAATCGTTCATCCTTTACAAATTATTTACAGGAACCAAACACATATTAATTTTCAAGAACAAACATTACAACATTGAATGCAGTGCATGTCTTGATGAAGGTTGCTAATTTCTTGTGTTGTACTTAATTTGATAAATTAAAAGGTTAGTTTAGATTTTGGATATGATAGCAAAACATGATTTCTTTGAGTATTCAAACCAAAAAAGGATTTATTGGATTGTTACCATTTTGGATATGACTCCTATTAGCTTCCAGAGATTTTGCTTTCACTGTTCTAGGTTTCATGCATCTCAGCAAATTTTGAGTACAATTTTTTTCATGGTCCATTTACAGGCTTGAGATAGAACTTAAAAAATGTTGGTTGTTCATCTAAAAGGTACTCTAGTTTAAAATTTCACAAACTAGGATCATGTGAATTCTTCAAAATGTGATCTAAAAATCTTCAGTCTCAACAATCAGCAGCCTCATTTGTCAGCAAGATCTGTTCCTAGCAAGGATTTCCAAGGAGGAAAAAATGGCTAATAGATTTTTATTTTGTTTGAATGGATGACTTCTTTGTAGCTACCAACTTCTCTGTTTCGATCAAAACATTTTGACAAGGAGAAAGACATAAGAAATTGTTCCTGCACATAAGATTTAGAATTCATCAATCACACGATGACAAATTTGCACTTGGACCAGCACAAGAAAGACTTGTAAGAAATTGTTTAAACGATGCGGGTCCTCATTGAATCGTCAAGCATCCAATCTACTGCAGTTGTATTTCCTGCACTGAAGTTGCTATATCGACTGTATACACCAGTAATAAGATTTTATGACGGGTTATTTTGTTAGATTTTATGTACTTCAGGTTTCAACTTGAGTTTTAAAATTTAAGAGAAATAGATAGGCACCCTCACATGGTCATGGTAAAGATATTTCAATATGTATTTAAGCAAGTACTCGTGGTGAAACTAGATGTCTCAAAGGTATCCCGTTAATTTACACTATATCCATTTGTTATTTTTTTTTAAATGAAAAAAAGTCCTTAAATGTTATCCTTTCTAACATTACATTAATCCTCACAGCTCACAAGATGATACAATTTGGGAAGCAATATAAAATATTTCTAGCCAGGAACAAAAGGTGATTAAGAGTCAACTGAAGTTATGTTTGAGATTTTGATTCAAAATAGAGAAATCAGGGTTTTTGAAATTTCTTGTGATCATTTTATTCCTAAGTGAAAATTTTTTGAGGTATTTTTCCTTTTTTCCAAGTACAAGGAATGTCAAAGAGTTGATGTACAACAAGCTAGAAAACATGGCAAAGGGAAGCCAGAGCATTCATCTTACAACCCTTTTTGCAGGATCATGAAAAGATCCTTCGATGAATTTGATCAGTGCCCTTATATCTTGGGTTGGGAAATCCTTGCTAGCTGCCGGTCCAAGCTCTGTTTCCATGGTTGGCACCGTACTAGCTAGTACTGCTCTTGCTTGCTTCCTGACAAATACAATGAGATTGCTTCAATATGCACTGCGGAGCAGAAGCAGATGCAGCACTGGGCTTCAGAATAAGCCTAGTAAGGAATCCATGTGGAATAATCTTCTTTTAAAAAAATCCCTTTCAAATGGTGCATCGTAAAGATATCCTCTGGCCTCATGTTGCTTTTGAACCATATGCCAAAGCATTTCCTTTATTAATCTTGAAAGTCAAGCCAATCCTATGTACCTACTTTCTTCACAATCCGTAAGACTTTAAATTTTCCAATCAGATGCCATAATCCAGTTATTTGCAACTCAAGATATAGGTATAGGGGAAGTTCCCTTGACAATGAATTTAAATTGGACTGTAACACCTTGAATGGAAAAAGGAATCACTTTAGTAGCTCTATAGATTATACAACCTTCTTCAATAGAATCATCCTCTGAAATCAACAATACCCGTTTGCCGAACATACCCATTCTCCAAAGCCCTACAATTCAGCATGTGAACTCTATCCAACTACACGCAACATCTTTCTTCAACCCTCTTTCTTTCACCAACTCCCTCAACTGCCCAATCTCATCCCACATACGCAACCTAGCATACAAATTTGATAACAAAATATAGATTCCAACATTCTGAGGATCCAGCTCAAGTGCCCTTTGAGCAGCCAATTTGCCCAAGTCAACATTCCCACTTTCAATGCAACCATTAAGCAAAGCACCCCACATGGAAACATTGCAACTGCTATTCCTTTGATAAGGCATCTCATTCACAAGCTTCCATGCCTTGTCCAATTCACCAGCCCTACAAAGCAAATCAACCAGGCAACTGTAGTGCTCCGGGCCAGGGTCCAAGCCATAGTCCCGAGCCATGGATTCAAAATACTTAAACCCATGTCCCAAATGGCCAGAATGACCACAAGCTGAAAGGACTGTCACATATGCCACCCCATCTGGTCTGATCCCTTCCATCAACATCATTTTGTATAATCCAATCACTTCATTAAATTGCCCACTTCTACCATACACACCAAGCATTGAAGTCCACAAGACAACATCTCTTTGCCTGTTTCGTCGTAGTCCAACACCTTTCGAATTAAAGGCTTGCAAAGCCTTTTCCACTAGGCCACACTTGCCATACATCTCAATCAATGAAGTCTGCAGAAACACATCAGTATCCATGTCAAAAATTGTGCGGATCAGATTGGCATGCACCTGTTTTCCCAACTCAACTGCGGATAACCCGGCACACACACGTAAGGCTGCTGATAATGTGAAATGATCGGGCTTCAAGCTTAGCACAGGCATCCTCTGGACCAGTTCAAGTCCTTCGACCCACAACTTGGCCTCAACAAAACCCGACAGAAGTGCATTTGCACAAACAGTGTTCTTAACAGGAATTTCATCGAACATGTGGGATGCATCTCCAATAAGCAACGCCTTGGCATACAAATCAACTAGAGCACTCCCCACAAAAACACTGGACGTCCAACCTAATTTTGCAACATGGGCATGTAACTGCTTACCAACTGTAACATTTTTTACAGTAGACGAAGCCGTTAAAGAGCTACATAGAGCATACGTGTCCAATGGAACACCAGTAATATGCATGAAAGAGAAGGTATGAAGTGCAAGAAAAGGAGATCCATGTTGGCAAAAATGGGAAATAATCACATTGAAGGGTAATGGGTTGGTGGGGTTTATGCAGGTGAAGAAGCTGGTTAAGGTTTGAAGGGTGTTTCTATGAAGGCAAGAGGTGTATGAGAAGATGAGTTTGGCATGAATAGAGAGCGATACAAAGAGCAAGCCTGTTCTGAGGAGGTGGGAGTGGAGCTTCTTAATGACTCTGAGATTCTTCGTTTGAAGAGATTGGTGCAAGAAGGCGGTGATGAAATCAAACTTCTGACTATGATGCAAGTGGCATTGGCTGGACATGAACGGAGAAATGTGAGCAAGCCGCGTTTTGGACGTTTAGTCTCACTGAACTTGTAGGTTTTCAATCACCGGTAATGTTATTGTACACAGGCCAACGACACCAAGTATTTTCCTTTTGGTCATACGAGGATGGAAGCAAACAATTCGGTTTTTAAATTTATAAACTGAAAACGAATCATGACAGTTGGTTTAAAAAGAAGGGAAGTAATTGGAGTTTTTTCCCGTTTTATAATTAAAAATAAATAAAATATAAAATAATACTCTGAACAGGGAATTTTTTTTCAAAATAATGCTCACGTAATCTCGCAGCTTCATGCTGCGAAATTTAAACTGGTGGCTACTCTGCCATCGACGCGTGGCAAAGAAAGAAACAGGTGTAACGTGACGTGTGGCGACGGGTGAAGAAATCTCGCAGGTCCAACTTGCGAGATTTGAGAAGCGATCGAACGAAGAGGCAACGCGTGGCTGCGAGGTTACGAGCGATCGTGACACGTGGTGAATCTCGCAGGTTGTACCTGCGAGATTTGAGAAGAGATCGAGCGGATAGGCGACGCGTGGCTACGAGATTCCGAGGGATCGTGACACGTGGTAAATCTCGCAGGTTGGACCTGCGAGATTTGTTTTGCGCTCGAGCGGATAGGCGACGCGTGGCTGCGAGATTCCGAGGGATCGTGACACGTGGTAAATCTCGCAGGTTGGACCTGCGAGATTTGTTTTGCGCGCTGAATTCCTCCCTGAGCCTTCTCAGAACACAATCGTGCAGAGGAGAAGAGAAGAAAAGTTGCAGACGAAGCTTCGAGCTTGCAGACGACCGTTGCGTTGGCAGGTGACCGTTCGAGGTGCAGGTGACCGTTCGGGCTCGAGCGAAGGCGAGGCGAGGCTATTTAAAAGGGATCGTGATGGGGTATGTTATTTAATATTTAGAAAAATAACGTGAATATTTCATTTAAGAGATTTACATGAGATAATTGTTTATGTTTTGAGTTGGTTTGATATCACACGCCGCGTTCCGAGTATTTGGGTTCTGGCACTGCATCTAGAGGAAGGTTAGTTTTTTTAATTAATAATGTCATTATAGTTTAGAATTACGTATTATGTTGTTTAATTTCAAATGATAGATGTAACCAATAGTATATTTACGTATCTACATAATTTCGAACATATCCAAACTAAAGTGATTACGTAATTATGTACATGCATACATGTTAATAGAAATAGGTGGTGATGAAATTGTGTCTAGTTCCGAAAATGTATTAGAAGGTGGTGTGGAGAAGAGTAGAAAAAAAGCAGCGTTGGGGGAGTGTGTTGTTTTCTGTCTTTAAATGGATAAATTTGAAGGTAATAAGGTTTTTGCTCATTGAAAGGCAGCCTGTTTGGGTGCTGCAATAAAGAAGGTATTTGAAGATAAGAGAGAAAATTCTGATGAGTCAACGACTACTGTACTAAGGAGAGGTTTTAAAGGGGACTTTAGTATTGTGAAAGTTCCTAAGTTGAGATGATTGCAGTAGGTTCAAATGAGATTAGAAAAGCTAAAATGAGGTTTCATATTTAGAAAGTGATGACAATAGTGATTTTGATAGTGCTGGGGGGGTTATTGTTGGATAGATTTCCAAAAAAATATGGGTAGGTTTCTGGCTCCTGTGATGAAATAAGGGATTTATCTTATGCTGATCCATGCCTGTTGGAAGGTCTAGAGGGAGCTTCAATTTTTGATAATGATGGGTTGTTGAATAAGTTTCAGCATAGGGATGGAATTTTCTCATTCTAGTGGAGGAGATTTTCGAGGAGGATTTAGAAGCTCAAATTCTTGAGGATAAAATGGATTTAAAGTTTAGTGATATTGGAGGAAATAAAGTGTGTCTGATGGTGGTAAAAGTTGAAAGGTGAAAGGTCAAAGAGGGTTAGCAAATTTGAAGAGCTCGGTATATTCTGATGGTAAGGTTTTGAAAAGGGGGTTTCTCAGTTGATTTTGTTTAGTTCTTTTATGGGATCTTGTGTTTTTTTGTTTTCTTTTTTTTTTTCCTTTTTATTTTTTCTCTCTTTTTATAGTGGACTTCTTGTCCCTGCACATTGTAGTTTCTCTTCTTTCTAAACATAAATTCTTTTTTTTATGAAAAAAATAGTTTGGAAAACTGAATCAAACCAATTCATACATATATATATTTATATAGTTGTGTAGTTACGTACATATTGAGACCAAATTGTTCATATTACAAAATTATGTACATAGATTTCTAAATAATAGTGTTAATTATGTAGTTATGTATGTGGTTAGATTTCTAAATAATAATGTTAATTATGTAGTTATGTACGTAATTTAATTTCTAATGATATGTACCTACTACTATAATTACATACCTACATATTTTTGACGTATCTAAATCGAACCAATTATATAATTACGTACATGCATGCATGTTAGATGGTTTGGATAATTGAACCAAACTATTAATTATGCTTATCTAAATCAAACCAATTAGATAATTACGTACATATTCAGATTTAATTGTTCAGAATTAAAAAATTAGGTACATATATTTTCAAATTATAATGTTAATTACGTGATTATGTAGTTTAATTGATTAATGATAGCTCGGTGTAGCCAATATTATAATTATATACCTACATAATTATGGACATATCTAAACCATACCAATTATGTAATTACGTACATGCATGTTGCATGCATATGAACCAAACCAATTGTGTACATTTATAATTGCGTAATTATGAATATAGTTGTACTGAATTGTCCATAATTATAAAATTATGTACAGAGATTTCCGAATAACGATATTAATTACGTAATTATAGTTTAATTTCAATTGATAGGTGTAGTTAAAAATATAATTACATATCTACATAATTTTAAGCATATCTAAGCTGAACCAAATATGTAATGTATGTTCATGCATGCTTATTAGTTTTTTTTTTTTGGAAAATCGTACCAAATAAAATTACATGCATACACATAATTGTGTAATTATGCATATATTATATTTTAATGGTCCATAATTATAAAATCATGCACCGGAGATTTTAATATTATAATGTTAATTATTTAATTATGTAATTTAATTACAAATAATAGGTATAACCAATACTAGAATTAAAAACCAACATAATTACAGGCATATCTAAACTGAACGAATTATGCAATTATGAATATGCATGCATATTAATTAGTTTGAAAATCGAACCAAGTCAAACTACGTTCATAATTCTTTAAATGTTCGAATTGAACAATCCATAATTATGTTATGCACGTAGAGATTTTAATTATTATACTAGTTACTTGCTCGTAGTATAGTTTTAAATGTGATACATTAAATAAAATACTATTATAAATGATTAGGTTGAAAATTTAAATGGGCCGATGGTTTAAGTGGGTAGACCCGTTTTAACCATTTAATTTTTGGGTCTAAATGGGTCACCCATTTATGACCCATATAATTACATGAGTGTACCCTAACCCATTTAAAGAATATAATGTGCACATTAATGTATTGAAAATAATTTTTTTTCACTATTCACTTAGCATACGACTTATACATAAAATTATTGTTTTGCGTAGGTCTTTTATATTTACCAGGCGTCAATCTAGATGGCAGGAAGTTCAAGCAGTATTCCAGTTCCGGTATTGTTGTACATGGGGGGTAACATTATAACCGGCCAAACCGGTGTTAGTTATAGTATTCCGCCAGTTCAACCTATTAGAATTGGTCATAGGTGTAAATTAACTAAATTGCATACGAAGATATACAAGTATTTGCAAATTGATCCAAATCAAAATGCATTGCGGCTAACCGCAAGATACCCGATTAAGGGGCATCATGATACAATCTTCTATGAGGTTGTTCCCGTAACTAGTGATTACGGTTTGCGCATGGTGTTGGATGCAAATTGCGTAGGGACGACATATTTGACTGTGCAACTGTATGTTGAACTCATTCCTCAGATGGGTGTCGCCACACATGGGCAGCCGGGAACGTCTATTGAGCACGTGGTTGAAGCGGAGGAAGAAGATGCAGATGTTGGTGGGATGCCTGTTGTGGATATGAACGAATGTCCACGATTGTCATTCGAGGCGCAGACGTATGAAGGAACTACTATCCATACGAATTTTCATGGTGTTTGCGAAGATGTTTCAACAGAACAACCAGGATCGTTGTTCACAATAGCGAACAACGCGCTGGACGTGGGGATGAATATCACGAACGATGTTCATTTACAAGATGACACGTATGAGGAGGAAATTGGTGAAGGGACGAACGAGTTCCCCGATGATGTCGACCTACCCCCCCGTCAATCGAACGATGGCACGGATACGGCATATTTCATGGACGAACCTCCTATGTATGGTGTAATTGACGTAGAGGCTGCAGATTTGTCCCATGGTGACGAGCTTCCTATACGGGTAACTCGTTGGGATGAATCATCAGAACTGAGTCAAGGGATGCTATTCGGGTCGAAAGATCAATTGATAGCTGCTGTGCGAATATACCACGCTCGAACGCATCATGACTTCTACGTCCTGCAGTTGACCCCACTATTATGGGTTGTTAGGTGTAAGAACTCTGAATGCAGTTGGAGACTACGTGCGATGTATCGTCAGAAACATCGATTCTTCGAAATCACTCAATATGGTGGTCCACACACATGCTTGAATGAACTCCTCTCGCAAGACCATAGCCAAATCACGTCGTCCCTTATTGCTAGTGAGGTTGTGAATATGATAAGGGGTGATGCGTCGACCTCAATCGCTACATTGAAAGAATTCATAAATCGTCGTTATGGCTATTCCATCTCATATAAGAAAATTTGGTTAGGCAAACAGAAGACAATTGCCCAAGTATTCGGCGATTAGGAGAAGTCTTATCAGACGTTGCCTAGGTGGATGGAAGCAATGTGCACTTATAATCCTGGTACTGTCGTAAAGTGGAGGTGGAACCCTATACCCGGCAGTGATCAGACCGTAACATTTGTATCAGTATTTTGGGCGTTCGCAGCATCTATTCAAGGTTTTCCCCACTATCCTCCTATGATCTGTATAGATGGGACACACTTGTACGGTAAGTACAAGCAAAAACTCCTTATTGCGACGTGCCCGGATGCAAATAGGCAAATATTCCCCCTTGCATTCGCTATTGTGCAAGAGGAAAGTTTAGACACATGGAATTGGTTTCTATGTTGTCTTCGTTCCATTACCGATAGGGACGATATTTTCCTTATATCAGATAGGCATCCAGGGATCATCGCTGCAGTGTCTCACAATCCCGATTGGCAGCCACCGCGTGCGCACCACCGATTCTGCCTTCGACACATTATAACCAACTTCAACACGAAAGTACACAGTGTCAATCTAAAGCGAATGGCTGAGCGCGCGGGAAGGCAGCATCAGGTCAGAAAGTTTAACATGTGGATGGAGAAGATCTTTGATGAGGGTGGGGAACCCGCAAAGACGTTCTTCGATCAAATCGCTCCTCATATGTGGACTCAGTGCCACGACGGGGGCAGAAGGTATGGGAATATGACGACAAACCTCGTCGAATGTTTCAACGCCGTCCTTAAGGGCGCTCATAGCCTCCCAATCACTGCCCTTGTACAACTGACATTTTATCGCGTTGCTCATTATTTCAATAGCCGACGTGAGGCTGCTCGTAATGCAATATCAGGAGGAAATGCATTAACTCCTCATACATTGCTTGCGATGGAAAGAAGGAAGTTGAAGGCGACCGGACATCGCGTGACGACGTTCAACCGGTCTATAGGTACTTTCAGCATCACGACTACGCATTTGGGACCTCATAAAGGAAACAACGTGCAAACGCTTCGCATTCAGGATTTGCACGGCTACTCGTGTGGGAAGTGGCAAGCCTTACACTTTCCATGCTCCCACCTTCTCGCTGCATGTGCGGAGACACGACTCAACGCCATGCAGTACGTTGAGCCTTGTTGGACCACCGCCGAACATTATGCGACATATGCGGCGGATTTTCAGCCGATTATGCACGAGGCGTACTGGACAGCATCGTCTTTGCCGACTATACAGGCAAATCCAGCGTATGCTCGACATAAAGGTTGTCCAAGGAGCTCCTGTATACACAATGAGATGGACGCTAGGGAAGGTAGGAAAAGGAGCACGTGCAGTATATGTCATCAAGAAGGGCATAATCACACAAGGTGTCCGAGAAGGACCCACTCGGGCGATGCAGCGGGACTGTTGCGTTGATTTCGTATGCAGTTTTATACTATTTCACACCGTTTCTTTTTTATTTATATCTATTCTAATGCAACGATGCATTTCCAGGATTGATCCAGGGCCATCCGATCCGAGCGTCTTGACGATGGGCGATCATCACAGGGCCAGCCGAGCGTGGGCTGAGGAGCATGCGGAGCCCCTGTGCTGCCGAGGGGGCACGCAGTTTGCCGAGCGTTGGTTAGAGGCAGACCCCCGCATTGTCCATCTGATATGCGATGTGGGGTTTTATGGCATTTATCGGATTGCTCATATCCAGCTTGATTGGCATCTTGTCACATCATTGGTGGAGCGATGGAGACCCAAGACGCACACGTTCCACCTACCTCATGGTGAGGCCACCGTCACATTACAGGATGTAGCTATTTTGTTCGGGTTGCCGATTGATGGGCGAGCTGTCATTGGTCACACTGCCGGACCAGTGGAGGGACCTACAGACCGTCAGGGTCGACTCGGCCTGCGTACTATGTGCGAGCGTTTGTTAGGCGTTGTTCCGCCTGACAGCGAGTTGGTTGGTGCACGCATCCGTATGCGGTTCCTTGAGGGGGATGCGTTTCGTGAGCTCCCGGCACATGCAGATGTTCAGACAATAGCATGCCACGCACGAGCCCACTTGTTGCGTTTGCTTTGTGGGGTGATCTTCTCGGATGTTTCCGGCAGTTATGCGCATCTTATGCTCCTTCCACTTCTTGAGGACTTCGGAGCGTGTCACTCGTACAGTTGGGGGTCCGCCACTTTGGCGTGGTTGTACAGGGAGATGTGTCGCGCCGCGCACCACTCGAAGACACAGATTGCGGGCCCCCTTCGCTTACTCCAGGTTTGGGCTTGGGAGAGATTTCCTTCATTCTCGCCTACGCGGCGAGGTTTCCTGCAGATTGAGAGGGGTCAGGACGGTCGTCCGGTTGATCCTCTCCCGCTCGCATATCGGTTAGTACCTATTTTATCTATCCTTATATATTCACTCAATAACTATTACGAATACTAATTCGTAATATGTAGTAGTCTTGCATTTGGGAACTTAGATTTCATCTTATACAGATGGAGGGACGACTTGAGGGCATCGATGGTTGCGCTTCACACATTGCCCTGGTACAGGTTCAAGTTGGACATGCACCGGGAGCATGAGGTATAAATCAGTTAAAGTATAACACATGAAAGCATTTCTTTCTTTCTTTCAGTTGTGTATAGTCCGCATAACTTTTTGTTTTGTCTAACTGCAGTTTATATGGATGCCCTACACGGATGAGATTTTAGCCGACATGTCGCCTGCCTATGCAAACGGGAGGGACCTGTGGGTAGCGCGAGTGCCACTCATATGCTTTCATATTATTGAGTGGTATCTCCCCGATCGAGTCATGTGACAGTTCGGGTTTCGACAGGTCATTCCCGCCCCATTTATGACTTCGGGGGTAGATATTGTTGGGGACGATCTCCACGGTATGGATGGACGCGGTCGAGGGGTCACAGACTAGTCGAGTACGCACGCGATATTCGTTTCTGCGTGAGAGTATCGCCGAGACTACATCGTACGAGGAGTGGCGGAGCACAGTCCGATGCGTCTAGATGACCCATACTTCACTTGGTATAGGTCTATCACACGCCGCTTCGTCGACAGGACCGCAGCTGTATATTTGAGCCTCGTAAGAAGATTAATGCCACAACTCATTTTATTATATATACGTTCCGATTTGAATGCGTTAATAAAATATGTTCATATCCTGCAGGCTGACATAGTCATTGAGGCAGAGCAGATCTCGTTGGATCCTGCGATCCATCGATTGATGAGTGCTGCACTGGACCTCGTCCACAAGGACGGTCGACGGATCCCAGAACGAGGAGGTCGACCTAATGTACCAACACGAGGAGGTCGACCAGCTCCAGTACGAGGAGGACGACATGCCTCCTCTAGTCGTCCAGGGACTCCCATGTCCTCCCCACCAGTCGTATAGGCCGAGTACTTGTTTGGCCCGTCAGCGCCTTATGCGCCTTCCACTGCAACTCATATTGCCGGACCATCGAGCAGACCGACTGATGCCCCATCTGACTCTGCTGCTACCCCATCCATGTCATTTTTATTGAACGATCTTTTCGATGGGGTGGAGGTCGATGCACCCCCTAGGCCGCCTCGTTCTCGTCCCGGGACATCGTATCATTTCTCACCGCGTGCGCTTTACATGGCTGATGATGATGATGCAGCACCTCTTTGGGGAGAGGATTCACATCCAGCATGACGGGCCAGGACACCTGATGATGCTGACGAGCAGGGAGAGGGTAGACGCAGACGGCAGCCACCACGACCCCGGAGACGACCTCGCTGCGGCACGGAGTAGTTTAGCATTACTTTAATTGCATTTTATTTGTATGTATATCATTGATTATTTTGATTTCATTTGTATATAATTGATTATTTTTTTTATTCTTTTGTATATATCATTTAATAATTCGTATCTCTAAAGAATTCAATACTGCAAAATCTAAAAAATGACACATAATTCGTATCGTCTAAATTTGCATGTTTAGTTAAGTTAATTCCTTAAATTCAATTTCATAAACACAAAACTGAAATCGAACCAAAATATTTGATTTACTAATTTTTTTAATTTAACCAAATTGAATGGTGTAAAAAATTAATTGGTATAGTTAGGTTCGGTGTAGTTCAATCGGTTTCATGGCTTTCGATTGATTTCGTTATTCCCCTAAGAGCGTGAGTCGACTATGTTGTCCAAGCTAAATTTGTCCATCATGGCCCAAAGTTCAATTTTATGCTAATTGTATTTCTTTCCTTTCTTGATCCATGAGCCCCATTGGGCTTGAACGAATCGATAAGTGATAATCCATCCCTTATCTTAATGATGATGAGAATTGAGAGTGTTTGAGCAAAGTTTGTGATGATGGTGTTCATCTAATATGTTTAAATTTTTATAATTGAGATTTTAATGATTAGATATTAAATTAAAGTTTCAAATTAAAGGTTATGTAGACACTTTATTTTGTCTGGGGCTTATATAAAAAAAATTAGAAAAATTTTATTTTTATTTCTATAAAGTGAGAAAATATAAAAAAAAATTATAAAATACAAGAAAATTGTATCTTTTTTACGTTGAAAATAAATAAACAAAACAAAAATACATAAAATGAAATAAAGAAAGAAAGACCGGATATTCTAATTCCATGCTTGCCACCCGCACACAAAAATGAATTTCAGTTAGAAAATCATAACTGAAAATGAATTAGTTAATTAAGATTGATTGAATAATTTAAATTGACTAATCAACTTAATTAACAAATTAGTTTTAAATTTGATTGATTAATTTAAATTTAATTAGTCAATCAAATTTAAGTTAGGAATAAGGAACATACCTATAAATATAGGCCTTCTGAGGGTAAAAAGGGTGAGTTTTTTTTTTTCAATTTTATCTTTATTTTAAAATAATATATTAAATAATATCATATTTGAGAAAATATTTCCCCAAAATGACTCTAGTAATCTCGCTAATCCATCCAGTATTTGCATGGCCTTTGCATGGAGTGTTCCCCTCCCTTCTCGGCGTGTTTTTCCTCCTCTGCAACGACCAACGACGACGAGGACTGCCACTGCCAAAGCAAAAAAACGAGCACCAGACCCAGATGGGTCACTCCACAGCAGATCGCTAACTATTGACTCAGGGTCGAAGCCGAGCCCAAATTCTGAAGCATTCAGATCTGCGCACGCCCACTTTACATTTTCTTTTGATTCAAGTAATTTAAATTTACTAAATTATTTGTTAATTAAGAACTGTATTTTTTAATTTTAAGTTTACACACAAAATATTATTTAAAAATTAATTAATTAATTTTAAAAAAGAGTTTGTTGTTATAAAAGATGCAGAAAATAAATAGAAAAATAAACAAATAGAGATGAGATAAAAATTTATGTGGTTCGGCTATGCCTGCTCCATGGACGGATGTGATAAGAAACTTCACTATCAGGAGAGGAATTTTAATATGATATGAATTCGACCTTATACAAGATATTAGAATCGGCCTTGTATAAGAGGTAAATATATATATATATATATATATATATATATATATATATATATATATATATATATTCAAAAGTAGATTATATTACATATATCTTATATTCTTGTGGTGTACAAAAATATGTCTTTGAAAACATGAAAAAAAAATTAAAATTTTGAAGGACAATAGTTGATATGTTCATGAAAATAAGTTTTTAAAAACTCTTTACGAGATATGAATTTTGCATATTTTGCATCTCACGCTTGGATACAGATAATAAGTAGACAAGCCCTTACCATTTACAATTTTTTTCTTAAAATAATATATATAGTTCTTTTAAAGCATGAATTAATATATGTGTTTTGAAAAACTAATTTAAATTTTTTCATTTGAAAATTCCCCTTCATTACAAGCGCAAATTAACATTTATTACCTTAAAAAAATGCTTATGCATTAATAATTAATTAATTTAGTTATATTAATAATATTTATATCAAAAATAAAAATGATATCCTTGGTACTCCAAAAACAACATTACTAATGTTCATTACTTTTCTCACACAATAAAATGACAAATTTGCACTCTCCTTTTGTTCTTTAGACTTGCTAAATGAAAAAATTAAGAGGTAAAAATAAAAATCAAATGGCAAAATTATTATTTAATAAATTAGAAAAAATTACATGGGCAATCCTCGTAAAAATCATAATTTTTAGATAATTTATTTCTTTACATAAAATTTAATTAAATTTTAATTTTTAAAGTTATAATTTAAATTTAATTATAACTTTCCCTTTTTACAAATTTAAATTTAAATTTAAATAATAAATTTAAATACTACGAAATTTTGTAGTATTTTTTGTAAATTCAGGGGTTAGAATCATATTTTGAAATATTTTTTTGGATTTTATCCAAATTTTTATGACAAAATACTTATTTATAATCAATAATTTCTTTTATTTAAAATTTTTGTTTAAATTTATATATTTACAATTTAAAAAATAAAATTTAAGTTAAATCTCGTAGCATGAAGCTGCGAGATTTTGCCTGCACGCTGCCACACGTCCGCTCCTCATTGGCCCTGAGTTTAAATCTTGTTCGTCTGTCTTTAAATCTCGCAGCATGAAGCTGCGAGATTTTGCCTGCACGCTGCCACACGTCCGCCCCTCATTGGCCCTGAGTTTATCTTGTTCGTTTGTCTTTAAATCTCGCAGCATGAAGCTACGAGATTTCGTCTGCACGCTGCCACACGTCCACTCTTCATTGGCCGGCAGTTTAAATCTCGCAGCTTCATGCTGCGAGATTACGTGAGCATTAGTTTGGGAAAAAATTTTCTATTCAGAGTATTATTTTATATGTTATTTCTTGTTAATCATAAAACGGGAAAAAACTCGAAGTAATTGCCTAACTTCTGGGATTATATTCTGATTGCATACCGGCAAAACACAGAACTGACAGTATTTCAAGCATAACACACAAACTGATTGTAAACTTCACATGCCGATGTTTCCCATGATACAACCCTAAGGAGGCTAGCATTTTGGGAGTTTTTTCCCATTTTAATTTTATTATTTAATAAAATATTAAATAACACTTTGTTTAGGAAAAAAAATTCTCATTTTAACCATCCTGCAAGATTTTAAATTCTCATTTTAATTTCACTCATGTGATTCAACCAAAATGATTTTATGTACTGATCCCATAAATCTGAAGACCTAGAATTCATTTTCACAAACCTACTCCCAAACTATTTTGTCATTGAAATTAGTTTCACAAAAGAATTTCTCAATATGGTGTTGAGAATTTCGCTTGTGAGTTTGTCCTACATTGAAAAATTAGAGTGGATGATGGGTGCTTATATATATGGTTGGGTCCAAGACCCAATAGGCTTAAGTTTTGGGTTAAGTTGGTGTTCACTCATGTGTATTAAGCTTGTTGAGATTGTAGGTGTGGAGTCACCGACAGGCGCACCAACCCAGCCGCTAACTTGGACATTGAAGACCAACGGCCACCTATTCTGTAGATTTTGCTAAAACTGCAGCCACCGCCATTGAATTTTGCTCCCCCTTGTGTATATATATATACGTGTGTGTGGAGCTGTGCTATGTGTGTGGGTTGTAGTGAGTGTGGTGAGTAGAGAGCTGTGTAGCTGTGTGGAGTTGTGCATTGTGTAGAGAGAAGTGTGACTTGTGTCGTGTGCAGAGAGCAAAGTGCAGAGAGTTGCAGTAAGAGAGAGAGAGACAGAGAGAGTTGAGCAGTGGCTCCTTCTTGTAATTTTTCTCCAGTATAGTGCAGTGGTGTATGCTCCCGTGGACGTAGGTCAGGTTGGACCAAACTACATAAATCCGGTATTCCAGTGTGGATATGCTTTATTTTTCTTCGTATGTGATTGTCGCTCCAGGTTTATCCCCAACAATTGGTATCAGAGCTTGGTTGGAGTAGAATCGCCAGATCGAAGAAAAATTCCCAGATTTTGAGCCTCTGTCCAGTAGCTCAAAATTTAATTTTGAGACCACCATTGAACTCCTCTCATCGAGACGAAGCAAACAATGTCAACCGGAGCTCCAAAAGACTTCAGACAACCCCGCACGCGCCTACATGCGCCGCCAACATCTAGGGGACGTTTCCACGCGCATCCACGCGCCTTCACACGCCGGCGGAGAATCTGCAGCTTCCGCACACGCGGCCACGCGCCGAAGAATAGAGGGAGGTTGAAGACGAGTGATGTTAGCGCCACATCACCCGTCCACGTCAGCCAGGACCCACGCCCCGTCAGCGTGCTGCGTCAGCGCCCAGCAAGTCGCCACATTTGCGCCATGTGGCTCCTAGTAAGCGGCCAGTCAACGCCATGTCATCAGCTGAGTTAGCCGCCACGTCAACGCCACGTCATCAGTGGATCCCATAGTAGGCCCCTCAGTCACTCACCAGTAAGTGGGCCCCACAATGCCACGTCAGCAATGGGGCCCGTGCCACGTCAGCAGACGGTTCCGTTAATGGCGTCATTAACATCGTCAAAGAATATTCCATCTGTGAAAGGAATATTCCGTAAGTTGACCAGATTTGACTAAAAGTTTGACCAGGCTTTTCGAAGCCATTTCGGGTTCGTTTTTCGAACGACTTAAGCCATTTCTGAGGATTTCGGCCGTTCCGGATCTAACCGTACTATTCATTTGAGCTAATTCCATTTCTAGATCAGCGAATTGAGATGTCGAACAAAAAGAGCTCTCACATCAAGATGTTTGACGGCATGAACTTTGGTTTTTGGAAAATGCAAATAGAGGACTATTTATTTGGTAAAGAGTTATACTTACCACTGATGGAGAAGCCAGAATCCATGAAGGAGAGCGAGTGGGAGTTGCTTGACCGAAAAGCCCTCAGAGCCATCAGAATGACATTGTCGAAATCTGTGGCGTTCAATATCAAGCATATAACATCGACCAAGACTTTGGTGGATGTGCTCTCTAATATGTACGAGCAACCTTCAACCGAAAACAAGGTACATCTCATGAAAAGACTATTTATGATGAGCATGTCTATAGGTGAAAGTTTCAGCAGGCATTTGAATAATTTCAACGAGTTATCGGATCAACTCGCCTCAGTTGAGATAAGGTTTGATAATGAGATTCGGGCCTTGTTGATTCTCAGTCAGTTGCCTGGCAGTTGGAATGGTGTTGTGACTACCATCAGTAGCTCCGTAGGAAAATCGAAGCTTGTATATGATGAGGTCGTCAGCATGATTTTGACGAAGGAAATCAGAATGCAGTCGAACCATGGATCCACTTTGAGTTCAGCCTTGAACATAGAGAGTCAAGGCAGAGGAAACAGGCATGGACGATCAAACAACCGCAGAAGATCTAGGCCCAGGCAGTCTAAATCTAGAAATTCTAGAGATACTCAGGACATGGGTTCCCAGAGCACAAAATTTATTGAGTGCTGGAACTGTGGAAAGACTGGTTATTACAAGAACCAGTGCAGGAGTCAGAAGAAAGAGACGAGGGCAAAGACAGAAGCAAATATTGCTTCCGAAAATGATGAGATGTTGATATGCTCTTTGGAGAGCAAAAAGGGGTCTTGGGTGTTAGACTCTGGAGCTTCATTCCATGCCACTTGTAGCAGAGATTGCCTGGAGGAGCATACATCAGGTAATTTCGGTAAAGTATATCTGGGCAATAATCAACCTTGCGACGTTGCCGGTAAGGGGACAGTGAAGATCAAAATGAATGGATCAGTATGGAAACTGAGAAGTGTCAAGTATATTCCAGACTTGAGGAAGAATTTGATCTCAGTCGGTCAATTGGCAGATGAAGGTTATAACACATCGTTCATAGGTGATGAATGGAAGATTTCGAAGGGTGCATTGACAATTGCTCGAGGTAAGAAAAGTGGTACTCTTTATGTAACTCCTGATACATGTATGTCTATTACAGTTGCTACAGGAAATGATGATAGCAACCTATGGCATCAACGACTCGGACACCTGAGTGAGAAGGGACTCAGGGTGATGCACTCAAATGGTAAGTTGAGTGATTTAAAGTCGGTGAAGATTGACACATGTGAGGATTGCATATTTAGGAAACAGAAGAGAGTTAGTTTCCAGACAAACATCAGTACCCCGAAAAAGGAGAGACTTGAGCTAGTCCATTCAGATGTATGGGGACCAACAACCATTTCGTCTACAGGAGGAAAGCATTACTTTGTCACGTTTATCGATGATCATTCACGGAAGGTATGGGTTTACTTCCTAAAGTATAAATTTGATGTTTTCGATGCTTTTAAAAATTGGAAAGCGATGGTAGAAAACGAAACTAGTTTGAAAATTAAAAGGCTGAGAACTGATAATGGTGGAGAGTATGTTGACACCGAGTTCAAGAAATTCTGCTATAAGCATGGTATCAGAATGGAAAGGACTGTGCCAGGTACGCCTCAACACAATGGCGTAGCCGAGCGGATGAACAGAACGTTGACAGAAAAAGCCAGAAGCATGCGTATGCAGTCAGGCTTGCCTAAGATGTTTTGGGCATATGCACTCAACACAGCAGCTTATTTGATTAATAGAAGTCCTTCAGTATCATTGGACTACAGTCTACCAGAAGAAGTTTGGAGTAACAAAGAGGTAAGACTTTCACATTTGAAAGTTTTTGGTTGTGCTGCATATGTACATATCAATGATCATGTCAGGGATAAGCTGGATCCGAAATCCCAGAAATGCACTTTCATTGGTTATGGTGGGGATGAATTTGGATACCGTATTTGGGATGATGAAAACAAAAAGGTGATCAGAAGCATAGATGTGATTTTTGATGAAAAGGTGATGTACAAAGATAGGCACACAGCAAAATCCACCGAACTAGTTCCGAGAGAATCAACCTATGCAAATATGGATGATGTCCCAGAATGTGTCGGTACACAACAGCAGAATGCCGAGAATCCTTAGGCGGAGGAACCAATGGAGCAGATCGTCGCACCACCGCCTCCTACTCCAGCTCCGGAGCTTAGGAGATCCACTCGGCCCCATGTACCAAACAGAAGGTATATAGATTACTTACTTTTTACAGATGGAGGAGAGCCCAAATGCTGTGATGAAGCATGTCAAGTGGTAGATACGAGCAAGTGGGAGCTTGCAATGAAGGACAAGATGAAGTCCCTTACCTCCAACGGAACGTGGGAACTAACTGAGTTGCCCAAAGGTAAGAAGGCCCTTCACAACAAGTGGGTGTACAGAATCAAAGAGGAGCATGATGGTTCTAGGAGATACAAGCCTCGGTTGGTAGTCAAAAGCTTCGAATAGAAGGAAAGGATTGACTACACCAGCATCTTTGCACCAGTTGTGAAGCTGACAACCATCAGATTAGTCCGCAGAAATCTAGCAGACAGGAAGGTGGTGACGAGAGAGAAACTGAAGTTGTGTTCAACTTCAGTTAATCTTCATGCTTGAAAACAAACATGAGCACATCATTTGCCTATACACTGGTTGAAATGCTGTCTCCGTCTCCAAGTGGGAGATTGTTGAGATTGTAGGTGTGGAGTCGCAGACAGCCGCACCAGCCCAGCCACTAACTTGGACATTGAAGACCGGTGGCCACCTACTCTGCAGATTTTGCTGAAACTGCAACCACCACCTTTGAAGTTTGCTCCCCCTTGTGTATATATATATATACGTGTGTGTGGAGTTGCGCTATGTGTGTGGGTTGTAGTGAGTGTGGTGAGTAGAGAGCTGTGTAGCTGTGTGGAGTTGTGCAGTGTGCAGAGAGAGGTGTGAGTTGTGTCGTGTGCAGAGTGTAACGACCCAAATTTTAAATAAAATTTAAATAATAAAGAAAGGGAAATTGGAAAAAGGAATAGAAGGAAGCTGCCGATCTTCGTCGACGAACACAGGGTTTCGTTGACGACGGCTTTAAGAATTTCGTCGACGAAGCCTTGTGTTCGTCGACGAGAAAATATCAAGAGGGGGAAATGAATTGATTGAATTTCGTCGACGAAGGACTAAATTTTGTCAACGAAATTAACGAGAATTTGTCGAAGAAGGTCGGGCTCATCGACGAATTTCACTGTTCTATAAATATGGAAATACAGCTAATTTAAGCTTCTTAAAGAAGCTTACACTCTCTCTCTCTCTTCCCTTCGGCTCACTCTCTCTCTCTCTCTTCGTTTTTGGGCTATTTTTACGCCGGATCGACGATCCGAAGTCACCACGACGCTCCTGGCGGAGTTCTCTATGAATCTGCTGGAGCGAATCATCAGTGAAAGTAAGTTGGAAACCATCACAAATCTAGGGTAAGGCTTTATACTCAATTTTTGGATTTGTGACAGTTGAGAAAAGTGTTGTACGTGTTAAAATATTAAAGTTTAATACTGAGAGTTTTCGTTTCCAGGGGTGTTGTTTGGGAACATTAGGAATCATCCCTAAGTTGAGGTAAGGCTTTTAAGCCGAATTTGACTTAATGATAGTTATAAGAAATGTTATACACATTGAAATACTAAAGTATAATTCTGTGAGTTTTTATTTTCAGGGTGTTGAGTTAGGAACCCTGCGGGTACGGTAAAGATTTTCTTAGGGGCTTTGCAGGAATCAGGTAAGGGGATAAATTAAGCTAGTTTTACTTTGATAAAATGCATGTAAATATATATATAGCATCTGTTTCAGGAAAAATAAATATATTTATACATATGATTTATATTTGGAAAATACTGTTTAAATGATGATATGTTGAATACGTGGAAAATTTGTTCAGTGTGGCATGGGTATAAAACTGTTGTGAAATACTGTTTTCTGGGAATGTGGATGATATGAATTTTTATGATGGAAAATCGGCGTACGGGCCGAGATATTTTTATATATGTGACTTGTCGGCGTACGGGCCGTGCTATATGGATATGTTTGCTAACATATGGGTCGTGCTATGTGGATGAGATTTGCTAGCGTACGGGCTGTGCTATGTGATTTGCCGGCGTACGAGCCGAGCTATGTGATTTGCCAACATACGGGCTGTGCTATGTGATTTGCCGACGTACAGGCCGAGCTATGATAAAACGTGTAATACCGGCGTACGGGCCGATGATTTTCATGATACACGTATATATGTATGTGCAAATGATATGATTGATGTGAAAATGAATGATAGGAGATATTTATGTATCACAGTTTTAGTATATGTATATGATATCAGAACCTGTTTGGCTTGGTTTAGGCTAGCACTTGCACGGTACCATTGCTATGTGTTCATGGTCTTCGTGATCATGATATTTGTGTTAACACTGCTGTACGGAGTGGTGTGAGATTGGATGGTCGATGTGGTTATTTTTCAAGAAGTGTGCTATTATCGCCCCTGGTGTACGGACCAGTTCGGGTAGACCCATTGGACCTACAGACTAGACTATTGACTTGGCAGTGGTCGGCCAACCATTGTCAGGTCCCGCCTTCAGGCCACACAACCCAGTCATGTGGGGGTAATACATGTAACAGCCAGCTAACCTACCAGGGATGTTTTTATGTTATTATTATTATGATATGAGATGAGAAATGTTTATGAAAAAGCAGTATGTTCTACCATGTTTTAATATACATATGTTTTCTCAGATTTTATAAACAGTATTGAATATGTTATGTATGGTATATGTAGAACACAGAATACTCATGTTGCCACACATTGGTATTAGTTTATTTCCCTTACTGAGAGGTGTCTCACCCCTAAACTTTACAAATTTTTCAGGAGTCCCGGATAGGAGAGCGGGAAAAGCCCCGCTGACATAGTGTGGTTTATCTGCCCTTTTTGAAGGGTAAGTTTTTGGTAGGGACAGTTAGGTTTTTGTGGGGATTGTCCCTGGGTTACATTTTTGGGATTTATATATATGGAAATACAATGAATGTAGTATCTCTGGTATTGTGATATATGAAATGATGAGATGCATGAGATTGTATGTTTCCTGTTGCTTAGGCTTCTGCAATATATATATATATATATTCTGATGTATCCTTGGTACCCATGGGTCCAGGTGGATTGTGACCTGCTGAGCTGGAATGTGGATGTGTGGTATTGATTTTATGATGATATTATTATAAAAAAAAAATATGTGAAAAATGAGCAGGTCGTGATAGCTTGGTATCAGAGCTTAGGTTGCTAGGTTCTGTAGACTTTAGAGTGCAGCAGAAATAATACCAGAGTTTAGGAAATTATTTGAAATTTTGTTCTACAGTCTGGAAACATAACTTCCGTGGTAGTTTCTATATTTTTCCTAAGGTGACGATTTCAGGAAAACCATAGTAAGCTATTGTCGGGTTATGTTCTTAGAATGTATTACTGGGGATTACAAATGAGTTGGAAATGTTGAGATAAGTCGTGAGGATAAGTGGGTAAAATATAAGGGTAGGATTTATGAGTTGCGTCTATTGTTTTCAGGATTCCCGAGCCCTTGTTCCTTTTCTTTCACTATCCCTGACGAGATCCAGAAGGTATTATCCTTTTCCTCAATTTCTGATCCACCTCATCCTTTTGGATACCGGTCTCAATCACCGTGACTTTATCCACCAACACCGAGAATTCGCGGATCTGGAGCATACCCACCAATTTGCGAATATCCTTCCTCAGGCCCTTCTTGAACCTCCGAGTCTTCTCATACTTGCTCGAGATCAAACATGGCACAAACCGAGATAGCTCTATGTACCAAGCCACATACCCCTGCACTGTCATACTCCCCTAAATCAGAGCAGGAAACTCACCCACCCTTGCATCACGTACTGAAGCCGGGAAGTATCTATCAAAGAACACCTCCATGAAATGGCTCCACGTCATCTCCTCTAGACCGTCTCTCTACTTCTCCAGCAGACTCACCACCGTCCACCAATGCCCCGCCTCCCCAGATAGCTGGAAGGTGGCATAGAGGACTTGCTGCCTATTCGTGCAGTGTAGGACCTCCAAGATCCTCTCAGTCTTCTCCACCCAATCCTCTGCTATCGTTGGGTCAAGTCCTCCAGAAAATGTCATAGGATTCATGCGTGTGAACCTCTCAATGGTGCACCCCACAGTAGTAGGATAACACTCGCGTCTCCTCACACTATGCCCAATCTCCAGCAAAACCTACCTTGTCAAACCTCGAGGCACAGAAGGATACTCATCACTCGCAGTCTCCTCGGAGCCACTTCTCAGGTCATTATCCTTAGGCTCCATTCTACAATACAATAGGAATCTATCAGTATCCCTACACACATACAATTAACACAATGATCTATAACTAATCATGTTAACTATTCCCTGCCAGGTCCAGGTCTGTCCTATCACACCAACACGAAAGTCATCAATGGTCTACCTTGCTTTTACTAAAATTGTCATTTTAGGAAAAACACGGAATACTGAAGACAAATCTCGGTCTAGTAACTGAACAACCCTCAATCAACTCTGCCCATATTCAACATCCTAAACTTTGGTATGTACTCATAGTTAAGCCTAACCAAGTCTACAAGACCTAACAACCTAGTTAGCTCTCACACCAAGATGTCACGCCCCGAACCCAAAAATAGGACCCATGGGTGAAAATGTAAACCAACTAGTTCCTGTATCATGCAAAACATCCAAGACGCAGAGTAAGGATGAGGGTCCGACCCCGTGGGATTCCCAGGCATCCTACACACATCCAAACACAATAGAATATACGCAGCGAAAATACGGTCATTTAATATACATACAATACCATACCGGAGTCTATACAAGGACAGAATCAAGGTTCCATCAAGCAACTTACAACCGGGTGCCCAACACATCTTAAAATGGTAACCCACAAAAACACAAGTCCTAACACTTACCCAAGCGCTACCCGCAATACACCGGTCACTGCGCTTCTGACACCAGGACGCTAGTTCCGGTTACTTAAAGGACTTATAAAAATGTACGTACAGTAGGGGTGAGACAGCTCTCAGTAAGGAAGAACACAGGTTATATCGGTGTGTGGCATTTGAGTGTTATCATGATGTAACATACACGCAGTTAAATGCAGTTCCAGTACTAATTTCACAACAGTGCATACACGAACACACACACATGATCGGCAATCCCGGTGTCATCACACCCATCGGCCAGAAGCTAGCCCGCGACATACAGCGTTGGCTTTTAGCCAACCCGCGAAATACGGCGCCACCAGCATATGGCTAGTCCCCGACTCCCATGGCATCATACCAACGCTAAACTGGTGGATCCACACCCTTCAGCCTGATCTGCCAGAATAGGCTCACCCCCTTGGATATAGAGTCGTACACTCTGCCAATCTATGGTCAGCGATTTCATACGCCCTCGAATATAGAGTCAGACACTCTCAGTACCTGGAACAATTCGGAACCGCATTCCTACTAGCATTTCAACTAATCACACACACATGCATGCTCATATAACCAAACAAACCACACCCATTGTCACGACTTGCTTATTTTTTTCACATATTTTTTTTTATATAATATCAATATCACATATCCCATATTCCAGCTCAGCAGGTCACAATCCACCTGGGCCTGTGGGCACCAGGGATATATCAGAACATAAAGCAGAAGCCCTAGCAGCAGAAAATATACAAACATGTATGTCTCAATACCATATACCACAATATACTAGAGTTACAACAATCACTGTATTTTCATATATACATCCCAAAAATATAACCTAGGGACATTTTCCACAAAATCTAACTGTCCCTACAAAACTTACCCTTCAAAAAGGGCAGATAGACCGTACTATATCAGCAGAGCTTTTCCCGCTCTCCTATCCGGGGCTCCTGAAAAGTTAATAAGATTTAGGGGTGAGACACCTCTCAGTAAGGGAAATAAACTAATACTAGTGTGTGGCAACTTGAGTATTCTGTATTCCACATATACCATACATAACATATTCAATACTGTTTATCAAATCTGGGAAAACATACATATATATCAACACATAGCAGAATATACTGCATTTTCATAAACATATCTCATCTCATACAATAATAATAACATAAAACAATCCTGGTAGGTTAGCTGGCTGTAGTCATGTATTACCCCCACATGACTGGGTTGAAGGCGGGACTTGACAATGGTTGGCCGACCACTGCCAAGTCAAACAGTAGTCTGTAGGTCCGATGGGTCTACCCAGACTGGTCCGTACACCAGGGGTGATAACAGCACACTTCTTGAAAATAACCACATCGACCATCCAATCTCACACTACTTCGTACAGCGGCGTTAACACAGATATCATGATCACGAGGACCATGGACACATAGCAACGGTACCGTGTAAGTGCCAGCCTAGACCAAGCCAACCAAGTTCTGATATCATATACATATACTAAAATCGTGATACATGGATATCTCATATCAATAATTATCAAATCAATCATATCATTTTTCACATATACATATTTCATTAAAATCATCAGCCCGTACTCCGAAATTACACATAAAATCATAGCTGGACCCGTACGCCAGCAAATCACATAGCACAGCCCGTACGCTGGCAAATAACATAGCTCGGCCCGTACGCCGGCAAATCACATAGTACAGCCTGTACGCTGGCAAATCTCATCCACATAGCACGGCCCATACGCCGGCAAATCACATATACATATAAAAATATCTCGGCCCGTACGCCGATTTTCCCATCATAAAAACCCGTGCCATAATCACATTCCCAGAAAATAGTTTTTCATATACTTTATACTCATGCCACACTGAACAAATTTTCCACATATTCAACATATCATTATTTAAATAGTATTTTTCAAATATAAATCATATATATAAATATATTTATTTTTCCTGAAACCAGATGCTACATATATATACATGCATTTTCTCAAAACAAAACTAACTTAGCTTATCCCCTTACCTGATTCCTGAAAAGCCTCAAAAAAAATCTTCCCCGTATGCACAAGGTTCTCAACTCAACACCCTGAAAATGAAAACTCGTAGAATTAAAGTTTAGTATTTCATATGTATAACATTTTCTATAACTACCACTAAGTCAAATTCGGCTTAAAGAGCCTTACCTCAACTTAGGAACGATTCCCAATGTTCCCAATCAACACCCTTGGAAATGAAAATTGCCAGTATTAAAGTTCAGTATTTTTATGCGTATATCACTTTCTTCAACTGTCAAAAATCCAAATATTGAGTATAAATCCTTATCTTGGATTTGGGATGAAATCCAACTTCGTTTCCCTGACGATTCGCTCTTTCAAACTTGTAGAGAACTTTGTCAGGAGCGTCGTGGTGGCTTCGGTTTGTCGATACGGCGTAAAACTGGCCCGCAATCAAAGAGAGAGAGTCGTAGGAGAGAGAGAGAGAGAGAGAGAGTGTGTGTGAGAGAGTGCACTGACCGCAACACTAAAAAAAAAATCCAATTCAAATTGGATTTTTTTTACTTTCAAAGCTTCTTGAAGAAGCTTGTGGTATTATATATATATATATAATATCATAGTTACTTACTTATATATATATATATATATATATATATATATACATTTTTTTTTGTCCTTATCATACAATTCATTTTACTTGTTTAATTTAATTAATTTATTTTATTTTATTATTTTATTATTTATTATTTTTATTATTTATTTATTTTTAAAAATTTTTTTTTCTCGGTTACCACACCCATTTGGTAATATAAAATCATGATTTTCCAAATAAATACAGTTTAAACAAGTCAAAACACAGTCATCCCTATAACACAATATAAATCAACATATACATTAGGTTTTTAACAAAACCAGGGATATAGCCCATCGCCTCTTTTTTTCCAAAACTGTAATCATAAAAAACCCATAGTTTTTCTCGTTAGATCCTCCCCAAATGAGTAACCAAAACACACACAGGACCTTGAACCACAGTTCTACCAAGTTCGATTTCAAAAATAACCGATATAAACACAATTCCCCTTACCTTTCCCCCGATTAGCAAATCTCGAACTATAAGGCTTCTAAACAAAAAACCGAGTTCCAAAACCTACAAACCACAGTACAGAAGATACTCACAACCCTATCCTCTACCAAACTACCGAATTAGAAAAGAAAACCGAGCCTTACCTCGATTTTAAGCCGAAACCCAAAAATCTCTGAAATAGGATTCTGATCCATAGGTTTTGTAAAGAATCCTTCCACAATCCTCATGGTAACTTCAGATTAACGATTATCGCGACGAACGACGAAGAAATCTAGAGAGAGGAAGTGTAGGGAGAGAGAGAGAGAGCGAGAGAGAGAGAGAGAGAGAGAGAGAGAGAGAGAAAGAGAGAGAGAGAGAAATTTTTTTTTGATTTCTTAGCTTGGAAGTAAAGAGAAAAGATATTTATAGCCCTTTAACTCGGGCGTCTTCGTCGACAAAATGGTGTCCTCGTCGACGAGGTCGTATAGACAGCTCATCGACGAGATGGTGGATTCATCGACGAATCCTGATATCACTAGTTTTCCTAAATCTCTCAGCTTCTCCTCGTCGACGAGCCTTTGAACTTCATCGACGAGACTTACATGGACTTCGTCGATGAAATCTTCTAAATTCCCAATTTGCCCCTCTCTTATTTATTTAAACCCATATATCACGGTTCAAGTTCTTACACCCTGAAGCTGATCAAATAGGTCATTGATCCTGGGAAGAGGATATTTATTTTTAATTATCATTTTATTTATCTCTCTGTAATCTATACACGTCCTCATGGTCCCGTCCTTTTTCTTTACAAATAGAACTGGTGCTCCCTAGGGTGACACACTGGGCCTAATAAACCCTTTATCCAACAACTCCTGCAATTGATCTTTTAGTTCCTTTAACTCAGCTGGAGCCATTTGGTAAGGTGTTTTAGATACTAGTGCTGACCCGGTAGAAGATCCACAGTAAATTCAACTTCATGGTCTGGTGGCAAATCAGGTAATTCTTCTAGAAAAACATCTGAAAATTCTTTGACCATAAGAATATTGACTTGTTTCAGTTCTTCTTTTTGAAATTCTTTTACGTAGGCAACAAATCCCTGGCAGCCATCTTGAATCAGTTTCTTTACTTGAATAGCTGACACCAACGGTGGCAAAGAACGTACACGTGAACTAAGAAATTTGTATTCTTACTCACCCGAGGGTTTGAAAATCACTTCTTTTTTATGGCAATCTATGCTAGCGTGATTAATTGCTAGACAATCCATACCTAGTATTACATCAAACTCCTGCATATCTAGGACCACGAGATCAACTGGTAATACTTTTCCCTGAATGTTTACTGGAAAGTTCTGAAGCACCTTCCTACATCTTATCGTAGATCCCGTCAGCATATGCACGGGCAATTCTACATCTAATAGCTGTGTCTTTACCCCAGTTACTCTGACATACCCCGCCGATATAAAGGAATGGGTGGCAGTTGTATCAAACAAAACAATAACTTTATATGGTAAAGCAATAAGAGTACCTGTGACTATGTCTCTAGTCGTCTCGGCGTCACCGGGCGTCAACGCCTAGACCCTTGCCAGCGCAATGTTCCTTTGCTGACCTCCACGGGGCACCTAGTAACCACCCCGAACTAGTTTAGGAGCTAGTGCATAATTCGACAGAATCTGACATGTAAGAGCCATATGACTAGGTCTCCCATAGTAGTAGCAAACATTCTCCCCCAGCCGACACTCACCTGGATGTCTTCGTCCACACCTGGGGCAAGTGGTGTGAGGTTGCCACCCTGAAATCCACTGTGCTCTACCATCTGCCTCTAACCCCCACCAGATCTACCTCCTCTCCAAGGGCCATGGCTAGACCCCACCTGAAAACTCGAGGGTGCGATCCTCTTCTTCTGGCTCTATATCTCAATCTCTCTCAGCAAACTCTTTTCTACTATTATAGCCTTGTCAACCAACTCTAAGAAGTCCTATATTCTCAACACTACCACCTGTCTATAAATATCCAGCCTCAAATTTTTTTTTTTCAAACATTATAGCCTTCTTAACTTCATTTAGAACAATATAGGGGCAGAAATGCGATAATTCGATAAATTTCGCTGCGTACTGCAGGACTATCATCGAACCCTGGGACAAGCTCAAAAACTCCTATACCCTAGCCTCTCTGACCGAGATAGGATAGTATCCATCAAAGAATATGTCCTTGAATCGAGTCCAGGTCATCGACATTGGAATTACTCTCTGCTCCTTTAGTAGTCTAGTGGTTGCCCACCATTTCTCGGCCTCCCCGGTCAGCTTGTACATAGCATAAAGGACCATCTGCTCATCAATGCAGTGAAGCACCGTCAAAATCTTCTCTATCTCCTGCACCCAATTCTCCGCAACTACAGGATGAGCCGCTCCTAAGAATGCTAGCGGGTTCATCTTCATAAATTTCTCTATCGTGCATGTAGACACCCCATTTTTACCCAGGCCCAATATATGTGTTACTATTATTATTATTATTGTTATTTTATTATTATTATTATTATTATTTTATTTATTCTTATTATTATTATTATTATTAATTATGATTAATGTTCACTTAATCTTATTATTAGTTTTTTATTATTATTATTATTGTCTTATTATTAATTATTATTTTACATAAGGATTATTAAATATTACTTTTATTTTTATTTTTACGTCTATTTTATTATTATTATTATTTATTATTTCATTTTTTTTTTAATTTTTTATTATCATTATTATTAGTATTTTTTTACTATTATTTTATTTAGGAGGAGAGGAGTAGGAGTAGTGGGCATTATTAGTAGGAGATTGATGACGTGGTAGGGTTGAGGTGCGAGGGAGATGGGGGTATTATGAGTAGGAGTAGGAGGATGAGATGGAGGATGGAGCGGGATCTTTGTTATTCCTATTATTATTTTTTTTTATTATTATCATTATTTTTTACCTTATTATTATTATTATTATTGATAAATTATTAGTTATTATTTATTAATTATTATTATTACCATATTAATAATTATTTTCATATATATTATTTCCAAAGAAAAAAAAATACCATAAACTAAAAAGGAAAGGAGAGATTTAGGGTTTCTAATTTTTGCTCATAAAAAGCCTTTTCTTCTCTTCAAACGGGGGGAGCGCACACACACACAGCCGGGGTGGCGCTGCGCACAGCTCTGCAACTCCTCTACAGCCTCCTCCATATCTTTCTCCACGACCACTCAACCCCACAGTGAGGTGCAACCATCCGCAAAGACTCTCTGCAACTCTCCTGCCGCCGCTGTCCAACCATCCTCCGGGTCCTCCGCAACTCCGGCCGGCCACTACAGCCGAGAACTCCCTCAGCAAATCCCCCATCATCTGCAACCTCTCCAGTCTCCGGCAACACCATCACAGCCCAGCTCCGGCAACACCATCCGCTAACCCGAGCTCTGCTCCATCACACCGGCAGCAGGCCAGCAAACCCCGGCCACCCTTCCTCACCGCCGTAGCACCACCCATCCGCCGCCGACACCACAGCCGCCGGAGCACTCTGCAAGCCTGCTGCCAGCCGGCTGTTCTCTCAACTGCTCTACCACTCTGCAACACCCACGAGCAGCCTCCCTCAACACGACATCCTCATCGTCTCCCGGCTGTACCCCCCCCTCTGTAAGTCCCTGCACACGTACACATAACACACACACACACTGAACACCCACACACACACACATACACGGAACCCCTACCCAGATTCCTGCACACAGCAGGCACTGCACATATAAGTTATTTACTATTATTATAGTAAGCCTTTTTTTTTTTATGTTGTAATATTATTTATGTGTTTTAATGTTGTAATACTTTTAGTAATAGGTCTGTATTTATTTATGTTTTATTGTTAATATTTGAAATGCAATTATTGTCTTGAATATTTATTTATGGTTTTTGTCGTGTTAATATTATAATATTTTAAGTGCAATGTATTTAGTTGGTTTGTATATTTATTCATGATTTCTTTGTTGATTTTGTAACATTGAATATGTAATAGTCATTCTATTTGCTTGTATTATATTTAGGGTTTTTATCATTATTGTTAATTTCAATATGTAATATGTTAGTGTTTTAGGGTTTATTTTGTTGTCATTATAATATTCAATGTGTAATATATTTATCTTATTGGCTTATATGCTTATTTTCGGTTCTTTGTTTTTATTGTAATATTTAATGGGTAATATGTGCACCTTATTTGCTTGTATAATTATTTCGGGTTTTTATTTATTTATTTATTGATATTGTGACATTTAATGGGTAATATATTTATCTTATTTGATTGTGTATGTGATGACCCAAAAATATATATATATGATTAAAGTACAATAATAATAAAATAATAAAAATAGTCATTAAGTTAATATCAATACAGAAGTGTTTTTCTGTAGGATCCTTGATTCCATGTTTGATGCCTAAGAAAGACCTTGTCTTAGCGAGTGCTCAGAGACCATTGCGGCTCAGTCGCTCCCTGGAGGTCGGCCTGGTCAAAATGGAATTTCATAGGATAAACAGGATAGATACTGTTTGTATACGTAAATAAGTATATATACATAAAATAGTGTTTTGACAGACATAATTTGTAGAAATACATAATAAGATGATAATAATATAGGTATCATATGTGGGGCCCACAAGACTATGTGGGGTCCACATGAGTCCCGGAGCCACAAGACACTGTTTATATACGTAAATGAGTACATAAAACAATGTTTTAACTGATATAATTTGAAGAAATATATGATAAAATAATAATAATATAGGTATCCTATGCGGGGCCCACAAGACTGTGTGGGGCCCACATGAGTCCCGAAACCGTATGAAGGTTTTCACAAGTCTCAAAACTATGCAGGATGCATAAAATCGTATAAGAGTTATTGGAATCACGTACGATCCATTTGGGTCTCGAAATTGTGTGGGGCCCACAAGACTACATGGGGCCCACAAGACCATGTGGGGCCCACATGAGTTTTTAAAATTTAAATTTAATTTTTGTTCAAAAATAAAATAAAATAAAATAAATACTAAATATAGTTTAAAATTAATAACAATGATAATAATAATGATTAAGAAAAATAATAAAATAATAAAATAATTAGTTAGGTAATGGATTAATTAATAAGGTAAGTAATTAATTAAAAATTTATTTAGTGAGAATGGTGGCAAGCACTCCCAAATGGCCTCCACTCAAGTTTAAAATTAATAACAATGATAATAATAATGATAATAATGATTAAGAAAAATAATAAAATAATAAAATAATTAGTTAGGTAATGGATTAATTAATTAGGAAAGTAATTAATTGAAAATTTATTTAGTGGGAATGGTGGCAAGCACTCCCAAATAGCCTCCACTCAACCCATACCTTGCCCATCCCTTGCCCATTCTTTAATTTTTAAAATTATAATTTCACCCATCTACCCACACTTTTATAAATTCTATTTCTTCCCCAAAATTTTCCTATAAATAGGAAGCTCTCAACCTTCATTTTTCACAACAATTTTCCAAGGAAGAGAAGGATTAGTGAGTGAAAGAATTTGTGGTGGAGAGAGAATTTTTGAATAAATTCTTAATCACCCACTTTTTCCGATCTCATTTCTTAAAGATAATTATTGTGTTCGTAGCACACGGTAAAAGAAGAAGGTAAGTAAATTTGATTATGTTAGTATTTTTATTCAAAATTATACCCGAGTTTATTTGTAAGTAAATTTTGATTATGTTAGTTTCTTTTTATTTTAAATTCATACCCGAGTTTATTTTGTACGTAAATTTTAATTATGTTACTTAGTTCCACAAAATTTCTATGAGTTTATTTTTTACGCATATTTAATTATACCAGTTCTATCTTTAATATACTTGCATCTATTCTTGGGTTAAGAAATGTTCCAATCCCCTCGGGTAAATTTTCAGCATTTCTTTCTATTCAAAAATAAAATTATATATATTTTTAACACAAAAATTGTGTGGCATGAGTTTATTTTTACGTTGCATTTTTATGAAAATATGAGTAAAGATGAGATTTTCACGATATTATTTTTAAATTGCATAAATTATAATAAGATGATTTTCAAACCCCTTATGGCAACGAAAGTTCAAAGTTACAGATGCTCGGTACCGCAGCTTAAAGTTTATACGGATCAGAGTGCACCCACACTGTTTACAGAGTGGTTATTTATGTTAGTGGATTTCTCCTGAGTGCACACCTGGTTTAAGTCCAGGACTTAATAAGGAAAATCTCACTTAAAGTTTACGTACGTTGATTTAGTTTGGTCGGCCAGCCAACTAAGTCCAGTCTTCGGACCGCACAACCCAGTCATGGGGGTAAACATGACTTACGGCAAACAAGCCTAAGGGTGGTTTTTACAATATATGTTTATACATATTTAATTACGTGTACAAAGTTACTGATGATTTGAAGGAAAAGTGTAAGTTTACGTGAAAAGGATCATTTTGGTGCTTAAATGACGATCTAAGGAAAACGTACAAGGAAAAGTATATGTATGTTTATCATTAAATATTTTTACAGTTTTAAAGTTAAAAGTTTAATTTAACAGTTATAGTATATGATTATAAAAATTTACTGTTAAAATTGATGAAAAAGTTTTATGCAGGAATTTTTAAATTTATGTTTATTCTAAAAGCAGTTTTGAAGTTATAGTATTAAATATTGTTTTACGAAATTCTTTAAAAGCTCATTTTGGCCACACACTAATAATAATCTTATTTACTTACTGAGCGTCGTCTCACCCCGATCATATTTTATTTCAGATAACTCTGAAGGACATGTCGGAAATCAGGCTTAGCAAGCATGCGGGTGGGGATTAGAAAAATAAAGATTAATTAGAAACATTAGTATGATTTCAGATATTTACGTTTGTGTAATTTTCTTCTTTTGAAATAAGTGATTGTAACATGAATAATTAGCGCTCTGGTTTGAATAAAATCGAGTTTATTTGCTTCCGCTGTAAATCAGTAGTAAAGAGTTAATATCCCAGGCCCCTCGGGGTCGGGGTGTTACAGTGTAATTATTTAGGGTTTTTTTTTATTATTATTATTGTATTATTTAATGTGTAATGTGATTATTTCATTTACTTGCATAATTATTTAGGGTATTCTTGATCATTATTTTATTATTGCTCCCATCTTTATCATTTTATATTATTGCTTAAGCTTATTTGTTCCCATATTTATCCTTGCATATCTACATATTGATTTTAGAATTGATTGTTTCCATAATTTCATTACTTTGTTGTTATACTCATAATTGTGTAATTACATACTAATTTTAGAATTGATTTGTTTCCATATTGTATAGTTTACATTTTAATTGTAGGATTGATTTGTTTCTTTAATTATTTCCATATTGTATATATTTATATATATTGTTGTATTGTTATATTATTGTCGTATTGTTATATTGTTATTGTTGTAGCGAATATTCCTATAGTGTACATTGTTATATTGTTATATGGTGTATATGAGTGTAATGTTATATTAAGTATGTTGTTATATTTAGTATTCTTAGATCACACGTTCATATTAAGAATATTGGCATATTTCAGTACTATATTAAGTTTAGTATCTTATTCTATATTATTATTATTATTATTATGTTTTGTATTATTATTAGTGTATATTTTTTTTAGTGTTCTAATATATATGGTATTGTTTTAGTATCTTTAGTATCTTCATATATATAGTATATGATGTTTTATTGCTAATTATATGTATTGTGGTAGTTTAATATCTTAGTTTATTATCCTATTATCATGTATTGAAACCTCCCAAAGAATTTGGTAAATATTTTGAATTATTTATGAAAAATCTATAAATTTTGAAAATAAATCTGGGAGCTATTTTTGTAAATTATTTTCGATTTTCTTTATCCCTATGATTTAATTGCGGGAGTATGAGCCTTCGGGCATCACGTACCCTAAGTTCTGAGGGAATATATATGTATATATTATCTTTATTTATTTATTATTTTATTTATTTATTTATTTATTTTTACATGTATTTATAAATTCATAAAAAGGAGTAATTTAAAGACTTATTAGATTAACTTAGGGATAATTTCAAATTAATTAGGTACCGTTCGTAAGAACGGGCGCATAGGGGATGCTCGTACCTTCCCCTCGCGTAACCGAACTCCCGACCCCAACTCTGGTAATGTAGACCGATTTTACCCCTAACGGGGTAGTAATCATGTGTTCTAACCGCACTAAAGGTTAGTGGCGACTCCGACATTCCATACTTTCCATGAAAATATTAAATTGATTTTAATTTCGCCGCCCGGGGCACACGCACTCCCGGGACGTCGCGACAGTGCACCCCTGGGCTGGAGAGGGACCTCCCTGCTCCCTAAAGCTTCGGGCAATCTCAACCATTACCTACTGAGCCACATTGCATAGCACCAAGGACTTAAATTTCGATTTCGATGGAAATTTCTATGGTCTCAATTTATGGAAATTTTGATTTTGATTTAAAGAAATTACCGAAATTTATAGTAAATGATGGAAATTTACAATAAAACTTTAGGAAATATTAGAATAGATGATTATGCTTAATATGGTATCAAAATACATTAAAAAAATGCATATATGACAAGTTTCTAGTGTGTAGGATATTAAACTACATATCGTGAAACAAACTATGAACTAAAGAACATTCAAATGATTATAAAGTTTTGAAGCTATTCCTTTAAGATTTAAGGCAACAAATTATCATTTAAACAACTACATTTTCAATAAAAATTATACATTTAATGATCTAATACCACATGGACTTTCTTGGTGGCTCAAAGTCATCTCTCCTATCCCTATCATTAGGATTTCGAGATGACATATATATTGTTTACAATAATCACTCCATGTCATATAATTTCCAAAATATTGAGTATAGGTGCACATGTGTTCTTCATACTCCTCCGTAGTCATTTGGTTCATGGCGGTTTCTACTCGGTCAGAAGATCTTCGTGTGCTAGGATTTCTTCTTGTAGGTTCTACTTGTTGTGTATGTCCATAGGATTGTTTTGCATTTGCATACTGGTCATACTCATACCCATATTCTTGACCTGTTTGTCCATACCCATAGACATGTGGTTGCCAATTTCCATATTGTTGTGCCTGCTCATTTTCATGTGAAAATGGTTGGCCATATGTAGATTGTGAGAAGCTGTTATGTGTAGATTCATAACCACCATAACTATTAGAGTCGTGCTCTGTTCCTATACTCATAGATTCCATACTAAGGGAAAAGGTATCCTCTTCTATTTGATGCATCTTCCTTTTTCCTTTTCTACGACTGTACTGCCTATCAACTGGACGTATTTCTCTTTGTGGACCCTCATCTTCTAGTTGGGAAAGACGTGTATATTCCACTTCTGGTCTATGCCATCCTTCATTTCCTCCATAGTCCCTACCATCACCACCTTGCCCATTGCTACCGCCGGGGTTAGATCCGTCACCACCAGCATCATCGTCGTCATTATCATCATCACCACCAGAGGGCATAGTGGATGAAGTTCCATATCTAGATCCAAGATTCATTTGAGAATCATCACTACTAGATATTACTTCTTATACCATTACCTGATTAACATCGATGCCAAAGTCATCTTGTGCATGCTTGGCCATTTGTGGATGGGGACTTCCGTCTCGTTCATCAAGATGGGATGGCCTAATCCATTGAAAAATTGGATACTCATCCTCATCACCCAATTCAACTGATATGTCAAGAAGGTCTAGGGGATCTTGTTCAGCCACTTTGTCCATTTCGGCCTCCGTATCTCTTATTCGAAGCTTCATCTTGTAATAACAAAAAACAAGCTGCTGAAGTCTGTTGTAGGCTAGTCTATTTCTTTGCTTTGTGTGAATGAGTGCAAATGTGCTTCAATTTCGTTCACTAGCTGATAAAGATGCGGTTTGTGACAAAATGCGCAATGCTAGCTTTCTTAGGATTGGAGCACTTGATCCATACATCATCCACCAATCAGTTGTGCAAGATGTTTTAAGAACACAAGTTAGTATTTACTACTTAGTAGATTGTACTTGAAGTTTGTAACTTTGTATTGTACATTTATATAAAAATACTTACCAGGTGCCATGGTTGCCCTAGCTGCTTTAGCAGCTGCTTCTCCGAAGCTTCTTTTAGCATCTCTAAATATAATAATCTAAAAAATATATTGTTATTGAATAATTAAACATGGATTAAGACTTATTTTATTTAAATTTTATTTTAAAAATATACGTCATTTCCAATTTGATCCAGGGCCGAGGAATGTGGCCCAAGGGTGTTAAAAACTTTGTAAACTGCATCAAGAAAATAAGGATCTTCCCCAACACCTTCTTTGTATTGACATTTTGGATTTAAGAAATAAGCTGCCAATTAAATAAAGTAAAATATAAATATGTAATAAGTATTTTGATATATGAATTTCTTTCTTGAAATTTATAAATATTTTATACCTGCTGCATGAAGAGGATGTTCAAGGGTTCTTTCCCACCGGTCATTGATGACTTTGAGAACCCATCTTGCACTTCTTGCACCTATTTCAATGGCCTCTTTCATCACCCTTATTGCTTCAAACACAATTCCTAATGTTGGTCACACTTCACTATCAACTATACGCAATACTCGATATATAGGCTCATAAATGTTACAAACTTTTGCCACTCTATCCCAAAATTGATGGTTAAGAACTGTACTTTCAATTTCTCTATCCATTTTTGTTCGACTAGGAGCATGCTCAGCCCATTCATCAGATGTGAATAGAGATTTTAAACCTACTCTTTTTTTTTGTAGGCTATCAAGTGCAATGTAGTTTATAGCAAATCGTGTGGCCCCTGGACGCACAATATCTACTTGACAGTGCTCCCTCATTTTAGCAAGCAACCATCCATGATTATATATAAAATTAGTGATTTGTCTCCCCTGCAAGATCACTATGCTTATTGTCTCTCTTTTTGATTTCTTCAAAAATGAGATCAATACAATGAGCGGCGCAAGGAGTCCAATACAAGTTGAATTTTTTCATTAATTTTAGACCCGCTTTCTTGTAGGCACTACCATTATCAATCACCACTTGGACAACATGTTACTTTCCTACCTCTTGCACAACATGTTTTAATAAGGAATATATGTATTCATGGTCTTTTATTTTGTCAGAAGCATCTACCAACTTTAGAAAAATTGTGCTTCCTTTCGAGTAAACCATGAAATTTATGATTGATAATTTTGTAGGGCCTGTCCATCCATCACACATTATAGTGCAGCCATACGTGGCCCACTTTTTCTTCACTTCTTATACGTGGTTTTCCATTTCTTTTACCTTTAAATTAAGGTATTTTGTTTTGATTTCATAGGGTGTTGGTGGATCGACTCCCGTTCCAGCTGATTGGCAACCCCATACCATGTTTTTAAAATGAGGTGATTTTGCCTTCTCAGGTGGAGCATTATCATATATAAAAAACTTCGAAATCAACCTATTCATTTCTTCTTTTGTTTTACCTCCTTTGAATAAATTTTTCAAGTTTCTTTGTTTTGCTGCATCTAACTTGTAATGTTGAGAAGACTTTGAAATATATGGCTCTATTTCTGGCTCTCTCACACTTTGAGATCGCCTCATCTGAGGTTGCCCTGCACTACTACCAGCCCCTGAACTGCCTCTTTATTGCCTACCTGCAATCCTACGAGATTGGTCTCTTTCCCATTCCGTCTGTTTTGAAGCATAGAATGCTTGACGATATGCAGACCTTTCATAGGAAGAAATGTCAGGCGGGTATGCAATATCGTCAACATCATCAACTTCATCAATTTGTTGTGATTGCATTAAGTTCCCACGCAATTCATTTTTTATTTGATCCATTCTTTCTATTTTTTTGGCCTTAGCTATTGTTTTTCTTTCTAAAACAATTCTCATTTCCTACTTAACTTCTGGAGGTACTTTGTCGCAGAATTTTATATTATACTGCTAGTCATAATTTGCTAGGTGCATTTTTAATCTTGTTGCACCACCACTTTTCATTTGTATTCCGCAGTATTTGCAAATAAATCCATTCTTGACATTGGGCATCGGGTATCCATGTTCCCATGCTGGATCTTGTTTTCCTCCTTCAGACATTTTTGTAGATAATTTTACTTTCCTCCAAGGTAATAATGAATCAAAAATTAGGTGTTAAATTAGTCAACAATTTTAAAAGAAAATTATTTGAGATGTTTTATTATCAATATAATTTCAATAAATAAGACAAACATTAAAATATTAAATTAAATTTACAAAATTTAATGATAATGTACAAAATTACCAATAAATTATGGAAATTAAATTAGTCAAATAAATGAAATAATTTAAATTATATTAAGCTAGTAAGTACTTTAATTTATTTAATTACTAAGCTATATTGATTAGATGTTAAATTACTCTAAATTTGTAAAAAAAAAAAAAAAAATTATTTTGGATGTTACTCAATAATTTTAAAATAAAAATATTTCGATGCTAAATAAAGATAAACTAATTACTAAGAGAAATATTAAATTATTAAATTAAAATTACAAAATTAATGATAATTTTTAGAAAATTATTATTAAGTAATAAATTTTTAAAATGAATATATTTAAATAAATGAAATAATTTATTAATTTATACTATAATAAGACAATAATAGTAAATTATTCTAATTTTATTTAATTATTAAATTTACTAGTTATTAGCTAATTATTTATTATACATTTATATTAACTTATTATTTAGTATACTAGTAAAGTAGTAACTAGTAACTAGTAAGTTAGTAACATTAACTAAGGGGTAAATAGTAAATGGGAGAGGAGGGCATTGCTGTAAATATATTGGGGACAAGGGGGATTTTGAGTAAATGAAAAAACTTAAGAGTTAAGACATCTTATTTAAAATATAAACCAGCCTTTAGGCAGCCCTTTTATTTTGTGGAGCTGCTGCTGCTCGTGGAGGGAGGGGCGACAAAGGCTCCAGACTCTCGTCCCTCGTTTCTCATCTCTCTTCTCTCGGTTTCTTGCTCGCAGCTCTGCGAGAGCCTTGACAAAAAGGAAGATTGCAGGCTGGAGTTCTTGCGGCTGGCTGCGACTGTGTGTGACGCCGACAACGATGAAGGTGGAGGGTGAAGCCGAAGGCTAGAGGCAAAGGCTCGAAGGGCTGGCAGGAGGGGATTCGAAGGCTAGGGCTTTTCGGAGTTCGAACTTTAAAGGTGGAGGTAGGAGGCAGCAGAAATTTGGAATCTAGGGTTTTTTTTTTTGAAGTTTGAAATGGAAGAAGAAGAAGAAGGCTTTGAGAGTTTGAGCTTGAGGTATGTATCCGAATGCATGTTAATTTATAGAAATAATTTGTGTAGTGGTTGGTGGAATTATTTGGTTGAATAATGGATTTGCAGAGTGCAGAGTATCTCTGTGAGATTTTTTTTTTCACTGTATAAGCTCACGGGTTTCACAACGTGCACAATCACGTGGGAAAAGGCAAAAAACAATCTGAGAATACTCAAAATAGTGCTGAAATTCCTTCCTCCAATTTTTTTTTTCTTCCACATGATTTCCAGGAAATTTCGGAAGAACAGCCGAAATTTTTGAAATTTCGAACGAAATTTGTCGAAAGCCCGAAATTTCGGTCGAATTTTTTCAAAATCGAATCTGTCTCTCAATTTCCTTTCGGGACCCCTCGAAATTCGAAATTTTGACATTTCGACCAAAATTTAAGTCCTTGCATAGCACAACATTTGAATCGAAATTTCAAATTTTGACCGAAATTTAAGTCCTTGCATAGCACAACATTTGAATCCCCGCCTCCTGCACCAGAAGGCCTAGCTCCGTCATCACCATTAGCGTGAGCGCTACTACCTATTGGGTCCATCCTACAATATTACTAAATTATTTTAAGTATTTGAATCTTACAACACTATACTAACTAAAATACCCCTAATGTAGTGACCCGAAGAATAATAGTATTTTAAAAATAAGAGGGAAGAAAATGGAAATAGGAACAAAAGGAGGCAGTAGGCTTCGTCAACGAATTTCTTCAGGATCTCATCGACGAGGTCCCGTTTCATCGACGAGAAAATACTGAGCGAGGATTTTGGGCTACTCTGAATTTTTTTGACGAAGGGTAAGGTTCGTCGACGAATTTCCTTAAGGACTCGTCGACGAGATGATGTGGCTCGTCGACAAATCTCGTAGTATAAATTGCCCTAAACTAATTTTTAATCATAGAATTTCAGCCGAACCCTCTCTCTCTCTCTCTCTCTCTCTCTCTCTCTCTCTCTCTCTCTCTCTCTCTCTCTCCTCTACGGCTCCTCCTCCTTCTTCTGTCGATTTTGGCCCCGTTAGTCACCGGATTGACGATCTAAGGCCATCACGACGTTTCTGGCGGAGTTCTCTTCAAGTCTGCTGGAACGGATCGTTGGTGAAACGAAGTTGGAATTCATCCCAAATTTAGGGTAAGGTCTTTTATTCAGTGTTTGGCTTCCTGGAAGTTGTAGGAAATGATGTAGGCCAACAAATATTGATGTTTTGTTTTGGGATTTATGGTTTTCAGGGTGTTGAGTGGAGAGCCTTGCGGGTGTTGGACCCGTTATAGTAGGGGATTTTTAGCGGGAAACAGGTAAGGGAAATATGCTATGCTAGGTTTTTGAGAATGTTTTTAGTATAAAATTATAAATGTTTCCCTATAGTATTGTTTACAGTAGAGATTTATACAGTTTATCAAATGTGATTAATATGTTTTAAAATTACTGTGTGGCTTGAGAATATAGATATAGTATAGAAACATGCTTTATAGTATTTTCAGAGATGTGTTTTACAGAATATATAGACAGTGAATGTATTTTACAGCAATTACAGAAATACCATGATTATACAATTTTACAGTACCATGACATACAGATTCATAGTTAATTACAGAAACACAGTTGATATAGAGATACAATTTTCCACAGCGTCTGGTTTATATGGTTATTACAGAATCATGGTAAAACAGATAGTGGTATATAGAGATGTATTATATAGTATCATACCCTGTTGGACCATACAGTTACAGAACACGGTACCGTAGTTACATACAGTTTATAGAGTGCAACCACCTATTTAGATAATACGTGGTATAAAGGTCGATCGCATAGCGCCCACGAGTGGACAGGCTCCCCATCATATATGGGTTGAGGAGGGCTGATCAGACTATGGAGTATAGTGATTTATTCCTAGTTGGCCAGCCAGGGTAAATCCCTCCCACGGGCCGCACAATCCTGTCATGAGAGGTTAAATCATGATACATAGTTATCCACATCGAAGTTTACAGTTATTATTATGTTCATACAGCTTTACAAAAACAGAAAAGATATACATATACTAGCAGTATTTTGAATAGAAACCTAAAGTACAGAAATGCTAAGCAATAGGTAAAAATGAAGATTATATTTCTAGTATTATGCTTTACAGATACAGTGATACATGACTATATAGTAATAGATTTTCTCAGTATTGTAGCTCAATTGCCGCACACTAGTAATAGCATATTTCGTTTTACTGAGCTTTGGCTCATCCCAATGTTGAATTATTTTTCAAGTGATCCAAGTAGGCGAGCAGACCAAGCTCGCAGATAGAGGGGTTTCAGTACTGCCCTGTTAGAGAGAGAGTGAGTATATTTTTTGGAATATTTTTGTATACCCCTCATCGATTGGGGATATTGGGGAAACAGTGATATGTGTATATATTGGGAAAACATGTTAGCACTCTGGTATTGTATTGTATATATTTACATATGATTATGTTTATATGATTTCTGCTTCTCGCTACTTAGGCTTAAAAAAAAAAAAACGTGGAAATTAAGCAGGTCATTACACCTAACCTCCTATTACTAATTTAATGTCGAGTCCTATAGTATGAAAATAAAAATCATCGATAGTTTACTATAGTTTTCCTGGAATCATCACCCCAAGAAAATCACAGAAACCACCCCGAAATTCTACCCCCAGACTGCATAATGAAACCCTAAATTCTCATCCTAATTTCTCGACATCAACTTCACTGATACCCTGTTAAACTCTTCTTAAGATTCCATTTCTAAATTCTGGTATTATTTTTTGCTGTACTCTAGAGTATATAGAACCTAGCAACCTAGGCTCTGATACCAAAACTATAACGACCTAAAAATTACATGATTTTTTTAAAATAAATAAACGCACTCTGATATCCCTGCTATAGCATCTCAGGCCTCAGAAGGACACTGAGGTATTCCTGTACATAATAGACACACCTATGCAGCAGAAAACATAAATCATACAACCATATATATACATACAATACCAGAATTCTGTGTTTTCAAACTATAGGCACATTTATACATCTCTCACCAATACCATCTATCTAAAAAAACAACGCTCTGTACACGCATACCCTATAGGCAGGGCAATCAAGATGTCACTCTATTTGTGAGCTTGATCTGCTCACCTAACTAGCTCACCTGAAAAAAAAAATTAAAGTAATGGGGTGAGACGACGCTCAATAAGTGGAAATATGCTATTGCTAGTGTGTGACAACCGAGTTGCATAAATACTATGATAATATCCAAAACTGTATCAACTGATGAATAAATGTAAAGTATAACTTTGCATTCGTTGTAATTTAAAACATAACAGTATCATCACAGTTTTCTATCATTCATACTGCTAATATCATACTATAATGTTGTAAATTTGTATACATATACATAGCTATGACTTTTCCCTGGAAAACTGTATGTCATGATTTAACCCCTCATGATAGGGTTGTGCGGCCCGTAGGCGAGACTTAACTCTGGTTGGCCTACTAGGTAAGTCACTATACTCTACCTTTCCCTGGTCCGACCAAACTGCATCCACTTCTAAGCACGGAACTGGAAAAACTACCTCGTCAAACCGGGCCCCCTCAACCTAGAGTTCTGGGGAGTCTACAAGCTCTCCGAGCGCGGTTGACGGTACCACATACTATCTGAGATATGTAGTTGCACTCTGATCTGTAATAGAAACGGTACCATGCTCTGTTATCTGTATCTGTCGTAACATTTCATCAAGGATCTGATACTGTATATATATACTACTACTATAATTACTCTACTGTTTTCATTATGTTTCCAAAACAACAATAACACTGTATATCTGAACTGTATATACTGTGATATCTAGATTACATATCTGTAATAACTGTATATCTATCTGTATAATCTGTCTGTATACTCTGTAAATCTGAGTGTTATGGTTTTAGGAAAAATGGTATTTTGTAATTACTATAATACACTTATCTAAATAAAAAACTGTAATATACTTATCTGAATAAAAACTGTAATACTTGTTTGATAAATATCTGTCCATATCTGTATATACTGTAAATCATGATATGCTAGGAAAAACTATATAAATTCTATATCAGGTAAACATCCACTTAGGCTACACAAATATTAAAACTCATAATCCGCAAAACTGGATAATAAACTGGTGTAAATATAAATATACATAAAATTTTTGGTATCTTTGCTAAAATTTCCTAGCATATCATATTTCCCTTACCTAACTTCTGAAAAGCCCCTTTTTTGTATCTAGTCCTACACCCGCAGAGTTCTCCACTCAACACCCTGAAAACAATATCTCATAGAACAAAACATTAGTATTTCTACATGTACTACATTTTTTATAATTATAGGAAAGGCAAATACTGAATAAAATGTCTTACCCTGAAATTAGGATGGAGTTCAAGTCAATTTCACCAACGATCCACTCTGACAGATTTGCAGAAAACTTTCCCAAGAGCGTCGTGGTGGCCGAGATTGTCAATCCGATGAGAAACGGAGCCTAAATCGAAGAGAGAAGGGGAGAGGGACGTTTTAGAGAGAGAGAGAGAGAGTCTCCTACACAAATTTTTTTGTAGAAAATCCGAATTTTAGCTATTTATAACCCCGGATTCATCAACGAGACATGTCATCTCGTTGACGAGTCCATAAAGAGAGTTCGCTGACGAATGTGAACCCCTCATCGATGAATTTCAGACTGTCAAAAATCCCCTCTTGGTATCTTCTCCTCGATGAGACACATCTCCGTCGACAAGCCCCTCATGCGTGCTCGTCGACGAATCCCCTGAGTTCGTCGACGAGACCCTATTTAATTCCCAATTTAATTCTTTTTCTCTCCTTATCCTATTTATTAATTTATGAAAATTATTCGGTCTCTACCACCACCCAGCCCTGCTACATTAGAACACAACTAAGACCCTTCTTAGAGGCATCACTATAGATAACAAATCCACCATCCCTAGATGGAATGGTTAGAACTGGAATAGTAACCAGTCACCGTTTTAGCTCCTGAAAACTCAGTTCGCACTCATCAGTCCAATCATACCTCATGTTCTTCCTCGTGAGTCGCATCAAAGGACTACTAAACTGGAGAACCCTTCTACGAACCGTCGGTAGTAACCTGCAAGACCCAAAAAACTTTTGACCACCTGAACATTCTTCAGTCTCGCCTAGTCCACTATTGCCTCTATCTTACTCGGATCCACTGATACTCCTTCTTTGGACCCTACGTGCCCTAGAAATGCAATATGTTCCAGTCAGAACTCGCACTTCTTCAGTTTAGCAAATAACTTCTTCTCCCTAAGCATTTGCAATAGCAATCTTAGACGAACTTCATGCTCTACAGTACTCCTAGAATATACTAGGATGTCGTCAATGAATACCACGATGAACTAATCTAAGTATTCGTGGAAAACCCGGTTCATCAAATCCATAAATGTTGTAGGTGCATTTTTCAGACCGAATGGCATAACCATGAATTCATAGTGGTCGTACCGAGTTCAGAAAGTTGTTTTCGGAACATCCTCCGTTTTCAGCTTCAGCTAGTGATACCCAGATCGTAGATTGATCTTAAATAAAATATGCGTGCCCTGTAGTTGGTCAAACAGATCATTGATCCTAGGTAACGGGCATTTGTTCTTTATCATTACCTTATTAAGTTCTCTGTAGTCTATGCACATCCTCATTGACCCTTCCTTCTTCTTCATAAATAGCACAGGTGCTCCCCAAGGAGAAACACTCGGTTGAATGTACCCCTTATCTAGCAACTCTTGAAGCTGTTCTTTCAACTCTCTCAATTTAGCTGGAGCCATACGATACGGAGCTTTCAATATCAGCGTCGTACCTGGAGCTAACTCTATAATGAATTCCACTTCACGATCTAGAGGTATCTTGGCAAGTCTTGTGGAAACACGTCAGGGAACTCGTGCACTACAAGAATTGTCTCCAATTTACATTCTTCTGCCGGTCTGTCCTTCAAAAATGCCAAATACCCTTGGCATCCCACCCGGAGCAATCTACCAGCCTGCAAAGCTAAAAGGATCTGTGGTGCAGAACATATACACGACCCTATAAACTTGAATTCTTGCTCCTCTGGAGGTCTAAACATCACTTCTTTCCTATGGCATTCGATACTGGTATAATTGGAAGACAACCAGTCCATCCCTAGGATGATATCGAAGTCATACATGTAACGAACTGCTTAATTTACTACATAATTACTCACATTAAATACTCTAATACTAATAACTAATGATATAACGAAGTCGACCCAAACCCGTAGGTAACGAGGACATTGTCATACACAGCAGACACCTAAGAAGCGGTTAAAAATAAAATTCATCCATAATAACGGTACCAAAGCTATTCACAATCCACAAAATTTCTGTAAAAGTATATATACAGTCCCCAAAGACACCAAAATATAAAACTAGGATTGTTCACCTAATTGGGCTTTTCAATCTTATTTTGATGATAACAAAATGAAGGATATTTTAACATGTTGTGTTGAGTAATTTAATTTAGGTAAAAGGACACTCGTGATTGATATGTTGAAGTTCAATGTCAATCCAATGGAAGCTCCTTGGAATATTGAGGTCAATGAAGGACAAATGAAGAGGTTAAAAGCCAAAACAATACTTAAAGTCAAAAGTGAACCTCGAGAGGTTGAAGGAGGCTGAAGGACCTAGTGCTTAAAAAAGACCATGATTTGAAGGACTATTGTAAGTACTTCAAAGCCAAATGCTATTTAGATATGTGAAACTCTCATAAATCAAAAGAAACTAAGAAACACCTTATTAAAAGAGATTAAAATATGTTTTTTTTTTCTCATTTTGAAGCTCATTAGGCAAAGAGACTTAGAGACCTTAGTTTAAGTCTTGGAACACATTTTTCAAAGTTAAACAAGTTAATATTCCAAGATTAATTAAGCAAAGAAGAGTTTAATTCAATAATTTAATTAAATGAGGAAATTGTTTTTAAAAAAATTTTGAATTTCAAAATTAATTCAACAATTTAATTAAATGAGGAAATTGTTCTTTGGAAAAAATTTGAATTTCAAAGTTAATTCAATAATTTAATGCTACCTAATTAAATGAGGAAATTGTTCCTTGGAAAAATTTTGAATTTCAAAATTAATTCAATAATTTAATTAAATGAGGAAATTGTTTTTTGGAAAAAATTTGAATTTCAAAATTAATTCAATAATTTATTGCTACCTAATTAAATGAGAAAATTGTTTTTTGAAAAATTTTGAATTTCAAAATTAATTCAATAATTTAATGCTACCTAATTTAATGAGGACATTTTTCTTTGAAAAAACCTATAAATACCTCTTTGGGTAATGAAAAATTAGACATAGAATATACAAGAAAAGTGATCAAACAGTCAATACGCTGAAGTTCTTCCTACGCTAAAGTTCTTCTTGAGTTCCATTTGATCACATCTTTTGTTGGAGAGAAATTCTACAATTTTGGTAGATTGAGAATATCAAAGTTTGGTTCTGGGTTGCAATTGACTTTTTTTTAAAGAACCATCGGTGACTTATAAAAACTTTAAAGCTTCACATGTTCTATATTGTTTTGGTTTTTTGAAGTACAATTTGGAACTCAAATTTGTACAACCTGCTCTAAATTTTGAGAGTATTTTTTGTACGTAGAATTTATCTTGTACTCTTGTAGATTGTAACGATTCCAGGTTTGTTGGATTGTTGGCTAGGAGAGGGGTAATCGCTTAGAGAGGTGCTGCTCTAGCCTAATTGAAGGAGTAACCAAACGAGGGTATATCGTTTGGAGAGGCGGGCTCTAGCCTATTGAAGGAGTGTGTAAAGGTATTGTTCGGCCCATTAAAGGAACACGTTTAGTGAATCCTTTGGTGGTTTGCCAAAGGCGAGGATGTAGGCTGGGTATAAGCCGAACCTCGTAAAAATCTTGTCTCACTCTCTCTTCCCTTACTTTCTTTATTTTCAGTACATATACAATTGCGTGGATGTTTTAAACATCTGAATTATATACATTACATGAATTAGATATTAAATAAACTTAAAGCTTAATTTGCTTTTGGGATTGCGCAAACCGAAAGGGAGTACGTTAGTTGATCAATCTTTTGTGGAAACTATAAAGTAGTACGTTGATTGATTCAACACCTCAAGACTCTTTAACTTAAAGTTCATTTAAGGTCTAAGTATTTGGAAAGAGTGATTGGATGTTGTATTGAATATCAAATTGAGAAACAAATCTTATATATACAGGGCTTGATTCAAAATGATATACCTAGGGCTGACAACAAAAGCTATATTGTGATTGAATGGTTTAAAATTTGATATTGAGTGGATTGTATTTATTTTTCAAAGAGTACTGAATCTTGCAAATCTAAATAGTGCCACAGTTAACTTATACTTGGCAAATCAATTGGTTGTTTGATTGAACCTTATTTTGATCATTTGTGGATTGAATTTTATTTTTAAATATTTATTGTGTATTTGACAAAACAACAAGAAAACAAGAGTTCATTTAAAAGACTTAAAAGAAGTTAAGGATTCTTGAAGAGGATTAAAAGAATTTTTAAAACCCAATTCACCCTCCCCCCTTTTGGGACTACACCTTAGGTTTCAAGGATCATACATCAAAAACCAATTGACCCTAGTTCTAAACTCACCCTCCTAGTAGGGTAGTATAAACTGCCCCTAACGGCGCGGAGCTTGGTTTGCCTGTCTGTCTGGGTTTCCTAAAATAATGTTAAGCTGGAGCGAGACACCTCTCAGTAAGGGAAATAAACTAAATACAATTATGTGGTAATATGAATATTTTCATATTATAATAAATAAACAATACGTGATACATGCCTGGTAAAAATATGTAATATAATAACTGAGTAATGGATATATAATCATAGGCATATTAAATCATACTAACTTTCTATTATTATAGAATTGTCTGCTATAATTGATAATACTGAAATATACCCAAGATGGATAGTTAGCTGATGTCATATATTACCCCCCATGATGGGTTGTGCAGCCCTAATGCGGGACCTGACAATGGCTGATCCACCATTACCAAGTCATATATTTCTGTAAGTACTATGGGCCCGCCCCACCCTGGTCCAGACTGCCAAGCGGACGTATACAACACTACACTGAAGCCACATCGACTATTCATCTCCCACCCCCTCTACTGGCAGGGGTGGTAGCACAAGTCTGAACTGAATAACATACAGTACATATACATATACTGGTTTAACATGAAAACTAGATTGATTGCATTTCTCTGAATTCTGACATATCATAGTAAACGCGGCCTTGTGCCAGATAAAGTACATAATTATGGCCTTACATTGGCTATCAATCACGGCCTTGCACCAAGCATTACATACATACTGAACTGAATATATGTACTGTTTATCATAAGTGCTGAAACCATAATTTCCTATATTATCCATGTTTTTCCTGAAAATAACTGTAAACATGCCTTTTCCGTAAATCTGACTTAACATAATACAATATACGTGAAATAATATTCATGCCACACAAATTGAACAAAATCATGAATTTTGTTCTGAAATCACATTTTCTAACATTTTTACACTAAAAAACATATTCCTGTGTAACAACACTATTTTCCTAAATATACTCATACATAATACATGCTTTTTGAAAATTAATCTGCTATTAAATAATAATAATTTTTATGAAAAATTACTGCTTTACTTTATTCCCTTACTTTACTACTGAAAAGCTCCAAAAATAACTAGTCCTGCACCGTAAGGTTCTTAACTCAATACCCCAAAAATAACATTTTTTTCCAAACAAAACTTCAGTATTTCTCCAAATACTACTTTTCTACAACTCCAAAAATACCAAATATTCATTAAAAAGCCTAGGAAAACCAACTTACCCTGAATCTGGGATGGTGTCCAAGTTGGTCGTACCAACGATCTACTCCAGCAGAAATGAAGAGAAACTTCCCAAGAGTAGCGTGGCGGCTTCAGATCGTCAAATCGGAGAAAAATCGGCCTGGATTTTTAGAGAGAAGGTGAAGAAACTGTACAGGAGAGAGAGAGAGAGAGAGTTGAGAAAAAAAGATTTCTCTCGCAAAAAGGGTCATCTTGGCCTTTTATAGAATGCTCAGCCACGTGTCTTCATCGACGAGACACGTCACTTCGTCGATGAGACCATAAAGGAATTTCTTCAACGAACACTTACCCTTTGTCAACGAATTTCAGGTACGAAATCAACCTTCTCGGTATCTTCTCGTCGACGAGACACGCGTCCCCGTTGACGAGCCCAAGAAGCCCGTTAATCGACAAAACCCTGTTGAATTTCCTACTTCAATTTCTTTTGCTCTTTCCTTATTTTATTTAATTAATATAATTTACCAAGTCTCTACAATACATGTCAAATACTATAAGGCCAACTAGTAGTACCCTTCCCTAGATCACTACTAGAAAATCACGGACTACTTTACTACGTACAATTGCCGACCCCGATGACGTAACCACTACCGGTTCATAACCCAACTGTTGCATCTCTAATCCACACAGTTTAACAAATCCCTGGGAGATAAAGGACTGCGTTGCTCCCGAGTCAAATAATATAACAGTTTTATTGGAAAGCATGTAAATATTACCTGTTACCACATCTCCAGCGTTTTCTGCATCACCTGGAGTCAAGGAGTACACCCTAGCCTAGGCAGTATCCCCTACTGTCCATCTCGTGGCGCCTGCGCACCACCTTTGAAAGGCTGCTGTGGAGCTTCGCCGCACCTCGGCGGATTACAATCCCTCACCTGATGTCCCATCTTGCCACATCGTAAACAAGCCACCATAGCCCTCCAACACTGCCCTGCGTGAGGTTTCCCACACGTAGAACAAATAGAAGTGGACGGGGTACTCTGAGAAGCACCACTACGGTTCTTCTTCTTCTAGTTGCCCTGCTTTGCCCCTCCATAAGAACTGGAAGGCACAGGTCTCTTCTTTAAGATCTGGACCCCGACATCCTCCTGCAGACTCTTCTCTACTACGGTGGCTTTGTCAACCAGAGTAACAAAGTCCTGCATCTGCCAGATAGTCGTCTGCCTGCGAATCTCCTTCCTCAAGCCCCTCTGAAATTTCTAGGCCTTCATTTCCTCATCCAGAACTATGAATGGAGCAAAACGGGATAACTCCTAAAAACTAGCAGTGTACTGCTGAACTGTTAGCTGCCTCTGCTCCAGACTCATAAATTCCTCCATCTTGGCATTTCTGATAGTGGTTGGAAAACACCATTCAAAGAATAAATCCTTGAACCTGGCCCACGTCACTACTACAGGAATGGGTTGATGCTCCTCGAGCATCTTCATAGACTTCCACCATCTCTCTACTTCACCCGACAACTTGAACATTGCAAATGCCACTTTCTACTTCTTAGTGTAGTTCAGAACGTCTAGAATATTCTCAATCTCCTCGATCCAATTCTTCGCTTGAATCGGGTCTGCACTTTCCATGAAAACAGGAGGCTTTAGTCGGGTGAACTGGTCAATGGAACAACCCAACTCAGCCACAGGACGATCCTGCCCCCTATTCGTCTAAACCACCTCAGCCATCAGCTGCTAAATGAAGTCCCGCAGAACATTTGTGGAATCACTGCCAGCCTCAGGGCCAGCATCCTCACTGCTACTGCCTCCAACATTGGCAGTATTATCCCTGGATTCCATCCTTAAAAGTAATTGAGGAAACCAATTAGAAGCTTAACCAACTAATACTACAATACTATAACTCATTTCCCATAATAACATTCCTAGTACTAACGACCTGCTACTTATATCACCATTTTATTTTATTTTTTTCTTTTTTTTCTTTTTTTTTTCCCATCTACACATAACATAATTACCATCTATTTGAAATACTACAGATAACACCCTAGGCTCAAAGGAGCACTGAGAAAACACTGTACACCATTCATTCTAAAGCGGTAACTGAAAACTATAATCATCTATATAAAATACCAGAAAGCTATAGTATTTTGAAATATATTTACAACACAAAATACCCAATGACAACATTAAAAACTTGGAATCGACCCCAACCCACTGGCATAAAAAATTCACCTACCCTCTTAGCAAAGGTAGCATAAGACAACCTCTACTCGCGAGCCTGATCAACTCGCCTAACTGGATCTCCTATAAAATAATAAGTCACTAAGATGAGACAACGATCAGTAAGAGGAAATACGCTATTACTAGTGTGTGGCAGCTGAGTTACACATTTAACATACTGAAATAATATTGATACTGTAAAATGAGCAAGCTAATATACTGTATAAAGCACCAGTAATGTAGTTTAAAATATAATTGTTTATCTGAGCTTGCTATCTGTACATACTGCTAATATAATAATATAACTTCTGCTGTGTAATATATATGTACATAGGAACTTCTTCTATACCCTGGGATCTGTATATCATGATATATCCCATCATGACAGGGTTGTGCGGCTCGTAGGCTGGACTTACTCTGGTTGTGTCACGACCTACTCATTTTCACATATATTTTTTTTAAAATAAAAATCAACATCACACATCTCACATTCCAACTCAGCAGGTCACAATCTACCTAGACTCGTGGGTACCAGGGATACATCAGAACATACAGCAGAAGCCTACACAGTAGAAAGTATAAAATCATATACATCTCATCATAATGTGCAATACAACATACCAGAGTACTACAATCACTATCTCTCCATAGATACATTCCAAAAATGGAATCTAGGGACAAATCCCACAAAACCTAACTATCCCTACCAAAAACTTACCTTTCGCAGAGGGCAGATAAACAACACTAATTCCGTGGGGCTTTTCCCGCTCTCCTATCCGGGGCTCCTGAAAAGTTAATAAGATTTAGGGGTGAGACACCTCTCAGTAAGGGAAATAAACTAGTACCAGTGTGTGGCAACATGAGTATTCTGTGTTCTACATATACCATACATAACATATTCAATACTGTTTATTAAATCTGGGAAAACATAAGTACATCAAAACATGGCAGAACATACTAAATTTCTTAAACATATCTCATCTCATATCATAATAATAATATCATAAAAACCATCCTGGTAGGTTAGCTGTGTAACACCCCGACCCCGAGGGGCCTGGGATATTAACTTTTTACTACTAATTTACAGCGGAAGCAAATAAACTCAATTTTTATTAAACCAGAGCACTAATATTCCATATTACAATCATTTATTTCAAAAGAAGGAAAATTACACAAACATAAATATCTGAAACCATACTAATATTTCTAATCAATCTTTATTTTTCTAATCCCCCACCCGCATGCTTGCTAAGCCTGATTCCCGACATGTCCTTCAGAGTTATCTGAAATAAAATATGATTGGGATGAGACGACGCTCAGTAAGTAAATAAGATTATTATTAGTGTGTGGCCAAAATGAGTTTTTAAAGAATTTCGTAAAACAATAATGAATACTATAACTTCAAGATTTCTTTTAGAATAAACATAAATTTAAAAATTTCTGCATAAAACTTTTGTCATCAATTTCAACAGTAAATTTTTAAATCATATACTATAACTGCTATTAAACTTTTAACTTTAAAACTGTAAAAATATTTAATGATAAACATACATATACTTTTCCTTATACGTTTTCCTTAGATCGTCATATAAGCACCAAAATGATCCTTTTCACGTAAACTTACACTTTTCCTTCAAATTATCAGTAACTTTGTACACGTAATTAAATATGTATAAACATATATTGTAAAAACCACCCTTAGGCCTGTTTGCCGTAAGTCATGTTTACCCCCATGACTGGGTTGTGCGGTCCGAAGACTGGACTTAGCTGGCTGGCCGACCAAACTAAATCAACGTACGTAAACTTTAAGTGAGATTTTCCTTATTAAGTCCTGGACTTAAACCAGGTGTGCATTCAGGAGAAATCCACTAACATAAATAACCACTCTGTAAACAGTGTGGGTGCACTCTGATCCGTATAAACTTTAAACTGCGGTACCGAGCATCTGTAACTTTGAACTTTCGTTGCCATAAGGGGTTTGAAAATCATCTTATTATAATTTATGCAATTTAAAATAATATCGTGAAAATCTTATCTTTACTCATATTTACATAAAAAAATGTAACGTAAAAATAAACTCATGCCACACAATTTTTGTGTTAAAAATATATATATAATTTTATTTTTGAATAGAAAGAAATGCTGAAAATTTACCCGAGGGGATTGGAACATTTCTTAACCCAAAAATAGATGCAAGTATATTAAAGGTAGAACTGGTATAATTAAATATGCGTAAAAATAAACTCATGGAAATTTTGTGGAACTAAGTAACATAATTAAAATTTACGTACAAAATAAGTTCGGGTATGAATTTAAAATAAAAAGAAACTAACATAATCAAAATTTACTTACCTTCTTCTTTTACCGTGTGCTACGAACACAATAATTATCTTTAAGAAATGAGATCGGAAAAAGTGGGTGATTGAGAATTTATTCAAAAATTCTCTCTCCACCACAAATTCTTTCACTCACTAATCCTTCTCTTCCTTGGAAAATTGTTGTGAAAAATGAAGGTTGAGAGCTCCCTATTTATAGGAAAATTTTGGGGAAGAAATGGAATTTGTAAAAGTGTGGGGAGATGGGTGAAATTATAATTTTAAAAATTAAAAAATGGGCAAAGGATGGGCAAGGTATGGGTTGAGTATGGGATGGGGATGGAGGCCATGTGGGAGTGCTTGCCACCATTCCCGTTAAATAAATTCTTAATTAATTACTTACCTAATTAATTAATCAATTAGTTAATTAATTATTTTATTATTTTATTATTTTTCTTAATCATTATTATCATTGTTATTACTTTTAAACTATTTTTAGTATTTATTTATTTTATTATTTATTTTTGAACAAGAATTTAATTTGAATTTTGAAAACTCATGTGGGCCCCACACGGTCTTGTGGGCCCCACACAACTTCGAGACCCAAATGGATCCTACGTAACTCGAATAATTCTTATACGATTTTATGCATCCTAATTAGCTTCGAGACTCGTGTAAACCTCCATACGGCTTCGGGACTCATGTGGGCCCCACACAGTCTTGTGGGCCCCGCATAGGATACCTATATTATTATTATTTTATCATATATTTCTACAAATTATATCAGTTAAAACATTATTTTATGTACTTATTTACGTATATAAACAGTGTCTTGTGGCTCCGGGACTCATGTGGACCCCACATAGTCTTGTGGGCCCCACATATGATACCTATATTATTATTATCTTATTATGTATTTCTACAAATTATGTCTGTCAAAACACTATTTTATGTATATATATACTTATTTACGTGTACAAATAGTGTCTATCCTGTTTATCCTATGAAATTCCATTTTGACCAGGCTGACCTCCAGGGAGCGACTGAGCCGCAATGGTCTCTGAGCACTCGCTAAGACAAGGTCTTTCTTAGGCATCAAACATGGAATCAAGGATCCTACAGAAAAACACTTCTGTATTGATATTAACTTAATGACTATTTTTATTATTTTATTATTATTGTACTTTAATCATATATATATATTTTTGGGTCATCACAAGCTGGCTGTTGTCATGTATTACCCCCACATGACTGGGTTGTATGGCCCGAAAGCGGGACCTGACAATGGTTGGTCGACCACTACCAAGTCAATAGTCTAGCCTATAGGTCTGATGGGTCTACCCAGATTGGTCCGTACACCAGGGGCGATAACAGCACACTTCTTGAAAATAACCACATCGACCATCCAATCTCACACCACTTCGTACAGCGGCGTTAACACAAATATCATTATCACGAGGACGATGGACACATAGCAACAATACCGTGCAAGTGCTAGCCTAAACTAAGCCAATCAGGTTCTGATATCATATACATATACTAAAATCATGATACATAGATATCTCATATCATTCATTTTCTCATCATTTATATCATTTGCATATATATACATGTATCATGAAAATCATCGGCCCGTACGCCGGTATTACACATTTTAGCACAGCCCGTACACTGGCAAATCACATCACATAGTACAGCCCGTACGCTGGCAAATCTCACCCACATAGCATGGCACGTACGCTAGCAAATCACATCACATAGCGTGACCCGTACGTCGGCAAATCGCATCACATAGCATGGCCCGTACGCCGACAAATCACATAAAAATCTCGGCCAGTGCGCCGGTTTTCCATCATAAAAAAAAAAATCCATATCATCCATATTCCCAGAAAATAGTATATCACAACATTTTTACTCATGCCACACAAGAGATTTTCCACATATTCAACATATGATCATTTTCACAATATTTTGCAAATATAAAACATACATATGTAAACATATACGTTTTCCATAAATCAAATGATAAGTATATATATATAAACATTTTCTCAAAAATAGAAACTAGTTTAGTTTACCCTCTTACTTGATTCCTGGAAAGCCCCTAATAAAACTGTCCCCCACCCACAGTGTTCCTAACTCAATACTCTGAAAATGAAAAATTCCAGAATTAAAGTTCAGTATTTTGAAGCATACAACATTTTTTTTCAACTGCCAAAAACCCAAATATTGAGTAGAAAGTTTTTACCCAAAAGCATTCAAGTTTAACACCTGAGGAGTTCCCTGACCAATACCCTGAAACTGAAAACCTCTAGTATTAAACTTCAGTATTTTCATGCACACAACATTTCTTATAACTAGTGCAAGACCAAATATGGCTTAAAAAGCCTTACCTCAACTTTGGGATGATTTCCAACTAACTTTCTCCCACGATCCGCTCCAGCAGATTTGGAGAGAACTCCGCCAGGAGCGTCGTGGTGACTTCGGATTGTCGATCTGGCGTAAAAATAGCCCAAAAACGAAGAGAGAGAGAGAGAGAGAGAGTGAGCCGAAGGGGGAGAGGGAGAGTGTGTTAGCTTTTTTGAGAAGCTTAAATTATCCGGATTTTCGTATATATAAAACAGAGGATTTCGTCGACGAGCTCGTTCTTCGTCGACGAGTCCTTCGCAAATTTCGTCGATAAGATCATGTATTCGTCGACGAAATTCAGGCTGACTCAAAACCCCTCTTGGTATTTTCTCGTCGACGAGCCCCTGTGTTCGTCGACAAATTCTCTTTAGCCTTCGTCGACGAATCCCCTGTATTCGTCGATGAAGTCCTACTAATCCCCCCGTTTTCCATTAGTCCTTCCAAAGTTCAATGTCATACGCGAAGTCGATGGCCTCCTTCTGTTTCCGGTTTCCATATCCTTTTTCTTTTATTATTTAACTACCATTTGATTCGGGTCATTATAGGTTGGCCTACCAGGTAAGTCAATTTGTATCTCTAACATCCGCCAATCTATAACAATCTGGCCACTGCAATCTCTCAGGGCAATCTCACCTCTATCTCGTCTAACCAACTACCTCAACCCAGCATACTGGGGAGATTGCAATTTTTCTTGCACGATTAGACGGAATTCACATACTATCTAAGTTATGTGGTTACACGTGTCTGAGTTAGCAATGGTACCGTGCTCTGTAAACTGTATCTGTAAAGACCCAAAAAATTAAAATGATTGAAATAATAAAAAAATTAGATAAAATAATAAATAAACAAATAAAAAGAATAGTGTGGAAAATAAAATATATATATATAATAAAAATAATAACAACAATAATAATTAATTTAGTTAATTGAATTAATTAATTATTAAATTAAACATTATTACATTGGATTTAAGAGAAAAAAAATAATGGATATATATATATATATATATATATATATATATAATATTGATATAATAATATTAGTAAGTTTGATAAGATTGCATTTAATGCAATCTGAAAGGTAGAATGCAAATTGGAATTTGCATCCTTCTTGCGCCAGCGTCTCTCATCCTTCTCCAAGTCTCTGTACAGTCTTTGCTGCTCACTCCGTCTCCATCTCTCTCTCTCTCTCTCTCTCTCTCTCTCTCTCTCTCTCAATTTCTCAACGAGTTTGCGGCGAATCGGAAAACGGAAGGTGCTGTTGGATTCCTGACTCCGCCACCGACATTTCTACTAGAGTAAATTTATCGTGGGAATGGCTTAGACACTGCTCCTGAGGAAAGGTAACTTTTCCCTATTTTCCCAATTTCTCTATAAATATGCGGTTAAATCGACGATTGGGTACCACCACATGGTTCTAATCGTGATTGTCGTCATTTTGACGTAGGTAAACTTCTAATTGGGGTTTTCTAGGCCTCACTCCGAAGCGAGAGTGAGATTTGGGAAATTTGGCAAATTAGTTAAATTTGCGGGTATAACTGTTAATTTGAAAATTATGGCCCTAAAAAATATTTAAATAGTATTTTATTTAGGAATAATTTAAATGAAACTAGGATTTTTGAATCAGGGTACAGGTGAGAGCCGCAACCATCTGTGTGGGATTCCTGTTGGTGTAGTTCAAGAATTCAGGTAATGGGGAAATTTATGTATTAAATCAGGTTTTTATGAATTAAAAATGATTATGTGTTATTTATGTATATATGTTTTCATGTGGGTTTAAAATGCCAGTCATGAAATTTATGTTTTTTGAACCTCGGATTGTCGATATAGTTAGGTATATGTGAAAGTAAACGAATGAAAGTGAAAAGCATTTTCTGATGAATTAAATAAGAAATGAAATGTATTTACAGTGTATAAATAATAATTATGGGTTGGCTTATTTTGTAAGGGATGTATATGAATTTTTTTGCTAAATTGTGTGGCATGAGATTCTGTGCATATATATATGTTAAATGTATGAGATGCAGGTTAAATAAGTAAAATACTATGAGTAAAATATGATATGGATTACGTTGCCTGTGTATGTTAAATGCAACCATGTAAATGTAAAACAGCCGAAAGATAGCCATGTTAGCAGATTCTAACGCATTTCTACGTGGACAAACAAATGATGACTAAAGACCAGCTGTAGTACGAAGGAATGAAAAGAAAATATTATGTAACTAAATGACAATGCAATGAAATGAAATATGAAACGTGAATGATACAAATGGGAAAGAGTCACTTAAAGTGAAATGCAATGCAATGTTAAGCTATGAATATGAACAAATGTGTATGATTGAATAATGATAGAAATAATTATGTATTATGATATTAGAAGTATGTATGTACGTAGAACATGTTACGATTGGGCGAGGCGTACCTTTCGCCTGAGGGCTTGCTGAGTAAGGCGAGTGTACTAGTAGCTATAGATGTGGCAGTAGCTGCATAACGTACTAGGGTAGAGGGAACCTACTTGTATGGGCGGATAGATTTCCCTATCCTTAGGGTCTTTGCCGGTAAACTATTGTTGAACTATGTGAGTACGAGATTAATCTAACACTTGAGGGCTTACTGAGTAAGGTGAGTGCTCTGGTATGTTTTAATTGTAACCTTAGGGTTACCTAAGTATCAGAGCAGACGAGTACTACTTGTATGGGCGGGTAATCACTTTTATCCTTGGGTAATCTCGTGGGTTAAATATTTGCATGTGATTGTTTAGGTTCAAAAAACGATTTCAATGTTATATGATGATTTTCAAATGAAATAAAAATGATATCTATTTACCTAATGTTGGTCACACACTGTTTTAATATGTATGTTTCTTCCCTTACTGAGATGTGTCTCACCCGAATATGAATGTTTCTTTTTCAGGACATCCTCAAGGTCGGGCTTAGGGAGCTCGAGGGTATTTAGTCTTTTTTAGGAATATAAAGAAATAGGGTATATGTTCATGATATTTTGGATGTAATTATTTATGCTGTGTTTTAAGTCTTTTAAGGGTGGAATGGTTGTGAAAATACTGAAATGTTTTGGAAATGTATGTATATATGGAAATGCAGGTGATGGTTGGATTTTATGGATTTATAGGTAGAAAATAGAATACTCTGGTTTTACGGTATTATGGTATATATTGTATGGAGACTATATTTATGTTTTCCGCTGCGTATGTATGGAATTATGGAATGTCAGGATTTTATCAAGTATAACGCGCTGGACCCGGGTTTAAGGGTTCGGGGCGTTACAGTATCTGTCTGTAATATCCACAAGGGTCTGAAACTATGTAATGCTGTATATATATACTTATCTTGCTGTTTTAACATGATTTCGAAGCATTCATAACACTATAGATCTGAATTGTAATATCTATATATTCTATCTGGTATATCTGTAATATCTGTACTATTTATCTAAAATCTCTATAATGTCTGTCTAAGATATCTGTATATCTATCTGAGTATTATGATTTAGAAATCATGTTATTCTAAAAAATACTATAAATCATACCTTCTGCTAACAATCTGTACAACTAAACATTTGTAAAGTTATATAGAGAAATCATACTGAACTATAATAAACTCAGGCCACACAACTGTGTAATTAAAATCTCATGCTTCATATCTGTAATTTCACTGAAATAATAATACTCATAATATTCTGGAAAAATAAACTGATCATCATGCTTGTAAATATAAATATATAATCTGCTGTTAAACATTCGAAAAGTGTCATAGCATAGCATATTTCCCTTACCTAGTTTATAAAAGCCTCTTCTATAGTTGGCCCTACACTCGTAGGGTTCCCCACTCAACACCATGAAAACAACATCTTCCAAAACAAAATATTAGTATTTTTTTGTATTCTACATTTCTTATTACTATGGGAAAGGTAAATACTAACTAAAATGCCTTACCCTAAGATTGGGATGAAATTCGAATCACTCCCACCAACGATCCGCTCCGGCAGACTTGCAGAAAACTTCCCCAGGAGCGTTGTGGTGGCTTCAGATCGTCGATCCGGCAAGAAACAGAGTCGAGATTGAAGAGAGAAAAGGAGGGGAATGTTTTAGAGAGGGAGGGAGAGAGAGAGAGAGAGATATTCTTGCGCTGAATTTCAGTCAAAAATTCGGGTTTTAGCTACTTATAGCCCCAGATTCGTCGACGAGATACGTCATCTCATCGACGAGTCCTTAAGGAAGTTCGTCGACGAACCTGAATCCTTCATCGACAAATTTCAGACTGCCAAAACCCCCCTCTCGAGATCTTCTCATCGACGAACTCCATGTGTTCGTCGACAAGGCTCTGTTTAAATTCTTTGGGTTATTACAACTGACATACCCTAATGACTCACATTCTCATTCTGACTCGAGTTCTACCTTTCCACTTAGAAACAAAACCACTGATAGATTGTCGTGATTTTTTGAACCCTTCAAATGATCCAAAAAAGCACAGAAGTTTGCCAATGGATTTATATCTCCAGGTATAACAAGCAAAACTCAAGGTCTTATCCTCTTCCTATACTTTTGACATATTCTAAACTACAGAACCTAGTAACCTAAGTTCTAAGTATACCCCTAACAGGGCAGTATGAATAGCATCACACTTCCGATTGGTTAAGTGCTCTAATACCATGCTGTAACACCTCGGTCCTTTATACGAGCCCAAGTGCTGCTACGCATACGTTATACCTATATCTGATAAACATACATAAAAAACCCGCCCTAAACAAGGACAAATGGGTGTATCTTATACATATCTGTATTCATGCACAACGGAAAACATAAACATTTTTACAAGGTTCTATTAGGCATATACCAGAGCTCTATCTATATTCTTCAATACATAAGATACATACTTAAAACATAAACCGTAATACATCCCTTTTGTAGTGACCTGAAGAATGATATGATTTTAATAATAAGAGGGAGAGAAATAGAAACAGAAATAGAAGGAGGCCGTAGACTTCGTCGACGACATTGCATTTTGGGGGATAACCATAATTTCAAGGAAATTGCTAGGACTCGTCGACGAATACAGGGCCTCGTCGACGAGTGCATAAGAAAATTCGTCAATAAACACAGGACTTCGTCAACGAGAAAATACTGAGAGAGGTTCTGGGGCAGCCTAAATTTCATCGACGAATTTAATGAAGGACTCATCGACGAGGTGACGTGTCTCGTCGACGAAATCCCCTGTCTATAAATAGAAAAATCTGAATTTTTAACTTACAAACGAAGCTACCTTTTCCCTCTCTCTCTCTCCTCTTCGGTGCTCTCTCTCTCTCTCTCATCATTTTTGGGTCATATTTACGCCGGATCAAGAATCCGAAGTCACCACGACTCTCTTAGGGAAGTTCTCTCTAAATCTGCTGGAGCGGATCGTTGGTGAAAGCAAGTTGGAAACCATCCCAAATCCAGGGTAAGGCCTTTTACTCAATATTTGGATTTATGACAATTGAAAAAAGTGTTATACGCTTAGAAATACTAAACTTTAATTTTGGGCAATGTTGTTTCCAGGGGTGTTGAATTGGGAACATAGGGAATCGTCCCTAAGTTGAGGTAAGGCTTTTAAGCCGAATTTGACTTAGTGATAGTTATAGAAAATGTTGTACATATGAAAATACTGAACTTAATATTGAGAGTTTTCATTTTCAGGGTATTGAGTTAGGAACCCTGCGGGTGCGGGACCGTTTTATTAGGGGCTTTCTAGGAATCAGGTAAGGGGATAAACTAACCTAGTTCATTTTGAGAAAACGCATGTATATATATATGTATCATTTGGTTTCCGGAAAATAAATATATTTATATGTAAGATTTATGTTTTGGAGAATATTGTTAAAATGATGGTATGTTGAATATGTGAAAATCCATTTGTGTGGCATGAGTATAAATGATATGAAATACTGCTTTTTGGGAATGTGAATGATATGGATTTTTATGATGGAAAACCAGCGTACGGGCCGAGATTTTTATGATATGTTTGCCGGCGTACAGGCCGTGCTATTACGTGATTTGTTGGCGTACGGGCAATGCCATGTGATGTGATTTGCCAGCGTACGGGCTGTGCTATGTTTGCCGGCATACGGGCCGTGCTATGTGACTGTGATTTGCCAGTGTACGAGCTATGTTATGTTTTGCCGGCGTACGGGCCGAGCTATGATAAAATGTGTAATACCGACGTACGGGCCAATGATTTTCATGATATACAAATATATGCAAATGATATGATTGATTTGATAATTAATGGTATGAGATATTCATGTACCACGATTTTAATATATGTATATGATATCAAAACCTGGTTGGCTTGGTTTAGGCTAGCACTTGCACGGTACCGTTGCTATGTATCCATGGTCTTCGTGATCATGATATTTGTGTTAACGCTGCTGTACAGAGAGGTGTAAGATTGGATGGTCGATGTGGTTATTAAAGAAGTGTGCTGTGATCACCCTTGGTGTACAGACCAGGTCTGGCAGACCCATCGGACCTACAAACTACTGTTTGACTTGGCAGTGGTCGGCCAACCATTGTCAGGTCCCGCCTTCGGGCCACATAACCCAATCATGTGGGGGTAATACATGACAACAACCAGCTAACCTACCAGGAATGTTTTTATGTTATTATTATTATGATATGAGATGAGATATGCTTATGAAATGCAGTATGTTCTTCCATGTTTTGATATACATATGTTTTCCCAGATTTGATAAATAGTACTGAATATGTTATATATGATATATGTAGAACACAGAATACTCATGTTGCCACACACTGGTATTAGTTTATTTCCCTTACTGAGAGGTGTCTCACCCCTAACTCTTATAAACTTTTCAGGAGCCCCAGATAGGAGAGTGGGAAAAGCCCCGCTGAGCTAGTGCTGTGTATCTGCCCTTTTTGAAGGGTAAGTTTTGTAGGGACAGTTCGATTTTTGGGAAAATGTCCCTAGGTCTTATTTTTTAGATGTATATATGGAAATACGGTGAATGTAGTGGCTCTGGTATATGTTGTAAAATTATGGATGTTTTGTATTTACAATATTGTGAATATATATATATTTCCTGCTGCTTAGGCTTCCGATTGTGTTCTGATGTATCCCTGGTACCCACGGGTCCAGGTGGATGGCGACTTGTCGAGCTGGAATGTATGACGTTGATATTATTATTATAAAAAAATTATGGAAAATGAGTAGGTCGTGACACCTTTAGTACTAATACAAAAACTTATGTCTACTAACAAGACTCTACGCGCCAAAGTCCCTCTAGAAGACTATGATTGATGTCCTGTAGGACCTGAAAAAAAAGATTGTAAGATTGGGGTGAGACACTTCTTAATAAGGTTGAAGATATTACATCAGCACGTGGCTACATGAGTTTATTCCAATTAGAAACAATTACAGAATATCACATTCATAATACAGTACTATAAGAGATATATAAACAAAATCCAGCATCATTACAAGCGAAAGTCCCCAAGGTTAGGGTAGGGTACAGGCCCATACACTATACTATTTCCTCCACACGGTACTCAACCCTGTGACTTTGCCCATTTCAATTTTTAAATCTTGTATATGAAAATTTAGGACAATGACCAGCTTTAGAACTTTTAGAAATATGCCTAATTACCTCATGGCATGGGTTGTGCACTAACAAACTTTGACAGGACACTATTCGTGTAGGCACTGTCAAGCATCACAGATATAGTCCGGCTGCCCCACCTGGTCCATTATTTCATCAGTGGCCTCATACACTCCTGCAAGCTGACTATCTCGATACCCACACTGATTCACATGTGTGGTCGCACTGTACCTCAATTAGCAATGGAACTGCGCCTCAAACTATTTAAAGCTTCAGATAAGCTGGAGTGTCTTTCAACTCATTTGAAGTGTCTTTCAACTCCTTTAGTAACAAGTTGTGTCCCAATCAATCATATATATAATTTACAGTAAAACATCACAACTTGTGCAATTCCAGTAATTTCCCAATCGTAATCATGCAATCTTTCATGTATTCTTTCTTTCTGTCAGACAGTGGTGTTAATTGGCACAAACGCTCTCGGTTCAATCCTTTTTACATATAAAGTTTGGTGATTAATCGACACCTGTTTTCCACATTTTCAGATAACAAGATGGAACTTCAGTTTTCACAATTCATTTACAAGTATGCAGATTAGTATGTTCCATTTCATATCATATGTCATGCTCGTTTCGTCAAAATCCGCTATAAACAATATATAATTCGAAAAATACCATTTGGACAGCAAACATGGGTATCAAGCAACTCCTACTTTAGGTTTAAAATAAATAAAGTAGTTTTGGAAAGTTTGGAGTTCATATACCAAAACCGTTATTTTTTCCAAAAACCATAAAATCGTAAAATCATAAGAAACAACATTTATACCCTGTAAAATTTTGTAAATAAGTAGTCAAAATGTGCATAAAGACATAAGTCATCTTTCTAGCTGTTCAGTTTTCTAAAAATACTGATGTAAACAAATCTCCTTACCATAATCCTGAAAATTGAAACACGAACGAATTGCCCCAAAACAACGACATGGGATCCTCGAAACCTAAAAATCAAAGAGCAATACTTCACTATAATCTCAACTACTACATATATACCAAACCAAAAATGAAATCAAATCCTTACCTCGATTTTAGGGAAAACCACGAAAATCCTCAGATTGAAAATTGGATCCGCTATAACTGTAAAGATTCTCCTCCTAATCCACTTAGTGTTGTCGGATTGTTGATTCCAGCAACAGACGACTCAAAACCTTAAAGAAAGAGAGAGGGTTGGTTCGTGTTCTAGAGAGAGAGCGAGAGAGAGAGAGAGAGAATGGAGATAACTTAGCATGGAATAAATGAATATTCTATTTATAACTAGGTTAACCCAGCCAGCCTCGTCGACGAGTTGGAGTTCTTGTCGATGAGCCGAAGAAGGGCATGCGTCGCCGAGAAAGTAACCTCATCGACGAGCCTGAGATTTCAAAATCCCTGAAAATCTCTCGATATCTCCTTGTTGACGGGCCCTTGCGTCTCATCGCCAAGCAACAGAAGAGACTTCGTCGACGAGAAATGGAGCCTCATCAACAAGCGCTATTGTTTTATCCTTTTTAATTTCCTTTCTCTTTTCTTTATTTATTTTTTGTATTTGGGTCCCTACATCATTAACTGAATGCCCTCTCCAGTAACACGTCCCCAATATCCCTTCTCTCATCTTTTTTAGCAATCACCTAATTATTTATCCTTGAAAATATTTGGTTGTCTTTGTTATCATGGTTGCGACCTTACACCTCTCACAAACTCCAACCACGGTCCCATCCTTGTATATTCGCTGGCTACTCAACTCCACATCATGCTTAGATGTGCCTTGATCCCTCCACCTAAAATCTCCATCTCTAGACATGTAGTGTTTGTGGAGCACACTTTTCCTTTTCAGAATAACAAATCTCACCCCGCGTCATCTTTCATCTTACCCTCCTCCACCAATTGGTTATCCAAATCAACTCAAGTGTATATTCCTATATCTCTTCCTAATCACTTCCAATTGTTTGTCACCTCTATCCCTCAAGTTGAGTCTATACCTCCTCCTCTTACTACTACTTCACGTGGTGATTCTTCTTCTTACCAGACTGAATCTCCACACTAGGTCATTTCATCCTCGGGACCCTCTTCCATGCCTCCACTGTCGGATGCATCCAATCCTTCCTAGGTAAGTATCTTATCTCCGATATCCTCTCCCTCATCTGCAATTCTAGCAGAACCTCGCCCTTATAATATTAGGCTACGTAATACATTACAAAGCCAAAACATATCTTTGACCTTCACATAACCACCACTCCCTCCACTATTGAACCTTCCACCTTCAAATAGGCCCAGCAACACCTCTTATGGCGACAAGTCGTGAGCGACGAATACAGTGCCTTACTTTCCAATCTAGATGGTCTCTTATTTGACTTTATCCTATACAAAATGTTATTAGGTGTAAGTAGGTCTATAGGATTAAAAGGAATCCTGATGAATCCATAGCTCATTACAAAGCTCGCTTAATGGCCAAAGGTTTCCATCAATAACCTAGTATAGATTTTTTTGAAACCTACTGTAACAACCCCAATTTCTGCTATATATATATATATATATATATATATATATATATATATTTTCCATATACTAAAAAAACATTGATTCCATAGAATATAGTAAAAGTCAACCCGAACCCATAGGTACTGGGTAATTACTTGTTTATTCATACATGTCATCTAAGCAGTAGAACTATAACATACTTAACTTATATACAATACCAGAGATTCACTATTCTATATATACACATATATACCCCAAAAATTAATTCTGTCTCCAACACGATTACTTACCTTGCAACTGGGGTAATACCAACGAACTCCTCTATCACGGAGCTCGCTCCATTTGTCTGTCGGGATTTCCTGAAATATTTATAATGCTATTGTGAGACACCTCTCATAAAGGGAAATTAACTAATATCGGTGTGTAGCAATGTGAGTTTTATCATATTATAAACATATACTGCAAATAATATAACTATAATATATCTTTAAATTGTAACTAATAATGCATGAAAATCTGTACTTTTAAACATAATCTTACTATATCATAATAAATTTTTGTATCATTTAAATCATCTGTTAAATCTATATATTTCTGAAATCTTATCATGGATGTATAACTGCAAATCATGAATTAACCCCGCATGACTCAGGTTGTGCGGCCCGTAGGCTGGACTTAACACTGGCTGCCCTACCAGGTTAAGTCAAACATGACATAACTACGCACGATTGCCCACCCATCCTACTCTCTGTCAAACCTCTAATAGGTCAGTACATAGAGGGTATCCTACTCATCGCCTACACTTTGGGGCTAATCGGCCTCCGACCCACACTTTCTGAATAGTGTGGTTACACTGTCGGTTATACACCAATCTGGTCCGCCCATCCTACTCTCCGTTAAACCTCTAACGGGTCGGCACACAGTGAGTATCCTCACTCAAATCTGGCTAATTAGCAACGGTACCGCACTCATAACATACGTAACCATCCAGGTTCTACTACTATATAATACATTTCATATAATATATTTTTGTTCATAAATAACATTTTCATATTTATGAAATAAAATCTGGCTTTTACATATTTCTGAATAAAAGTTGACATTTCATAATTTCTGAATAAACTATCATATTAAAACTGATCACGACATCTATGCCAACTTATTATATCATAGCATCTGCGCCGGCTATCATTACACGACATCTGCGCTGGCTGTCATATCATAATATACTATAAATATCTTAACTTCTGTACTGTTTATGATCTTTTCGAAAAATTACTGTAAAATCATACTTATTCTATGAAATATAATATATTCTGACATACTGTATTTACATTAAACTTATACTCATGCCACACGAGCGAGTTCTATTCCATATTATACTATAACATGCTATAAAATCTGTTTTCTCTGTTCAATACTAGTATTCCCAAAAACTACATTAATTCATAAATAAATTTCTGAAACATATACTGTATAATAAACATTAAATTTTTTTTGAAAATCCTGACTTAGTCTATTCCTTTACCTGTTTCTTGAGAAGCCAGTAGAAAACCCTAAATCACGCCTACGACGTTTATAACTCCAAATCCTAAAATCACATTAACCCCAGTTTAATCAGCTCAAACCCCAGTATATTACCATCTAACACCTTTCCTCGGTTCATATATACCAAATAATCACATAAACCCTAAAATAACTTACTTACCCAGATTTTGGGATGGTGCCCAAGCACCCCAAATCAGCAATCTGAGATTTATTGTTACTTGATTTGCTCTGGGTCTTGTTTCTCCCACATTTCTAGTTACCCCTCATATCAAGCCCTTCACCTTGTAAATTCTCATCATTGACTTTCTTCCTTTGATGAAAATCTAATAGAGCACTTGTGATCTCCCCCAATTCGAGAGTTTCTTTTCCCCACATCAAAGTTGTAACCAATTTTTCGTACGTAGGAGAAGTAGGTATGGAATTCAGTAACATCAACGTCTTTTCTTCATCTTCGAACTTCACATTAACTCGCTTCAAATAACTGATGATCTAGTTGAATACGTTGATATGCTGGTTCAGATATGATCCCTATGATATCTTAAGACTATATAGTTTCTGCTTAAGATAAAGCTTGTTCGTCAACGACTTGGACATATACCGGCTTTTCGGTTTCAACAAAACTGCCACCGGTGATTCCTTATCTATGATGTTATACATCATGTCATCAGCTAGACAAAGTCTAACAATTGTCATAAACTTCACTTCCCGTTCCTTCTAATTTATGTCATCCATGCTTTCCAGCTGCTTTTCGTATAATGCTTTTACCATGCCCTCCCACACTAACAAATCCTTGATCCACCTTTGCCATAATCCAAAATTTCCAGATCCATTAAACTTGACCATGTCGAACTTCGCAGAAGAAATCCCAGACACTGTGACATGTGCTCTGATACTAATTGTTGTGACATGTACGATAATTATGATGAACAATATGAAAAAAAACACAAAGATAAAGTAACAAAAAATACACGCAATTTAACGTAGTTTGACAGTATGCCAACATTCATAAGAGCGAGCGGCGGCTGAATTTCACTATTTCAAAGTAGGGTTACATCATATGTATTTATATTAACCCTAACCATACAAAGATATTAAAAAAATTCCTCAAATACCCCTGTATTGTACACCCCCAACCCATTAATCATCCTAGCCCATAAAACAATATATTATAAGCCCAAAAAACCAATGTCGTCGTTCCGCTCCACTCTACTTCCGACATCAGTTTGGTTTCTTTGTATACGTGTTCCACTCAATATGAATCACATACTACAACAGGTTAAATGTTCATAAGATGCATGATCATGAAGTATTCCTTATATATGCTTGATTAAATGTCAATGCATGGCTATACTCATTCTGACTTTTGTTAATAAATTTTAAAAGTAATGATTTATAAAACAATTAAACTATAGGGTAAGTACCTCCTAAACTCTTACATCTTCTTTATTTCACCCCCCAAGTTCTTCCTCCCATGAATGTTATATAAGCCCAAGTCAGTATTGTGCCAAAACTACATCCATTTTGTTAGGAGTGTGTCATCGTAAGTTTTTCAGTTTTCCTGTCACTATTTCTTATATATATGGTCTTTCTTTCTGGGTTTCCATCGCCTTCTTCCTACCACTTGCAAGCTTTCATATTTGGCATATTCCATTAAGAAAAATAATTGTTACGTCATATTTGAAACTTGGAAAGTATAAGGAAAAGAAAATAAAATTATCAAGGAATTCATATTTTCATATTTGAGTATCGAGAAAAGTAAGAAAGAAAATAAAAAATATGCCAAGTTCATGTATAAAATTTTAATTTTAGACGTTATTAATATTTAAATTTTAATTTTATAAAAATAAATTTTTATTTTTAATATAATTTAATAAAAAAGAAAATATAATGAAAAATGAACTTTCTCCTTATTTTTCCTTTCTTTTTCTCTTTCCAAATAAATCCTTAATCCAAACACACTCTTAATTTTAATAAATTTGTCAAATTAAAATGTCAGTCTAGATTATGGACATGTGTAGCAGAACATGATTTGTTTTGAGTGTTCAACCCCAAGAAAGATTTATAGGGCTGTCACCATGCGTTTTGGACATGACTTTAGTTTTTGTTAAATCATTTTGACGAGGAGAAAGAATTCTCAGAAATCGTTTCTTTACGTAAAATTTAGAATTTATCAATCACACAATGGCATGTTAGCATTTGGACCTATACAAATAAGAGACATGATTTGGTGTGAGCCTCAATGACGCGAGTTCGACATCAAGCGTCCAAATCTAGGGCAATTTCTATCTTTACGAACTTGTTAGTAATTGTTAATCTCTTCCCTATAATAAAAGATTGCTTGGAGATAAATTTGATCCTTTTTGAATATACCATTATAAATTTTCTAATGAAATGATTATGTGCATTCCTATTTTTAAAAGATAATAAATAAAAACATAATTTGATTTCCTACAAAAATTTAATTTTGCACGTCATTACATTTGACTTCTTAATTTTTGATTACATTATAAATTTTATTTTTTATTTTTTTATATTTGATACGGAGAGAAACTGTAAAGAAGGTGAATTTTTTCTTATTTCTCTTTACTTTCCTTGAATAAAATCCTTGAACTAAACATATCTTATGTTCTATTTGAAACTTAAAAAAAATAAAATATAAAAAAAAAAAAAATCAACTTTTCCAAATTTAGTCATCGAGGTAAATAAAATTATAAAATAAATTTAAGCATAAAAATATTAATTTTACAAACGATTAACATTTACTTTTTTAAAATTCTTAATCATATTAGAAGACAATTTAATTTTCAATAATATTGGGCTTACAAAGAAAAAAATACTAAAAAAACAAATCCTTTTATTTTTTTTTTCCCCTTCTTTTCCTTTAAAGAAATAAATAGGAAGATAGTATAAAGCATCCTTTTGTTTTTTAGTCCAAAAGAAGTCGTCTATGGAAAATACGATTTTAGTTGTTAAACCTTTACCACCCAGCTTTCTACTTCTCCGCCCAAACTTCGTCTCGTCTTCTGGTTCTCTCCTACTCAGAATTCAGAACCAAGCGTCGCCGCGGCCGGGAACTTGGACGCAACAGATAACTATCGGGCATGGCGAACGTGTCGGGCGATCCTCACTCCATCGACGCTTCTGCCCAGAGCTTCGCTGATGCGGATTTCATCAGCAGCTTACAGTCCCAGCTCGAGTCTCTTCGTCAAACAGTCAAGGTGTGTGAGTGATACGTGCTTATGCCTCTGTTTACTCTAGAAATTCGTTTGGTTGCCTAGTAAATGAAGGAAACTGAAATCGTGAACTTTGGATTTTGATTAGAAGGACCCCTGAAGGGTTTAAAAAAAAAAAGCTTCACTCTATTCGCTCATCTCTAATGCAAAGTTTTATTGTTCATTCTTTCTTTCTGGGCAACCCAACGGAGGGTTAATTCTACACTGTCCTTCTAAAATTCTGGAATTTCTGTTGTCATCATCTACGCAGCAAATTTTTTATTTTGTTTTTTTATTTTTTTTACCTTTTTGCAATCCAACATCAGGAACTCGAGGTTGAGAACATGAAGTTGTCGTCTCAAATTGAGAATTGCCGCTGTTGTTGTCATGAGGTTTGTATTTCAGTTTACGTACTAACATCATTTCAGACAGAATATGAATATGTGTGTGTGTGCGTGTATATTTCAAGTGTACATAACTTTGCTTTCAATCCATTGGAAATTTGGAAGCATGATGTAATGGGACTTTATATGCTTATGCTATGCAGGTGAAGGGGAATTTTAATTGTACTGATGTGGATGATGCTGTTACAGTTGAGAAAACCAGACAATTACAAGCCAGTGGTGATAAGTTGAAAAAGAAGAAATTAGTAGTGAAAATGGCAGGTTTCTTTCTGCTCTTTATGCTGGTTATGGGTGCCAAAGTATTCTTTGAGTTAATTGTTGGTAGGTGTAGTTTTAGATTTTCATAATCTGGGGAAGTGAACTTTCTGGGTTTTGAGTTAATGGGGTTTTGGAGTGTCAACATTTGACATGTTCTAGAAGTTTTCCATCTCATTGAATATGGAAGTGTCATGCCACTTCTGGTTCCTTTGTTGTGTTATTCCACCATGCTCAGGGTTCTCATTGCAAATGTTCCAATTAGTAAGGAATTGTGAGATGTATTCATATCAGTGATTTCACAAAATTTCTCTTTATTGTATGGATTCTGACTTCTTGTGCCATTCTGCGATTTCTTGTCCTGCACTAGTTTTGTAATGGACTTCATTCAGCTTAAATACCATTCATAACACGATGTATCCTCCCTCATAAGTACTAATTGGAATTGTTTATGGACCCAAAATCTTTCATTTGCGCTGATAATTTAGGCATGTTTCTCTGCTGGCCTTGAATCCAGTGGCATTGCTCCAATTTCTTAAGCAGGAGGTGTGGATAAGCAAAGGCAGCCCTTTGGGGCAAGTTGCTAAGGGATTAGCAAATATAGGACATGTTTCGTGAATTAGTTCCTGGCATTATTGCCTGAGAAAGGATCACATGCCAAGGCTGCTGTATTACACATTCCATATAAGACCTACATCTACTGTACTTCACTTTTCAACTCTCATTGTGTAACACACCTTCACGCCATGTGTTGTACTCCTTAATTAATAAAGAACAAATATTATGTAATGATATCCATAGGGTGCTGAAGGCACACCAACTTAATAGTGGACTAATCTTATTAACCTATTGTTTCTTAATCACTGATGTTGGATGTGGGTTTGTGACAAATATAGTTTAAATTTTGGATAAATTACATAGCAAGTCCTTGAAGTTCAATGCAATTGCACTTTAACTCCTTACTGTTTTAGTGTTTGCAATTAGATCCTTCAAAAATTTTTAATTCAAGCAACGTGCTTGTCCAAGTGCCTGAAATTGGAATGTCATAAGAATTGAAATGGAAACATTGAGGATCAAATTGTCAAAATCAAACACCAAGGATTTAAGTGCAATGAAAATTCAGAGACTTACTATATAATTTATCCTTTAATTTTTAATCTAGTATCATATATCCAATATTCTATTATCAAATATGCTATAATTCTGATAAGTCATCTTATGTCCAGTTTATGTTTCTGCATGTTTTTTGAAATTATGATATCAGGTTGGGTTATTTGTGTTAGCTTAATCATTTTTGACCACACAGGTGATAATGCAAAGATGATGCATCATTATTCCAAGCGATTTGTTGCTTTGAAAGTTATGTACTTTGGGCAAAGGTATTTATGTAGCAAAGACTTTGACCTAATCCCTATCCTGTAATCCTTTTCCCCCGTATTGGTCAACATTGTCATCTTTTTTATTATGATTTCCTCCCTCTAAACCTACTCATCCCACCTTAACTTATCTACTTTTAACCTTTTTTTTATTCACCGTCAACGATGCAATCTCTGTTTATTACAATTTACTTCCTGCTTACAACTACCGTGCACTAGAAAATAAAAAGGTGGGCTACAAAAATTCTGGTATGGAAAAGTGAGGACGTGAGAAATAACAGGGAAATTCTAAGTTGAAATCCCCAGAGTACCAATGTACTATAGAATCTCTTATGTGAAAGAGGGCATCAGTTGCCTTATCACTGGTTAACCTTTTCAAGGAATGAGATGTGATATGGGGTTTTAGTCTAACCTCTGTCACAAGGTTCATTTATGTATGGGGTTTGCCAGTTTGTACTCGGATGCAGAAATGATAATGTTGCAAATTTCGTCTTCTAGTTTATGCTTCTTCATATGCTCAAATCCTTATTGTTTTTAAACTTTTGTGTTGGGGGAAGCTTTCGCATTACTTAAATCACATTGCTGGAGTGGGCAAGTCCCTTGTCCATCTCACATTTTTCTTGAATTCGTATCATGGAAAGGTTTGCCTCTGGCTCCTACTTCGTTAAAAGATTTCTTAAATGCTTCTCCAACATTAGAGGCAGAATATTGGTTATATAATCTAGTAACTAGCCCTTATTAATTTCATGCCATCTCAGTTGATTTTCTCACGACATTTTAGTTTAGACTTCTAGAAATGTCACTTTTTCTCCCTATATTTTCATTAATTTTATTTTTGAGTTCCATTCTAGATGCACCATATCTTGGCTTTGGGGAAACTATTGAAGTATGTAGTTGTATGTGCTACAGTAGTGAAGTGGTGATGACGAAGTTTTAAACTGATTTATCAACTTTTTTCTTATGCATGGCTACATTACAGGTTTTATGGTTTTGCTTCGGAGGCACAAATGGAACCAACTGTTGAGGTGTGCTTCTTTTTTCCACTTATATAATTTTTATGTCTTTTAACCCAATATTGCGACAGCAATGTGCAAAAGTAAAACTAGCTGCACAACAGTAATTCTTATATAATTGACGAAATTTCTTTTAACGTACAGTTTTTTTCCTGAATATTGAAACCACCCACCCTGAAAAGCTTCTTTTGCTCCCTCGACCAATGTTAACTATTAAGATTGAAATGTATGAAACAATGAAGAGAACTCAACATCTTAAATTTGTTGTCAATACAACTTTGAGTACTACAAAATGCAGAAATTTTGATGAAAATGTGTCTATTGATTTAAAAGTGATGGCAAGTAGTAGTAAAATGTTGATTTATTTTTTGGGGGAAAACTTTAAGAATGTTTGTAATATAACAAGTGCTTGATGTAAAATAAAATATCAAAGGGCAATATAGATTTAGGAACTGATGATTGTTAATAGACTGTTCTTCTGCCCTCTAAAGGGGGACTACACCTTGAAGGGGGTGGTGGGTTTATAATATCCTTTAATGATTCTCGTATCACTGAATATGGAACAAAGAGGTGCCTGCAGCAACTGCCATTTTGTTTATATGTCTATTCTGTCCCAGGAGAAAAGCAAGACAACATTGAAGGCAGTGCACATATCAAAGGAGGAAAAGACATCTATGCTAACTATACAAATCTCATTTTCATATTAAAAAATACTATTTTTTTAGATATAATATCGAATAAAATTTGTAACTAGTGCCTAAGCTCAAAGTTGCATAAAATTCATAAATGTTTGAAGCTATTGATCCTGTCATTATGATAAACTAATATACGTACTAAAAGCCACTTCATTATCAATTACGTATGTATGTATGTAGCATGTATCAGGGTGGCACATTTTACAAATGGTTAAATGTATTTTATTTGTTATGTGTAAAATTAGCACATTTTACACATGTGAATTTTCCAGAGATCTAACATAAATAGGTTCTTTTATCTTTTCCGGTACATCTATGGAACAACACGAAAAAATGTTTCACGTTTATATTGTATGTCAATAAATTGTAAATACTAATTATTAACTCAAACATTGTGTGGGTTTTTTTTTAATCACTTCTTATATATTAATTGTAATTTAAGTGAATTAACAAACATTTTTTAGAATGTGTATGTGCCAAGATAACTCACTGATCATGTGAAGCATAGGATTACTAATGAATTGATAATATATTTATGGGTTATGCTGATATTCTGCTATTTGTGAAACTACGTTAAGAATGAATTACTTAGTAACAGTGGATATATAGTCAAAGTTTTAAATGTAAATTAGCTGCAATAAACATGCACATGGTCAAAACTTTATCTGATGAGTGTAAGAAACAATATTGTCTTATCAAAACTGTTGTGGCATAAATTGGCGGAAAAGGATTCATATAGCCGACCCCACCTAGTGGGACTTAAGGCTTGGTTTTGTTGTTGTTTTTATAACTGTTGTGGCATAGTGAATCATTGAATCCTAATGAAAGGTTAAAATGAGGTAGTCGGTGCTTTGATGTAATAATCGAAGAAGACAAACATGGGACCCACCTTATAAACTTCATTATTTGTTTGAAGTGTAAAAAGGTAAAATTTTAAAGTAACCAATTAATTAAACAGTATGGGGGTAAAGTTGAAAAATAATTATTTATATTTGACTAGCATAATAGCAAAATAAAGAATATGAAAAAATGCATCACAAACAAAATATCACTGTTTATATATACATAACCATAGATAATTATCTGCATATATATATAAACAAGTGTTTGTGTAGAGAGAGAGAGAGAGAGAGAGAGGGGAGGGAGAGAGTACCAAAAATGGAGATAGCATGGGAAGTAAGAGTTGAGAGACAATATTGTCAATATGAAAAGAAAAAAATAGCATGAAGACCATAAAATCAACGGGGCAAGTTTGAAGGAGGCATGCATGGACTTACAGAAGTACGAAAAAAAAACATATATAAAAATTCAATGGGCCAAATTTGAAGATATTTATGAAAAAAATTACATTTACATACACCCCAATATTTTTTTTTTCAAATTTCAAGTAAGGTAGTTGACTCCACTGTTCCTATGGCATATCCATCCCTATGTGTGTATGTGTGTACATGTTTGATGGGCTATAGAGTTTATATATAATAAAGCAACAAATATATTTAATGAAAAATTGATATATATATAAATATACATTGATGAAAAACTATATTTAAAAATTTAAAATTTTGAATTTGCACTTTAATACCTATATACAAAAATAAAGTAGGTACTCAAAATTTGTTACATTACCACTTTACTGAAAAGCTTTACCTGTTAGATTGTGGGCCGACAATGTATATCATGCCGTAACACTCCCTTGTTCGTGCAGTCCAATAGCACATGGAGAGGTAAACACATGATAAATAACATCCATTATAGGGAATACAATAACTTTTTAAACACGACAAATAAATGTGGGCAATGAGACTAGAGCCCAGGACCTCTGGGTAACCAACTTTGTTACTATGTTGGATTACCACTTCACTTAAAAGCTTAAATTTTTAGGTTGTGGGCCAAGATTGACCATTTTCATCACTCTGGCCATCTGAAAGTTAACTAATCTTGACTCCCAATTTTTTTTTCCTCTAAAAGACAATAATGATTGAGTTTATGTGAGTTTTGTGGTGCCACCATGTGGATGATTTGATAGGATCAGCCTTCCATCTTTTTTCCATAATTCAAAGTTCTCAATTGTGCCCCCAAATTTTGAGAGGTTGCAGACGATGCATGGATCATCATCTCGGCTTCATTTTATGGGATTGATTCATTATCATTAAAATTTATTTAGTCTCATTTTCTCTACTATAGATCCATTGTGGTCCGCCCCTTCCCCGGACCCCGCATATGCGGGAGCTTTGTGCACCGGGTTGCCCTTTTTTTTTCCTCTAATATTTCCATTATCCGATGAACAATGCACAAAAGCATGTCCAAAGCAATATACACAATTCACCAAAAGAATGGGAAAATTTTTGAATTTGCTAAAAAACCACAAAAAATGGCTGCTGCTTTCTAACCTTCTAGATTCTGTGTAGGCGATGATCGCACAGTATACGAATAACGTGTGCATTTTGTACCTTTCTTGCAAGCATAATGCCGCATGTGTAATATAGAAATGAAATGAGAAATTATGTTGTTTGTGAACGTCGTATTATGTCAATCTCATGAAGTGTTGCTTTATAGGTAATTTATTGTTGGAATTTAATTTTTCTGATAAAAAAATTGTTGGAATTAGATTTTTGTTGCTGAACATTCTTCCTTGTAAAGGCAGAAGGCTAGTAGATCACTTGTTGAAGCTTTGCCATTTGGTTTTGGTTTAAACTCAACAAATGACCACTTGCTAGTTGTATAAGATTTTGCCTAGAACATGGAACATTTGGGTTTCTGGAACGGGAATGGGATCGTTGTATGGACATGTTCTAAAATGTGGAAGGTTAGGGGTATACAATATATAGATACATTAGTTAAAATGTGTAATGCCATGTATATTTTGGAGAGGATGTTGAGGTATTTCTAAACCTATAAGAGATTTTCTTTTATGAAATAGATTAATGACTGTAAACAGAATTATAATGCGATAATTCCTGATTTAACTAATAAAAAAGTATGTTGTGTAAAAAATATTGAAATAAAACTTTGGATCATTAGATTTAGTGTTCTAGAACAAAAATGTGCCACATTTTGAAATGTTCATGCCAATTCATGGTTCTCTGGGATGTTAGCTTTTTCTGGTAACTGTGAGTATAACACTTTCTATAGATGTCTTAGTGTTGATTTTAGTTTCCCTACAGTCTGAAATTTTCAGAGCTCTTGAGAAGACGAAGCTTTTATTTGGTGACAAAAAAGAGGTTCAGTATTCAAGATGTGGTAGAACAGACAAGGGAGTTTCCTCTGTTGGGCAGGTAAGTTGGTTTACAAAGATGTTTCCACTTTCATTTTTGTCGCTGTTATTTATGATTGCAAAAAAGAAAATAAAAATGCAGCATCATCTAATTATTTGAACTTATTTTTTAGAAAAGCTATACATCTGAGCTGTATTCAAGCTGTGGATGGAGTTATCATCTATTGTAGCCTACTTATGTAGCTGTACTTGAATATTCTGCTTAATAAGATCTGCATTGTTGTTCGCACGAGGTATATATATATATATTTATTATTTTTATAGAAAAAAAGCTGTTATTAGATTAAGAAAGAATATCAAATCAGAAGGATAAGAAAATATGAAATATTTCATCAATACAAAAAAAAAAAAAAATGAAAGAAAAGAAGCATAATCAAATGAAAACGGTTCTCCAGTCTCGTTGTACATCTGAAAAACACCCTGCTGCAAAAGACCATAGAGACACCATATACCGTGCCCTCCGAAGAAGCATATCTTCTACATACATGAAAACAAAATCATTCTTAATGGCATATGAAATGAGTATAAATTTTCAAGGCATTCAAATGTGCCTATGCCTAACATATATAAAACATCAGGTCATTTTAAGAATTGATGATATTTATCAACTTTCCTCGTAGCTTGTTGATTTTGAATTTGAATAGCAAAGTTCAAGGTCAGGGGTTCAAGAGTTGATGGAAAGGAGAGGAACTCTTTGCCCTTTCTGGATAATTGTTCTCAAATTCAATTTTGGGAAGATGTTTTTGTGGGTAATATTGCTTCCTTCATTTCCTTGTATTGATCATTTGTCCTCGGGGCATAATGATGTTGCTTCTTCCTTCTTGATATCTGATGGTTATATGTCCTTTTGGTATTTTCATTTGTGTTTGTTGGAAGCTTCTTGTACTTCCTATAGGAGGGATAGCCGGTCATGGGTTTTAGATTCTTGGGAGGATTTATTCTTGTATACCCTTTTATGATAATTTGATTAGTGCTAATATGCCGTTTCTGGTCCATAGAAGTATTCCCTCTATTTGAGGTAATACCGATAATATGCTCCAGAACAGGCAAGCTTTGTTGACATTATCTCCAGATGTGTGTTCGTTTTTATGTTTTGATAGTTCAGCAACAGCTCCCCTCATCTGTTTTTGCATTGTGCTTTTGCTTAAAGAATTTGGAATAAATTATTATTTTTATTTGGAGAACATTGGGTTTGTCTGGAGTCAGTGGAGGAGTTGTTGGTCACATCATTTTTAGGGTTTGGTAGGAGAAGATGCTTCCACATTGTGGAGACGTACAGTTTTTGTGGTGCTGTTAATATGTCCTTTCTGCTCCCTAGAAGTATTCCCTCTAATTGAGATAATACCAATAATATGCTCCAGAGTAGGAGACCTTTAATGACATTATCTCCAGATGTGTGTTCTTTTATGTTTCGATATTTCAGAAATGGCTCCCCTCATCTGTTTTTGCATTGTGCTTTTGCTTGAGAATTTGAAATAAATTATTGGTTTATTTGGAGAACATTGGGTTTATCTGGAGTTGGAGGAGGATTTGTTGGCCATATCGTTTTTAGGGTTTGGTAAGAGTGAAAATTCCTCCACATTGTGGAGATGTGCAGTATCCATGGTGCTGAAGAATTTAGATGGGACAGAATGTGTGCATATTTATAGGGAAAAGGTTGACTTTTCTTTCTTATGCGATGGGATTCATTCATTGGCCTTGCTTTTGGTGTTTTGCTGCTGGTTGCTTTAAAGAAGTATGCTTATGAGTTTTTCAGATCCACAGTTGGATTGAATAGAATTATTATTTTGATTGTTTTTACTTTTTTATTTTATAGGGAGGCCTCTTATTCTCCTTATTGTATATTCTATCTTTTCTAATGAGATTCTCTTCATTTCTCATTAAAAAAAAGAAAAAAAAAAAAGGGGGGTCAGGCTGCTTATCGACAGTTCATGAAATATCATGTCTACTCTATATTATTTGAGTCACTGAAAGCAAGAATAAAATCTGTTTTAGGTGATTGCTTTGTTTCTGCGATCAAACCTCAAGGAAGCTGATACAATTACAAGCAATGGAAGTTCTGGAAAAATTGTTTCTGAAGAACAATATGGTATGCCGGATTATCATTTTCAAAAGTTTCAATATACTGTATTGAGCTTCAGTTATTTATCATGTCTGTGCTGTTAGGTTAAACTTGTTAGTTTTACCATAAAACAAGGGCTTCTTGGTGTCACTATGAAAAATTATGAAAATGAAAGCCATAAACAAAAACTAAGAACTAGAAATAGAAACTAAAAACCGAAATCCAGCAACCTGTTTGGTTAATATTTCTAAAACTAAAAAAAATAAAGAACTTGATTAAACAAATGCTCATTTTTGTCCTTGAATAAAATAGCAATTAAAAAATGATTATTATAAAAATACAAAATAATAAAAATTAAAAATACTATAATAATATAAAATAATTATATTACGTAATTATTATATTTTGAAGGGGAGCCTTGGCATAATAGTAGAGTTGTCATCGTGTGACTTGAAGGTCATGGGTTCAAGGCATGGAAACAGCCTCTTGCAAAAATACTAGGTAATACTGCATACTATAGACTCATCATGATACACCCCTTATCGGACCCTGTATATGAGGGAGCTGTGCACTGGACTGCCCTTTTTTAAATTATTAATTTATTATATTTTAAAATTCACGTTACATCATTACAAGAAAAATCTTATTGTACATGTCAATTGAAAATAGTAAAATATATTTTGTAAATGGCTTTATTTTTTTTTTTTATGAAATTTATGGACATTTTTATTTTAATTTTATTATAAATTTATATGATCATTTTATTTTGATTTTAATTTAAAATTTATTTATAAATGAATGATTTAATCCAAAAAAGTTAATTCTGAGTATAAAATATTCTAATAACAGTTTGTCAAAACAACTAAAAACCATAAAATATGTTTTTTTATTTTTATTTTAATTTTATGGTGTTTTTTCACAAATAGTTGAAAACCGATAATAGAAACAGAAAATTGGCAATGTAAGCAAACGAGTTTTCATAATTTGTCTCTTTACTGCATGGAAGCAAAAATGGAAACACAAAAAACAGATATACCAAATAGGCCCTAATATTATGCCATTCTGTTTTTAATATTTAAGGCTGTTAGACCACCCTTTTGGGACTCTACATTGGTGGGACCTTGTGCACTAGACTGCTGTTATAGAATTGGTACTAGGATTTACACCTTATACTGTTTTTAATCCCAGTACCGAAATTAGACTTGGCAGAAAATTATGGCCAAATCAGGAAAGGGTTGCAGTCTTGCAGAACATTATCTACAAAATAGCATATATCACTATCTCATTTGGATCCTAATTCTAGAATCTAAACTTGGTGGAGGATTATGGCCTACAGTGGAAAGGGCTTGCGGAATTTTGTGAATATGTCTCTCTCTGACAGTCTGAAATTTGGCTTTGATGAAGATAGGAATCTGTATATTGGGAAGATTTTTGGGGAAAAATGCAATGAAAAGAAATTGTAATCCTATAAATCTCTTATACTTATTTGAAATGGTTTAAACAACTATAATATGTGATTGTCTGCTAGCTTCTCTTTTAAATAGACAAATAGTTTAATTCAATTTATGTGGAATTTTAAGTAATATAAGTTAATTGTGACCTAAATTTCTGATGTTCATTCATTTAATTTTTTCTTCTCAGAGGATGAGGTTGATTATGTGAGAGTGTTAAACCGAGTCCTTCCAAAAGACATCCGTGTCATGGGCTGGTGTCCTGCTCCTATTGGTTTCAATGCAAGGTTCATATGCCTTTCTGGAAGTTTTCTTTCCTTTTCTCCGTAGGTCTTTCTAATGATAATATTGCATGGCAAATCATTAGATCCAACTGGTTTTAGCTCTTTACTGGCAGTTATTTTACTTATCTGATCATCTTTTTGTCTTTAATGAATGTCAGCGTATTCTGTTTTCTTAATAATTGCAGGTTTAGTTGTTTAATTAGGGAGTACAAATATATTTTTTGGAGAGAAAATCTGAATGTAATGGTAAGCAGGTCATTCTTTTCTTTTTTCATTTTTTAAATGATGTGTATAATTTCATGAACTCATTGAGAAATGGCTGATAGTTCCCATATTTTTCCCTTGTTCATTTTTATTAAGGCAATGGAGAGTGCTGCCAAGAAATTTGTTGGGGAACATGATTTCAGAAACTTCTGTAAAATGGATGCTGTCAATGTACATAACTATAGGCGGCATGTCAGTTCATTCAAAATTTCTCCTCTCAATAAGAGGTTAACATTGGTAGACAAATATTTCCACTACCCTGTGGTTGTTGATTTTTCCATTGCTTTTTTCTTGTATTCACGCTTACAGATGTAATTGAGTTTTATTATTGTATCCGTTTAGTTATACGACTGCTTGCTCTATTTCTACCCACTTTGGTCTCGTCTTATTGATTGAGACAATTTTCACTGTTTTTTCAACAAAATGCTGATTTTGATAGATTGTTTGGATAAAGGCTTTGCTTTTTTATTGTTGATGTTGTCATTTAGTTAATTATAAACCAAATCCATCTTCAAAATGAGTTGTTTTTAGATGGTATGTCTGAGATTTATGTCATTTGTCAATTTTGTTTTACGTATGGGTGCTCCAATCCATTGCTTCTAGATGTGTGGCAGATTATGCCAATGTTGGGAAGTTGGTGTGAAAAGGAAGCTGGGAGGGAGGGAGGGAGGAAAGGAGAGTGTTTTTTTTTTTTTGGTTGGTGGTTTCGTTGGAGTGTTCATTATCAAAAGGAGCATGTGATCCACATTATTATGCATGCTCAAAATTGGGTTTGTGCGTGTTATTGCTACTTTTTTTTTTTTGCATATCCAGCAGACAGTGTTCCTGCAGCGCTGATGACTGTTGCTGGAAGTTCCTTTCTTGCATATATATTAGTGTATTTCCCCTTATGTTTTGGTTAAAGTTTTGCTACTTATCATAATCTGGGGTGGAAGCCGTGTATACTAAGTTATAGATATTCAGGTCTTCACCCTCTTTGAGTGAACTTAGAAATTTTGAAAGACTACAACTACATAAAAAAAAACTGTACTCAATCTCATCCTTCTGTGTCAGGCTTGAAATTTAATTGCGAAGTCTTAACCTAAGGCCACTAGCTACTAAGGTAGCTAAACTTGATGGTAGATGCACTGTTCATGTCAAATTATTCGTTGCACTTCTTGAGCATGTATTATAGCGTATTTTGACGCGTCCCTTGCAGTTCCATTATGTGTAAATGGTGTATTTTTCCATTAACTTCTTTAATAACTAATTTGATGACAAATTGATGTCATAATAGATCATGGAGTCTACTTAATGTAGCAAGAAGAAATTTCTTTCTTCAAGTTATTGTAGGTGGCGCATCTGTCATTTGCTTACAAAATTTCAAACCTACTTGCAGGTTTGAAGGCAATGAACTCTGGGCAATGAAAATTAAAGGCAGTGCTTTCCTGTGGCACCAGGTTCGGTGCATGGTTGCTGTACTGTTTATGATTGGCCAAGGACTTGAATCCCCCAATGTGCGTGCCTGGTGCAGTTAAATTGATGGATTGTTGAATCTCATTAATGGAGATCTTTATACCTGTCCAGGAAATTTTAGCAAATTATTTGCCTCTAATTTTTCTGCTTTTATTTATTTATTTTAATGTCCACAACCATAGCTTATAATAGGCATTGTTTTCAAATCAAGATCCAAATCGTAAATCAAAATTCCAATTTTGGGAATCGAGAATAGAGAATTGAATCGAATCATAAGATTCGATACAAATTCCTAAAATCAATTCTCACTGACATGGCTATATTGATATACAAAAGACAAAAAAAATAGTAAAATTGTTTAAATTTTTTATGTAAAGATCATATTTCATGTGTATGCTATACCAAAACAAATGAAAAACAAGGGAATGAGTCAAAAAATATTAATAAAAAAATTAAATTTATGTTGTTTAAGGGAAGGAATCAAGAAAAAAACAATAAAAAACTGAACTTTGGTGTTCATCAACGATTGAAAAAAATAAAATTTCATGCATATTCATTTTTCGAATTAAAAATGAAAAAAATAACTAACCTAAATATATGATAATAAATGAACAAACTACTAAAAAAACCAACCGATCTTGCCACAAGGAAAGATGAGTACAACCATAGCTAATGTGTGTTTGCCTGTCTTCTCAATGGCAGAATACTATACTCCTCCAAGAGTGAAGAATGGTTTTGCGAAGGCAACATATGAGCGTTCAATTTTTCCTCTTTTTTAGCACAAGAATATTGTTGACAAGGGTTGGAAGGTGATCGCGTAAAATTAAAGCAATAAAAAAAGGAAATGCTGTTTTTAGGATTTAAACTAGTCAGGTTTGTAAGGATATGTTAGGTGCAGAATAAAGTGAATTGATGGATTCATATTGATTCATCAGATTTAGGAATGATTTAGTTGGTTTTAGATTCATTAATAAGATTCAAATTGATTTGGTCTGGAATTGATACGAATTGTATGAATTGAACCACAAACAGTGAGATTCTAACAACTATTATAATAGGTAACATCCAAGATGAGCTAAGTTACGTAATGGATAGTCGACCATTGTATGTCTATAGATACAATGACACAATTGTTTATGTTGAGACTACTGAGAATCACATTTGATGGGATGCATTTAGCTTATGTAGCCTTACCCATTAACAATTTGATTATCCTCAACAATTCAATAAGAGATTATTATGGCAGCTACTTGACTTGGATTTTAAGATGGCAAGCATTATGAGATAGATTTCCCTATGTATGTTTATTGCTGTGTAATGTATGCCAATTTTTCACATAAACTAAGAGTCCATGGTGAAGAAATAAATGAGCATGATCCTCACTACTAGCATAACACATAACACAAATGACGTGGGAGAGATACCAAATGACATACAAACTGTAGGATTACCCTTTTGAGCAAAAGATGCAATGTGATGAGATGCTTGTTGCGATGCCTGATACTGTAGGAACGTTGAACACTCTCCTCTGAGACAGTTATAGTCCGCTGTTCACCTGAACAAGTGGCTAACAAGGAAAACAAACTTGGAATTTAGGGATGCCATCCCAGCACACATTCAACCTCAATACAGCAGAAAATCAGAAACATACAGCAAACAAAATGCTTTCGGAATTCATGGACTCCATCCTAACTATCACAAACAAAACCCACAACAAACAATGTGAACTTCCAGACCAACCTAAACAGCAACAAATAAGGTTAACCACTGACTCAACCACAAAAGAGTCACCAACAACCGGACATAGCTATGCCGCTGCCCCCTAGAATTAGTACCAAACAACAACCAATGAATTGCCACAAATGAACGATCGAAAAAAGATGAATCTGGAAAACATGGCCAATAACTTGATAAAATGGTCTATGGAAGAAGCTAAAGCATTCTGGGAAAAAATTGCAGCAAAATCAGGCCGCAAGTGGTCTCATGCGTTAGCACATGGAGTTGGAGCTGCCAGAAATTGGCTGGCGTGCGGGGGCACGTGAGGACTCTGCCGGAGATGGTATACCACAGACCTATAGATCAGAGGGTTTTGTGGCTACTTATGTGGTTGCTTTTGTGAAATATGGAAGGATTCTGATGGTTCTGAGAACGGCATTGACAGTCAGGTTGTTTTCTGGTAACTGCTGAGTTTTCAGGCAATCGCTGGACTGATTTCTAGGCTATAGAGGTGTGGTTGATCCTCCTATGATGGCATATTTGCATAGGATGATCAGGTTTAAGGTTTGGTTTGGCAGTAGGGTTTAGGTTGGATCTTGCTCCGGTAGCATGTTAAGATATTAGGTAAAAACGGAAGACTTAAATCACAGCTATAGGTCTCTCCCTGAACAATGTCAAGATATTAGGTAAAAACGGAAGACCTAATCACAGCAATAAGTCTTTCCCTGAACAATGTCAAATACCCAACACTGACCATAATACGCTATAACTTATGCTTACAACATAACATTAGCACATGGTAAAAATGCTAAATGGTCAAAATAACCATTAACGGTCTTTACTTGTGAATTTTCTGTTTTTATACTACAAGGGAAGCTTACAAAACTTTTAAAATGTGTAGGTAATTGATGCATTACTAGATATTGACAGCACCCCAAGGAAACCTCAATATATCATGGCTCCAGAGATTCCATTGATTCTTCAGTCCTGTGAATTTGAGAATCTGAAGTTCACTTGCTCATCTGGTAGTTAAATACTATGCTATTGATTTTTCTTTTAAAACCAAAGTTATATTGCGTAAATTTGTTGGTTTGGGGTGTACTGAATCTGTGGTTGGTGCTGGAGAAGTACCGCTGCCTATCCTTTATTATGATTGTAAAGCAACGGTTTAATTGTCTATTACTCATTTATTTTCTGTTCAATTTGTTACGTGAATATCTTTAACGGCAATGTTATGTATGTACTACAAATATATATATATATATAGATATATATATGTATGTATGTATACTTTTTTTTTTCTCTACAAGAAAATTTCCTCAAGCAAGCCTCTTTGTTTTCCTTTAAATATGTATAGTATATGTAATTTTTGACTTTATTTTAACTATGTGTTCCTCTTATGAAACTGCATGAATAAATTTATTTCTTTGGTTTTGTACCACATGGTGATATAATGAGGCAACAGTGTTTTTTTTTTTCTTTTTTCTGGTTTTTCTGTTTTCATTTCTCACTCCAGACATTGTGATCCAAATAATTCAAATAATTTATTATTTGTAACCACACAATCTCAATCATTGTTAAACCATCTAATGAGGTACAGTTATTCAGTTTACGTAGCATCGTGGGAGCATCTCATTATGCTCTAGTGAAAATTCAAGTTAAGTTGACCAAGGGCAGTAAGCTTGACATTCACTAGAATCTTGATAACAAATGCAGAATTACTTAGACCATGAAAGTCATCATAGCAATGCATCTGAATTTTCACATTCTTTTCTCACTTTTTCGTGATTTGTGAAGGCACTTACTCTATTGGTCTTTATTTTATGTGCAATGTTTGGATCATCTTTAACTATTTTACATTATAATATGTATAGATGCCAGGAAAGCTTTGAGGAGGCACTTTGAAAATGAATACCAAACTTACCAGCTCCATGCTGCAATCTTTAAGGAGGCTCTGCTAGCTTGTTCATCTTTAGAAAATGGTGTGGAAAGAAAAGCACACTTATCCTGTTAAACCATGGTTTTGTGGCTTCTTGGGTATTTTCTATTGCTGACCCCTTCGAATTTGCAGATCAGAGCTCTTTGAATAATGGAGCAAAGAAGGGGCCTTCCCACATTCCTCTTATGTCACGGGCATCTGAGCGTGAGTTATTCAATACCTTCAACATTATGTGCTTGAAGTTTGGAAGCATACAAAGTGCTTTTGAGGAAAATAAGTGATTGCAGGAATTTATTCATATAAAATTTTATGTGTTTTTCATTGACTTCTTGGATGTACTGTAAGAGCACTAATCACCATAAGGAGAGGCTGATGCATTATTAGTACTCCCATGCTCTGTTAATTGGGGAAAAAAATTACTTTTTCAATTGAAATTTTACCTTCAGGATCTGGCTGCAACAAATAACTTTCTTATCTAATTGCTAGTATGTTTCATTGCCCTCCATGTCAGAGAAACTTTTCTTCATTGCAAATTCTTTTAATTTTTCTTTGTCACTTGTAAATAGTAGGAAACTAGTTTCAATGTGGGTAGAAAACTTAAGAGAGGCAATTTTTGAAAACACATGAGTGCTTATTCTAGAATATTCACTTCTTATCTTTGCCCTATTATTGTCATTTCTTATCTTTGTGAATGATGTTTTTCTTGTCTATATTTCAACTGGTTGTAAAGCTGTAAGGGAGTGGGTTGGCATCCCCAAACCTTGTGATGAATGATATCTGCACTCCATTTTGTTTGCATTTGACATGCATATCTTAAAAAACAACAAACCATAATATTCCCCTACCACCTCCCAAATTTGTTATATTTATTGCTTCTATTTTAAGGTTTCCACCTAACTTATGTTACTGTTTAAACTGGTTCCAGCATCTTACGAAGAGCGATGTGCTAAATTGAAGTCAAGAGTATGCGATGAAGAGCAAAGGTGATATTGGCATAATCAGAAACTAAAGAGACCAAAGCCAGGGATTTTCCTGTGTTTTTTTCTTTCTGTTGTATGTCCTCTATATTTTAAAAATTCTGTTCCATTGTTTTGGTTATTGACATTATGAGAACTTTGGTTATTGAGGTTGCATTTTTTTTTTTTTTGATGGACAGGGTTTTGCATAGCTGCGCTCCTGTATGGGACAGGTTTGGACTGGATGCAATTATCTTGACTCATGTTTAGCTTGCCAGTTTCCATCTGTAAGGAACATGATGATGCTATCCTTGGTGCAACACAAAACCAGAAACGCTAATCATCCAAATGACTGACACTCTTAGCACACAAACTTGAATTTTTTTTTTAAATTGAACAATGCCAATAAAGTATAAGCTTTTCCTTCATCCATTTAAATGTAATACAGTAATATTCACATTGACACAAGTCCAACCATATAGAACTAGAAGTCAATTGAACGTATGAGTTTGTACATAATTTAAATAAAAACTCATAATTGAAATCGGCAGTGTTTTAAAAGCTAAGGGGCAATTTGGTATCACAGTTCAAATGAAAATGAAAACTAGAAATGAAATTAAAAACCAGAAGCAGAAACTAAAAACCGAACATTAGCAAGTTGTTTGGTTAATGTTTGTAAAACTAGAACAAATTGAAAACTTGATTAAACAAATGAGCATTTTAGTCCTTGAAAAATAACTATAAAAAATATATAATTAAAATAATTAAAGAGTACAAAATAAAAAAATATTACAATAAAAATAAAAATTATTATAATTATTTTACTTAATGATTTTATTTCAAAATTCACTTTACTACAAGAACAATCTTATTATACATGATCATTGAAAAATAGTAAAAATATTTTGTAAATGGCCATTATTATTATTATTTATTTATTTATTTTTTTAAAATTTTTTTAAAACTTTATGGACAGTTTTATTTTAACTATATTTTAAATTCATGTGATCATTTAATTTAGTTTTAATTAAAAAGTATGCATAAAATCAGATCAGTGGTTGATTTGGGCTTTGTAGAGGGGTTAGAGGTTGTTATTTCCAAGAGAACTAGAAAAACAGAAGATGGATTGGATACAAAATCTGATGTTTCAGGTTTTAATTCTGAAAAAGCTAAGGTCTAAGGTTTATGCTCGTCGGAAGGCTGCTTTGATGGGTACAGAAATGAAGAAATTATATGGAGAGAAGGGAGAGCATTCTGGTAAGATAAGGCCAAAGAGTATAAGGAGAGATTTTTTAGGGGAGTTGAGTATTGTGGAAGATGCGCAGGATGAGATGAAGGATTTGGGAAGTAAAGGAGTTTGCGAAGGAAAAGGAGGTTAAGAAATGGGGAGATTTTTCTGATAATTATAGATGACTTTAGTGAGTTTGAGTGTGATGGGGGTTTGTTGTTGGATAAGATTTGAGAACAAGATGGTTATGTAACTGATTCCTATGAAGATCTCAGGGACCTATCATGTGTTCATCCAGCTCCACTGGAAGGATTGGAGGGGGTTTCTATTTTTTATTACAACGGATTGGGTAATAACTCGCAGTGTAATGATGGAATTTTACCTACACCGGCAGAGGTGATTCCAAGGAAGGATTGAGACGCCCAAGAGATATTGGATAAATTAGATTAAAAAATGTGTGATGCTGGACGAATGGAAGTGCATTTTGTTGGGGGTAAGTAGAAAGCAAAGAAGGGTCAAAAGGAGCTAGCAAATCTTAAGTGCTCGATGAATTATAGTGGAATGGGATTGAAAAGGGGTTTTCTTGGTTAATTGCTGTTTTGCTTTATTGTTTTATCTTTATTTTATTGTTTATTATATATTATTTCTTTTTTGTATTTTCTGTTTTGTTTTTTTCTTGGGTGAGATTTCTTTCCCTCTAGATTATAACTTCTGTTTCCCAATTAATACACTTTCTTTTATTATCAAAAAATAAATAAATAGATCTAGAGAAGTTAATTTTGGATACAAAAATATTCTGGCAACAAGTTGCCAAAATAACTAAAAACCATAAAATCTGGTTTTCGGTTTTTTTTTATTTTTTTATTTTTATTTTTATTTTTTTAACAAAGAGTTGAAAACCGGCAATGGAAACAGAAAATTGGGAACATAAGCAAACGTGTTTTTATAATTTGTTTCTTCATTGTACAAAAACGGAAATAGAAAACAACAAACAACAAATGATACAAAATGGACCCTAAAGATTTAAAGCGAGGCGTTTTACCTTTGATAAAGTGATGTGAAAGACTTTTGAGAATTTAATTTTTTATTTAGAAATATATAAAAATAAAAGGTTTGTACTGAAATAATGTGAATTTGATTAGGACAATTGAAATTGACCCTAAAAAATAGTTTAGAGAATGCTAACTCAGATAAGTCAAGGCGTCTATGGCTCCTTGTTCATGCATTACCAGGGCCACAAGTTCCTATAAGCATTAATATTTCACCCCTACATCTGCCTGTTTGTTGGCTCTCTCTAGAGCATCCATACTCATCTCACTCAAACTCTCTCTTTTAGCTAACCCCCAAATGTAATCCAAGAGAGGGTGTCCAAGAAAGATCATCCTGAGTCATTGTGGCTCATTGAAGCAAGAGTGATGTTGCTGAAGAGCAGAAAGGCTGCTCAAGTGTGAAGATTTGGAGGTCTGAAGTAAGTCCATTGTTAAAGATCTGAATCAAGCCCTTGAAGTGGGAAGAGGTTGCCTGAGAAGATAAGAGGCCGCCAAAGTATGAGACCAGCTAAAGATTAAACATTAGTTGATGATCTGAAAGGTCGCGAGTAATACACTTTTAAATTGCATTTTCATAAATGCGCACGCGTCCTATTGTCCTAGAAGACGGAATTTCCAAACTATGCATAAAATGCACACCTTTTATGTTGGTGTGTACACCTAATACCGAAATGCAAGCGCCTTCAGGAGTTTCTTATTGACAACTGGGCATTGAGGCATTTTTCATTCTCCTCGTCTTGAAGAATGCCCCCCCCCCCCCTCTCCTTATTTTTGCTTTCTAAGACAATAGAAATTAGTCTTAAATAATATCTTGTAGACTTGTACAAAACACCTTAAACAAGGAAAATAGGCTCTCAAATAATGGAACCACTATACAAAACATTGCACTCCTCATTAAAATTTTGATTCAATAAATCATATTCCTTGCAATCTCTGTTTATACACTTATTATTTTGCATCAGTTGATTTTTTAAAATAAGCACTGCCATCTTTCTTCTTGAGTCATGACCATAAATTTTGTTTGATTCAAGATCTTAGAATACCCAACTTAGTTGCAACAAATGAATAAATGCATTGTGATCTCTTTTGAACCAAGTAAACTTAGTAGTAAGCATTGTCAATGATTAGCAAATATTGGCGCATGCAGACAACTGATCTTTTATATTTTCTGATCAATGATATTGAATGAACCCATTTAGTAGTAAGTTTCCATTTTGATGTCTCTATAAACTCAATGAGCATATAATTAAGGCAAAATGCACTAACTCTCCAAGTTTGCCAAAAAAATGTTGACTTCCACTAAAGTTTCAAACTCCCACAAATTTCCCCTAAGGTTCCGTAAAAAGACATGAACCTCCTCTTTGGTTTTGAAAATTCAATGGACCTTCCTTGACATTTGATTTTTGGGACACTTAAGCCCCTTCTTGAGCTTGTCTTTGAGGGGGAGGTCTGCACCATTTTTCCAAAACTTAAGGGAGCTGCTAGATTTTTTCATTTGAAGAGAGGTCTGCTCTTGTTGCCAAACCTCAAGGAAGGTTTGTGCAATTTTGAAACTTTAAGAGAGTTCCATGTCATCTCGCCAGGAGGTTTCAGCGTCTTTTGCCCATTAAATGAACAAATGTTTAAACAATAAAACTATTCCTATTTAATTTAAGAACATGACGTGTAAATATCCAAAAAAAGGCTCAACCTCTTAGAAATAAGTCTACTACTACTAAACATTTGTAAAGAGGCTTAACATTCTAGGGATGATCTACAACCATAACATATAATATGTCCATCTCACAAAGAGTGAATATGCTATAAACCATGACACAATGCTAAACAGAAGTCTAACATTTAATATGCCTGTACCTAATGAACCATCTAAATGCGCTTAACTAATTAGTCCATTTGCAATTGCTTCCCTTTGATGAATCTCATAAAAGAGTTGGACATGTTTAACTCAATCCTCACCCTGATATGCCCAACCTTGGTTAAGTCCATTCTTTTGTGCTTGACAATTTGAGGTTCAGCATCCCAAACGTACAACCTTTTGGGAAGTACCTGCATTGGTATCCATTTTTATAGCCATTTGTTATCTTCCAGAACTGCAGAAACCAAGGTTTGGCATGTTGATTCCGATAGATGGAGGATAACTAATATCATGATCAATATTCATGGTCCAACTCTGCAACAACATTACTTGGGGATTTACTGCTACTCTAGTAGCATGGTCCTTTCCAAATGCAAGTTGGAGGCTGCAAGGAGTTGGAATGTCTTGGACACCATGATATAGTGTTATCTTGTCTCTAGATCCTCTATATTACTTGTTCTTATTTTGGTTTTATTTATATGTTGGTTTGGTCATCATAGAAAAATCTTAAAGCCAAGAACATGATAGGCAAGGTGTTTGGGGGGTAGGGGAGGTGGTTTTTGATTGTGTTGTGCAGGTGTAGTGAGAGTAGTATATAGGACCTAAAGGTAAGAACCAGGAATTAGATAGTGGCAAGTGAAGGAATTTTGGCAATAGGAATGAAACCCAAAGCAAGGAATATTCAATGGGTTTTGGCCCTTTTGGGAGAAAAGAGAGGTTGAAGCATGTGTTATTAGTGGCCATTAAGAGGACACATGCAAAGGGGGTTAACTAGAAAGGGAAGGTTGCAGTTATGAGCTAGCATTTGGCTAGAGTTTTGTTGAGATTTTGATTAAATGAATGACCTAACTTGAAGACAGGTCTCTCCCTCTATTTATAATACAAATCAAATACATTCTAATGACAATAATACCCTTACTAACTCTCGCTAATTAACATTCTAACACAATAATAATAATAGTAAAAGACTTAAGTAACCTCTAACACTCCTCCTCAAGCCTGTCATATGCTCCTAGCTTGTTACCAATAAATTTAACACGAGCACCCCTCAAAGCTTTGGTAAACCAATCAGCAAGCTTCGTATCAAACTTCACATAAGTGGTAGTAATGAACTTCTGCACAAGTTTTTCCTGAACAAAGTGGCAATCAACTTCAATGTGTTTCATCTGCTCATGAAAGATTGGGTTGGAGGAAATATGAAGAGCAACTTGATTATTACATATCAACTTCATAGGTTGAGAGGGTGAAAAACCCAATTCTTCCAACATGTTCTTCAACTAGACAAGTTCACAAGTAGTGTGAGTTGTAGCTCTATATTTTGATTTAGCACTTGACTTTGCCATCACAGTTTATTTTTTACTCTTTTGAGAAACCAAATTACCACCAACCAAAATAAAGTACCCAGTTGTCGATCTCCGGTCTAAAGGCGACACAGCCCAATCTGCATTTGTATATCCATGGATATAAGTGTGACCATGATCACGATATAAAAGACCTTTCCCAAGTGCACCCTTGAGACATCTCAAGATGCGACTTACTGCGTTTCAATGGCTTGTCCTCAGAGAATCTAGAAATTGACTCACAAAATTTGTTGCAAAAGATATATCTGGCCAAGTGACTGTGAGATAATTCAATTGTACAACAAGTCTTCATTATTGTCCAGGATTAGGTAGCAAATTACTCATATTTGACACTTAACTTGCTATTAAGATCGATGGGTGTAACAACTGGTTTAGATCCTAACAATCCAATTTCATCCAACAGATCAAGAACATACTTCCTCTGTGACAAAACAATTCCCATACGAGATCTAGATTCTTCTATACCCAGGAAGTATTTCAACGGTCCCAAGTCTTTGGTTTGGAACTTAGTCTATAGAAAAAGTTTGAGATTCTTAATACCTTTATCTTCATCACCTCTGATACCAATATCATCCACATAGAACAAGAAGAAGGATCTTGCTAGGAAGTATGACGATAAAACACAGAATGATCCACTGCACACCATCGAAGACCAAACTCAAGTACTACAACACTGAAATGACCAAATCATGCTTTGGGAGACTGTTTAAAACCTTATAATGTCTTCTTGAGCTGACACACTAAGCTCTACTCCCCTTTAGCAACAAACCGAGGTGGTTGCTCCATACAGACCTCCTTGAGGTCACCATGCAATAAGGCATTCTTCACAATTCACATCTAACTAATTTAGAGGCCAGTGACAAGTAGTAGGCGAGGAGATGAACAAATGTATTGATGTAAGTTTGGAAACCAAAGAAAAGGTGTCAGAATAATCCAAACCACCCTTAAGTATGCCCCTTAGCAACAAGACGGGCCTTCAGACGAGCCACAGAACCAACAAGGTTGACTTTCACAGTGTATACCCAGTGACAACCAACCAGGCAACCACAAACTTGTCAAGAGGAAGAGATACCAAGTCCCAAGTGCCATTGTCCTATAAAGCATTCATCTCTTCAACCATAGCATTCCTTTACCTAGAGTGGGCTAAGTCTTCCAAAACAAATTTAGGAAGCGTAGTACATGTGTGTTTACCTTTCCAAACATGTGCATTTACCTTTCCAAACAACAATGGGAGGATCAACATTATGGGAAATATAATTATTAGATGAGGAAACCAAAGGCGTGCTAGTAGAAACTAGAGGGGACTCTCTTCCTTGGAGCCGCCATCGTGAATACACCTACAAATTAGGATGATCAAGATGGGGGGAAGGACTCGAACTACATGGAGACTCAAATGGTTGGTTGGGCAAGGACATCAAAGTAGAATCTAGAAGATTAGGCAGAGGAAGAGACTCTCTGATCTTAGAAACACTTAGAGGATTGGGTGTGGTAAGGTGTTGACTTAAAAAGGTAACATCGACAAAAACAAAGAAGTGATGCAGCACAAGACTATAACAACAATATCCCTTTTGAGTATATGAATAGCCTAGAAAGACATATTTTATAGCACGAGGATCCAACTTATCCACTCCAGGAGTTAGTTGATGAACAAAGGACAAACACCCAAATATATGAGGAGGGAGATAGAATAAAGGTGGATTAGGAAAGAGAACGGAGTAGGGAATTTTACTACTAAGAATAGAGGATGGCATCTTGTTGATCAGATAGAAGCAGTGAGTATTGCATCACTCCAAAACACTTTAGGTACATGCATTTGATAAAATAAGGTGCAAGTGATTTCAAGGATGTCTATTTTTCCTCTCTGTAACCCCATTTTGTTGAGGAGTGTGGGTTGGGATGATTGATGGACAATACCAAACTGAGTCATATAACTAGTGAATTGTGAACTGAAATACTCTTTAGCATTATCACTTTGAAGTGTTTGAATTGGCAAACCAAATTGAGTCTTTATTTATTTTTTTTAAAAAAAGGCAAAAAAATATATGAAATAGCTCAGAATGATCTTTTACTAAACATAGCCAAGTCCTTGAAATATAGCCAAGTCATCCTGGAATAATCATCCACAAAGGTTACAAATTACCAGAAACCCAACTTGGACACAACTCTATAGGACCTTAAGCATCAGAATGGACTAACATGAAAGGGCTTGTAGTCCATTTATTGACTTGGGGTAGCGAAAGGGACACGATGATGCTTTCCCAATTGACAAGACTCACAATCAAGACTAGACATAGAACTCAAATTAGGAACAAGACGTTTTAACTTTTCCAATGAAGGATGACCACGACTGTAACACCCCAACCTGGGTCTGCCAGGGAGCATTGCGTCTCTCCTCCTCCACCTGAACCAGACAACAAGGGGGCGGATTTTATCGGACTAATGACTGGTCCCACAGACCAACACGTGTCCTTTTCAGTGTGTTTATGTCCTCACTCACACACTTTTTGAGAAAACTTTTCAAAAGGTCACCCATCCCAAGATTACTCCAAGCCATACACGCTTAACCGTGGAGTTCTTATGGGAAGACTCCTGAAAAGAAAGGTGCACCTTATTGATATGGGTAATAACATCTAATCCTTTTAAGTCTTTCTTCCACGGGGTATCATATTCTCCCCTACTTACAGAACACAACGTCCTCGTTGTGAACTCACATTTCTAAACTCAGGCGATGTGAATCTCATCACATTTCCGATTGTGTAATGGCTCTAATACCATTTTGTAACTCCCCAACCTGGGTCTTCCAGGGAGCACCGCGTCTCTCTTCCTCCACCTGAACCAGACAACAGGGGTGTGGACGTTATCGGACTAATGACTGGCTCTACAGACCAACACGTGTCATTTTTAGTGTGTTTATGTCCCTACTCACACATTTCTTGAGAAAACTTCCCAAAAGGTCACCCATCCCTCCAAGCCAAGCACGCTTAACCGTGAAGTTCTTATGAGAAGGCTCCTGAAAAGAAAGGTGCACCTCGTTGATATGGGTAGTAACATCTAATCCTTTTAAGCCTTTCTTCCATGGGGTATCACAATGACGACATGAATTTGGAGAGATGTGGCAGAGGCAGTGCAGGCAGTAGAAGGAGATAGTGGCTCAAAGTGATAAAGTCCACTAGCTTCACGCCCTCTGCCAATCATCTTCCTCGTCTTCAAATCTTGAATAACCACAAAATCAGGGAAGAATGTTGTGGAATAGTTCATGAATTTAGTAATCTTGTTAACATACATAAGATTGAAAGGAAATTTGGGAATATATGAAACTGAAGGAAGTGAAATAGAAGAAGTGGGATTTACATTCCCAATTCCCTCGACTACAATGATGGATCCATCAGCAAAAGTAACGCATGGTAAATTCGTAGGATATTGAAAAGTGAAGAAGAAATTAGGTATAGCTTGGTTGCGGAGTCTATGACCCAAGGACATGGACAAGAAGCATTGGATGACAGGCATATTGTGGGATTGCCTATTTGGGCAAGAGATGCCATGGAAAGAGAAACTTGTTGTGAAGCTTGATACTATTGGAACTTGGAATACTCTTCCTCTGACATGGATACAATACGTTGCCCCCCACTCGGCCCCAAAGGTGTGGAGTTGGTGGTGGTTGCATTAGCTGCTCCCAAAGGTGTGAAATCGCTTGAGGCTGCATTGGCAACACGTGAAGGTCTACCATGGGGACCTCAACACTGCTCAATAGTATGATTACTTCGTCCACAATGAGTGCACTTGCGAGAAGTGCCTTGACCTCACCCATCTTTACCACAACGACCACTCAAACCACTTCGATAACTTCTACGGTTGTTTGGTAGAGAACTAGAATCACCCTGTGTAGCAAAGGTTGTCCTCTCAGAGTTAGATGCTAGAGCAAGAGAAGGTTTGCTAAAGGAAGCACGAAGGATACGAGAATAAACAACAACAAATGATGGCAACTCGACACTACTAAGTATCTGGGATTGAACTACGCCTCAAACTCGGGTCTCAAGTCTACTAGAACTAAAGAACTATCATCTGCTCCCTCTTCTTCTGCATCTCACGAACGTTGGTGGTTATAAGTTGCACGACGTTAAGCTCCTCATGAATATGCTTCATCTCTCCAAAAATAATCCGCAATGGTCCTATCTCCTTGTTGTAACTGAAAGTACTCCTGAGATAAATCATACATACGTGTAATGTTACTAGGGTACAAAAGCTTGACATAATCCCAATTCTCCTTGCACGTATCTAGATGCATAAACATCTGTGTGATTTGTGGCTCCGTCGAATTCCACAAGAGGGAGACTATGAAGGCATCTTCTTGAATCCACACTTCTTTTCTCTTCTCATTAGAAGGATTAGATTGGAGCAAATGGTCAGATTTTCCTAAACCTGCTAAATGAACCCGAACAACTTTAGACCATTGAACATAATTCTTTCCATCCAACTTTTGAGTTGTTATTTGTGGCTGCAATGAAGGAAACATATTTTTGGAATTTATAGACTCCATCCCAACATTGACAAACTTGCAGCCACACCAATGTCAAACAAGGAGAACAATCAAACCTAATTGGGACATTTACAAACTATGTGAAGCACCGATACAACTGCAAATGAGGTGAACGACTTAACAACTGAGATAGCACTGCCACAGCCTCACGATATTAACTTACGAACACTGCCACTGCTCCAAGAAACTCACAAAGAAGCCTTTACAAGCACTGAACAAAAACTAACAGATTACCACGAGTTCGTAGTCGAAAAAAGTTGGATCCTTGGACAAAAAATCATGTCCAACAACTTGATAATATTGTCTAGAGAGGGAATCAGAACATGGTAGAGGGAAAAAAAAGAAAAAAGGTGGCCGGAAACTCTCTCATGTGCTGGTGCATGGGGTCAGCACTACCCGCAGTTGGCTGGCGCGTGAGGCTGTTTCCGGTGATGGGGTTTTGTGGGGGTAGGCTTCGTAGGGTTCTGTTTTTGGCTATATGGTTGGTTTTGTGAAATAATGAAAGGTGGAGGTGGATTTGAGAAGGGCAGCGATGGGAATGTGTTTTTCTGGCGACGGTCGAGTATGATAGGATTTAGGTTGGATCATGCTCTGATACCATGTTGAGATTTTGATTAATGAATGACCTAACTTGAAGATAGGTCTTTCCCTCCATTTATAGTACAAATCAAATACATTCTAATGACAATAATACCCTTACTAACTCTCACTAATTAACATACTAACACTTAAGAATAATAATAGTAAAAGACATAAATAACCTCTAACAAGTTCTAGAGGTAAAAGGAGTTACATGAGGTAAATGAAGTGCGACAAGCAGTTGAATAACCAAACAAAAGTTTATGTACCCTAATTCAAGCAAATTAAGCTGAAACTTTCTACAACTTCCGAGCATTGGGGTTAACGCATATTCCCATGACCAATTTAAAGCGCACACATGGGTTAGGCCGCTTGCAGGGGACAAGTATGAAATAATTAGTATAATTAGTAGTCCAATAGTGTAATTATATAGTTGCATGTCCAATATAAGACAGTATTCATTGTTGGGGCAAAATGGTAATGTCAACTACACGAGGCATTTCTACTCTTTGAGCACATCCAATTTAAGTTTGAGAAGGATTATACAATTGTGGTTGTGATTGATCCTTTTTGACATTGAACAGATGGATTGTGAAGACCTCAGTTCCCATTCATCCACATGAACTAGTTCAATGATTTTAAAATGTACTCAAGAAAAAATGGGCTAGGGATAATGATAATTTTGGCAAATTTCTAAAAGTTCTTTTGACCTTGATTTTGCAAGTAGGAATTGCTCATGTGACTGCAAAATAGATATCAGTACATGCTCTTACCAAGAGGCTCTATGTTGGGAGGCTGAAACTCAAACCATTGAGGAGCTTCAAAAACATGAACTTTATTGAGGATGAACACATTGAGTCAGGGATTAAGTTTATACCCATTAATTTTCTGATATATACCCAGTTATTTGAGGTTCTCTCGCCACTAGAAAGAGGCACTTGTGAAAAGATGATGTATTAGGCTCTTTTAAAATATTCATTTGCCATAAACCTATGTTAAACTTCTATTAGATGACCGACTTATGGTTTATAGTCTGCTCATTTTTTGTGACATGGACATATCTTTGGGAGACTGAGTTTTTTTTTATGGGTGTTTACAAGATATGTTCTCATGTTTTCGATAATGAGATATTCTGTTTTTATTTTTGGAAGGTTGAGTGTCTACATTTTTTTCTTGTTGGCATGAATATGTCCCAAAAACTAATAGTACTCCATTGTCTTCTTGTTAGAAACCTAGTAATGGTTTTATTGTTAAAAAATTATTGAAAGTTGATTATATGTATAGTTTATATTAGTTGTTACTTACAATATTTAATTTTAGACAACAAATGCAAACATGGCATCAATATATCTATTCAATGTTTCATGACGTCAATAATGTGTTACTTCTCGTCAATGTCATTGCATGGAGAAATATGGAAAACCAGTTGTTCGCATGCACCCTTGTTTATTACTTGTGAAAATAGTTACTGTTAAGTTTACATGGTTGAATTGAGACCACAATATACTGATTCGTTCTAATAAAATGGATTGTTTTGGGATCTTGAATCAAACATAATCAGTGGTTGCAATGAAGTATGGAGTGTATAAAAAAAGATCATCTTTACAGGAAAAAAAAGTTAAAAATAATGGAGTTTCAAGACTTTATTAGATTGAAATGATTTGTTTAATGCTTACATGATTCAAGTGCTTACTTTCTTGGTTTGTGTTGTGTACTAGAGACTTTGCAGAAATACTTCAATTATGAAATTTAATTTGAATTATGGATAAACTCTTATTTTCATTCTACTTTTTATTATATCTGGCTGGACTCATGTCATGTCCGAATAGCATGATTAAATGGATAAAAGGAAAAAAATTGTGTTAAGGGCATTTCTATTATGTCAAATGCTTGATTTGAAAAAAAAAATAAAAAAAAATTCATTTTTCAGGATATTTTGTTTCTTTTGAATGATTAGCTTGAATAAATGTGTTACACTAAATGAGTAGATAGCAATTTTTCTGTCCCTTAAAAATAGCAAGCCAAACACAGGCCAAAATATGTGCCATATCCAATCTAGAGCCGTCTTATTTAACCAGAATATGTCTTGTGAAACAAACATGTCTTAATTGCACATAGAACCTTGCATTCAGACCATTGCAATCCCATTATAATTCTAGTTCACAATGGAATTCTAGTTTTGTGCACCATTTCCTATTCCAGCCTAATAGCCTGGAATGGACAAACCATTTGGCTTGGAAGCATAAAGGGACAGCTGCATACCAATTTATCCATAGAGTTATTTTGTATATTTCAAAACTCCCAATTGATAAACCTTCCTCATGGCTTTATGTCCATAACCGTCCCAATGACAACAATAAGAGGTTGACTTAGTTGTTAACAACAATATCAAATTCACCACTAATCTGTATTGAGTCCTAGATTTTTACCACTTTGTGTCTTTTATCACTTTTTGTGTCTTTACCTCTTCTGTGTCTTTACGACTTTTTCTATGGGATATTTTTTTTATGGAATGTCAAAAAATATTTTCTTGGATATTTTCTATGTTATTCTGGTAAGATATTCTGGTATCCTAACAGAGGTTTCTATAAGTTGTGTTGGAAAGAGTCTCTGTTGTATCTGTTATCTTTTGGATGTTGTGACAGACAATGCTGTGTTGTATGATTTTTTATATTGACTAATTGAGATATTTTTGTTGGGTCGTCAAGCCTCTATTTTGATTTCTTTAGGGGGGTTAAAGTCCAAAATATAGATAGCTCTTCATCAAATATTTTTTAGGAACTAAATGAATTAAAATTAGGCCTATTGTTTTTCATCATTTCATGTGCATGTTTGAAGATTACTAAGAAAACAATATGTTATGTTCTTTACTTTTCCAACATTAGTGGTAAAATTGGAAAATGGCTTAATTTGAATTTGTTCATCTGGACATACCAAACAGCACGGATTGATATTTGATTCCATATTTTATTACATGTTGAACCAGGTGCAAAGCAGTTTGAAATATCATTTCCGATTGCACTGTGTTTTAATTTCAACTTTGATTTCGTTCATGAACCAAACAGATTCGTGGAAAATTACAGGACATTAACAAAGAAGTGCTTCATGAATCATTGATGAAGTAGAAATTGAATATCACTTCTTTGTGGTTTGCAGGGAACACGCACGTTGAGAATTGAGATGCATGTCATATTTAGAGGGCTCTCTTTCTACGAGGGAATGTTTTGCGTGTAGAACGAGTGGCTTGAGGGCCCTTGAGTAAGTAAAAGAATTCTACCTTTTCATGGTAGACAGTTTCATAGTATACTCATGATCCATGAATGTATATTTTATTGGGACCTTTATATGGAAGCCATTTATTTTGTCACCATGGATAAAAAAACTTGAGTTTTCGAAAGAAGGTGTTGCTGACTTTGCTGTGGCATTGAGTCATGTAGACTTCAGTGTTATTTTATTTATTTATTTTTTCCTTTTGTTGCTTGTGTTTGCTTTGTGTTGAATCCCAGCAGGTTTGCTTTGTGTTTCTAACTTTTTCTAATTCAGCACACAAAGAAGTTTCTACTACTAGCTTCGTTCTTTGTTGCCTATGGCTGAGCTCTGCCATGGCAAATGTTATAGCTTGTTTTCTATTCTCTATCTAGATGATGAAACAATGAATTTTCAGGCTGTTTCAGTTGTCGAAAACATTTTAAAATTTTTAATATCTATTTTAATTTTACATCACCTATGTTGGAAAGTTGGAAAATAATTAAAAAACTGTTTTTTCTAAATTTCTTATGCTAATGCTGAAAAACTGAAAATTATGATGCCATTTTTTGCAATTTAAAAAAAATGAAAACTCATTTCCACAATTGAAAACAAGCCCCCTAGGGTGGCTTTTGTATTCCATCTTGATGATGGACATAGAAAAGGAGAGCGAGAGAGAGAGAGGGAGAGAAGAGGGCTTGCACATGAGATTGATAAAAGAGTCAATAAGAGAAAAAGGAGTACAATAGAGGAAAAGGAAATGGGAATGAAAAATGTCATTATGGCACTATCATTGGGGTATTCAAATAAATCAAGGCTTCTATACATAGATGAGGTTAATTACTTCAAATTTATTAATTGAGGGGATTTTTATCAATTATGACTTGTTTTATTTTTGGGTACAATGTGAGATTATTTATTTGTAATAATTTTTACAAATAAAATAGCATTATAATCTGAGGGTTGCTCATCCTTTAGTTTACCTCTCTTCCTCTCATAATAAATTTCCTTCTTCCAAAAGAAAAAATATTTCTCCCATGTTTGGAGAGGTCTTAAATTTGGATAAGATGATGTATAAAAATTGTATTGAAATTTATTCAAATTGATCTAGATTTAAATGTAAGGTCTGGAATTTATGCTCAAAAATGCTATCTGTCAAAAGACTTTTGATGGCTATATATAGTCACTGAAAGTTTGAAAATCTGCTGCTAAAAGTAAAATCATCATTTGTGTTCTTTTGGGCGTTGTGTTTGTAGGTTTTATAAATTAGGATAGTAAGTAATTGCCATGGCTTTTTAAACCTTTGGTACTTAAAGGAGTCTTTAATTGGTGACAAATATGATAAATTATAGAAGGGATCGGCTTTGCGGTTGCCTAGAATTTTTTGTTAAACCAAACATAAGGGTATCCTATGTTTTGTATTGAATTTTGTTCAAATTTAAACAAATTCAAATTTAAAATTCAAATGCAGTAATTATACAACAACAACAAAACCAAACCTTAGTCCCACTAAGTGGGGTCGGCTATATGAATCCTTTTCCGCCAATTTATGCGATCATGGACCATTTCTTTTGATAGATTCAAGGATGTTAAATCCTTACTCACTAACTCTTCTCAAGTTATTGTAGGTCTACCCCTACCCTTTCTACTGTTCCCCACAGTAACTAAGTCACTCTTCCTCACAGGTACACTATAAGGTCTACGTTGCAAGTGTCCATATCTTATCTTATCTTCTATAGGAGCTACACCTAACTTACCACGAATATGTTCATTCTTTAATTTATCTTTCAATGTTATACCACTCATCCATCTAAGCATTCTCATTTCGACAACTTTTACTTTTTGGATATTATGTTTCTCTGTCACCCAACATTCCAATGCATATAGTATAGCAGGTCTTATAGCTGTCCTATAAAACTTTCCTTTCAATTTTAAGGATATTCGACGATCACATAAGCACATTTGAAGCACTTCTCCATTTTACCCGACTTGCTTTAACTCTATGCATTACATCATCTTCAATTTCTCCTTCAGCTTGCATAATAGATCCAAGATATCGAAATTTACAAGTACTATTTATTTCTTCATCATCAAGTTTAACTTTGTCTCCAATATTCCTCCTATCATTACTAAAATTACATTTCATATATTCTGTTTTATTTCTACTTATCCTAAAGCCTCTAGATTCCAAAGCTCCTCTCTATAATTCTAACTCAACCTGTACTCCGTCTTTAGTTTCATCAATTAATACAATATAATTAGCAAACAACATATACCATGGAACCTCCTTTTTAATACTCTTAGTCAATTGGTCTATCACTAAAGCAAAAAGATAAGGACTCAAAGTAGATCCTTGATGTACGCCTATGGTAATTGAAAATTCTCTAGTTTCTCCATCTAGTCATTACTCTATCATACGTATCCTTAATGACATCAGTATACCTACAACATACACCATTTTTTTCTAAAACCCACCATAGAACTTCCTTAGGTATCCTATCATATGCTTTCTCAAGGTCAATAAATATCATATGCAGGTCCCTCTTCTTTTCTCTAAATTTTTCCATTAATCTTTTTAAAAGATAAATAGCTTCTATGGTAGATCTCCCAGACATAAAACCAAATTGATTTTCTGAGATCTTTGTTAGATCTTTGTTCAACTACTCTTTCCCATAGTTTCATCGTATGACTCATAAGTTCAATTCCACGATAGTTATTACGATTTTGAATTTCTCCTTTATTTTTGTATATAGGTATTAAAATGCTTTTTCTCCATTCATCTGACATTTTCTTAGTTTTCACAATTGTATTAAATAAATTAGTTAACCATATAATTCCGTTATCACCCAAACATTTCCAAACTTCAATTAGGATGTTATCTGGTCCCATAGCTTTCTTATTTTTCATCTTTTTTAGTGCAAACTTAATTTCGTTAACTCTTATTTTGCGAATAAATCTTATATTTTTAATCTTTTTCTCATTTGACAATTCTAAGTTTAAGCCTTCTATTTGGTTTTCGTTAAACAACTTATTAAAGTAACTTCGCCATCTTTCTTTAATATCTTCGTCCTTAACCAAGACAATATCATCCTCACTTTTATATATTTTACATGTCCCAAGTCCTTGCTCTTCATTTCTCTAGCTTTAGCAAGTTTAAATATATCTCTTTCCCCTTCTTTTGTACCTAATCTATCATACAAACTATTAAATGATCTATATTTAGCTTCACTAACGGCCCTTTTTGTTTCTTCATTGGTTTTATGGCGGGTGTTTTTTTTTTTTTTAACATGTAAATAAAGGTACAATAGAAAGACACTATTTTATAAGTTCCAGTACTTGAAAGAGTTCTACTGTCGTTATTTTCGCACAACTGAGGGCATATCTGGATCAAGGATTTTACATGAAGGAAAGTAAAGGAAAATAAAAAGAAAATTCATTTTCCATTATATTTTTATTCTCTATTAAAAACTATCAAAAATGAAAGTTTGTTTTACCATGACTAAAAATTAGTAGAAAATAAATATTAATGATGTGTAAAATTAATTAATTAATTAATTTTTTTATATAGATTTGACATATTTTCTATTTTTTTTTTCTCATTTTCCTTGATAACCAAACATAAAAATGAGGATTTTTTTTTAATATTTTCTTTTCCTTTTTTAATATTTTCTGAGCTCTCAATGAGGTCTAAAAGTTCAAAGAACTGAAACTAAAACTTTGTATAAAATGTGTAAGCTTTTGAACTTTCATTGGAGTCCTTTTATCTGGTCTTAGATGTTGCTACCTGAAGTTATAAAAAACAATAACAAATCAATGCTTATCTTATTTTTAGTCGCCATGCTTGTGATTTTTTCTCTCCCGTATATCGCTCTAAATTTAGAATGACAAGAAATGATTCATGTGTTAATTTGATTCAAAGAAACGATTCATGTAACCGACCATAAGGACTTGAGGCTTAGTGAAACTTAATAGAAGGATAGCCATTATTTATTTTATTTTATCATCATTATTATTTGGAAAAAAAAAAAACTTGTCCTTTTTATGAACAAGTGAATTGCATGCTAGTAATATTTGCATATACACACACACACAACATGCATGAAATGAGTTTAGGGAATTCCTAGACAAATAGAGATGTGGGTGGGATCAAATAAGAGATGCTAGCTCACGAGGGATCACATGGTTCTGCCTTCCAGGTCATAAATTCATAATCACAGACTCTTTACCAGTTTTGGTGCAAATAATTTTTTCAAAAGACAACTTAGACTAGCTTCTAGCTTTTTTTCTTTCCTTTTGGTGAGCTGGCATGAACTGTAAGCATTAAATAGCTACTCTTTCTAGCTTTCACCCATTAACTTAGACTTCTATGCTCTATTTTCATTTTTTCCTGACATTGCATTTGGAAGCATAGATTTCGAATCTTGAATTTGGATTTGAGTGAATTTGGATAAATTTCAGTATAATTTTATATTATATTTTATCTAAATTCAAAGCCTTTCCAAACATAAGGTAAGAGTGTAAAGAATGCTGGGTTGAATTGAAGTATGAAGCAAACCCACTTATAAAGGATTCCAATTTTAGAATCCTCAGGTACAAAAAGTGGTGGTCTGGATGTTCATTAAGTCTGAACAACTGTCATAAAGGTGAAATCCAAAAGTATAGTTTATCCTTAAGTTTAACGAACAAGTGGAGCCTAATGAAGTGCCCCCAGGTCATCTATGATTCCCCATGGCTGCCCTCCTTCTATGCAGCCAATATCCAGTAAGAAAAAAGACCCTCATCCCAAACAGATGATGAACAAAGAAAGGGCAGCATGCTTAGATTTGAAAAAACCGAGTGGCAATTTGATTTGATGCACACTTGCGCCATAGAGACTAAGCACTATGCTCTAAAAATTTGACTGACTGAATAATTTTGATCAAATATATCCTACCCAATGGACCAGATAACTACATTTGGTTGCTAAAATGTGAGATCCAATTCATATTTTAATCTAGCAGTTGCATCAAGGCACTGTGTTCTTTTCTTACATGGGCACTGAAAAAAGCAGTGTGAATTAAAGGAAAAAATGCACACAAGATGTTTGATTTAATATTAATAGATTAAAATTCCAACTATGCTTTACAGAAAAGTAAATAAATAAATAAAAGAAGTTTACAAGGGCTTCACACTCAATTCAACTCCCTTAATTCAAAATTGGAGAGATTGATTTTTGGTTATGTGATGTCACATTGTTGAAGTACTCTATGCTAGCTATTTTCACAAGTTTCTTCTCTTGATCTTTGCTCATGAGCAATTCAAGCCATGAGTGAGAACAAGGAACTCTTCTACTTCGCATGGGATTGTGAGACCTCCCATAGGATGATCAAAGCCAAACTCTTCTTCAGCATGACTCAACAAATTCTGGAATGAAGGATGCTTCAAATAAGATATTGGAACCACAAACCGCTTCTTGCAGATTTCTCCAACATAAACAACAAAGTGGCCTTTGGGTACATCTGTAATATGTGAACTAGAAAGAACTCGCTGCAGAGTATGCTTGGCTGGAATAATCCTGGGAAAACGGACACCCATGATGTTCTCAACTTTATTTTTTCTGTGAACAGTGAGAAGTCTCTCAGAATGTAAACTAAGTCGAGTGTTGGCAAGGGACAGCTGAAGCTTGAATAGGTATATATAATAAAGCAAATACTGCCAGCCACTTCCCTCAAAATGAAGTGGGTGCCAAAATGAGGGTTATTAGAAAGACAAACCATGAAAGATCACATGGTTCTGCTTCCTCAAATGAATGAAAATATAAATTTGGTAGTTTTCGTATGCCAGTGCATTAGTCGTGATTAATCATAAAAGTCTACCAACTTAGCACAACAATTAGGTTGTAGGGACTACTTGTTTTGCGAGGCTATCGAGTTAGGGAACAATAGGTTATTAACTCATGTGGATATGTTTCTTGAGATGTCCAAGTATGGGGCTGATGACAATTAGTATAAGCTTGGGCCTTGAATAAGATGACAGATTGAATGGAAGCATAAACCAAACCTAACACATGATATTGTCCTGAATTAATGAGTACACCAGCGCCTAGACTAACATGACCAGAATTACCACATACTTGTCACCTTTGATGTGGAAAAAAGATTTCTCCATATTCACCATTCTCTTGGTGGACAGTATGCTCATGATCATGCTAATCTGTCATCATGACTACAATTTCATGCTGAATACTGTACGGCTTCAGCATGGAATTCAAATGATATACCTTTTGGAGTCTAGAACTGTTTCACTTTAAATAGCATGACTTGCAGTGTCATTAAAGGTGTCTTGTGTTTTAAAGGATATGGGTTGTAGTACAGAGTATGATTGAAAAGGATGACTTATGTAATGGATTATTTGTTTTTTTCAAAATGGCTGTTGGTTAGCCCCTCAACTCTGCTGGACCAAGTGAATGAGATATTTGAAAATTTCAAAGTAACATATTTAGAACTAATATGCTTATTAAGAGAGAAGGATACTCATAAAAAATTTTCTTAGATGAAGAGCAAGTGAATTTCTGCAAACCCTTCATATGTGGGTAGTATAAAAGGATATCTTGGTAAAAATTCTCAGAGAAATGGAGAGAGTGAAGAAGAGAGATGTGGTTTGAGTCAAATAAGGGGTACCATTTCATGATCACATGGTTCTGCCTACAGGCCACAACACATTTATCTTTCTGAAATTTGGAGTCAGTTGAATGGTGAAACTCATCCTCAATCATCAAGTGGGAATTGCTTCAAGAAAACAAGCGGCAAAAGAATCTTCAATTGGATTTCTAAAACATGAAATTGACTGTATCGTGAATATTTCATAATCCCAACTAGTGTACATGAATGAATACAGAGGAAGTAGGAAGAAGCCAAACATTTTACAGCCACAAGTTTCTACCAACATCTTTGGCATAGCCACTTGTTTCTTCTGCAATGTTTTCCCATACATCTACCAGCTTCTCTGCTTATCTCACCTGTCAACATGAATGATTCGAGTTTCGTATATGGAGACCTTTCAAAAATGAAAAATTTGAGGATTGCACAATTTAGAATGCTGACTGTATACATGAATGATTTAAAAGAATATTTCATAACCCAATCATTAGATGTTCACTTTTAATATTTGAATATACACATACATGGATAAATATACGTGAAGGGTATCATGGAAAGGGAAATGGAGATAGAATGATACAGAGAGATCTGGGTGGGGTCAAATAAGACATACTAGCTCATAAGGGATCACATGGCTTTGCCTTATATCAATTTGAACACCATACCCTACCAGTTTTGGTGCAAATATTTTCATAGGACCTCAGGTTAGCCTTTTTTTCTTTTCTTTTCTTTCCTTCTGGCAAGCTGGCATGAGCTGTTAGCATTAAATAGTGACTCTTTCTAGCTTTTATGCTTTAAAATTTCAGAATGTAGACCACTATGCTAATATTTTTCCTTACAAGTATGAAGAATGCTGAATTGAATTGAACTGAAGTATGGAATAAAGCCACTTGTAAGGGATTCCAATTTTAGAATCCTCAAGGACAAATATTGGTGGTTTGGATGTTCACTGAAGTCAGAACAACTGTCATAAAGGTGAAATCCAAATTTATAGTTTATCGTGAAGTTTAATGAACAAGAGGAGCCCAATGAAGTGTCCCCATGTCATCTATGATTCCCTGTGGATGCTGAGCTTAGTAGAAAGACAAACCACGACAGATCACATGGTTCTGCTTCTTCAAATAGCTGAAAATATGAATTTGGTAGTTTTCATTTGGCGGTGCATTAGTCGTAATTAATCATCAAAGCCTACCAACTTAGCACAACAAATAGGTTGTAGGGACTACTTGTTTTGGGAAGCTAGTGAGTTAGGGAACAATAAGTTATTAGCTCATGTGGATATGTATCTTGAGATGTCCAAGTAAGGGGTTGATGACAATTAGTATAAGCTAGGGCCTGAGTTTGAAGAAATGACAGATTGAATGGAAGCACAAACCAAACCAGCACATGATATTGTCCTGCATTAATGCGGTACTCCAGTGCCTAGACTAACATGACCAGAATTACCATATACTTGTGACCTTTGATGTGGGAAAAAGAATTCTCTATATTGACCATTCTCTTGATGGACAGTAAGCTCATTATCATGCTAATCTGTCATCATGACTACGATATTCAAGCTAAATATGATTTCGGCCTGGAATTCAAAAGATATATCATTTGGAATCCAGAAGCATTCACTTTAAATAGCTTGCAGTGTCATTAAAGGAGGCTTGTGTTTTGAAGGATATGGGTTGTAGTACAGAGTAGGATTGTTATTTTTTTCGAAATTGCTGTTGGTTAAAATTTCTTATGTGAAGAGCAAGTAAATTTCGGCAAACTCTTCATATGTGGGTAGTGTATACGTGAGGGATATCTTGGACATTCTCCGAGAGACGGAGAGAGTGAGGAAGAGTGATGTGGTTTGTGTCAAATAAGGGGTGCCATTCCATGAGGGATCCTCAACCACAAGTACGATACTAGTTGATCACTTGGGCCAGGGAGATGCTTAGTACTTTCTTATTTGCTCTTGGTGAGATACATGTCTTGTGGACAATGAATGGTGATATTATAAACATTATTACTGTTCTTGTTGTTACAGATTTGGTGTAAACTTTTCTAATATAAACCTCTCTAGCTTTTCCTTGACATAACGGAATCTAATGGAGTTAAATTGAACAATATTACTGCATGTCAGACTACTTTGCATTGTGCGTCAGCACAATAGTCAGAATTCTGGTAAACATGCAAAGCTTTTATACATTATCACAGCAGAGGACATGAAAAATTCTAATTTGTAATGTCCCGAGGAACTACATGAATTGCATATGTTCTCCCATTGCTATGCACATCCTTATACAGACTAAAAATGGACTCAAAAGTTCTGCCACTGCAGGACGGTGGACCAACATTATGTCATTTTTAAAATTTTTCTTAACTAAAGAATAGCCAAATTTAAAATATAATATAAAATAAAATAAATTTGTCTTTTTATGAACAAGTAAATTATTTTGGCTGCAGACTAGTCATATTTGAATACACACACACACAGAGGATAAATATGCACACCATGTCTTACGAGGTTTGGTGCAAATATTTTCAGAGGATCACAGCCTGTAGCCTTTTTTTGCTTTCCTTTTGGTAAGCTGGCAAGCCTGGCATAAGCAGTTAGTATTAAATAGTGACTCTTTCTAGCTTTTATGCATTAAAACTTTCAGAATGTAGACCTCTATGCTTACTTTTTTTTTTCCCTGCGATTCTGAAGAAGGCTGAATTGAATTGAACTGAAGTATGGAACAAAACCACCTTTTAGGGGTTCCAATTTTAGAATCCTCAAGGACAAAATTATTGAAGTCTGAACAACTGCCATAAAGGTAAAATCCAAAATTATCGATTATCCTGAAGTTTAATGAACAAGAGCCTAATGAAGCGCTCCCATGTCATCTACGATTCCCCATGGCTGCACTCCTTATTGTATGTAGTCAATATCCAGTCATAAAAAAGACTCAGTCCAAACAGGTGATGAACAAAGAATGGGTAGTATACTTAAAATTGAAAAATAGTCTGGTGATTTGATTTTGATGCATGTTGTGCGATAGAGCCTAAACACCACATATGCTCTAAAATTTTGAATAACTGAATAATTTTGATCAAACAAATAGGGCCTAAACCCAATGCTCACCCAAGAAAATGTCAATGAGAGGAAAAAAAGGCACACAAGATGTTTGATGAAGATTAAAACTTCCTCTATGCTTTACAGAAAAATAAATAATAAATAAAAAGAAGTTTACAAGGGCTTCACAAGATTCAATCCAACTCCCTTACTTCAAAATTGGGGGGATTCATTGTTGGTTAGCTGATGTCACATAGTTACAGTACTCGTGCTAGCTATTTTCATAATTTCTTCTCTTGATCTTTGCTCATGAGCTATTCAAGCCATGAGTGAGATCAATGAAGTCTTCTACGTTGCATGGGATTGTGAGACCTCCCATAGGATGATCAAACCCAAACTCTTCTTCAGCTTGACTCAACAAATTATGGAATGAAGGATGCTTCAAATAAGATATTGGAACTACAAACCGCTTCTTGCATATTTCTCCAACATAAACAACAAAGTGGCCTTTGGGTACATCTTTAATACGTGGACTAGGAAGAACTCGCTGCAGAATCTGCTTGGCTGGAACAATTCCGGGAAAACGGACACCCATGATACTGTGAACTGTATTTTCTCTGTGAAGTAACAGTGAGAAGTATCTCTGTGAAATGTGAACTGTGATGAGCTTTGAATAGGTATATATAGTACAGCAAATGCTATCTAGTGAATTCTCTCAAAATGGAGTGAGCCACAACGGGGATTTAGTAGAAAGACAAAACCACACCAGATCACATGGTCATGCTTCCTCAAATGACTGAAAATAATAATTTGATAGTTTTTGTTAGTGCAGTGTATCAGTCTTTATGATCATCAGTCAACCAACTCAGCGCAACAAATAGATTGTAGGGTCTACTTGTTTTTGTTGGTAATGAGTAGGGGAGCAATAGGTTATTAGATCATGTGGATATGTTTCTTGGGATGTTCAAGTGAGGACTTGATGACAATTATTATAAGTTCGGGCTGGAGTTTGAAGCAATGACATATTGAATGAAAGCACAAACCAAACCTAGCACATGATATCGTCCTGCATTAATGCAGTACTCTAGTGCTTAGAGCTAGCATGACCAAAATTACCAAATCCTTGTCATCTTTGATGTGGAAAGCAGAGTTCTTCATTTTGACCCTTCTCTTGATGGATGTTATCCTCATGATCATGCCAATCCGTCATCAAGACTATGACTCTCAAGCTGAATACTACATGATTTCGGCTTGGAATTATAATGATTACAATTGATGTCAAATGATATACCGTTTAAAGTCTAAAACCTTTTCACTTTAAATACAAGACCTGTAGTGTCATTAAAGGGGGCTTGTTTTTTAAAGGATATGGCTTTTAGTGCAGAGTTGGAGCAAGGATAACTCATGTAATGAATTATTATTATTATTATTATATTATTTTCTGATAAGACTTGTGTTGGCCCCTCAACTCTTTTGATTATAAATGATATTTTTGAAATTTTTGAATTTTTGAAGTAAAGTTTTAGAAGTAATGTGCTTAGGAGCTTGGAACAAATTATGAGACAAAAGGATATTCAAAATTTTTATAGCAAAAAATTTCTTAGATAAAGAACAAGTGAGCTTCTGCAAACCCTTAATGTGTGTGTAGTATATACATGAATCATATCTTGAAAATTCTCGGAGAAATTGGGAGAGCAAGGAAGGGAGATGAAGTTTGTGTCAAATAAGAGGTACCATTTCACAAGGAATCGCATGATTCTGTCTTTCAACGCATCATTATTAATCAAAAGTACAGTACTTGTCACCTTTGATGTGGGAAAAAGAATTCCCCATATTGACCATTCTCTTGATGGACAGTATGCTCATGATCATGCTAATCTGTCATCAAGACTACAATTTCAAGCGGACTACTGTATGATATCAGCATGGAATTCAAATGATATACCATTTGGAGTCTAGAACTATTTTCACTTTGAATAGTATGACTTGCAGTGTCATTAAAGGTGTCTTGTGTTTTAAAGGATATGGGTTTTAGTACAGGGTAGGATTAAAATGGATGACTTATGTAATGACTTATTTATTTTTTTCGAAATGGCTGTTGGTTAGCCCCTCAACTCCACTGGGCCAAGTGAATGAGATATTTGAAATTTTATAAGTAACATATTTAAAAGTAATATTCATATCATGAGAGAAAAGGATACTCATAAAAAAATTTCTTAGATGAAGGGCAAGTGAATTACTGCAAACCCTTCATATGTGGGTAGTATACACATAAAGGATATCTTGGTAAAAATTCTCAGAGAAACGGAGAGAGTGAGGAAGAGAGATGTGGTTTGAGTGAAATAAGGGGTACCATTTCATGATCACATGGTTCTGCCTACAGGCTACAACACATTTAGCTTTCCGAAATTTGGAGTCAGTTGAATGGTGAAACTCATCCCTCAATCATCAAGTGGGAGTTGCATCAAGAAATCAAACAGCAAAGAATCTTCAATTGGATTTCCAAAAACATGAAGTCAACTGTATCATGAATATTTCATAATCCCAACTAGTGTACATGAATGAATACAGAGGAAGTAGGAAGAAGCCAAACATTTTACAGCCACAAGCTTCTACCACCATCTTTGGCATAGCCACTCGTTTCTTCTGCAATGTTTTCCCATACATCTACCATCTTCTCTGCTTATCCCGCCTGTCAACCTGAATGATTCGAGTTTCATATATGGAGACCTTTCAGAAATGAAAGACCCCAAATAATGTGTTGGGAGGGAAAATTCATGCATATGAACTGAAGTCAACATAAATAATTATCTCCAAATGAACTCGCACTGTTACGTATATGAAGCAGCATGGTGCTAATGATTCCAATCCCAAAGTTTCCCAGAAAAGGGGGAAAAAAGAAGTAAAGGTATTAATGAACCACAATTGAGCCCAGAAACTCCACAATGCTTACCATGTTTTAAGGGTAAAAAGAATTGGAAAGTAACACTAGGAAAGTTCCTTAAAAATAAATACAACAAAATTTTTAAAGGCTGACTATGCAATTCCCAGAAAAAAATTTCATCTTCAGAAACAAATATGAGTGACTGATGGATGCAGCCTTTAGATTCTGAAGTTAAGCCATACACTCACTCCTTTACATTCAGTCAACTTCTAAATTTACTTTGAGACAACCTTGGACTTGGAAATATTTCCAGTTATTCAGACCATCAACATATGTTTTCTTGTGCTACAGTATAGTAAACAGCACTTTTACAATGCTGTGAACGGCAGCCAAGCCCAAAATTCAATTCAACTCCCAAGTCAAGCCTCCTTCAATGTCATTCTACCAAACTAATGCCTGTGGTTGATTTACTTGACTATTTCTACTGGGTTTGATTGCACCAGGGATCCTGGGAGTGGTTCTCTGAACATGCCTTTTGTTTTCTTGATGCAACACATTATTGCTTTGCGTGTTTACCGTACTAGTTGATCACTTTGACTAGGGGGATGCTTAGTACTTTTTATTTCCTCTTGGAAAGATGGTGTGCCATCTGGGCAATGAATGGTAATATTATTATTGTTATTACTGTTCTAGTTGTTATGGTTTTGGTTTAAACTTTTCTACTGTAAACCTTTCTAGCATTTCTGTGCATCAGCACGATAGTCAGAATTGTGGTAAACATGAATGGTAATAATAATATTACTATTATTATTTTTTTAATTTTTTTAATTTTTTTAATTGAGTCTATGAGTAAAAGCAATAAAGCCTTTCACTTTGCATGGGTTTGTGAGACCTCCCTTTGGATGGTAGAAACCAAACTCTTTTTCAGCATGAGTCATCAAATTCTAAAATGGAAGATGATTCAAATAAGGAATTGGAACCAGAGACATTCTAAAGATAAAACTAAATTCACTGCTTACTTGTTAGGATTTTTTGTAAGTAGAAGGTACAACTAAAAAGGCGCTATTTTATAAGTTATCATTAATTGAGAAGACTTTTACTGGCTGTTTTTTGTCACTGCTAAAAGTTTGAAAGAACGGAAAGTAAAACATTATATACAACGATGTGGTATGTAAACATTTAATGGAGTCCTTTAATGGCAATAAATATTGCTACCAAAAGTTCTAAAAACACTAGTAAAGGTAAAACTAATGTTTATTTAGTTGTTAGATGCTGTGCTTGCGATTTTTCCCTATATTCTTAAGAGGATATTGTCCAAAATAGTGCAAATTGTCAAAAAATGATTTGTGAAGCTGGCCTTCCTTAGTGGGACTTAAAGCTCGGCAGTGGTTTTAGCTCATGTGATTTTCATGGATAATGGTTCACTTGACATCATGTTGTTTTTAAATTTTTTTTTAACTGAAGAATAACCATAATTTTTTTAAAAAAATTTGTCTTTTTATTTTTGCCTGCAGACCATTAATATTTGAATATATACATACATGGATAAATATACGTGAAGGTTATCATGGAAAGGGAAATGGAGAGAGAATGATACAGATAGACCTGGGTGGGGTCAAATAAGACATACTGGCTCATGAGGGATCACATGGTTCTGCCTCATATCTATTTGAACACCATGCCCTACCACGTTTGGTGCAAATGTTTTCATAGGACCGCAGCTTGTAGCCTTTTTCTTTTCTTTCCTTCTGGTAAGCTGGCATGAGCTGTTAGCATTAAATAGTGACTCTTTCTAGCTTCTATGCATTAAAATTTCAGAATGTAGACCTCTATGCTAATATTTTTCCCTACAAGTATGAAGAATGCTGAATTGAATTGAACTGAAGTATGGAACAAAGCCACTTGTAATGGATTCCAATTTTAGAATCCTCAAGGACAAATACTGGTGGTTTGGATGTTCACTGAAGTCTGAACAACTGTCATAAAGGTGAAATCCAAATTTATAGTTTATCCTGAAGTTTAATGAACAAGAGGTGCCTAATGAAGAGTCCACATGTCATCTATGATTCCCTGTGGCTGCCCTCCTTACTGAATGCAGTCAATATCCAGTCAGAAAAAGGACTAAGCACTACATATGCTCTAAACTTTTGACTAATTGAATAATTTTGTTCAGACAAATAATACCAATAGACCAGATAATTACATTTGGTTGCTTTAATGTGAGAACACATTAATAATTGCACCAAGGAACTGTGTTCTTTTCTTACATGGCTGCCAAGAAACAATGTCAATAAGAGGACAATATGCACACAAGATTTGGATTAAGATTAATACTTCCACTATTCTTTACAGAAAAGTAAATCAATGAATAAAAGAAGTTTACAAGGGATTCACAAGATTCAACCCAACTCCCTTACTTCAAAATTGGAGTGATTGGTGTTTTGGTTATGTGATGTCACATGGTTAAAGTACTCTGCCTATTTTCATAAGTTTCTTCTCTTGATCTTTGCTCATGAGCAATTCAAGCTATCAGTGAGATCAATGAAGTCCTCTACGTCACATGGGATTGTGAGACCTCCCATAGGATGATCAAACCCAAACTCTTCTTCAGCTTGACTCAACAAATTCTGGAATGAAGGATGCTTCAAATAAGATATTGGAACCACAAACCGCTTCTTGCACAATTCTCCTACATAAACGACAAAGTGGCCTTTGGGTACGTCTGCAACACGCTGAGTAGAAAGAACTCGCTGCAGAATATGCTTGGCAGGAACAATTCTGGGAAAATGGACACCCATGACGTTTTGAAGTGTATTTTTTTTTTTCTTCTGAAGTTACGGTGAGAAGTGTCTCTGAGAATGTAAACTAAGATGAGCTCACGCACTGGACAGCCGAAGTTTGAATAGGTATATATAATAGAACAAATGCTATCTAGCCACTTCCCACGAAATGGAATGAATGCCAAAGTGAGGTTAGTAGAAAGACAAACCACGACAGATCACATGGTTCTGCTTCTTCAAATGGCTGAAAATATGAATTTGGTAGTTTTCATATGGCGGTGCATCAGTTGTAATTAATCATCAAAGCCTACCAACTTAGCACAACAAATAGGTTGTAGGGACTACTTGTTTTGGGAAGCTAGTGAGTTAGGGAACAATAGGTTATTAGCTCATGTGGATATGTATCTTGAGATGTCCAAGTAAGGGGTTGATGACAATTAGTATAAGCTAGGGCCTGAGTTTGAAGAAATGACAGATTGAATGGAAGCACAAACCAAACCAGCACATGATATTGTCCTGCATTAATGCAGTACTCCAGTGCCTAGACTAACATGACCAGAATTACCATACACTTGTGACCTTTGATGTGGAAAAAAGAATTCTCTATATTGACCATTCTCTTGATGGACAGTAAGCTCATGATCATGCTAATCTGTCATCGTGACTATGATATTCAAGCTAAAGATGATTTCGGCATGGAATTCAAAAGATGTATCATTTGGAATCGAGAACCATTTCACTTTACATAGTATGACTTGCAGTGTCATTAAAGGAGGCTTGTGTTTTAAAGGATATGGGTTGTAGTACAGAGTAGGATTGAAAAGGATAACTTATGAATTATTTTTTTTTTTTGAAATTGCTGATGGTTAGACCCTCAACTCTGCTGGACCAAGTAAATGAGACGTTTGAAATTTTCAAAGTAAAATATTTAGAAGTAATATGCTTATTATGAGAGAAAATGATACTAATAGAAAAAAATTCTTACATGAAGAGCAAGTAAATTTCTGCAAACTCTTCATATGTGGGTAGTGTATACGTGAAGGATGTCTTGGACATTCTCAGAGAGATGGAGAGAGTGAGGGAGAGTGATGTGGTTTGAGTCAAATAAGGGGTGCCATTCCATGAGGAATCATCAACCACAAGTACGATACTCTAGCTGATTACTTGGACCAGGGAGATGCTTAGTACTTTCTTATTTGTTCTTGGTGAGATACATCTCATGTGGACAATGAATGGTGATATTATTATCATTATTACTGTTCTTGTTGTTACAGATTTGGTTTAAACTTTTCTAATGTAAACCTCTCTAGCTTTTCCGTGACATAACGGAATATAATGGAGTTAAATTGAACAATATTACTGCATGTCAGACTACTTCGCAATGTGCATCAGCACAATAATCAGAATTCTGATAAACATGCAAAGCATTTATACATTATCACAGCAGAGGACATGAAAAATTCTAATTTGTAATGTCCCGAGGAACTACCTGAATTGCATATGTTCTCCCATTGCTATTCACATCCTTATACAGACTAAAAATGGACTCAAAAGTTCTGTCACTGCAGAGATACTAGCTCATAAGGGATCACATGGTTTTGTCTTATATCTGTTTGAACACCATGTCCTACCCGGTTTGGTGCAAATATTTTCATAGGATCACAGCTTGTAGCCTTTTTTTTCTTTCCTTTTGGTAAGCTGGCAAGCCTGGCATGAGCTGTTAGAATTAAATAGTGACTCTTTCTAGCTTTTATGCATTAAAACTTTCAGAATGTAGACCTCTATGCTTACTTTTTTTTTTTCCCTGCGATTCTGAAGAAGGCTGAATTGAATTGAACTGAAGTATGGAACAAAACCACTTTTAAGGGGTTCCAATTTTAGAATCCTCAAGGACAAAATTATTGAAGTCTGAACAACTGCCATAAAGGTGAAATCCAAAATTGTAGATTATCCTGAATTTTAATGAACAAGAGCCTAATGAAGCGCCCCCATGTCATCTATGATTCCCCATGGCTGCACTCCTTATTGTATGTAGTCAATATCCAGTCATAAAAAAGACTCAGTCCAAACAGGTGATGAACAAAGAATGGGTAGTATACTTAAAATTGAAAAATAGTCTGGTGATTTGATTTTGATGCATGTTGTGCGATAGAGCCTAAACACCACATATGCTCTAAAATTTTGAATAACTGAATAATTTTGATCAAACAAATAGGGCCTAAACCCAATGCTCACCCAAGAAAATGTCAATGAGAGGAAAAAAAGGCACACAAGATGTTTGATGAAGATTAAAACTTCCTCTATGCTTTACAGAAAAATAAATAACAAATAAAAAGAAGTTTACAAGGGCTTCACAAGATTCAATCCAACTCCCTTCAAAATTGGGGGGATTCGTTTTTGGTTAGGTGATGTCACATAGTTACAGTACTCGTGCTAGCTATTTTCATAATTTCTTCTCTTGATCTTTGCTCATGAGCTATTCAAGCCATGAGTGAGATCAATGAAGTCTTCTACGTTGCATGGGATTGTGAGACCTCCCATAGGATGATCAAACCCAAACTCTTCTTCAGCTTGACTCAACAAATTATGGAATGAAGGATGCTTCAAATAAGATATTGGAACTACAAACCGCTTCTTGCATATTTCTCCAACATAAACAACAAAGTGGCCTTTGGGTACATCTTTAATACGTGGACTAGGAAGAACTCGCTGCAGAATCTGCTTGGCTGGAACAATTCCGGGAAAACGGACACCCATGATACTGTGAACTGTATTTTCTCTGTGAAGTAACAGTGAGAAGTATCTCTGTGAAATGTGAACTGTGATGAGCTTTGAATAGGTATATATAGTACAGCAAATGCTATCTAGTGAATTCTCTCAAAATGGAGTGAGCCACAACGGGGATTTAGTAGAAAGACAAAACCACACCAGATCACATGGTCATGCTTCCTCAAATGACTGAAAATAATAATTTGATAGTTTTTGTTAGTGCAGTGTATCAGTCTTTATGATCATCAGTCAACCAACTCAGCGCAACAAATAGATTGTAGGGTCTACTTGTTTTTGTTGGTAATGAGTAGGGGAGCAATAGGTTATTAGATCATGTGGATATGTTTCTTGGGATGTTCAAGTGAGGACTTGATGACAATTATTATAAGTTCGGGCTGTTGTTTGTGTTGAAATATTTTCTAAAATAATCAATTTTATGGATTTTCAAAGTTTTCTGTTTCTATATTTTCTAAAGCATTTATGAGAGCATTCAATGCTATGTGGTTTTGTTCCACATTGGAAAAAGTGAAAAAGGAAGTCATTAATAAATGATAAGGTGGAATATTCTCTTAAAGTTGGTTTAGAGATAGTGTTAGTGTGTACTCTAGTACACCCTAGGACGGTGCAATCTGAACCGTGTAAATAATCTAACGGTCAGATTTTAAATTTGAATAGATGTAACTGTTGGAAATAGGCATAATTCAGTCTATTTAAAGGCAAAATTAACTCCAAGAATCCTACAGAAATATTCAATCATTCTCTCCTTCTCTTTCTTTCATAAGGTTTTCACAAATTATATCTTCTTCAATTCTGGGTTTTGTTTTCCGCAGAAATAGAATTCTAGAAATTTGTTCAAATTCTTCTAAGAGTGTTTGTGATCAATTTTTCGTTTGTGTATAACACAAACTGATATCAAATTATATTCTGGATTTCATTGTATCCTAGAAATGTATTTGCTAACTCAATACGCGCTGATCAGGTGGGGGCAAATAACATTTTAAGGAAAACGACATTGTAACGTGCGTTGAAGTGTTTTCTATTCTGCAGCATTTTCTCTATTTCATTTTACAGTTTGCAGCAATGACTGATTGAATGGAAGCACAAACCAAATTTAGCACATGATATTGTCCTGCATTAATGCAGTACTCTAGTGCCTAGACTAGCATGACCAAAATTACCAAATCCTTGTCATCTTTGATGTGGAAAATAGAGTTCTTCATTTTGACTTTTCTCTTGATGGATGTTATCCTCATGATCATGCCAATCTGTCATCAAGACTATGACTCTCAAGCTGAATACTACATGATTTCGGCTTGGAATTATAACGATAACAATGGATGTCAAATGATGTACCGTTTGAAATCTAAAACCTTTTCACTTTAAATAGCAAGACCTGTAGTGTCATTAAAGGGGTTGTTTTTTTAAAGGATATGGGTTTTAGTGCAGAGTCGGAGAAAGGATAACTCATGTAATGAATTATTATTATTATTATTTTCTGAAAAGACTTGTGTTGGCCTTTCAACTCTTCTGATTCTAAATGATATTTTTGAAATTTTTGAATTTTTAAAATAACATTTTGGAAGTAATGTGCTTAGGAGCTTGGAATAAATTATGAGACAAAAGGATATTCAAAATTTTTATAGCAAAAAATTTCTTAGATAAAGAACAAGTGAGCTTCTGCAAACCCTTAATGTGTGTGTAGTATATAAATGAATCATATCTAGGAAATTCTCGGTGAAATGGGGACAGCGAGGAAGAGAGATGAAGTTTGTGTCAAATAAGTGGTACCATTTCACGAGGAATCTCATGATTCTGTCTTTGAATGCATCATTATCGATCAAAAGTACAGTACTTGTCACCTTTGATGTGGGAAAAAGAGTTCCCCATATTGACCATTCTCTTGATGGACAGTATGCTCATGATCATGCTAATCTGTCATCATGACTACAACTTCAAGCTGAATGCTGTATAATTTCAGCATGGAATTCAAATGATATACCATTTGGAGTCTAGAACTATTTCACTTTGAATAGTATGACTTGCAGTGTCATTAAAGGTGTCTTGTGTTTTAAAGGATATGGGTTGTAGTACAGAGTAGGATTGAAAAGGATGACTTATGTAATGAATTATTTATTTTTTTCTAAATGGCTGTTGGTTAGCCCCTGAACTCCACTGGACCAAGTAAATGAGATATTTGAAATTTTCAAAGTAACATAATTAAAAGTAATATGCATATTATGAGAGAAAGGATACTCATGAAAAATTCTTAGATGAAGGGCAAGTGAATTTCTGCAAACCCTTCATATGTGGGTAGTATATACATAAAGGATATCTTGGTAAAAATTCTCAGAGAAACGGAGAGAGTGAGGAAGAGAGATGTGGTTTGAGTGAAATAAGGGGTACCATTTCATGATCACATGGTTCTGCCTACAGGCTACAACACATTTATCTTTCCGAAATTTGGAGTCAGTTGAATGGTGAAACTCATCCCTCAATCATCAAGTGGGAGTTGCATCAAGAAATCAAACAGCAAAGAATCTTCAATTGGATTTCTAAAAACATGAAGTCGACTGTATCATGAATATTTCATAATCCCAACTAGTGTACTTGAATGAAAACAGAGGAAGTAGGAAGAAGCCAAACATTTTACAGCCACAAGCTTCTACCACCATCTTTGGCATAGCCACTTGTTTCTTTGCAATGTTTTCCCATACATCTACCATCCTCTCTGCTTATCCCACCTGTCAACATGAATGATTCAAATTTCGTATATGGAGACCTTTCAGAAATGAAAAACCACAAATGATGTGTTGGAGGGAAAATTCATGCATATGAACTGAAGTCAACATAAATAATTTTCTCCAAATGAACTCGCACTGTTACGTATATGAAGTGGCATGGTACTAATGATTCCAATCCCAAAGTTTCCCAGAAAAACTCCCAGAAAAAAATTTCATCCTCAGAAACAAATTTGAGTGACTGATGGATGCAGCCTTTAGATTCTGAATTTAAGCCATTCACTCACTCCTTTAAATTAAGTCATCTTCTAAATTTACTTTGAGCCAACCTTGGACTTGGAAATATTTCCAGTTATCAGACCATCAACATATGTTTTCTTGTGCTACAGTATTGTAAATTGCACCTTTACACTGCTGTGAACGGCAGCCAAACCCAAAATTCAATTCAACTCCCAAGTCAAGCCTCCTTCAATGTCATTCTACCAAACTAATGCCTGTGGTTGATTAACTTGACTATTTCTACTGGGTTTCTTTTTATTGATTGCACCAGGGATCCTGGGAGTGGTTCTCTGAACATGCTGCTTGTTTTCTTGATGCAACACATTATTGCTTTGCGTGTTTATCGTACTAGTAGATCACTTTGACTAGGGGGATGCTTAGTACTTTTTTATTTCCTCTTGGAAAGATGGCGTGCCATCTGCCATCTGTGCAATGAATGGTAATATTATTATTGTTATTACTGTTCTAGTCGTTATGGTTTTAGTTCAAACTTTTCTACTGTAAACCTTTCTAGCTTTTCTGTGCATCAGTACGATAGTCAGAATTGTGGTAAACACACAAAGCAGTTATCCATTGTCACAAGAAGGGGACATGAAAACTTTTAAATTTGTTTTGTCCCAAGGAACTACATTAATTGCATCTGTTTTATCCAGTCCTCATTGCTATGAACAACATTATACAGACTAAAAATGGACTAAAAAATTCTGTCACTGCAAGATGGTGCACCAAGCATTAGTTTCCGGCTTGGATTCGAAAAATTCATGACCATTTGATGGACCCTTCTTCTGTAGGGGCTGTTGCACTACAAATACTATAAACCTTAGAGCTGAATTATCTTCATTAATCAAATGCTACCCAAATGGAGCTTGTAACTGCTCTTGGGTTCTAGCCTCTAGGACATCACAGCTTACTCATCTTTCAATCCAAACAGTTAAAATAAGGCAGAGTGCACTTACAATACAAGGCCACCAGGGGGGAACAAACTCATTAGAGGACAGAAAAGAAAAAACTGAAGTTGCTTGATTAACATGAGAAAGATTTGACTCCATATTTTTTGTACAGAAATATAAAAGTTTACAAGGGCTACACAAGATCCAACCTAATTCTGATAATTGGAGAGATTAGATTTTAGTTTAGTGTTGTGAAAGATTTGAAATGCTATAGGCTAGCTATTTTCGCAAGTTTTTCTCGCCATCTTTGCTCACAAGCAATTGAGTCTGAGAAAAATCAATGAAGTCTTTCACTTTGCATGGGTTTGTTAGACCTCCCTTTGGATGGTAGAAACCAAACTCTTTTTCAGCATGAGTCAACAAATTCTGAAATGGAAGATGATTCAAATGAGAAATTGGAACCACAGACAATCTAAAGATAAAACTAAATTCATTGCATACTTATTATGGTTTTTTGTAAGTAGAAGGTACAACTAAAAAGACACTATTTTATAAGTTTTCGTTAATTGAGAAGACTTCTACTGGCTGTATTTTGTCACTGCTAAAAGTTCGAAAGAACGGAATGTAAAACATTATGTACAGCGATGTGTTATGTAAACATTTAATGGAAACCTTTAATGGCAACAAATATTGCTACCAAAAGTTCTAAAAACACTAGTAAAGGTAAAACTAATGTTTATTTAGTTGTTAGATGCTGTGCTTGCGATTTTTCCCTATATTCTTAAGAGGATATTGTCCAAAATAGTGCAAATTGTCAAAAAATGATTTGTGAAGCTGGCCTTCCTTAGTGGGACTTAAAGCTCGGCAGTGGTTTTAGTTCATGTGATTTTCATGGATAATGGTTCACTTGACATCATGTTGTTTTTAAATTTTTTTTTAACTGAAGAATAACCATAATTTTTTTTAAAAAATTTGTCTTTTTATTTTTGCCTGCAGACCATTAATATTTGAATATATACATACATGGATAAATATACGTGAAGGCTATCATGGAAAGGGAAATGGAGAGAGAATGATACAGATAGACCTGGGTGGGGTCAAATAAGACATACTGGCTCATGAGGGATCACATGGTTCTGCCTCATATCTATTTGAACACCATGCCCTACCACGTTTGGTGCAAATGTTTTCATAGGACCGCAGCTTGTAGCCTTTTTCTTTTCTTTCCTTCTGGTAAGCTGGCATGAGCTGTTAGCATTAAATAGTGACTCTTTCTAGCTTCTATGCATTAAAATTTCAGAATGTAGACCTCTATGCTAATATTTTTCCCTACAAGTATGAAGAATGCTGAATTGAATTGAACTGAAGTATGGAACAAAGCCACTTGTAATGGATTCCAATTTTAGAATCCTCAAGGACAAATACTGGTGGTTTGGATGTTCACTGAAGTCTGAACAACTGTCATAAAGGTGAAATCCAAATTTATAGTTTATCCTGAAGTTTAATGAACAAGAGGTGCCTAATGAAGAGTCCACATGTCATCTATGATTCCCTGTGGCTGCCCTCCTTACTGAATGCAGTCAATATCCAGTCAGAAAAAGGACTAAGCACTACATATGCTCTAAACTTTTGACTAATTGAATAATTTTGATCAGACAAATAATACCAATAGACCAGATAATTACATTTGGTTGCTTTAATGTGAGATCACATTAATAATTGCACCAAGGAACTGTGTTCTTTTCTTATATGGCCACCCAAGAAACAATGTCGATAAGAGGACAACATGCACACAACATTTTGATTAAGATTAATACTTCCACTATTCTTTACAGAAAAAGAAATCAATAAATAAAGGAAGTTTACAAGGGATTCACAAGATTCAACCCAACTCCCTTACTTCAAAATTGGAGTGATTGGTGTTTTGGTTATGTGATGTCACATGGTTAAAGTACTCTATGCCTATTTTCACAAGTTTCTTCTCTTGATCTTTGCTCATGAGCAATTCAAGCTATCAGTGAGATTAATGAAGTCCTCTACGTCACATGGGATTGTGAGACCTCCCACAGGATGATCAAACCCAAACTCTTCTTCAGCTTGACTCAACAAATTCTGGAATGAAGGATGCTTCAAATAAGATATTGGAACCACAAACCGCTTCTTGCACAATTCTCCTACATAAACGACAAAGTGGCCTTTGGGTACGTCTGCAACACGCTGAGTAGAAAGAACTCGCTGCAGAATATGCTTGGCAGGAACAATTCTGGGAAAATGGACACCCATGACGTTTTGAAGTGTATTTTTTTTTTTCTTCTGAAGTTACGGTGAGAAGTGTCTCTGAGAATGTAAACTAAGATGAGCTCTCGCACTGGACAACGGAAGTTTGAATAGGTATATATAATAGAACAAATGCTATCTAGCCACTTCCCACGAAATGGAATGAATGCCAAAGTGAGGTTAGTAGAAAGACAAACCACGACAGATCACATGGTTCTGCTTCTTCAAATGGCTGAAAATATGAATTTGGTAGTTTTCATATGACGGTGCATCAGTTGTAATTAATCATCAAAGTCTACCAACTTAGCACAACAAATAGGTTGTAGGGACTACTTGTTTTGGGAAGCTAGTGAGTTAGGGAACAATAGGTTATTAGCTCATGTGGATATGTATCTTGAGATGTCCAAGTAAGGGGTTGATGACAATTAGTATAAGCTAGGGCCTGAGTTTGAAGAAATGACAGATTGAATGGAAGTACAAACCAAACCAGCACATGATATTGTCCTGCATTAATGCAGTACTCCCGTGCCTAGACTAACATGACCAGAATTACCATATACTTGTGACCTTTGATGTGGAAAAAAGAATTCTCTATATTTGACCCATTCTCTTGATGGACCGTAAGCTCATGATCATGGTAATCTGTCATCATGACTACAATTTTCAAGCTAAATACAATTTCGGCATGGAATTCAAAAGATATATCATTTGGAACCTAGAACCATTTCACTTTAAATAGTATGACTTGCAGTGTCATTAAAAGGATATGGGTTGTAGTACAGAGTAGGATTTAAGAGGATAACTTATGTAATGAATTATTTTTTTTTTTTGAAATTGCTGTTGGTTAGACCCTCAACTCTGCTGGACCAAGTAAATGAGATGTTTGAAATTTTCAAAGTAAAATATTTAGAAGTAATATGCTTATTATGAGAGAAAATTATACTAATACATATATGAAGAGCAAGTAAATTTCTGCAAACTCTTCATATGAGGGTAGTATATACGTGAAGGATATCTTGGACATTCTCAGAGAGACGGAGAGAGTGGGGAAGAGTGATGTGGTTTAGGTCAAATAAGGGGTGCCATTCCATGAGGGATCATCAACCACAAGTACGATACTAGCTGATCACTTGGGCCAAGGAGATGCTTAGTACTTTCTTATTTGCTCTTGGTGAGATACATGTCATGTGGACAATGAATAGTGGTATTATTATCATTATTACTGTTCTTGTTGTTACAGATTTGGTTTAAACTTTTCTAATATAAACCTCTCTAGCTTTTCCGTGACATAACAGAATATAATGGAGTTAAATTGAACAATATTACTGCATGTTAGACTACTTTGCAATGTGCATCAGCACAATAGTCAGAATTCTGGTAAACATGCAAAAGCATTTATACATTATCACAGCAGAGGACCTGAAAAATTGTAATTTGTAATGTCCCAAGGAACTGTGGGTGGGCTTGCTACACATGGGTGAGCACCAACTTAACCCAAAAGCTTAAGCCTATTGGGTATTGGGTCAACCATGTATATAAGCACCCATCATTCACTCAAATTTTCCAATGTGGGACAAACTCACAAGTGGAATTTTCAACAATCTCTCCCTCAGTTCTGAGTTTCAATTGCTCCCCCTTGAGCGAAAACTATCTCCCTTATGGGAGTAAGCCCAATTCCCCAACAGTTGCTCAAGTGGGCCTTACCACTGGCGCCTTACGTGTCTCAGATTGCATTCCACGTGCCTCTGAACCAATCCTACTTCCCACGTCTTGATCCTATTCGGTTCCATCCTAGGCCTAGATGATCCTTATTGGTCTCGGTCACACACTTGTTCCTCCAACTGTTAGCACGTCAGGAGAATTAGCTTTACGTCTCGACTTTTACGATGTCGCTCACCCAGAGTTACGAACCGTCGGCTCTGATACCACTTGTTAGCATCGGAGCAGTCCATGGGTGGGCTTGATACACATGGGTGAGCACCAACTTGACCCAAAAACTTATGCCTATTGGGTCTTGGGCCCAACCATGTATATAAGCTCCCATCATCCACTCATATTTTTCAATGTGGGACAAACTCACAAGTGGAATTTTCAACAGGAACTACATGAATTGCATATGTTCTCCCATTGCTATGCACATCCTTATACAAACTAAAAATGGACTCAAAAGTTCTGCTACTGCAGGGCGGTGGACCAATATTATGTCATTTTAAAAATTTTTCTTAACTAAAGAATAGGCATATTAAGGAAGAGAAAAATCAAACTTGTCTTTTTATGAACAAGTAAATTATTTTGGCTGCAGACTAGTCATTTTTTAATACACACACACACACACATAGAGAGGATAAATATACATGAAGGGTATCATGGAAATTCTAAGGAAAATAAAGAGAGAATGATAAGAGAGATGTGGGTGGGGTCAAATAAGAGATACTAGCTCATGAGGGATCACATGGTTTTGCCTTATATCTGTTTGAGCACCATGCCCTACCAGGTTTGGTGCAAATATTTTCGTAGGACCATAGCTTGTAGCCTTTTTTTCTTTCCTTTTGGTAAGCTGGCAAGCCTGGCATGAGCTGTTAGCATTAAATAGTGACTCTTTCTAGCTTTTATACATTAGAACTTTCTGAATGTAGACCTCAATGCTTACTTTTTTTTTTTCATACAGTTACGAAGAAGGCGGAATTGAATTGAACTGAAGTATGGAACAAAACCACTTTTAAGGGATTCCAATTTTAGAATCCTCAAGGACAAAATTATTGAAGTCTGAAAAGCTGCCATAAAGGTGAAATCCAAAATTATAGATTATCCTGAAGTTTAATGAACAAGAGGAACCTAATGAAGTGATCCCATGTCATCTATGGTTCCCCGTGGCTGCACTCCTTATTGTATGCAGTCAATATCCAGTCATAAAAAAGACTGTCAGTCCAAACAGGTGAACAAAGAATGGGTAGCATGCTTAGAATTGAAAAATAGTCTAGTGATTTGATTTTGATGCATGTTGTGCCATAGAGCCTAAACACCACGTATGCTCTAAAATTTTGAATAATTGGTTAATTTTGATCAAACAAATAGAGCCTAAACCCAATGCTCACCCAAGAAAATGTCAATAAGAGGAAAAAAAAAACACACAAGATGTTTGATTAAGATTAAAACTTCCTCTATGCTTTACAGAAAAATAAATAAATAAAAAGAAGTTTACAAGGGCTTTACAAGATTCAATCCAACTCCCTTGCTTCAAAATTGGGGGGATTGGTTTTTGGTTAGGTGATGTCACATATTTACAGTACTCATGCTAGCTATTTTCACAATTTCTTCTCTTGATCTTTGTTCATGAGCAATTCAAGCCATTAGTGAGATCAATGAAGTCTTCTATGTTGCATGGGATTGTGAGACCTCCCATAGGATGATCAAACCCAAACTCTTCTTCAGCTTGACTCAACAAATTATAGAATGAAGGATGCTTCAAATAAGATATTGGAACTACAAACCGCTTCTTGCATATTTCTCCAACATAAACAACAAAGTGGCCTTTGGGTACATCTGTAATACGTGGACGAGGAAGAACTCCCTGCAGAATCTGCTTGGCAGGAACAATTCCGTGGAAACGGACACCCATGATGCTGTGAACTGTATTTTCTCTGTGAAATGTGAACTATGATGAGCTTTGAATAGGTATATATAATACAGAAAATGCTATCTAGTGAATTCTCTCAAAATGGAGTGAGCCACAATGGGGGTCAGTAGAAAGACAAAACCACACCAGATCACATGGTCATGCTTCCTCAAATGACTGAAAATAATAATTTGATAGTTTTCTTATTGCACTGTATCAGTCTTTATGATCATCTGTCTACCGACTAAGCACAACAAATAGATTCTAGGGTCTACTGTTTTTGTTGGTAATGAGTAGAGGAGCAATAGGTTATTAGATCATGTGGGTATGTTTCTTGGGATGTTCAAGTGAGGAGTTGATGACAATTGTTATAAGCTTGGGCTGGAGTTTGAAGCAATGACTGATTGAATGGAAGCACAAACCAAACCTAGCACATGATATCGTCCTGCATTAATGCAGTACTCTAGTGCCTAGACTAGCATGACCAAAATTACCAAATCCTTGTCACCTTTGATGTGGAAAACAGAGTTCTTCATTTTGACCCTTCTCTTGATGGATGTTATCCTCATGATCATTCCAATCTGTCATCAAGACTATGGCTCACAAGCTTGAATACTACATGATTTCGGCATGGAATTATAATGATTATAATGGATGTCAAACGATGTACTGTTTGAAGTCTAAAGCCTTTTCACTTTAAATAGCAAGACCTGTAGTGTCATCAATGGCGGGTTGTTTTTTAAAGGATATGGCTTTTAGTGCAGAGTCGGAGAAAGGATAATTCATGTAATGAATTATTATTATTATTATTTTCTGAAAAGACTTGTGTTGGCCCCTCAACTCTTCTGATTTTAAATGATATTTTTGAAATTTTTGAATTTTCAAAGTAACATTTTGGAAGTAATGTGCTTAGGAGCTTGGAATAAATTATGAGACAAGGATATTCAAAATTTTTATAGCAACAAATTTCTTAGATAAGGACAAGTGAGCTTCTGCAAACCCTTAAATGTGTGTGTAGTATATACATGAATCATATCTTGGAAATTCTCGGAGAAATGGGGAGAGCGAGGAATAGAGATGAAGTTTGAGTCAAATAAGAGGTACCAATTCACGAGGAATCGCATGATTCTGTCTTTCAACGCATCGTTATCAATCAAAAGTACAGTACTACATTGTCGGTTTAAACTTTTCTAATATAAACCTCTCAAAATTTTCTGAATACATAATGGAAAATAATGGAGTTATATTGAATAATACTACTTGCAAGTCATATTACTCTGCAATGTGCATCAGCACTCAGACATCAGAATTGTGGCAAACATGGAACAGTGATCCATAGTTACAGCTAGGGCATGAAAAGATCTAAAAAATTTATTGTCTGAAGGAACTACAGGAAATGCATCTGTTTACCAGACTAAAATGGAGTCATAAGTTCTCTCACTGCAAGATGGTGTACCAATCGTATTTCGCAAGCTTAGATATGAAAAACGCATGACCATTTGACGGATTCTTCTTCCCTCTATTTTTTTTTTTCCTGTAGTGGCTATTGTGTTACAGATACTCTAAGTCTAAACATTAGAATAACTGATATTCTTCTTTAAGCTACAAGTTGGAGCATGTAATGGATCTTGGGTGCCAGATTGTCGTAGCGTATTCATCTTTCAATCCGATTACTTACAATAAGGAAACATGCACTTATGCTGATCATTAGAGGTAAGAACATTTGACCCCATATTTTCTGTACAGGAAAAAAAATAAATTTGCAAGGGCTTCACAAGATTCAACACAATTCTGATCATTGGAGAGATTAGATTTTTGTTTAGAGTAGCTAAAGATTGAAATGCTCCATGCTAGCTATTTTTACAAGTTATTCTCTCCATCTTTGCTCATAAGCAATTCAGTCTTTGAGTCAGATCAATTAAGTCTTCCACTTTGTATGGGATTGTGAGGCCTCACAGTGGATGATAAAAACCAAATTCTTTTTTCAGCATAAGTCAGAAAATTGCCTCCATATATATATATATATATATATATATATATATATATTAAACTTAAGTTGCTGCTTATTTTATTTTGTTTCTTTATAATAGGTTTTTTTGGTATTTTATAACTAAAAGGTAAAACTAAAAAGACACTATAAGTTTTCATTAATCAATAAATCTTCAATGGACGTTATTTTCTTTTATTTTATTTTTTTGTCACTACTAAAGCTCTGTTTGGAACTCGGATAATATTAGGGAAAGGAAAGAAAGTATCAACGAATCCACATTTTTATATTGGGTAATCAAGGAAAGTGAGAAAGAAAAAAAGATATATAAAATCTATGAACAAAATTTTGGTTTTACACATCATTCATATTTAGTTTTTATTAATTTTTAGTCATATTAAAATAAATTTTGATTTTTGATAATATTTAATAGAGAAGAAAAACATGAGTGAAAATGAGTTTCCTCATTTTTCTTTCCTTTCCCCAAATAAAATCTTTGATTCGAACAGACTCTAAAAGTTCAAAAGAATGGAAAGTACATTATATAAAATAGCCAGGTTTTTGAACTTTTATTGGAATCCTTTAATGGCAATAAATGTTGTTACTAAAACTTATATTACACACACACACACACACACACACACACACAGAAATATACATGAAGGGTATGTTGGAAATTCTCAGGAAAATGGAGAGAACGATAAATAAAGATCTATGTGGAGTCAAATAAGAGATACAAGCTCATGAGGGATCACATGGTTCTGCCATCTAGCTCATAATCATCCTGAAATTTGAGTGATTGAAAAGGCTGTATATCTGTTTAAAGACCATGCCCTACCAGTTTTGGTGCAAATATTTTCATAGGGCCACAGCTTACAGCCTTTTTTCTTACCTTTTAGTGAGCTGGCATGAACTGTGAGCATTAAATAGTGAATCTTTCTAGATTTAATGCATTAAAACTTTCAGAATATAGACCTCTATGCTCTATTTTCTCCCCTAAGCCTATAAAGAATGCTCAGTTGAATTGAAGCATGGAACAAATCCATTTGTACAGGATTTCAATTTTAGAATCCTTGAGGACAAAAAGTGGTGGTTTAGATGTTCATTGATGCCTGAATAATTGCCATAAAGGTGAAATCCTAAATTATGGTTCATCCTGAAGTTTAATGAACAAGAGGAGCTTAATGAAGTGCCTCCATGTCATCTACGATTCCCCATGGCTGCACTCTTTTATTGTATGCAGTCAGTATCCAGTCATAAAAAAGACTCAGTCCAAACAGGTGATGAACAAAGAATGGGTAGCATGCTTAGAATTGAAAAATAGTCGGGTGATTTGATTTTGATGCATGTTGTGCCATAGAGCCTAAACACCACATATGCTCTAAAATTTTGAATAATTTGAATATTTGATCAAATAAATAGGGCCTATACCCAATGCTCACCCGAGAAAATGTCAATAAGAGGAAAAAAAGGCACACAAGATGTTTGATTAAGATTAAAACTTCCTCTATGCTTTACAGAAAAATAAATAAATAAATAAAAAGAAGTTTACAAGGGCTTCACAAGATTCAATCCAACTCCCTTACTTCAAAATTGGGGGTATTTGTTTTTGGTTAGGTGATGTCACATAGTTACAGTACTTGTGCTAGCTATTTTCACAATTTCTTCTCTTGATCTTTCTTCATGAGCAATTCAAGCCATTAGTGAGATCAATGAAGTCTTCTATGTTACATGGGATTGTGAGACCTCCCATAAGATGATCAAACCCAAACTCTTCTTCAGCTTGACTCAACAAATTATGGAATGAAGGATGCTTCAAATAAGATATTGGAACTACAAACCGCTTCTTGCATATTTCTCCAACATAAACAACAAAGTGGCCTTTGGGTACATCTGTAATACGTGGACTACGAAGAACTCACTGCAGAATCTTCTTGGCAGGAACAATTCCAAGAAAACGGACACCCATGATGCTATGGACTGTATTTTCTCTGTGAAGTAATGGTGAGAAGTATCTCTGTGAAATGTGAACTATGATGAGCTTTGAATAGGTATATATAAAAGAAGGGCGGCACCTCCATTTATTTATTAATATACCCTCACTTTTGGCGGAGGAATACCGTGGTTACAAGACAAGCAATGGGAGATAACATATAGAAAAAACTTTAAAGCCTTCCAAAAACAACACGAACATGCAACCAAAATAGGACTACATATCCAAACAAATCAAAACAAGGACCTACTAACCAATAAAACATCCCACGCATTAAACCAAATAAAAGAAAAAAAAAACAAACATATACCAAAAGAAACCAGCTAAACATACCTCATATAAGCCGTACCCATCTTATCCAGTTTATACAAACCATTGATAACTCTAGGAAGTTGGCTATTATTTGAATAGGTATATATAATACAACAAATGCTATCTAGTGAATTCTCTCAAAATGGAGTGAGCCACAATGGGGGTTGGTAGAAAGACAAAACCACACCAGATCACATGATCATGCTTCCTCAAATTACTGAAAATAGTAATTTGATAGTTTTCTTATATTGCACTGTATCAGTCTTTATGATCATCAGTCTACCGACTAAGCACAACAAATAGATTCTAGGGTCTCCTTGTTTTTGTTGGTAATGAGTATGGGAGCAATAGGTTATTAGATCATGTGAATATGTTTCTTGGGATGTTCAAGTTAGGAGTTGATGACAATTATTATAAGCTTGGTCTGGAGTTTGAAGCAATGACTGATTGAATGGAAGCACAAACCAAACCTAGCACATGATATCGTCCTGCATTAATGCAATACTCTAGTCCTTAGACTAGCATGACGAAAATTACCAAATCCTTGTCACCTTTGATGTGGAAAACATAGTTCTTCATTTTGACCCTTCTCCTGATGGATGTTATCCTCATGATCATGCCAATCTGTCATCAAGACTATGGCTCTCAAGCTGAATACTACATGATTTTGGCATGGAATTATAATGATTACAATGGATGTCAAATGATGTACCATTTGAAGTCTAAAACCTTTTCATTTTAAATAGCAAGACCTGTGCTTGTTTTTTAAAGGATATGGGTTTTAGTGCAGAGTCGGAGAAAGGATAACTCATGTAATGTATTATTATTATTATTATTATTATTTTCTAAAAAGACTTGTGTTGGCCCCTCAACTCTTCTGATTCTAAATGATATTTTTGAAATTTTTGAATTTTCAAAATAACATTTGGGAAGTAATGTGCTTAGGAGCTTGGAATAAATTATGAGACAAGGATATTCAAAAATTTTTTAGCAACAAATTTCTTAGATAAAGAACAAGTGAGCTTCTGCAACATGACCTTTGGGAACGTCTGTAATGTGTGGAGTAGAAAGAGCTCGCTGCAGAATATGCTTGGCTGAAACAATCCTGGGGAAATGGACACCCATGATGTTGTGAAGTGTATTTTTTCTGTTAAGTAAAAGTGACAAGTATCTCTGAGAATGTGAACTAAGACAAGCTCTGGCAGTATATAAGTCTAGCCACTCTCAAAATGGACTGAGTGCCACAGTGGGGGTTAGTAGAAGGACAAAACCAAGCAAGATCACAAGGTTTTGCTTCCTCAAATGACTGAATATATGAATTTGATAGTTTTCGTATGGCAGCGCATCAGTCATGATTAATCATCAGTTTACCCACATAGCACAATAAATAGGTTGTAGGGACTATTTGTTATGGGGGGCTGGTGAGTTGGGGAACAATACATTTAGTTCATGTGGATATGTTTCTTGAGATGCGCAAGTTAGTATAAGCTTGGGCCCGAGTTTGAAGCAATGACGGATTGAACGGAAGCAAAAACTAAACATAGCACATGATAGTGTTCTACAGTAGTGCAGTAGTTTAGTATGGAATAAGGTGTTCTCCATTTTGACGCTTCTCTTGATGGATGGCATCCTCATGATCGTGCTAATCTGTCATCATGACTGACTTTCAAGCTATATATTGTACGATTTCAGCATGGAATTATAACAATTTCCAACACATCCTCATTCTGAAATTTGAGTTGGTGACCATCAATACCAAATCCAATACTAGCTAGTTGACCACTTGGACTAGGGGGATGCTTAATATTTTCTTATTTCCTCTTAGTAAGCTGGCATGCCATGTGAGCATTGAATGGCAATGTTATTGTTATTACAGTTGTAGTTGTTACGGATTTGGTTTAAAATTCTCTATAAGCCTCTCAAAATTTTCTATATGCATAACGAAAGAAATTTCTGCTTGCAAGTCAGATTACTCTGCAATCTGCAGCATGTGCATCAGCACAGAAGTCATAATTGTGGTAAACATGCAAAGAAGCGATCCATAGTTACAGAAGTCAGATTGCTCTGCAATCTGCTACATGAAATGCTTCTGTTTACCAAACATACATTGCACTACAGATATGCACCTCATTATACTGGCTGAAAATGGACTCAAAAGTTCTGTCACCGCAAGATGGTGCATCAACCATATGTTGCAAACTTAGATTTGTAAAATGCATGACCATATGATGGATGATTTTTCTACATGGGCCATTGCACTGCAGATATTATAACTATAAACATTAGAATAACTGAAATAATCTTCATAAATCAAATGCTACCCAAATGGAGCAAGGCCTAGAGGAATCTATGTTTATTGTGTATCCTGTTGTGTCAATATGAAGTTTTGTGTCATTGCAAACGGATAATGAACCAATCAATGGGAAATATCATATTTGAAAAACACACAAACAATTTGATGGACCTTTGTTCCATGGAGAGTTATGGCAATACAGATGCTCTAAAGTCTAAAATTTAGAGTAAGTGAATAATTTTCATTAATCTAATGCTACACAAATTGAGCATTTCCTTTTGGCTACTAGAATGTTAGAGTATATTCATATTTGACATAAATAATTACAAGTGTACTTGATCCAAAGCTGTCGTTGAAAATAGTCAAATTAGAAGGAAAAGAAGAAGGAAATCCAGATGTTTGATTATAAGAAATTCTTGACTCTCTTTACATAAAAATAAAATATGTTAACAAGGGTTTCAAAAGATTGAAGGGGAGCTTAGGCGCAACGTGTCACGAGCCAACTATTTTCACACCTTTGTGAAAGGACCATGCGGTGCTAGCTAAAGCACTTTTGCTTAACTAGCCAGCCTATCGTTTACCAAAATTCATCCATGAACCACAATCATTAACATTCAATCAAATAGCAGCGGAAGTAATAAGCAGTTATGAAAGCAGTGGCAAGCAACCAGTAAACATTGAAGCAACGCAATTCATTAACAACACCTCTGTTAACATTGTGTGTTTAGCGAGAGAGGCAAGTAAGCTAAACACGTTGACAATAGCTAGTGAGTTTTACAAGACTGATGACAACTCACCCTTCCCTAAAGAGCTTTTTTATGCAAATATCATCCTGGCACTAGGAAACATCAAAGTGACCAAGTCATACTACCTTATTTGGCATATAGAGAAACAACTAGTAGAAAATAAACCTACACTAGTATTTACATGATAGAAACTCATCCCTAACGCATGAGACAAGTGGTCACAGACAAGCATAATGCCTTGAACAAGTTAGGCTCGTGATGCTCCCCCACTTATGCGGTCGATGTCCTCGTAGAATTTGACACTAGGTACACTTTAACTTTGTCCACGAATGGTTGCATATCTTCTGCAGAAATCTAGCTGATTTATTCATCACCAAGGCCTTTCCAATTCACTAGGAACTCCTGCCTCTTCTTCCTTAAGGATGTGGACTCTCTGTCTGCAAGGATATCTTCAACTTCACTTCTGTCATGTTGCACTGTCTTCAACTGCTCTGTTTGACTGACTTCTGCTCAGATCATCGGTGTCGACAATGAACGGCTTGAGGCAGCTAACGTGAAACACAGGATGCACTTTCATCCAAGTCGGAGTGTCGATTCTATAAGAGGCCTTCCCGACTTTGGCCAAGATGGGGACTGGTCCTTCATATTTGTGGAGTAGTCTTCTATCTTGTCCTCGTAGTGACCTGATCTATTCAGCATTAAGCTTAACAAGCACCAAGTCACCTACGTTGAAGTGTTGTGGGGTCTTCTCCCCTAATTTGCCCACTTCTTCATCTGCTTAGAAGCTTTCTCTAGGTAGGCTCAAGCAATCTCAGCATTCTATCTCCATTCTCTGGTGAAGATGTACGCCCTGGGACTCTTTCCTCTGCACGACTCGTCCATTGTGTGAGATAACAGCAGTTGTTGGCCTGTATCAAGTTCAAAAAAGCTCTTGTTGGTTGTTAAGCTCTTTTGGGCGTTGAGTCAAATAACACAGTAGCATTATGTGACAAAACAAAAATCGTACCTATCACCACATTGACGGCGTTCCCTACATCGCCCGACGTCAATGAGTACACCCGTGCCTGCGCGGTGCCCCCCTGGTGACCACCTCTTGGTACCTGACTACTTCCACCATACTGCGGTTGTGAAGGCCCGTAGTTCAATATCGCGCGACAATCCCGCACCTGATGTCCCGCTCCACCGCACTAGTAGCAACCCGTAAAACCAATCCTGCACTCACCCCCATGCTTTTTATGGAATTTGGGACAGGTAAAGTGCTGAGAATTCCCCTGAGGGCCTCAAGGTCCCGTCACCTTTCGCTGGCCCAACGAATTACTAGGCCGCTTCCATGAACTCTGACTGGTACTGAACTGAAAGCTCTGAGATAAAGGGCTCTTCTTTTGATTTGCCCCTCTCTCTCTCTCCCCTTCCTAAATACTGGCCTCCGCCGCAATGGCTCTTTCCACCAATTCAGTAAAGCTCTGGACCAATAACGCCGCCACTTGCGCGCGTATCGCCTGTCTCAGCCCTCTCTCAAACATCCAAGCCTTCTTTGGCTCATCCGGGACCATATGTGGAGCGAATCAAGATAACTCCATAAATCGGGCCACATAATGTTGTACAGTCATGGACCCCTGAGTCAGACTCAAGAACTTCTCAACCTTTACCTCCTGGGTGGCAATGGGGAAGTATCTGCTAAAGATCTCCCTAAAACAACTCCAGGTGATAGATACATACCCTAGATGCTGCTCCTCCACTAACCTGGCCGATCTCCACCACCTCTTTACCTCCCCCACCAATTTGAAGGTGGCAAACCGAACCTTTGGTTCCTCGGTGCATTCCAGCACCCCCAGTAATTCCTCTATCTCCTAAACCCAATCCTCCGCTGCAATCGGGTTCGGGCCTCCATAAAACGCCGATGGATTCGTCCGGGTGAACTGCTGGAACGTGCAGCGCTTGTTAGCCACTGGCTTATCTCGCTCTCTAAAATCCCTCTGGGTTTCCTTCCTAGCTTGCCATGCTATACTGCGCAACACCGCCTAAGCATCGACATCGTCCTCGCTGGATGTGTCCACATGGTTATCTCTCATAACATTCACGTCCTTTCCCCTAAAGTTCATCTTGTAAGTGGGATAGAAACCAGCTCAATATTCCATTCTTATCATGTGGCACACAATAATTAAATGAAGAAATACCATGATAAGAAAAATTCTCAATTTAAAAGGACAGGTCAAACAATCCTGACGTAAAATCGTCGACCTATAGACCTCTATCCCTACTCCAAAACAATTACATACTCACCTAACTTAACGTTTCAACTTGAATTTCGAGTTTCAACTTCACAACCCAAAATGAAAACATCGATGGATTTACCATGGTTTTCCTGAAATTGTCATTCCAAGAAAAGCACAAAAGACCGTCGACAGAGATCTGCCTCCAAGTCTCCAGATTAAAACCCGCCTAACTTACTGACTCTTATCCTCAACTCATCTCAACCTATACTCTGGTAATCCTTATTCGTCCAAGTCTGCAAAACCTAGCAAACCTAGCTCGAATACCACCTGTAACGCCCCAAAACCCTTGTGAGCCCCGCGTGCTACTTTAGTGACGTCTGTGTACCTGATACCATCTCATAATATAAAACATGCAGCGGAATAAGTAAAACATTCTCCATAGTCTATTACCAAAGTCTAACCATCAACATACAACAAAGTATTTCTATTTTCATATTACATCTCAAACCAAAAAATTCAACTAACTCAGTCCACACGACCATAATACAAGCCTTGAGATGTACAACATAAACATCTCACATCTGAGTTCTTGCAGACACTCACAAAAAGAAACTATACTAGTCTCCACCCCCTAGTTCTGCTAAACTCGATCTCTGTGATTCCATGAAAAGATATGTTGTATACGGGGTGAGACGCCCTCTCAGTAAGGAAGATGAAGTGAATGACAGTGTGTGGTTAGCATGTGTTTCAGTGTATACAAAATCATACATCTCTCTTTTACTAAAAATGGTATGCATACTCACTTCTCATTTCTCGTACTATAAAACAGTACAGAAAACAATTACATCATTTACATAAATATACTGATATGCATAAAAGACTCCTCATGGAACTATACGCCATGTATAAACCCCCGTGGTCAGGGTTGTGCTACCTGAAGGCTGGACTAAGACCTGGGGGATCAACCCAGACCAAGTCACTCCCTACTAACTACGTCTGCAGGCTTCCACAACTCACTTACGGGTCTGATTGCCTTACCACTTCTTGGTACGTACTTACAGGGAAGGTGACTCCTCTACCTGGGTATTCGACTAGGACCACCCAACACCACTCTCGTAGTACAGTGTGAGCGCACACGGTCAAATGGTGAAACACTCTCTAGCTACGGTACTGTACTCATAACAACTGGGTCCTCAGGGTTCCTAGAGCATATCACGCAATTTAAGTAATTAAAACTATACTTTAAACTCATTTCACATAAAATTTGTCATTTTATAAACCCCGGCCTTGCGCCGTTTACTACAAACTCGAGCCTCGGCCCTCTGTTACAACTCGGCTCTCAGCCAATGAATAAAACTCCGGCCCTTGGCCGTCTGGTAAAACTCGGCCCTCGCGACCATCATATAAATCCCTACATTAATCAAACAGTTCCAATATGTTTCGCAAACAGTTCAGTATTACACAAACACTCCCATTTCTGGTATTTCCATATCTCTAAAAATAGTATTCACCTGCCACACAATTTTCCATATTTAAAACATAACCCGTAGGCAAGTAATAAGAACACCGTATAAATGGTTTGTAGGATCAAACCGAACTTTTCACCATTCATTTCTACTCAAAATATCATATCATATATCCTAGGTTTGAAAATGGGACTTTTGAAGGGTTGGTTTTAGAAACCTCAACTGAAAACATAAATATAACTACTCCATAAACATTTCCATCGGTTCAAAATCATAAAAATGCTGCATTAACATAATCTCCTTACTTGTTTTTGAAACAGAAATCGAAACGGACGAAAAACTGCAAACCCTATCTTTTCGAACTGGTGAAACTACGAGATCCTATGCGTCGGAAGGTGAGAGAGTGATCTGGGGGCACTAGGGAGCCCATAGGAATCTTTTAGCAAAGAAAACTTGAAACCCTAGCAGAGCTCCAAAAGAGAGTTTTTGGAGTTTTCTTGAAAAAATGAGCTCACTTCTATTTATAAGTGGGCAACCCAGAAGAAAACCGAAGCCAGTTTCCCCTGTTCCCACAAAATCGTCGCCAGTTTTGTGGTTGACTGGCCCAGTTGATCCAAAACCGTGGCCAGTTTTCCTCCAACTTGGAAAACCGTCGCCGATTTTGGCCCTAACTTCCCCAATTCCTTCTTTTTCTTTTATTTTCTTTTATTTCTCCCTTTTATATTCATTTTCCTTTATTTTTCAAGTCCGAGTTCCTACAAGCTTGAAGGAAGATAATATAGTAAAATTCAAAGATAAAATGATTAAAAAGTGTGATTGGACTGCAGGTAGATGCAAATATTGTTTGGAATAAAATGGCTAATTCTTTCGTAAGGATAAAAATACTCTAGTAGTAAAGAAAGTTGGTGGTGGGATCAAGAAGTCCAAAAAGTTGTTAAAAAAAAAAAAAAAGAAGCATAAAATATGGCAAAATTGTAGAAATATGGAAAATCTTGAAAAAATATACAGAAACAAGAAAAAATGCAAAAAAAAAAAATATTAGTGAAGCTAAACATAGAGCTTATGATACTTTATATACTAGACTATATGCAAAAGGAGGACTAAATGATAAAAAAACATTTATAAACTTGCTAGAGCTAGAGAAATAAAATGCAAATTATATAGGTGATATAAAATGTATAAAGGACGAAAATGATGATGTCTTAACTAGAAAAGAAGACATAAAAGAGAGGTGGCGAAGACTAGGAATATTCAAAATGAGATCCCTTGGTGCATGTTGTTTGCAGATGATATCGGGTTGATTGGTGATAGTAGGAATAAAGTGGAATCTAAGCTAGAACTTTGAAGAGTCACATTAGAGTCTAAAGGGTTTAAGTTCAGTAGGAATAATACAAAACATATAAAATGTAATTTCAGTAATATAAAGAGCAGTAGTGTGGAGAAGAAGATATTAATAGCACTAATAGATTTAAATATCTCGGATCTATTGTGTAAGCTGAAGTGGGAGTTGAAGAATACGTAGTACATAAAATTAAAACATGTTGGGTAAAATGGAGGAGTGTGTCAGATGTGTTGTGTGATCATAGAATACCCTTAAAATTGAAAGGAAATTTTTATAAGACACAGCTATAATGTCAGCTATGCTCTATGGTTCAAAATGTTGGGCAAATAAGAAACATGTACAAAAAGTAAAAGTTGTTGAAATGTGAATGTTAAAGTGAATGAGTGGTATAACATCAAAAGATAAAGTAAAAAATGAATAGATTCGCAATAATTTAGGCATAGCATCGATTAAAGACAAGATAAGGGAGGGTGGCTTAGATGGTTTGGGCATTTGAAATGCAAGTTTAGTAGAGCACCTATGAGGAGGAGTAAGTTATTGTTTTTGGCATGAAAAGGAGTAGGGGTAGGCCTACAATAACTTGAAATGAGGTAGTGAAGAAGGATTTAATAGCCCTTAATCTAATAGAGAAAAACACTCTCGATTAGATGAATTAGCGAAAAAGGATTCATGTAGCCGACCCCACCTAGTGGGACTAAAGGCTTCTTGTTGTTGTTATTGTTGTGAGGGGCTCAAGTATTTCCACCAACCATGCATTTTAATTTTCATTGTTAAGATACCTTTTTAGGAAAAATGGAAACACTCGTGTGTTTATTATAATTTAAACAAAGGCCAAAAATATTTACAATCATTTAGTTTTTGAAAAATTTATTAATCTTAGCTTTTGGAAACAAATGAATGCATATCAATACTATTTATCTATAACTATATCTATAACTATGTATTTAATTTCATTATGTGTGTGTGTGTGTATAACAAAATTAGTTAAACTTTAGTCATTCCCATGCATGTGTTTAATTAATTAACCTATTTTTTTTTTCGACATAGCATTCAATATTATCCCTACTTTTTTTTTGGTAAAAGAGGGCGGCACCTCCTTTCTTTATTAGAAAACCCTTCACTTATGGTGGAGGAATACTGTGGTTCCACCAAAACAAGTTACAAACAGATAAAATCGAAACGTAACAAAACGAAACGAATACAAAACAACACATTAGACTCTTAAATTAGGAAGACCAATTTTTTCAAGGCGTATTATGCCTCTAACTAGACGGGGTAAAGAAGCAAACTCCAGATATCTCATAGTGGTGCCTTCCTCTCCCTAATGAGCCAATAAGTCCACAACCTTATTTCCTTCTCTAAATTAGTGGGCAATGGTGAAATTAATCATGGAAAGAGCCCCAAGAAGCTCTTTCCAAAAATCCCACAAATACCATAACATGCATCTTGTAGAACAAACCCAATCGACCACTACCTTAGAATCACATTCAATCTCCACATTCATATAACTCATTTCTTTGCACATCCGCACTCCCTTCGTCAGTGCCCTAAGTTTAGCTTTATTATTAGAGCCATAGCCAAAGAAGGAAGATTAAGCACCCAAGAAAGCCCGCTGCAATCTCGAATCACACCACCCCCTCCACATGTCCCTCAATTTCCTCGACAACAACCATCTACGTTCAACTTAACGGACCCAACCTGAGGGTTCCCACACCTAACATGTAACGACCTGCTATTTAACTAAGTTTTTTTATTTTTATTTTTATTTTTATTTTTATTTTTATTTTATACCATAACATTTATAATGCTCTGATACCACACTGGATTAAACTCAACCATCAACCTAAGTAGCGAGAAGCAGAAATCAAATAAACATATCCATATATAACTATATACGATACTAGAGTGCTAACATGTTTCCCAAAATATACATATATGACTATTCCCCAAATATCCTCAACTGGTGAGGGCTATACAAAAATACTCCCAAAAATATACTCACTCTCTACTGATAGGGCAATACTGTGACCCCTCTATCTGCGAGCCTGTCTGCTCGCCTAGCTGGTTCACTTGAAAAATAATTCAACACTGGAATGAGCCAACGCTCAGTAAGACGAAACATGCTATTACTAGTGTGTGGCCACTGAGCTATAGTTGGTAAAAATAATCTGATTTAGGAATAACATGAATAATTGAATCTGAAAATGCTGATATTACATAACGTATAATAAAACCATTAACCATATTATTTAACATGCTAATCCGTATGAAACTACCTTTCGTATTAATACTACTATTTCTAAAAAATCTACTTATACTTATAATATCTGAGAAAATTTCCCTGAATGGCTATATGTCATGATTTAACCCCTCATGACAGGGTTGTGCGGCCCGAAGGTGGGACCTATCCTGGCTGGCGAACCAGGGTAAGTCAACTAAACTCCAACAGTCTGATTGACCCCCTTAATCCATATCTGATGGAGAGCTTGTCCCGACATGGGCACGATCGACCTCATACCACTTACTATTTGAGTAAAGTGGTTGCACTCTGAACTGAATATCTGTAACTACGGTACAGTGCTCTGCTGTCTGATCCATCAAGGTCTGATACTATATAGGTAACTGATATTTGTAATATACTGTTTTTACTGTGGTTTCTAAAACAACCATAACCCCATAAAATTTAACTGAAATTCTAAATAAGCTGACCGAAAATTTGTTTTCTGTATAACTGAATAGCTGTCTGAATATCTGTATATTGGGGTGTTATGGTACTGATAAACAAGTTATTCTAGAATTACTAAAAATGCATATTTCTGAGTATACTGTTCACTGAAAAATTTGTCATTCTATATCATGCAAATATCATAGTATTTCTGTTAATGACTATAAACATGGTATTCACAAATTCTATAATTATAGTATTGTTTCTGTTATCGACTCAAGCCACACAAATACATACTAATATTATCAAGTCCTGGAAACTATAATATATATATATATATATATATATATATAACTTGAATAGTAATTTGATAAAGATATATAATTCATGCTGAAATCATAAAAAAGTTTCCTAGCATAGCATGTTTCCCTTACCTGACTACTGGAAAGCCTCTGTGGTATACTGATCTAACACCCGCAGGGCTTCCTACTCAACACCCTGAAAATAACATTCGCCAAAACAAAATATCAATATTTCTTGGCCTACATCATTTCCTACAATTGCCAGAAGGTCAAAAATTGGCTAACAAGCCTTACCCTGATTTTGGGAAGAAATTCAACTCGATTCCACCGACGATCTGCTCCGGTAAACTTGGAGAGAACTTCGCCAAGAGTGTTGTGATGGCCTCAGATAATCAATCCGGCAATTGAAGGGGCCGAAATTGAAGAGAGATGGAGGAGAGGCCGTAGGAGAGAGAGAGAGAGAGAGAGAGAGAGAGAGAGAGAGAGAGAAGAAGTTGCGTTGAATTTTCTGTGATTAAACTGAGTTTAGGGCTATTTATACTGCAGGATTCGTCAACGAGCCACGTCACCTCGTCGACGAGTCCTGTAGAAAGTTCGTCGACGAATCTGCACTCTCGTCGACGAATTTCAGAATTCCCAAAAATCTTCTCTCGATATCTTCTCGTCAACGAAACCCCTGTGTTCGTCAACGAGGCCTGGAAAAATATCTTGGGTTATTATATCCCAAAATGCGATGTCGCGTTCGTCAACAAAGTTTGCTGCCTCCTTTTGTTCTTGTTCCCATTTCCCTTTCTCTTTATTATTTAAATAACATTATTGTTCGGGTTGTTACATAACAACACAAGGAATTTGTGCCTTTGGAGAGATAATTGGAATCTCAAGAGCACTTAAAACTTTGCTATCCTAAGTGGAAAGGAATCCGCTTGATCTCATATTCTCCGAAACCCTCCTAAGCCATACCTTGATTGCCAACCAAACTCCTTCAGCCAATTCCTTAGCACCTTCCATTCAAACTCTACATCGACACACCCAAAGTCTCCAAGTTATTAAACTCGGCAAGAACTCAATGATTACACCTCTCTGAGTCGATTTCTTAGCATAAGTAAACCATTGTTGAACACAACAAATCCAAGAAACTGCATTCGTACAAGGAGCCCCCAAGGCTGTAGCAGCAAAATCCCAAACCTTCACAGCAATCTCGCTCGAGCAAAGGACATGATTCAAGGTTTCTGTTTGCCCCAACTCGCAACAATTACACTGAGAAGCAAGAGCAATACCCAAGGATTAAACTTTCTCATCCACCGGCAATTTGTCAAAACGAGCTTTCCAAGCACACATGCTGACCTTTTTTGGCAAGAGATTGTGCCACAACCAATCCATATCCCTTACATATGGCCCTCTGACTCTAATTAAATCCTAAGCACTTAATGACGTGAAGCTTCCTTTATCATTGAGTTTTCAAATTAGAATATCCTCACCTGGTCTGTAACAACCCGAAGAATAATGGTATTTAAATAATAAAGAGGGAGAGAAATGGAAACGGGAACAGAAGGAGGCAGCCGACTTCGTCGATGAACACGACATTGCATTTTGAAAGTGATAATCCCAAAAAATTTTCCAAGCCTCATCGACGAACACAGGGGTTTCGTCAACAAGGGTTCTTCAGGATCTCGTTGACAAGAAGATACCAAGAGAGGATTTTTGTTAAGTCTGAAATTTGTCGACGAAGGTGCAGGTTCGTCGACAAACTTTCTACAGGGCTCGTCGACGAATCGTCGACGAATCCCACAATATAAATAACCTAAATCCGGGTTAAATGCATAATTTTCAACGAAATTCTCTCATTTTCTCTCTCCTATGGCCTGTCCCTTCTCTCTCTCTTCGATTTCGGCCCCGTTAGTCGCCAGATCGACGATCAGAGGCCACCACGACGCTCCTGGAGAAGTTCTCTCCAAATCTGCTGCAGCGGATCGTCGGAGGGACGAAGTTGGATTTCATCTCAGATTCAGGGTAAGGTTTTTTGTTGAAATTTGGCTTTCCAGCAGTTGTAGGAAATGCAGTATACGTAGAAATAATGATGTTTCGTTCTAGGATATTTGATTTTCAGGGTGTGAGTGGAGAACCCTGTGGGTGTAGGACCCATCATAGTAGGGGATTTTTACCAGAAAACAAGTAAGGGAAATATGCTATGTTAAGCAGTTTTAGAATGATTTTCAGTATGAAAAATATATTTTTACCAGGTTATTATTCACAGCAGAACTTATACAGTTTAGTAATTATGCATAATATGTTTAAATTATTGTGTGGCTTGAGAATATACATATAGTACAGAAACATGTTTTATAGTATTTTTCAGAGTTATGTTTTACAGAATATACAGACAGTGGATATGTTCTATAGTAATTACAAAATACCATGATTATACAGTTTACAATACCATGACATACATTTTTATAGTTCATTTTAGAAATACTGTTTATACAGATACAATTTATCACAGCGTCATGGTTAATATAGTTATTACAGAATCATGGTAAAACAGATAGTTGTATATAAAGATGTATTATATATTATCAGACCCTGATGGACCATTACAGATACAGTTTACAAAGCACGGTACCGTAGCTATATACAATATAGAGTGCAACCACCTATTCAGATAATACGTGGTATGTAAGTCGATCGTATAGTGCCCACGAGTGGACAGGCTCCCCATTAGATATGGGTTAAGGAGGGCTGATCACACTAACGAAGTATAGTGATTTATCCTGGTTAGCCAGTTAGGATAAATTCCGCCTACGGGCCGCACAACCCTGTCATAAGGGGTTAAATCATGACACACAATTATCCACAGGGAAGTTTTCAGTTATTATTATGTATATACAGATTTACAAAGATAGAAAATACACTTATATATATTAGAAGTATTTTGAGTAGAAACCTAAAATACAGATATGTTAAGCAACAGGGAAAAGGTGATGGTTTATATTACTGGTATTGTATTTACAGATTCAGTGATACATGATTATATAGTAATAGATTTTCATAGTATTGTAACTCATTTATCACACACTAGCAATAGCATATTTCGTCTTACTGAGCATTGGCTCATCCCATTACTTTAACATTTTTCAGGTTATCCAGGTAGGCGAGCAAATCAGGCTCGCAGATAGAGTGAGTATTTTTGGGAGTATTTTTGTATAGCCCTAGCCAGTTGAGGGTATTTTGGGAAACATTTTAGCACTCTGGTATTGTATATAATTATATATTGTTATGTTTATTTGATTTCCGCTTCTCGCTGCTAGGTTGATGGTTGGGTTTAATTTAGTTTAGTATCAGAGCATTATAAATGTTATAGTATAAAAAAGAAAGAAAAAATCAGAACTGTAAGAGAAATAGTAGGACGTTACATGGTCTCCCACAAGCAATATTCTATATGACTTCTTCGGCTTTGTCATTACCAACCAACTCCACTAAGTGCTGCCTATCCCAAGCACCATCCACCCACGCATCTTTAATATTAAGTAGAGGATTTTGAATATTGTTAAATTGCAAACAAAGCGGGCCACTAGCCAACCCTTTTCATTCTTTACCTTCAACTTCATGTTCTCCGTCACCTGAGGTAAGACCCGCATGACTAATTTCCAAAACCGAGAACTTGAGTCTTTAGAAACCACCATGGAGATATGTCCCTGTTTCACATATTTAGCACGAAGAATTTTGTCCAAAGATTGGCTAAAGTCATGAGCCTCCATGCAAATTTCATATGTAGAGATTTTTGAATTTCACCAAAATCACGAACACCTAATCCACCCTCACTAGTGGCCTTGCACAGTTTAGACCACAAGCACCACTTCATTTTCGGCTTTCCATTTATCCCACCCCAAAAAAAAGTTGAGAGGATAGAATTCATCTTCTTGTGGACTGCCTTTGGAATGTCTAATACTGCCAACAAATGAGTCGCCATACAACTAAGAACATGCTTTAAAAGAATTAAACGACCACCTTGCGAGAATAGCTTTAGATTCCACCCCGCCACCTTGCTTTTTATTTTTTGAACCAATGGCTCCAAGGATCTAATCGTAAAGCACCCAGAAACAAGCGGGACACCTAAGTAAGTGATCGGGAAAACACCCTCCATAGATCTAATTAATCTTATCAAACTCCGCCTCCGCCACATTGGAATTTTCTTTGAAAAGAAGATAGCTGTTTTTTCTTTGCTAATCATTTGGCTAGACCACTGCTCATAGATACCCAAAACTTTAATAAGACGCCGCATGGATCGTTTCTCCCCATTAAGAAAAATCAAAATATCATCTACATAGAGTAAATGTGAAATCAAAGGAGCCCCCTAAGGGTGATGAAGATAGGATCATTAGGATAGAAGAGGTAGCCCCACATGATTTTGTTGTGCAAAAGAAATTGCTGAACTAGTACTTATACTAATGGTATTGATAATAATAATGGTTGTTCTATTCTTGAAAGTTGTGAGCACGATAGAGGAATAATTACTAATTATATGGTGGTGGAGATGACAACTTTTTTTTTTTAACTAAAGGAGGGCAGCACCTCCATTTAATTATTGATATACCCTCACTTTTGGCAGAGGAATACCGTGGTTACAAGACAAGCATTGAGAGATTACAGATTAAAAAAAAAGGATTAAAAGCCTCCCAAAAACAATACCAACAACCAACCAAAACAGGACTACAAATCCAAACAAAACTAAATAAGAAAACAAATCTAAACAGCCCTATCAAAAACAAAAATAATAAAATAAATTAAATCAAAAAATCTAAAAATCTAAACCAACCAAACAAAAAACGAGAGGATTAACTAATGACGAAAGGAAGTGAGACTCAACCTATCCATCCAAAGGATACTTTTTAGAGAACGTGGTAAAAATGTTGTTCTTCATAGATGACATTGTTTCTCATTTCTCCTTCTCTAGCAAGAAAATCAGCCGCACTATTGTCTTCTCTATATTGATGGATCACCATGAAGTTCACTCCTTCTAGCTCCGCCATGAGGTCCTCCCAAAAATCCCAAAGATATCACAAGATACATCTACCTTTTCGAATCCAATCAACAACAATTCGCGAGTCACTTTCAATAATCACATTAAAATAATAAAGTTGTTTACATAAACGAATTCCTTCCAGAATTGTTTTTTATTCCGCACTTTTGTTCGTACTTTCACCATGCCATGGCAGTCTCGAATAATTCCTTCATCTCCTGAAGTACCCGGATTGTCCCTACAGCTACCATCACAATTAAGTTTTATCCACCCTACTGGAGGTTTAACCTACGAACTAATTTTTCCAAGTCTGGCGCAAACTCCCTAATGCTGAATTTTAAACTCTTTCAAAATCGTAATGTCCGATATCTTCAATTTTCAAAACAAATTAGAGCTCTCAACTAAAGAACTAACACAGTATCGACCACTTCTCCACGTATGATCCGCACTTTAATAAATTCCTTCCATTCTCGCTTTGCATCTTCGATTCCACAGGCACCATGTAATCAAACACAGAATCAAACCGGTTAAAATACCTTTAATAGATGATTTTCGAGCATAGTGGAACCAGTTTGCAATTCTTTTTTTCCAGGGAAGGAGCCGTTGGAAAGGAATCCCCAACACTACACTAGCCCGACGCCAAACCTCTAAAGCCACCTCACCTAAAGAAAGAATGTGATCAGTGTTTTCTTGGCTTCTCTGCACACAGCAATCACAAGTCAAAGCCATCGATATTCCTTTGGCCTGAATTCTATCATCTACTGTCAATCATCTAAACCAGGCTTTCCATAAACACATTGAGATTCTTCTCAAAAATAAAGAATGCCAAAACCAGTCATTCCACTCAAAATTATCACTTCTGCTCCTCACTGGCTCCTATATCATTTTTGTAGAGAACTTGACGTCAGGGGCAGGTGGTGGAGATGACAACTGATTTTGCAGATGGCCATTATAGTCAAGTTATTTTTAATGTATGGATGTTTCTTATAATGCACTTGAAATGAAACGAAAAGCCCTCACTTGCAATATTACTTAATCCATCAAATATAAATACTCTTAAATTTAGAGTAAATGAATAATTTTCATTAATCAAATGCTACCCAAATGAAGTAGAAAATTGCTTTTGGTTCATACAATACATGTGAGCATATTCTATTTTGGTACAAATAAATAATTAAAGCAAGGGAGTGTGTTCGTACTTCATACAAGGCCACCAAAGGAAAAAAAAAGGTCAATCAAGATAAGAAGGGGAACTTAAGATGTTTGATTCTCGGTTGCTTCATTGAAAAATAAAAATATTTTTGATTGAAACCAATTCCTCTAATTCAAACTGAGGAGATTAGTTTTTGATTCAGCGGCTTCAGAGAGTTAAGAGTCTTTTTGTTATCAAACCCAAACTATGATGAGTGAGATCTTCTACTTTGCATGGGACTGTAAGAGCCCCCCCCCCCCCCTTTCAATCATTGGATGATCAAACCCAAACTCTTCATCTGTGTGAGTTTTCAGCATGCTCTAGACAACAAATGGCTTCTTGCAGGCTTGTCCAACATAAACAAAAAAGTGGCATTTGGATAGCCTGTGTGGATGGGTGGGGGAAGAGGGGTAGAAATAATATGTCGCAGTGGATGACTATAATTTGAGCCAGTATATGTGGGGCAAAGACTATGCAGCCTCTTCCCTCAAAACGGAGTGAGTGTCACAATGGGGTTCGTAAAAGGAAAATATCACACCAACTCACATGGTTTTGCCTCCTGACCTGACTAACAGTGTGTACTAAATAGCTTTCATATGGCCTATCAACTAAACAAATGGGAGAGGTCCATTATTTTTTAACAGGTAGGATCTAGGAGGCATAAAACCTCTCAAACGTTTTGTGTAAAATTACATACTATGCATCATGTTTCTAGAGATTAGAGATCATATGTAGAGATAAAGCCACTGAGACTATTTGTTTTTAGGAAACTAGTGAACTGGAAAGCAATAAGCCTATCAGCTCATGTGGTTCTGCACAACGAGGAGTTACCAATAATGAAGTTGGTCGAGCTTGGGCTAGAATTTGAAGAAATGACAGGTTGAAGGGAAGCACAAACGAATCTAGGACATAATATTGTTTTGTAATAATGAATTACCAAATCCTTGTCACTTATGATATGGAAAGAGTTTCCATTTTGGCACTTCTCTTCATAGACAGCATCCTCAGGATCAGGGCATCTGTCATCGTGACTATCACCCCTCAAGTGATAGTCAAAACATAAACCATTGGAAGCCTAGAACCATTTCACTTTAAACAGCATGACCAATATTGACATTCTCCAAAATATGGCTTATGTTTTAGAATATATGAATTTTGGTACAGAAGGGGGTTGGAAGGAAACGTATGTAATTGATTATTTTAATTAAAAGGATTTCATTTAGCCCATCAACCCCTCGATCCAACTAAATTGGATAAGTGAAACTTCCTAATTTCCAAAGTGACACTCTAGAAGTAATGTGCTTAGGAGTTTGGGAATGCATTGTAGCAGATGAAGGGTACCCATAATTTATATGAAAGAATCCTTAGATGAAGAACAAGTGAATTTTTGTTGGATTCAAACCAGTCATAAGTGTATATCATACGCATGAAGGTATCTTGGAAATCCTCAAGAGAAATGGAGCAACAAATAGAGATAGGTTGGGTCAAATAAGGGATACTAATTTATAAGGGATCACATGGTTCTGCCTTCCAACTAATCATCATGCAGAAATTTGAAATGAGTGACCAGGCTTTATATCAGTTGAAACACATCATGCCCTACCAAGTCTAGGCAAGCATTATCACAATACCCCATCTGAAACTAGAGAGATGTTGACAGGAGATGGCCTTTTGTTGGTTTTAAGCACTATACTAGCTGACCACTTGGACTAGGAGGGGTACTTGTTTTCTTTCTTCTTTTCTCTTTGATAATCTGGCACGCAAGATTATTGTTGTTCTTGTTGTTGCTGTTTGGAGTTTTAAATTGGCAATGTAAACCTCTGGAACATTTGTATACATAATGAGAAATTGTAGAGTTACAATGAACAGAACTACTTGTACAACATTATGAAAATAAACCCTGATTGAGAAATTAAATTGCAAGGTCTGGCAAGTAATAAGTATTATAAGCATATCCAATTACTCCTCCAATGTGCATTGGAACAGTAAAAGCACGCAATGAAGTGATCAAGAGTTTTGCCTTGTGGGATGGGGGTGGGAAAAATCTAAATCTATAGTGTATCAAACAGAAACCCATGAAATGCACCCATGTACTAGTCCTCTTGCTATACAAATAATTATACAGACTGAAAATATACTGAAAAAGATGATGAACGTATGAACCAACCATAGCTCATAAGCTTAGAATTGAAAAATGCACTACCATTTGATGGTCCTTGTCCTGTAGGAGAGATAGCACTTTAGACACTTTGAGATACAGACTTAATAATTTTAGCAATCAAATAATACCCAAATGGACCAGCTAATGGTTTTTGGTTGCTACAGCCTACAATGAGCAGATTTGATATGCAGTTTCTGTACAGAAATATACAAATGTTTATGAAGGCTTCACAAGATTCAACCCAATTCCCATAATTCAAATATGGAGAAACTAGTTTTTGGTTCACTCGAGAGCTAATTGTACTCAGGGCTAGCTATTTTGCTACACACTGTGGCCACTGAAGTATTAGCTAAAATCTATTAAGCTCACTAAACTTTTAATTTGTACAAATATGCAACTCTACGTACCAAAGTGTCGACAATATTCCCCTTTTGCCTGCAACAATAAACGCCGCCCTTCCAATAGAATTGCTTTGGTGAAAGCCATTTTTTAGCGTGCATAGCAGCTTGGATCCCACTTAGGCTGACTATTGCTTAATAATTTCTCCACCATAAAACTTAGCAAGGTCACATGATCATCAGATTAAGCACCCATCAATCTGCGATTTTAATCGAATCATGAACTATTGGGAAGTTCAGCCAACTCCAAAGCTCGTGAAATCCCATGCACCATAAAATTCTCCGACGAGAAAATCTCCGGCGCTGTTATCTCCACACCATTAACAGCCAATCCTGCACTCATATTTACCCCCCTCCCAGAAATTTCAAGATCCATATCTGGTAGCAGCGTCCTCAACGACGCCTTCTCTGGCAGCGCGCCCATCTCTGCGTAAGTAAACCTCCGAGGCAGTATATGAAGCCTCACAATTCTGTCAAGCAGCGGCAAAGGAGAAGCCACGAATGCCAGGTCCGGCGGGGCAAAGACCGTTAAATCGCTCAAATCCATGCAATCTTCGAGAAGATTATCAAGAACAGCATGCAGCCCAACTGCGAACGACACGAACCCATTTAAACTCAGCAATCGGATAATTCGATTCCACTCCGGAATGTTCTTGGATTTCCCGAAACCCGAAACCAGCCGGTGATTCGAATCGCAGATGGGCGATCGAATAAAAGCCCAGCCCTGACGAACATCTTGGGGATCCAGAGGAGAGAAAGGCTCAAGAACGCCGTGAATCGAAATGGGTCCTCCAAGAAACAGATCCGCGTGAGAAATTGAGACGTTGTTGATCTCCAAAGATCTCTGTTTCGCGTCAATCTTCGTGATGGCTGCATTCTTTCCCTTGAGACGAGTCTGGAGGCAGGTTCCTTGGGGTTTTGCCAAGAGGTCTCGGAGGGAGAGCTTGGAAGGGAAAGTGTGATATTGGAGGAGAGGTTTGGCGAGCCAGGGGGTGAGAGTGAGATTGGAGATGGCGGAGTCATGGATGGCGAAGATGGTTGATTGAGAGGAAGGGGAGAGGAAGAGTTCGGGGGAGATCTGAAGAAGGGTGGCAATGGCGTTGAATCCTGGTTTTCTGAGAGCTTGAGAGGCGTTTCTTGTGAGCTCGCGGAGGGCGGCGGTGTTTGATGGGATTGCGGAGTCGCTTTCTGGGTGCAGAGCTGTTGAGATTGCCATGACGGCTAGGACCACGGAGACCGTGAAGTAGATTGGTGCGTGCCACCAGCGCGAGCAGGCAATTGCCATGGAGAGAGAGAGAGAGAGAGAGAGAGAGAGAGAGAGAGAGAGAGTAGTTGCAGCCCTGCAGGGGAAACACAGAGCGAACAGGGGAGGTCGGGAAGAAAGCAGGAAGAAAAATGTTTGGAGGGAAATGGGAGGATTCACAAAAGTGGGGGGAAGAAAGCTCGGAAAGCACTAGTTTAAAAAGGGGATATTGTGATATTTTAGTAAGTTGAGTGACCTAATTGTAAAAATTAAGAGTTGAATGCTTAATTAAAGTTAGTCAATAGTTTAATGATGGCGGTGTATTTTATGGCCTAGATTAATTGGGAATAAGGTTATGAGCCTGCCTACATAAGGGTCATGTACTACCCAACAAAAAATGTGACCTAGTTGCTGAAAAATGAAAGTGGAGTTGCATTTAGTCTGCTAAAGGATATGTATACTTTTATTTATTTATTGTGACTTTTATTACAGTCATTGGATCGTCTTTAAATCCAACGGTTGTGTGGTATCATATATATGTTTGTAAGTCATGGAAAAATATAGGGATGACTTGTCATTTTGTGCAAGGAAAGTTAGAGAGGGGTTCTCTTTAGGAAGAACTTTTATTCAATAGGTTGAGAGTAAAGGGGTGTACAGGAGATCTGGGATCGTGGAGAGACTGATCAGATCTTGTACTGTCATCATTTCATAGTGGATTTTCTTCAGGTGCACGCTCCATGGACGTAGGCAACCTTGTCGAACCACGTAAAATCTCTTGTCTCCATTTTTCTGTGAATGTTTTTTGTGTAATTTATTTTATTGATTGGAAGATTAAAATCGCTGCGCGTCAACAAGTGGTATCAAAGCACGATTTTGATTGGGTGCAAATCTAATAGATCATATCAGATCGAAAGAAAATTTTTTTAGATTTGAAGTTTTTTCGCAGGAGTGCTCAAGATCATAGTGGTTCGTTTAGATCTGATTGAGGTACACAAAAATTCATATCAGGTGCCGAAAAATTATTCCTGAATTTTTCAATTGAAGGAGGATTTTTTGGATTTGAAGTTTTCTTGCGGGAGTGTTCAAGATCAAAGCAGTTTGTTCAGATCGGATTGAGGCACGCAAAGAATAGATCAGGAGCCGAAAAATTATTTTGAAATTTTTCGATTGAAGGTGTGAAAAAAAAATTCCAGAAGAAAAAAAAAATTTGCTGATGAAGAACATGATGAACAGTGCCAAAATTGGGTGACAGACCCGAATTCAAAATTGGGTCAAAGTGCGAGTCGAGGCGCGGATCCTCCCCATGGAGCGCTAACATCAAAGCTGACGCAGACGTCATTGCTGATGTCATCCTGACATGTGTTGACGTTAGAGGAGAGTGAAAAAAAAAGAAAAAAAAATTAATGGCGAGTACTTCGACGGCCAAGTTCGAGGTAGAGCCCTTTAATGGGAAAAATAATTTCAATCTGTGGCAGAGCACTGTGAAGGATGTGTTGGTTCAACAGGGACTGATTAAGGCACTGTATAGGAAAGACAGGAAGCCAGAGACCATGTCAGATGATCAATGGAAGGAGCTGAAAATGAAAGCGGTAAGTACCATTCACTTAAGTTTAGCTCCAGAAATTAAATACAGTATGTTGAATAAAACATCATTAGCTGAACTTTGGAAAAAATTGGAAAATATTTATATGTCCAAGTCCCTAGTTAATAAACTATATTTAAAAAAACAGTTGTATCAGTTGAGGATGACTTTGAAAACCACACTACTGCTAGGTAAGGAGACTTTTACAGTTGATGAGGTGACTACTGCCATTCTGGAGAGTGAGAATTTTTACAAACCAGATCATCCAGGACATGGAGAAGGGTTGGTGGCTAAGGGTGAGTCTAGCCAACAGCAGAGCAGGAGTTCTAGCAGGGGTAATTGGAATCGAGGGAAATCTCGATCCAAGTCCAGGGGTAAAAGTGGGAACTAGAAGAGTGGTTGTTTTAATTATGATGAAGAAGGACTGTCTAAGAAGGAAAAGAGATTTAGAGGAAAAGAATAGGAAGAAGACTGAGCATGTAACATCCTGCTAATAAAATAAAATCTTTTCCCCTATTTTAATATCAAACATTAACCTAAACAGCGGAAGGCCAATCATAAAAAATAAATTCACACATAATACAATACCAGAGTGTCAAATCATCCCCTGAATACATAAACATCATTGTTCTCTCAAAACTACCCTTGCTGATACCAAGAGTTTACAAAACATGCCACCCAAAAATAATACTCACTCTCAAAAAGGACAGTACAACAACCCCTCTACCTACGAGCCTACTCCGCTCGCCTAGTTGGTTCACCTGAAAAATAATTCAACACTGGGATGAGCCAACACTCAATAAGACAAAACATGCTATTACTAGTGTGTGGCTACTGAGTTATATTTCTGTATTAATAATCTGATTTAGAAATAATATCATGGATAACTGAAATTGCAAATGTTGGTATAAACAACATATATTAAAACTATATAAATTTACTTTTCATAATACTACTACTATTTCTGGAAATCTACTTATACTTATAATATTTGAGAAAATTTCCCTGGATGGTTGTATGTCGTGATTTAACCCCTCATGACAAGGTTATGCGGCCCGAAGGCGGGACTTATCCTGGCTGGCCGACCAGGGTAAGTTAACTGAACTCCGACAGTCTGATCGGCCCTCTTAATCCATATTTGATAGAGAGCTTGTCCCGACGTGGGCATGATCGACCTCATACCACTTACTGTCTAAGTAAAGTGGTTGCACTCTGAACTGAATATCTGTAGCTACGGTACCGTGCTCTGCTGTCTGATCCATCAGGGTCTGATACTATATAGGTAACTGATATCTGTAATATACTGTTTTTATTGTGGTTTCTAAAATAACCATAACCCCATAGAAGTTATCTGAAATTCTAAATAAATTGACTGAAAATTTGATTTCTATATAACTGAACTGCTGTCTGAATATCTGTATGTCGGGGCGTTATGGTACTGATAAACATGTTATTATGAAATTACTGAAAATGCATATTTCTGAGTATACTGTACATTGAAAAATTCGTCATTCTATAAACATGAAATTCTTATGGTATTTCTGCTAATAACTATAAACATGGTATTCACAAATTCTATAAAATATAGTACTGTTCTATTATCAACTCAAGCCACACAAATAAATATTAATATTATTAGGTCCTGGAAACTGCAAATATATATATAATCTGAATAATAATTTGATAAAACATATAGTTCGTACTAAAATCGTAAAAGGGCTTCCTAGCATAGCATATTTCTCTTACCTGACTACTAGAAAGCCCCTACAGAATAGTTGTCCTACACCTGTAAGGTTTCCCACTCAACTCCCTGAAAATAACATTCACTAGAATAGAATATCATTATTTCTTTGTCTCCATCATTTCCTACAACTGTCAGAAGTCCAAAAACTGAATAAAGGCCTTACCCTGATTATAGGGAAGAAATTCAACTCAATCCCACCGATGATCCGCCCTGGTAAACTTGAAGAGAACTTCGCCAGGAGCGTCGTGGTGGCCTCAGATCATCGATCCGGCGACTGACGGGGCCGAAATAGAAGAGAGATGGAGGAGAGACTGTAGGAGAGAGAGAGAGAGAGAGAGGGGAAGGTTTGCGTTGAGTTTTCTGCTATTAAACCAAGTTTAGGGCTATTTATATTGCGGCCTTCATCGACGAGCCACGTCATCTCGTCAATGAGGTCTAGAAGAAGGTTCGTCGATGAATACCATCTCCTCGTCGACGAAATTCAGAATTCAAAAAATGTCCGCTCGGTATTTTCTTGTCGACGAAATGCTTCCTCATTGACGAGGTCCTCATATACCCTCGTCGACGAATCCCCCGTGTTCGTCAAAGAGGCCCTAGGAAAATTCTTGGGTTATTACATTCCAAAATGCAATGTAGCTTGCCTCCTTCTGTTACTGTTTCCATTTCCCTCCCTCTTATTATTTAAATATCATTATTCTTCGGGTCGTTAAAGAGTAGGCTATTGTAGTGGAAAGCAGTTCTTCTATTTTGATGGGGATCTTTTGGCTGTTACTACAGGTTCTAGTTACTTAGCTAATACCTAGACTTTGGATTCGGTGTGCTCATATCATATGTGTCCATACAAGGACTGGTTTGACTCCTATGAACCAATCTCTGGAGGGACAGTGTTGATGGGTAATGATGCTTCCTGTGGTATTCTTGGTATTGGAACGGTCAAAATCAGGATGTTTGATGGTGTGGTTAGAACCATCATGGATGTGAGGCATGTTCCAGATCTGAAAAAGAATCTGATTTCCTTGGGTTTTTTGGATGGTTTCTTTTTTTCAACTAGGGATGGTGTGCTAAAAGTGGCTAAAGGTTCACTGGTAGTAACGAAGGGTCATCTGAGGAACAATTTGTACACTCTGGTGGGTAGCACAGTGACAGGTGGAGCTGCATCTAGTACCTCTTCAGATATAGATACAAATGATACTACTATGTGGCATATGAGGCTGGGTCACATGAGTGAGCATGGTTTGCAGAAGCTGCACAGGCGGAACTTACTGAAGGTAATTCTTGTTGTAAGCTTAAGTTCTATAAAAAATGTTTGTTTAGTAAACAGCGCAGGGTGAGTTTCAGAACAGGAAAGCATACGAGCGAGGAGGTGCTGGAGTACATTCATTCTGATGTATGGGGTCTAGTACAGGTACAGTCTCACAGTGGTGCTATTTATTTTGTCTCATTTATTGACGACTTTTTTAGGAAAGTCTGGGTGTATTTTCTAAAGCACAAAAGTAAGGTATTAAGTAAGTTAAGGGAATGGAAAGCTCAAGTAGAGAAGCAAACAAGGAAAAAGGTGAAGTTTCTGAGATCTGACAATGAACTAGAGTACAAAAACAACTAGTTCATTGACTTCTGTAAGGAAGAGGGGATCACTAGGCACTATATAGTTCCACATGGGCCACGGAAAAATGGGGTGGCTAAAAGGATGAACAGAACATTACTAAAGAGGGCAAGGTGTATGAGGATTCAGGCTAATCTACCTAAGTCATTCTGGGCAAAAGCAGTGAGTATAGCACACTACCTGGTAAACAGGTCTCCTTCTGCAGCTATTAACGCAAAGGTTCCTGAGGAGGTATGGACAAGTAAGCTAGTAGATTACTCTGTGTTGAAAATATTTGGTTGTCCATTATATGTGCAAGTGCGGGAATAGGACAGATCAAAGTTGGACTCTAAGTCCAAACCGTGCGTATTTCTTGGTTTCCAATAAGGAGTGAAGGGATACCGATTGAGGGACCTTATAGCATAGAAGGTGGTCATTAGGAGGGATGTGGTCTTCGATGAGGAAGCCATGTTGAAGAAGAATGCCGATAAGAAGGTGGAGTCTGATTCAGTAGGAGTACCTATTTAGGTGGAGCTAGACAGTATTCATAATTCAGGTATGGGTAATACTCAGACTACTATTGTTGATTCTGTTGCACAAAATATAGTGAGACAGGCTACAGTTCCTTAGAAAATTCCTCAGACAGGTGATAGACATGAGCCTACAGGGCTAGCCACCGGCAGAGAAAGGATGAATGTTAAGCCTCTAGTCAGGTATGGGTTTGAGGACTTAGTTGCATTTGCTTTGATTACTAGTAGTGGAGATCCTTCTGATTTTCAGGAAGCAGTTCATAGTTCTGAACGAGATAGTTGGCTTGGAGCTATGGTTGAGGAGATGGAGTCTCTTCATAAGAATGACACTTGGTTGTTGGCTCAGAAGCCCAAGGATAGGAAGCTGATTAGTTGTAAGTGGGTTTTCAGAAAGAAAGAACCTACTTCAGAATCAAAAGGGATAAAATATAAGGCTAGGTTAGTATTAAAGGGATACAAACAGGAAGAAGGTATATATTATAATGAAATATTTTCTCCTATTGTTAAGCATGCTTCTATTAGATCCTTGTTAGCATTGGTTGCCATGCATGATTTAGATTTGGAATAGATGGATGCAAAGACAGTTTTCCTTCATGGTGAGTTGGAGGAAGATATCTTTATAGAGAAACCGAAGGGATTTGTGGAACAAGGTAAAAAGCACCTAGTATGTAAGTTGAATAGGTCTCTTTATGGTTTAAAGCAATCCCCTATACAATGGTATAAAAGGTTTGATTCTTATATGTTGAGGATTGGGTATGTTAGAAGCAGTTATGACAGTTGTGTTTACTTTAGATTGCTTAACAGTGGTGTATATGTGATCCTTATGCTATATGTGGATGACATGTTGAATGCCTCTAACAATCCTGATGGGTGAATGTGTTGAAAGTCAGGTCCTAGGATGAGTTTGAGATGAAGGATCTTGGTGCAGCTAAAAAGATCTTTGGCATAGAAATCAAGAGGGACAAACAACAGAAGAAGTTGTGGTTTTCACAGGGTAAGTATATTGAGAAGGTGCTGGAAAGGTTTAACATGGATAAGGCTAAACCGGTAAGTACAGCTCTAGCTGTTCATTTTCAGTTGTCTACTAAAGTGTGCCCTTCTACTAATGAGGATAAGTTAGATATGGCTAGTGTGCCTTATGGCAGTGCAGTAGGGAGTCTGATGTATGTTATGGTATGTAGTAGACCAGACTTGTCATATGTAGTTAGTTTGGTAAGCAAATATATGGCTAATCCAGGAAGAATGCATTGGAATGCGGAATTCTCAAAATATTCCCAAAAAACCGATATGATCAAATTCCCGTTGTTTAATTTAATTCCCAAAATATTCCCAAAAACCCAATATGATCAAATCCCCGTAGATTAATTTAACACCGGCATATGGATATAATTAAAATAAAATAACCAATTTAAATCAAGCATATTTTAGAATAAAACCTGACATAATCTAACTCACTTACCCTAACCTTGGAGTGGTGCCTATGACGAGCAAAAGATGAAATTTTTCTAATTAAATCTTTAAAGAGCGGAGCTGGGACCCGGGAATGATGTTCGTTCTTCAATTTGACCGAGAAATGCAACTAAAAATGAGAGAGAGAGAGAGAGAGTAGAGAGAGAATGGAGAGAGAGAGAGAGAGACGAATTGAGATTTGGGGGGGGTCTTGATTTTGATTTCTTGAAGGATTCTTGATCCTTTAAGAAACTTATATTTTATATATATATATATATATATATATATATATATAAAATGTTATATTAATATATTATTATATGGTATTATATTATTTATTTAATAGTATTAATTAATTAATTAATTAATTTGTATTTTTTTATTTTTTACACTTATATGTATATTATTTTTTTTTTTTGGGTCGTTACAATTGCACTCTCGTAGAGGACCTTTGACATGTCACGAACCTCACCGTCTGTCTTCGGGCACTAGGCAATAGACAACCTAAAATGATCTGCCCTGAGATAACCACAATCTCCTTACAGCTTTGTCATTACAAATCTTCATCAGAAGAATCCTCTTGACCGCACCCAAGTATTTCATGTCAAACTTTTTACTCAATAGAGTCTTCAACTGATTTACCTCAGTTATATTCCTTATAGCAATCAACATGTCATCAACATAAAGCAACAAAAATATAAGTGAATCGTCCTCAAGACTCCTCACATAAACGCAACTATCATACTCACAACTCTTGTAGCCAATTCAGATCATGTAGGAGTCAAACCGTCTGTGCGACTGCCTCGAAGACTGCTTCAACCCGTAAAGTGACTTCTTCAATTTACAAACCAAGTGCTCCTGTCCAAGTTGGCAAAACCCTTTTGGCCGTGTCATGTAAATTAGCTCCTCCAATTCACCATGGAGAAACGCTATCTTTACGTCCATATGCTCCAAATGCATATCATAAAGCACCACCAATCCCACCACTACCATGATGGAAGTGTGTTTGACCATAGGGAAGAAGATTTCATCATAATTAACTCATTTCCTCTACGAGTAACCCTTTGCTACCAACCTAACCTTGAACTTCTCCTTCTATTTTTCTGAAATTGCTTCTTTCTTCCTGTACACCCACTTGTTTCCCATCATCCTCTTCCTTGCTGGAAGCTCCACCAAATCCCACGTATGGTTCTTATGCAGTGATTCCATTTCCTCCACCATAGTGCCCATCCAACTACTTTTGTTCTGGTTGTGCACTACCTCCTAAAAGGTAGTAGGATCCCCGCTACTAGTGATAAGTGCATAAGACACTAGATCATCAAAATCATACCTAGTCGGTGGCCTGATAGTGTGTCTAGGTCTATCTATGGCTATACTGCGATGTTCCTGGTCTCCTGAGCTAGAACTCCCTGCTTCTTGACCACTGTCATCTCCACCTTGAGTCTCTAACTCTACCTACACCACACGCTCATTGCTGCTACAGTTTTCTAACACCTGTTTCTCTTATTCTTCCAGAGTATGCTGCAACATAACTCTCTTATCAAAAATCCCGTCTCTATTGATCACGACTTTGTTTGCCATTAGATCCCACAGCTTGAACCCTTTCACCCCTTTCTGATATCCCAGAAAGATGCACCGTCCAAACTTCGCCTCAAGATTTGATCTCTCCTCACCAAGAATGTGCACATAAGCTAGATACCCAAATACTCTCAAACTAGAGTAGTCTACCTCGTTACCTAACCATACCTCCTCTATAACTTTCCCATTTTGTCATGCCCTTGGTGATTGGTTAACCAAGAAATAAGTCATACTCACCGCCTTGGCCATAAATTCTTAGTGAGCCATGCATTCAACCTGAGACACCGGGCCCTTTCAGTTAGGGTTCGGTTCATCCTTTCAGCCACACCATTTTGTTGTGGTGTCTTACGTAATGTAAAATGTTTCCTTATTCCATGCTCTCTGAAGCTCGAATTTGTGTACTCAATGCCATTTTCTAACTTGAGACACCTAATCTTTCTCCCGGTTTGGTTTTCCACCTCACCTTTCCACAATTTAAACTTGACAAACGTCTCTAACTTGTGCCGCATGAAGTACACCCAAACCTTTCGTGAGTAATTATCAATGAAACTCACGAAGTACATATGCCCTCCTCGTGATGCTACTCTCACCGCGCCCCAACACATCTGAATGAATGTAATCGAGGATTCCCTACGTCTTGTGCATGGCTGCCATGAACTAGACCTTATTCTATTCCCCAAGCACACAGTGCCTACAAAAATCCAGCTTGCATGATTTGATCCCCTTCAAAAAAAATTTCTTATGAAGCTCCTTCATTACACGCTCACCCATATGCCCTAATTGCATATGCCATAAGACAGTGCTATCTAACTCAGACTCTGCAGCTGCAGCTCCACCTACAACTGTAGTACCTAGCAGTTTATAGATATTCCTTGGTATGTTTTGCCCCTTCATCACGGTTAGAACTCCCTTACTCACCTTCATTACACCACTTTCATGTTTGTAACCAAACTCGTTACAATCTAAAGTGTCTAATGAAATCAAATTCTTCCTTAACTCTGATATATGCTTGACATCACTGAACGTCATCACCACACCATTATACATCTTGATTATGATGTTCCCCATTTCGAAAAATTTGCATGAAGCATCGTTTTCCATCAGAACAAAACTATAATTCACCAATTTGTAAGTGGTGAACTAGTCTTTGTTGGGCGTTATGTGATAAGAGCATGCTGAATTTAAGATCCAAGAATCTGTGAGACCATATGAACTGGATGAAATCGAGAGCATATCACTATCACTGCTCGCGAAGTCTCCTTCTTCTACTACATTCGTCATGTTTGATGAACCTTCTTTATTTTTAGCATTCCTCGTCTTCATCTCTGGACAATCCGCCTTTATGTACCCCTTTTTCTCGGACTTAAAACACCGTACGTCCTTCCTCTTCCTGAAATTGGACCGAGCCTTATTGTTACTCTGTCTGCTCTGGAACTAGCTCTTCACACGATCCTGATTACCTGTCACCACAACCCCTTCAACTTGAGAATTCTCATCGCTGGTCTTCTTCCTCTGATGGAAACTCAATAGGACACTTGTGATATCCTCCAACTCCAGAGTTTCTTTTCCCCATGTTAGAGTCGTAACCAGATTCTCATACGTAGGAGACGTAAGAAGAGAATTCAGCAGCATCAACATTTTGTTTTCTTCCTCGAACTTCACATCACCCCGTTTTAGATCACTAATGATCTTATTAAATACGTTGATATGTTAATTTAAATTCGAACCCTCTACCATCTTAAGCCAATATAGTTTTTGCTTAAGATACAACTTGTTCATCAATGACTTGGAAATATACCGGCTCTCCAGTTTTAGCCAAACTGCTGCCAGTGATTCCTCATCTATGACGTGATACATCACGTCATAAGCCAGACAAAGCTTGATAGTAGCCATTGTAATGACTTGATCTTTCATGCCATTTTTTTTTTATATTAACTGTAAAAATCCACTACTCTGATGCCATCTAATAAAAACCAAATCATAGTCACAGACCAGATAGGGACCGTGGAATCTGGAACTCAATAAGCTACCTATGCAGCAGAAAGTGGAATATATACAATCATGTCAATATATATACAATACCAGAGTGTCAGAAATTTCCCCAAAATATGCATACATAACCATTCCCAAAATACCCTCATCTGGACTTAGGGACTACTCAAAAATGACTTCCCAAAAAAACTCACCCTACAAATAGGGCAGTATTGTAGTCCCCTCTATCTGCGAGTTTGATCTGTTCACTTAGCTAGATCACCTGAAAAATGTTAAATCACTGGGACGAGACAACGCTTAGTAAGACAAAATGTAAAAACCCCAAAAATAGAGATATAAAAAAATTAGTGGATTGATTTCCAAAAAAATAAAAATAAATAAATAAATAAAAATAAATAAATAAATAAATAATTAATTAATTAATTAAAATTTTAATTAATTAACTAATTAATTAATCAGATTTAAAAGAAAAAGAAAAAAAATTTAATCAAAATTTATTTTTATTTTTATTAATAAAATATATTATTATTATATTAATTAAATATATTATTATTATTATTATTATTATTATCATTCCTGAAGCTAGAAGCTTCAGGAATGCATTTGGTTGGCAGGCGCCCCCCCCCTCTCTTCCTATCTTCTTCTTCTTCTTTCTTTATTTTCTTTTCTTTTCTTTTCATTTAACTTGCAGCTCTGCAAGTTTTCTATCTCTCCTCACGTTCTCTCTCCCTCTCTCCTCGATTTCGTGACGGATTTTCGTCCGATCGAAAATTCGAAAATATCACTGGACTCCATTCGCCGCTACCGTCATTTCTACCGGAGTGGATCGGTGGTAGGAGCGGCGTAAGCGTATTCCCTGAGGTAAGCCATTTCCCCGGGGTAAGTCATTCCCCCATTTTTCTTTAATTTCTTGCAAAATATAAGCCCAATTGACGAACGGACACCACCACGAGAATCTAGGGATGATTCTCTACAAGTCTAGTGGGACGGAATTCTCGTGGGGGTGTCGGGCCAAAACCCCAGATTTGAGGTGCGGCGATTATTAAGGGGCTTATTTTTAATTAATTAGTATTAATTTAGAAATGCTAAAATATTAAGCATTTGGAACTGAAGTAGGATTTCTGGAATTTAGGGCCCGGGTGAGCGCCGCGGGTGTAATTTTGGGACCTGCAGGCAAAATTTGGAAAATTAAGTGGGGATGTTAAATAATAGTTTAAATGTTAACTTGAGGTATATGGAGCCTAAGGAAGGCTAGATGAGTATTATTTTGGAGAAATAAATTAATTAATCTGAAAAAAATGTAAATTGCAGGAATTAAATTTCGGGCGCCAAGGGCGTGAAATTTTGGGTCCTAAGGAATTTCTCAGTAGTCAGATAAGGGAATAAACTAAAGCAGTAATTTTCTATACAAATTATTATTGATTATGAGTAAATTTATTTTCAGAAAAGCATATGTTATATTGTGTATTACGAATGAAATGTACGATTGAGAAAATACTGCTATGATGATTAAAATGTATATGTATGTATGAGATATAAGGAATTCACGATTTTAGAATATGAAGTATGACTTTTAACAGCATATGTGTGGCATGAATATTATTTTATGTGAAATGTATTATGATGTGAAAGATTTTACGAACCAAGCATGATTTCAGGTATTATGAAAATATGAGTTATGTTGTGATGGTTTTGACGATTATGTAATAAATGATGTATTTTCAGTATATATATACCTGAAACAATTTTGGCGCGAGGCCATATATTTATGTTATCGGCATGAGGCCGTATCTATGTTTTTGGCGCGAGGCCATATATTTATGTTATCGGCACGAGGCCGTATTTATGTTATTGGCGCGAGGCCATATATTTATGTTATCGGCACGAGACCGTATTTATATTATTGGCGCGAGGCCATATTTACTATGATTTTGGCACGAGGCCATATGTATGATTTCGGCGCGAGGCCGTATCTATGTTTTCAGCACGAGGCCGTAATGATGTTACGTGTGATCATGTATTATATGTTTTCACAACCAGGATGTTAGTTTAGTTCAGACCAGGAGCTCGGTACCGTAGCTATGGGTTAATTTTGGCACGAGGCCTTATTAGTGCTACCGTCCCACGAGGGGATGGGAGATGGATAGTCGATGTGGCTTTCAGTAGAGTGTAGACGTCCACCTGGCAGTCCGGACCAGGGTGTGGCGGGCTCATCGTACTTACAGACATATTTGATTCGGCAGTGGTCGGCCAGCCATTGTCGGGTCCCGCCTTCGGGCTGCACAACCTGTCATGGGGGGTAATACATGACACCAGCTAGCTAGTCATCCTAGGTTTGTTTTCAGTACTACAGTTATAACAGATGATTTTATGCATAATATGATTTATTAACAGATGTGAAAATATATGTTTACCCAGTACGATATGATGATGTTTATAGAATTATGAAATGTACTATATACGTATAAATGCATTAAATATTCATGTTGCCACACAGCTGTATTTAGTTTATTTTCTCTTACTGAGAAGTGTCTCACCCCCGAACATTAATGATTTTTAGGAAATCCAGTGAGACCGGCGGGCTAGAGCCGCCATTGAGTGATTGGAGCTTCCCTACTAGAAGGGTAAGCATTGAACTAGGATCGGGAGTTTTTGTTATTTAATCCTAGTGTTATTTTGACTTTTGGAGGTTGTATATCATAACAGTATTTCGATGTTATAGAAAGCTCTGGTATTATGTTTTATGATCGGATGTTTGAGATTTTATGTTTACTGCTGCTAGGTTTTCCGCTGTGTTTGACAGGTGTCCCCGCTACCCACGGGTTCGGGTTGACCATTTTATTTATTATGTGATATTTTATGTTAAGAAATTGAGGGATGTTACACAAAATATGTTATTGTTAGTGTGTGGCAGATGAGTTTACATAATTGTAAAAAACTGATTTAAAAGTATTACAAATAACAGAGTCTGAGAAAACATGTATAAAAATAATACACAATAAAACTCATACCTACATTGCTTAACATAAACTGTTTTTTCTGAATATTCTATTCATTATACTTCTAATATTTATAGGTATGTCTACGATTTTTGTAAATCTGGATATATATATATATATATAATAACTGAGAAAACTTCCCTGGATGGATAACTGAAAGTAGAATAAAGAACCTTCTGTTGGTCAGTGCAGTGCTGAACTTCCAATATCTTCTCAGTCTGCTGCACCTAGTTCTCTACTACTATCGGATCGGGTCCTCCCATAAACGTTGGAGGGTGCATGTGGGTGAACCTCTCTGTGGTACAACCCATAGCAATAGGAGAGTGTTCACATCTCCTAACACTTCGCTTGATCTCCCACATAACCTGCCTCGTCAAACCCTGAGGCACAGAAGGAGACTCGTCACTTGCAGTCCCCTTGGAACCATTATCCAAGTTGTTATCCGTGGGCTCTATTCTAAAAGTATGATAGGAATCAGTTAGAATTCCTATATCATACATAGTTAACACAATCATTGAAAGCCAATCATGTTAACTACAACTTTCACGGGTTCAGGTCTGTCCTACTACACTAACACGAAACCATCAAGGTTTGCCGTGATTTTACTAAAATTGTCATTCCAGGAAAAACATAAAACACTGCCAATGAGTCCCTGCCTAGCTACAAGACAACTCTCGACCTACTCTACCCATTTCCTACATCCTATACTCTAGTATGTACATATATTCACGCCTAACCAAGTCTACAAGACCTGACAACCTTGTTAGCTCTAATATCAAGCTGTCACACCTCGAACCCGTAAATGGGCCCCAGGTGTGAATTTAGTAAGCTAACTTGTCTCTATATCAATTAAAACATATATGATACTACACTGAATGAGGGTCCGACCCCGTGGGGTACACATACACCCTGTACACATTCACATATATATCCATACACATCACGTACGCAGCAAAAATATTCTTTCTATTACATTCAACTTACCATACCAGAGTCTATACATGACTAAAATCTATGCTCCAAAATACAGTACATACCCCGGGTGTCTACAAAACCCAACCATGACAACCCGGTTACAAAACCAGTACTTACTCAACTACTATACGTAGCTAACCGGAATCCATGCTCCCGAATGCTAGGACGCTAGTGGCGGCTACTCGAAGGTCTTGAAAAATATTTGTATAATCGGGGTGAGACACCACTTAGTAAGGAAGAAAACATGTTATATTAGTGTGTGGCATACAAGTATTATTTCGACATAAAACATAACACAATACAGTTCCAATATTTTTCACAATCCAGTTCTAGTACATACAATACCAAACATACGGTCAGTGTCGTCACACTCAAGCACCCGATATCCTGCAATAACCGAAGCCCCACAGTGATATCATTGCTAATACAATGTCCACTCACACCCATCGGTGACCAGCCGGAACAAACAGGCGATATTTCACACCCTCGGATATAGAGCCGGATACTCTCGCCCACGGTATTTAGCCGAGGCATGGCGTTTGCCCACGGTAATTAGCCGAGACGTGGCAAATTTCACCAAACTTGGAAAATTTTGGAACTCATATTCCTATACCCATCAGCTTATGGTAATTAGCCATCATAACTGTTTTACAAAACCTGAAACATTTTACATACAACAGTTCATTCCATACTTTTTTGAGTATACAACAATCATATCGTTTTCAATACAACAGTTCATTCCATACTTATTTGAGTATACAACAATCATATCGTTTTCAATTCGAGAATACAGTTAAATACAAATACAGGTACGGTCATCTCATTACTACAATTTTATACAACATACGATTTTCCAATAAAAATAGAGATGATACCCGAAACCCCCCAATTTTCCCCAAAATTGTAACCCGAAAATCTTACATTTTCACCCGATAGATTTTTCCAAATAAGTAGCCAAAATATACATACAATCGTAAACTACATGTTTATAGATTCCGATTTCAAAAATAACTGATATAAACAGAATCCCCTTACCTTAACTTGAAAACCAAAACATGAACTCTACAGCTCCAAAACAGCTAACCGAGGTACCCAAACCTAAACAATGAAAAACAATATTTCCTTACAATACTATTCTTTAGAGATCTATCGAAACGAAAACGAACTCTGACCCTTACCTCGATTTTTGGTCAAAACTCGAAAATCCTTGAAACGAATTTCCGATCTGCTATAAACGTAGAGATTCTCCTTGTGATCCACGTAGCAACATTGGATCGTTGATTCCGGCAACTGATGACCTGAAATCCTAGAGAGAGAGAGAGAGAAAGAGAGAGAGAGAGGGAGTATTCGAGTTCTAGAGAGAGAGAGAGAGGTTTTTGGTTTCTTCCTCATTAAGCAAAGTTAAAAGATATTTATAAGCAAGTTGACTCGGCTAGACTCATCGACGAGATGGCATCCTCGTCGACAAGCCGCAAAAGGAAGCTCGTCGATGCCAAGGTGGCCTCATCGACGAGCCTGAGATTTCATAATTTCCCAAAATCTCTCGGTATCTCCTCGTCGACAAGCTACTGAATCTTGTCACCGAGCTAAATAAGAGGCCTCATCGATGAGAAAGGAAGCCACGTCAATGAGCCTAGCTAATTTTTACCTTTTAAATTTTCCTTCTATTTTCTTATTTATTTAATACACTTATCTCGGGTCGGGTTCTTACACAATTCTTGTTTCTTTCTGTCTAAGATTTGTATTGGAATTTCCTCATAAGCTAGAGCATCACTGAGTTCCAATTCTGCATAACTGATGACGTGGGAGAGATTTGGGACGTATTTCCTTAACATAGAAACATGGAATATGTCATGTATTCTAAACAAAATTGGTGGTAAAGCTAATCGATAGGCAACTAAACCACCTTTTCAAGTATCTCAAATGGGCCAATAAACCTAGGGCTTAACTTACCCTTTATCTCAAACCTTATGAATCCCTTTAATGGTGCTATTTTAAAAAACACATGGTCCCCCACTTTAAATTTCAATTCCCGGCAGCGAGTATCTGCATAGCTTTTCTGCCGACTCTGAGTTACACTGATTCTATCCTGAATAAACCTGGATCGTCTTCTCTATCTGACCATATTTTTGAGGATGAAAAGTGGTGCTGAATGCTAACTAAGACCCCAAAGCCTCCTGTAAGCTCTTCCAAAATCGTGATGTAAAGCGTGGGTCATGGTCCGAGACTATAGATACTGGCACTCTATGGGGTCGAACAATCTCTTGAATGTAGATCTCTGTCAATTGGTTCATAGGGTAGCTAACTTTAATAGGTAGAAAATGGGTTGTTTTCGTCAGCCAATCCACAACTACCTAGATGACATTCTGACCATGCGGCGTCGGCGGTAGCCTAGTAACAAAATCCATGGATATGTGGACCCACTTCCACTCAGGGATGTAAAGTGGTTGCAACTGCCTTGCTGGCCTTTGGTGCTCAGCATTAACCTACTGGCACGTCAAGCACTATTGCACCAATTCAGCAATCTCCCTCTTCATGCCACTCCACCAGGATTACTCTCACAGATCTCTATATATTTTAGTGCTGCCGGGATGTAGAGTGTACAGGGACCTGTGAGCCTCCTCAAGTATCGTCTTTCTGATATCCACATCTGTAGGCACACACAATCTAGAACGAAACACAAAGTTCCACCATCAGAAATACTGAACTCCTCTCCCTGTCTGTCCTGCACCTTAACTATCAGCTTTACTAATTTTGTGTTTTCTCCCTAAGCGGCTTTAATCTTTTCCTATAGTGTAGGCCGCACAACCAGGTCGGCAATAAATGCATGGTGACTATCCTCTACTAACTTCACGCTGAACCTTTCCAAGTCCATCTGAATTGGATGCTAAATTACTGCTGCTAACTGCGTTGTACCCTTTGATTTATGGCTCAGTGCATCAGCTACCACATTTGCTTTACCTGGGTGGTAGCTGATAGTGCAATCATAATCCTTGATGAGATCTAACCATCACCTTTGTCGCATATTCAACTCTTTTTGTATAAAGAAGTACTTTAAACTTTTATGATTAGAGAATATCTCGCATCTCTCACCGTACAAGTAATGCCTCCAAATTTTTAATGCGTGTACCACTGTAGCCAATTCCAAATCGTGTGTAGGGTAGTTCTTTTCATATTCTTTCAACTATCGAGAGGCATAAGCTACAACTCTATCATGCTGCACCAACACACAGTCAAGCCCTTTCAAAGACACATCACTGTAAATTACATAGCTATCACCTCGAGATGAAATCGTCAGTGCTGGTATAGTGACGAACCGCTGCTTTAATTCCTAGAAGCTCTGCTCGCATTCATCATCCCATACAAATCTGACATTCTTCTTGGTCAGTCACGTAAAAGGCCCTGATAGTCCTAAGAATCCCTCTACAAACTGACGGTAATATCCCGCCAGCCCCAAGAAACTCCTAATCTCCTAAACATTCCTCGGCCTTTCCCAATTTACCACTGCCTCTATCTTACTGGGATCCACTGAAATTCCATCCCCCGATATAACATGCCCAGAAACGCAAATTTATCTAACCAGAATGAACATTTGTTAAACTTGGCGTACAATTCCTTTTCTCTGAGCATCTGAAGTACCAACCATAAGTGTGGCTCATGCTCCTCAAAACTCCTCGAGTAGACCAGTATATCATCAATGAAAATCACAACAAACTGGTTTAAATACTAATGAAACACTTGATTCATTAAATCCATAAATACTGCTGGCACATTAGGTAACCCGAATGGCATCACCAAAAACTCATAGTGCCTGTATATGGTTTGAAATGCTATCGTTGATATATCCTCTGCCTTTACTTTCACCTGGTGATAACCTAATCTAAGATTGATCTTGGAATAGACTTGCGTACTCTGAAGCTGATCAAATAATTCATCTATACAGGGTAGAGGATATCTGTTCTTAATGGTTACCTTATTTATCTCCCTGTAATCTATGCACATCCTCACAGACCCGTCTTTCTTCTTTACGAATAGCACTAGTGCTCCCTAGGGTAATACGCTAGGTCTGATAAATCATTTATTCAATAAATCATGCAACTGATCCTTTAATTCTCCCAATTCAGTTGGAGCCATACGGTAAGGAGCCCTAGAGATCGGTGCTGTCCCTGGAGGTAAATCTATAGCAAAATCTACCTCACGATCGGGAGGCAACCCAGGTAGCTCTTCTGGAAAAATATCTGGAAATTCCCTTACCACTGGTGTACTGTCAAGTTTCGATTCATTTTCTGACACCTCCTTTACAAAAGCCATAAACCCCTGACATCCATCTAGGAGCAGTTTTTTCACCTACATGGCTAACACTAACTGAAGTGGGGAACACACCTGTGATCCCAAAAATTTAAATTCTTGCTTGCCTAGTGGTCTAAATATCACCTCTTTCAAATAAAAATCAATACTAGCATAGTTAGTTGCCAACCATTCCATACCCAGTATCACATCAAACCCATGCATATCTAGCATAATCAGGTCAGCTAGTAACACTCTCCCCTGAATTTCTATTGGATAACCCCTGAGCAATCTACGACACTTCATCACTGACCCTAACGGTGTAGCTAGTGATAATTCTGCATCTAATAACTGAGTCTCGTTTCCAGACAATTTAACATATGCTGCATACACAAAAGAATGGGTGGCACCTGAATCAAATAAAATAGTAACTTGATATGGTAAAACAGTAAAGGTACCTGTCATTATATCTGCGACAGTCTCAGCGTCTCCCGGCATCAAGGCATAAACCCTCGCTGGGGCTACATTGATAACCTCCTCGGTAGGGTCTGGGAGCTGGGACCTGAATCAGCGGTCCTGGGCATGCTCGTGCCATGTGGTCGGGTCTCCCACAATGATAACAGACGTCTCTCCCCACTCGGCACTCTCCCAGATATCTCCTCCCACACATCTATCACACAAGGTAGGTTTGCACACCCTAGTTCCCACATGGTGCCGTCACCTGCCTCTAACCTCCACTGTAACGGTCTCCTCTCCATGGGCCTCGACTGGAACCCGCCTGAAAACCTTGAGGCATGGGCCTCTTTCTTTGACTTTGAGCTGCAATGCTTCTTTGTATGCCACTCTCAATAACCGCAACTCTATCCATAGCCTCTGCGAATGTCTAAGCCCAAAAACTGATAACCTGCTCAAATAGATTCTGCCTCAGACCTTCGTAAAACTTCCTCATTTTTCCTCCTCGTATGGTGCCAAATGTGGGGCAAATCGAGACAACTCAATAAATCGAGTTGCGTACTGTGATACTGTCATCTGCTGAGCCAAGTGCATGAATTTTGCTGCCTTTGCACTCTGAATGATAGTAGGAAAATATCGCTCAAAGAACAGTTCCTTGAATCGACTTCACGTCATTAACACAGGTTCCGGTCTCTACTCCCCAATCAACCTTGCTGATCTCCATTAGCATTTTGCCTCTCCTGTCAATTTGAATGTCGTAAATTCTACCTTTTGTTCATCTGTACATGGAAGCACTGCCAACATTTCCTTAATGTCATATACCCAATTTTCAGCCACAATCGGATCAACTCCTCTTGCAAAAGATGGGGGCTTCATCCGCATAAGCTGCTCGATCGTGCAGCTACGCTCCCCCAAGCTCCTGGTCATTTTAGCCATCACCTGCTGAGTGACGTTGCACAATACCGCCTCAATATCTCCACCTCCTATACTGGAAGGTCCTGTTCTATCACCCCCAGCATTCGTACCATTGCTCCTTGGGTCCATCCTGAAAAGGCAAAGAATACAATTTAAGGACCCTATCTTTAGTACATATCTGATTTATTTTATTCAACTAAAATCTCATATTCACTATTAACTACCCTCCCTGATCTTACTTCAAAATTCAATCCTGTAACCTAAATATACGACCCAATAATAGTTTACTATGGCTTTACTGAAATCGTCACCCCAGGAAAGACACAGAAACCACCACGGAAATCCTGTACCCAGACCACATAACAAAACCTCAAATCCTTTCCTATACTCTGCTATTGTTTCCGCTGCACTCTAAAGTCTACAAAACTTAACAACCTAGACTCTGATACCAAACTGTTACGACCTGATTTTTCATGCCATTTTTTATATTAATTGTAAAAATTCACTGCTCTGATACCTTCTAATAAAAACCAAATCATAGTCATGGACCAAATAAGGACTGTGGAATCTGGAACTTAATAAGCTACCTATGCAGCGGAAAGCGGAATACATACAATCATGTCAATATATATACAATACCAGAGTGTCAAAATTTTTCCCAAAATATGCATACATAACCATTCCCAAAATACTCTCATCTGGACCTAGGGACTACTTAAAAATGACTTCCCAAAAACACTCACCCTACAGATAGTGCAGTATTGTAGTCCCCTCTATCTGCGAGCTTGATCTGCTCACTTAGTTGGATCACCTGAAAAATGTTAAATCATTGGGATGAGACAACGCTCAGTAAGACGAAATATGCTATTGTTAGTGTGTGGTAGATGGGTTTATATAATTGTAAAATCTGATTTAAAAGTACTACAAATAACTGAGTCTGAGAAAACATGTATAAAAATAATACACAGTATAACTCATACCTACATTACTTAACATAAACTGTTTTTTCTGAATATTCTATTCATTATACTTCTAATATTTAAAGGTATATCTACAGTTTTTGTAAATCTAGATATATATATATATATATATATATATATATATATATATATATATATAACTGAGAAAACTTCCCTGGATGGATAACTGAAAGTCATGATTTAACCCCTCATGACAGGGTTGTGTGGCTCGTAAGCGGGACCTATCATTGGTTGGCCGACCAGGATAAGTCAACTGAACTCCGAAAGTCAGATCGGCCTCCTCAACCCTAATTGATGGGGAGCCTGTCCACAACATAGGCATGATCGACTACTGAAAATCCACATACTAGATGGGATATTTGAATGCTTTTAATTTCCAAATTAACATTTCACAATAATATGGTTAGGGCTTTAGTATAATTATGCCAGATAATATAAAACCCATAATTTTATTTATATACACATTTTTCATTTAAGATGAAGAACAAGTGAATTTTTTGTCTGTAAAATAGTGACATGGTTATAGTATAAGCAGGAAGACTTCTTGGAAATTGAGAAATGGAGATAACAATGAGAAATGGAGAGAACAATGATGAAGGAGAGATGCGTCCATGGGGGAATCAATGGTTCGGCCTTCCAACTCATTATCATCCTCATCCAGAAATTTGGAGTGTACATCTGTTGAAACATATCATGCCCTACAAGTTCTGGCAAACATTATCACCAGGACCCACTTGAAACTAGAGAAGGGTGGACAGGAGAATGCCTTTTGTTGGCTTTACCACTTTACTAGTTGATCATATGGTGTAGGGGTATGCATATTACTTTCTTACTTCCACTGTGTAAGTTATGCAATGTGGTCCTTAAATGCTGAGATTATAATTTTTTTTTGCAAGCTAAACAACTGTGGAGCTAAGTTGAAAAGAACTACTTGTCAGACATTTGAATTTCTGAAATTATAATTCAGCAAATAAATTTAAGGTATGTGCATCAGAACACTGAACAGCAATCTACATGAAAAGCTGTGTTCAACAGAGGTTTGTTTCACTACAAACGGATGACGAAACAATAGAGGCTGCGAGCTTATATTTGAAATAATGACCATTCTGTGGACCATTGTCCAATATGGGTTATGGCACTACAGATCCTCTAAATTTAGAGCAATTGAATAATTACTGAGTAATATTCATTAATCAAATGCTACCTAAATCGAGTAGGTAATTGCTTTTGGTTCCTATATTGTCAGAGCATCTTCATATTTTGATCCAAATAATTTCAGCAAGGTAGAGGGGAAAAAACAATCAATAAGTTTGATTAAGATGAATGGATTTTTCTCCCATTGTACTTTACAAAAAAGTAAAGAAAATAAATAAAAGAAGTTTACAAAGGGCTTCACATGATTCAACCCAATTCCCTTTAAATCAAAATTGGAGAGATTGGTTTTTGATTCAGAGGTGTCAGAGAGTTATATTACCCTAAGCTAGTCATTTTCACAATTTCTTCCCTTGATCTTTGCTCATTAGCAATTCAAACTATGAGTGAGATCAATGAAGTCTTCTACTTTGCATGGGATTGTGAGACCTCCCATGGGATGGTCAAACCCAAACTCTTCTTCAGCATGACTCAGCAACTTCTGGAACGAAGGATGCTTCAAATAAGAAATTGGAACCACAAACTGCTTCTTGCAGACTTCTCCAACATAAGCAGCAAAGTGTCCTTTAGGCACATTGGCTGCACAGGGTGTCAGACGGACTTGCTGCAGAATCTGCTTAGCATGAGTTATATTTCTGAGAAAATGGACGCCCATGATGCTGTATGAACTGTATTTCTCTTCCTGCAAAGTAAAGACGAGAAGTATCCCTCAAAATGCAAATTAAGAAGAGCTCTGATGTTGGACAGATGCAATTTGAATAGGTATATATAATAGCGCAGATACCATGTAGCCACAACGCTCAAGATGGAGTTGAGTGCAACTGGGGGATTAGTAGAAAGACAAAACCACACCAGATCACATGGTTTTGCCTCCTAAAATGAAAAATATTGATTTCATTCTTTTGAAATGGATGTGCATCAGTCGTTATTAATCGTGACAGCCTACCGAATTAACAAATATTAGCTAACTTGTAAGACTATTTGTTTTTGAGAACTAGGAAATTGGGGAACAATAGGTTATCAGCTCATGTGATTACCTCTCTTGAGACGGCACATAAGGAAACGATGAGCGCTAAAAAGAGATCGGGCCTGCTTTTGAACAACTGGCCGATTGAATTGAAGCAAAAACCAACCTAGCACATGATATTGTTCTGCATTAAAGCAGTAGTCTAGAGTAAACTAACATGACCAGAATTACCCGTGTCGTGGAAAAAAGAGTTCTACATTTGACACTTCTCTTCGTAGACAACATCCTGATGATTATGCTAGTTTGCTATTGTAACTATCATTTTCAAGCTAAATTATGTACAAATTTGGCCATGGAACTCTAATGATTACAATGGATGTCAAATGGTTACACCATTCAAACTTGAAAGAAGAAACGATTGAAAATATTTTCTTCATTATTTTGTTCATATGTACAATCCAATATATAATACGATTACCTATTCTAAACAAGGAAACAATTTCCTACTGAATAATATCAAATCCCCCATAATTACCCACTTTCCTAATTTGTATATTATTTACAAAGATACTCAGGATTGAGATTTTAACACTCCCCCTCAAGTTAGATCATAAATATTAATCATCTCCAACTTGCTAATAAGATCATCAAAGCTTTGTCGTCCCAACCCTTTAGTGAGAATATCTGCAATTTGTTCCTTGGTTAGTACATAAGTCATACATATAATTCCTTCTTCAATTTTTTCTTTGATGAAGTGTCTATCTACCTCCACATGTTTGGTCCTGTCATGTTGAATTGGATTAAAAGAGATGCTGATAGCTGCCTTATTGTCACTGTAGAGTTTGATAGGAAAGGTCACCGGTACCCGTAATTCCTCCAATAGTTTTCGTAACCATAATCCTTCACATATCCCTTGAGCAACTGCCTTGAATTCAGCTTCAGCACTACTACGAGCCACCACATTCTGTTTTTTGCTTCTCCAAGTTACAAGATTTCCCTAGACAAATGTACAATATCCTATGGTGGACCTTCTATCTTCCACTGATCCTGCCCAATTTGCATCTGTAAAGATCTCTACTTCCTTACTTTCATATTTCTTAAAGAAGAGTCCTCTTCCCGAGGATCCCTTGAGATATCTAAGGATCTTGTATACAGAATCTAAGTAGACTTCTTTTGGTGAATGCATGTGTTGACTTACTACACTGACTGCAAATGCAATATCTGGTCTAGTATATGATATGTAGATTAGCTTGCCAACCAATCTCTGATACCTCTCCTTTTCTACTGGTTTTCCACAATCTTCAACCCTCTTTATTGTTTCTATCGGGGTTTCGCTGGGTTTGCATCCAGCATGCCAATTTCAACTAGGAGGTCAGTAACATACTTTCGCCGAGAGACACTAATTCCCTTTTTCGTTCTTGCCACTTCCATGCCCAAAAAATACCGCATCTGTCATAAGTCTTTAACTTCAAATTCAGTAGCCAGAACCTTCTTCAATCTCTCCATTTCTACAGTATCATCGCCAGTAAGGATTATATCATTAAGATACACTATTAGAATTGTTCTCTTACCTCCTTCAGACTGTTGGAAGAATAGTGTATGGTCTGATTGCCCTTGTCGATACCCTTGATTCTTTAGTACCTTTGCGAATCTGTCGAACCACACTCTAGGAGATTGTTTGAGGCCATATAATGATTTCTTTAGTTTACACACTCTGTTTTCTTCACTTGTTTTGCTGAGTCCTGGTGGTATAGTCATGTAAACTTCCTCTTCTAATTCTCCATTTAAGAAAGCATTTTTAATATCAAGTTGTTGTAGTGGCCAATTTAAATTGGTTGCCAGGGACAAGAGAACCCGAACTGTATTTAAATTTGCCACTGGTGCAAATGTCTCAGTATAATCAATGTCGTAAGTCTGTGTAAAGCCTTTTGCAACAAGTCTGGCTTTATATCTTTCAACTGTTCCATCAGATTATATTTCACTGTGAAGACCCATTTACAACCCACTGGCTTCTTCCCTTTCGATAGATCTGTCAACTTCCAAGTTCCATTTTTTTCTAGGGCTCGCATTTCTTCCATGACTACCTCCCTCAATTTTGGTATTTCTAGAGCTTCCTGAATATTTATTGGCATTTTCATCCTGTCAAGGTTAGAGACAAACGCACGATATCCTCTAGACAAACTTTTATAAGACATGTATTTCGACCAAGGGTATTGAGCACATGACTTGGTTTGTTTTTTGATTGCAATAGGTAAATTGATATCATCAAGTGCAGGATTATCAGAGGAAGACTCAATTACCAGATCAGGATAAGGCAAGGGCTCATGGTTATTCAGAGCCATCACCGGTTCCAGCGCTCTTGGTGCCTCAGGTATGAGATTCTCCCTCTCCTTTGTTTTCGGCTTTCTTGAGTAAACCAGTATGTCTGCGTTGTGTTTGCTTTCCTGCATCTCCCCCTGAGGGTAAGTGTTCAGTTGTGTTTGGAAAGTCGGGAAGTAATGCAATGGAAGGCTCGATAGATGGAGTAACTTGAGTAACCGGGGAGAATGACGCAGATTCAGTAGTAAAAAGATCAAAGAACCGATCTTCACACCATTTCTCCCCCTGAAGAGAGGGCTTTGGAAAATAAGGAGTGGTTTCAAAGAAAGTGACATCAAGACTAATGAACAGTCGTTTTGAGACCGGATCATAGCATTTGTAACCTTTTTGCGTAGGTGAATAACCAAGGAAGACACATTTAATGGCACGGGGATCCAATTTATCGCGATGGTGTGCATGGACATGAACAAAAGTAGTACAACCAAAAATTTTCAATGGGAGACTAGAAGGGAGTCGAGAGGTAGGAAAGAATTCTTAAAAATTTTGAAGAGGGGTGACAAATGAAAGTGCTCGACTTGGCATTCGATTAATGAGATGTGTGGCTGTTAAGATGGCATCGTCCCAAAAATAATGTTTCATATGGGTAGTAAACATTAACGCTCGGGCTACTTCAAGTATATGTCTATTTTTTCATTCAGCAACCTCATTTTGTTGAGGGGTATCCACACAAGAACTTAGATGAACAATCCCATTATCTTGAAGATAAGTTCCCAGGATGGTATTAAAATATTTCGTACCATTATCAGTACGTAGAATCTAAATATGAGTCTGGAACTGTGTATGAATCCCAGGATGGTATTAAAATATTTCGTACCATTATTAGTACGTAGAATCTAAATATGAGTCTGGAACTGTGTATGAATCATTGTATGAAAATTGATGAAAATGGAGCGGACTTCAGTTTTGTCTTTTAGTAAGTAGACCCAACAAAGATGAGTATGGTCATTGATAAAAGTCACAAACCATTTTGTATTGGTGCAATTTAAGGAACATGAGCGACCCCATACATCACTGTGAAACATAGCAAATGAGTGAGATGGTTTGTATATGGACGATGGAAAAGAAGTACGACGATGTTTAGCAAGCTCACATACTTCACATGGAAACTTAGAAGCCATTTTATTTGAACAAAGAGAAGGAAACAAACGTTTTAAATATTGAAAATTGGGATGACCCATCCATGAATGCCATAACAAAAGTTCACTATTTATAGAAGTAGATGCAGAATCACAAATTGCAGTATTACATAGTTCACTCGAACTTGTCACCTCAAAGTAGTAGAGTCCCTCATACACTTTAGTAGTGCCAATCGTCTTCCCCGATGATAGGTCCTGAAAAACACAATGAGAGGAAACAAATTTAGGAACAATTCGAGTCTTTTGTTAACTAATTGATAGATAACATATTGCAAGATAACTTGGGGACATGTAAGACCGATTATAAAGTTAAGGAATCAGATATGCGAATACTTCCTTTTCCAGCAACTGGTGAGAGAGAGCCATCTGCAATTTTTACCCTCAAATTCCCGGCATATGGTGAGTAGGATGAAAAATATTGATAAGACCCAGTCATATGATCGGATGCACCCAAATCAATTATCCATGGAGATTTGTAACAAGATGTGGTATTTAACGCTGACAGATAATTACCTCGGTGAGCCAGGGAACCAGAAGAAGACTGACCCGATGTTTGCATTGATGAAATCATCTTATATAGATGATCCAACTGTTCAGGACTGAATGCACTGCTAGACGGGGTATTGTTGTTCTCTCCTTGTGATCTTTCAATTGATCCATCAGTGCTGGTCTGGTACCCACGATTTTTTTGGTATTGTCACGGTTTCCAATCTGCTGGTTTTTCATGAATCTCCCAGCAGGTATTTTTTGAATGACCTGTTTTTTCGGCAATGTTCGCACCATAATTTTTCTCTTTGCAGTCGTTGACTAGGTCTCCTTGGGCCTTTTGATACAAGAGTCGATACATCTGGCCCAGCGTGTCCAGCGAGCCCACCTAATTTTTGGGCGGATACAGGTACGGGGAGGTCCAGCCCAGCGGGTTCATTTTGAGGTCGCAACATCACACGCCTCCTGTTCTCTTCCCTCCTAACCTCTGCGAAGACTTCTTGGGTTGAAGGGAGAGGTCGCTGGCCAAGGACCCGTCCCCTCACGTCGTCAAGCTCTTAATTCAGGCCGGCAAGAAACTCGAAGACCCTCTCGTTTTTGAGCCTCCTTCGGTATGGCGTGCTGTTGCCGGAGCACTCCCACTCCTCGTCGATGCTCAGATCGAGCTCCTGCCAGGGATGAGTCATCTCCATGAAATACTCGGTAACACCTCTCTCACCTTACCTCATCTGCCACAATCGGGTCTTGATGTCGAAGATTTGCGAGTAGCTTTCGACATCGGAGTATGTCTCACATACGGCTTCCCAAACTTCCTTCGCCGTTGGCAAGAACAAGTAGATTTTTCCGATTGATGGTTGCATTGAGTTGATGAGCCAAGCTGTGACCATGGAGTTTTCATATCTCCATCTTTGCAAGGCTACAGCGTCGGAAGGGTCTGGTTTCCTCCGCTCACCGGTAAGGTAACCAAACTTCCCTTTTCCCTCAATCACCAGTTTCATGGACTGAACCCATTCACGGAAATTTTTTCCGTTTAGTTTTTCCAATGAGAGTGGAAAGACTGTGTTATCCAGCCCATTCGAACCCCCACCAGACATAGCCTCTAAGTCACCGGTGATGTTTGCAGAGGAGGTAGAGCCTCTGCTGTTAGTCATCGTTTAGCTAGGTTTAAGAAAACCTTAAACCTAGCTCTGATACCATGAAAGAAGAAACGATTCAAAATATTTTCTTTATTATTTTGTTCATATGTACAATCCAATATATAATACGATTACCTATTCTAAACAAGGAAACAATTTCCTACTGAATAATATCAAATCCCCCATAATTACCCACTTCCCTAATTTGTATATTATTTACAAAGATACTCACGATTGAGATTTTAACAAAACTCTAGAGCAATTTTACTTTAAATAGCATGACCTATAGGGTCACTAAGGACGGCTTGTGTTTAGAGGATTGGAAGGATAAGATAAGTCATATAAGTAATTGTTTTGCTAAGTGGCAGTTATTTTACCAATCCATTGTCCACAGGAACTCTAGAACCATTTCACTTTGAACTGCATGACCTATAGTGTCATTTTCCCAAAAGACAGATTCTGCTTTGGTGTCATGTAATGAATAATTTTAATTAAATGGGATATTTGAACCTTTCTAAATCCCAAGGTAACATTTTAGATGAATATACTGGCGTACGCGTTGAGCATTAACTATTTTGACTTGCAGTGAATTCCACCCACACAAAACAGTCTTGTTGATCTTGGATATTCAAGTGGTCTTCATTTTGACCATAAGAACCACAAAGATTAATCTTTTTGAAAACATCATAAATGATCCTGTTTTTGTAGGCCAGTCTATGCTGCATGTTTTGGATGATACAATCTTCAGGCAGCTCGCAACGTTGGCCCGAATCAATAAAGCACCTTGCAAAATGTATTTAAAGAAAATTTTCTGGTATGCATGGAGCACACTAGTAATGTTACTATGTATTCCAAACGAAGGGCTACACCAGTCAAAAGCAACTCCTGGTCCCAATGTCATATTTAAGCCTGCATTGATTCGAAGACTTGCTAAGTCAAGCAGAGGAAGGATTTTGCGTCTATCATTTGATGGGTAGCCTCACGGCTCCATGCACTGGAGAGACCTTTGTTGATCTTAATTCGCGTTATGGGTGGCCTCACGGCTCCATGCACTGGAGAGTCCAGACCTTTGTTGATCTTAATTCGCATTTGGACGGCTTGCGTGAATCGAAGCAAACAGTCAGACCATTCTCCAATTTTGTTCATTGAGGAGTTGCCAACCATTTGCAAGTGTTTTTACGGTGAATGATTGGGAGCAAATAATGTAAAGCAGTGTGCCCTTTCAGGACAAAAAAAATGAAAACAGCCAACCTCTTTTTAATAGGCAACATAACATGAAAACAGCCATGCTTTTCTCTACAGTCTCACTGTAATTTTTCGCATCCACATTTTTCCACTCATTTGAGTTCTTCTGAGTTTTGCCATTGGTTAGAGACAGACGCAGACAATCATCACAACATTTGGCAATGACCCACCATGTGAATTGTATAGATGGATGCAAAGACTATTCAGTGATTCACACATTTGTGGACCAACATGAAAAATACTGAACCATTTGACCAGTATTATTACACCACCCTGGGGAAAGCTGATGCCCAGGACAAAACCTCTGAGCAAATTCAAAACTATCAAGGACTCAACATTTTCTTTTTTGTGAATCAGTCCATCGAATTTCCTTAAATAGCCAAACCATGCTGCAACTGTGAGGAATCATATAGCAACTTTTTGACTTCTGACATTCACAACTGTCAAAACCCACATCGCATATCAAAACTAAAAAGTGTATTCTGGGGCGAGGCAAAATAAAGATGTTCAAAGGTGAAACCAAAAACATTTTTTATCTTTGAGGGAACATAGACCAAGCAAATTCGCAAGTCTGGTCCGTCTGGGGATTGTTCTAACAAATGGTTGGACCCTTGGACCTACACCTCCATGGTGGTTCATTGGTTTGTTGGCACGAAGAAAGTCATTGACCACCTAAGTCTTAATTCAATGCTTCTGCAAAAGAAATGAATCTTAATACCCACTTTGCTCATGAATGGTCTATTATGTTAAGAACATCCCCAGCATGATCATCAATTACTGTTACTGCTTTATTAGTGCACACAAAACAGTGGGAAAGATATCCATATATGTGCTCTCAAGCTGCACCACTCTTTAGTTTTGGTTCCTAAAAGTGGTAGGGCATGAATACCTTGCAAGCCATGTGATCTTCACCTGACATGTTCCAAAATATTCCTTATTTTTTCCCAGTCTTCCAAAATTTCTTCATTTCAAAGAGTTGGAGTGTCCTATATATATTCAGGTACTAAAGATACCATTCCAGCCCAAGTCTCACATCCTATCCTCAACAACAAAGCTTTTCTCTGTTGTACCAACATCTTTAAGTTCATTCATTTTTTTTTGCCGCTCGTTTTTCTTCTTGAAATGGGTATTCGATTGAATGGGATGGTTCATGCAAAGCAGATTCTCCAACGGACTCTTTCGGCGAAAAGTGAAATGGTATCATCAGACATTCCGAAAGGTCACTTTGCAGTTTATGTAGGAGAAGCCCAGAAGAAAAGATTCGTGATTCCGATATCATACTTGAATCATCCATTATTCCGGGATTTACTAAATCTGGTTGAGGAAGAATTTGGATTCAACCATCCAATGGGTGGTCTCACAATTCCCTGCAGCGAAGACTACTTCATTAGTCTCACTTCCATTTTAAGTTCATGAATAGTACTGGCAATGCTAAAACATTTCCATGATTCATCTCTTAGTGCCACTGTTCTGTTTCTCTTTCCAAGTTTGGAACAGAAACTGAGACAATCAAGACATTCCTTCAATTTTGTAATGTGGGTTCTTGCAAATTAATTTCATCCTTTGCAGATGTTTAGCTCCTGTAGTCTGTAAATGAACTATTAACCATTATTAGTTGTTCATCTTTTTATTTGTTCGCACGCTTCTGTTCAATACCATTATAATATTTTGGGATATATATTCATCATAATGGCATGTCCCTGTGGCTTTCAAGCCATCACAGATGATTCAGAGTCCATCACTAAGTCTTAGCTGAGGGGACACAAATATGTGAATTGGCCACAGCAAGCAGCCAGTAAGCATTGTCATGTTATTGTGTCGTGAAGAACATAATAAAAAACTTTCAGAAAAAGAAAAGAGAACTTCAAAAATAGCAGTGCAGAAACTGGAGAGAGAGAGAGAGAGAAATTTTCAACAATTTGAACTATTACATTCGTATTATACATTGATCATTTCATTCCACATTCCATTCCGCGAACCAAACATATCATAAAATAAAAGTTCTAAATCCCCCCGCTTCCCAAGAACAAAAATTCATGAATTAAGGACTAATCTTCGTTGTACATACAATGGCGCCATCTTTGACATTCATGAGAGGACTTGGCTCCTCTCAATTAGGGATATACATTTGATAGTAAGCATCTGCAGAGGCATCACCATAGCAGAGTGAGGTAAACTGTGGGGTCCTCCTCTTCAGCCATTAAAATAATAAATTCCTATTACTTGCAGAGCAAAGACTCACCATCTGATTGGCATAGTCTATTTTTTTTTTCTTGCAAAAAAGAGAAAGACATAAAAATATGAAACCCAAGAAGTATCAAAAGGGAAGATACTGTGACGGGGTTTCAACTTTCTAGGTACCCTGCAGCTCCATTGGGGTAATCAAGGAGAGAAAAGTATCCAATCCCCAAATCAATGATTGACACAATACCTACATCAACCAGCGCCAAAATTAGTTCTGCATACGCTTTAGCTCCATTGGGGTAATCAAGGAGAGAAAAGTATCCAATCCCCAAATCAATGATTGACACAATACCTACATCAACCAGCGCCAAAATTAGTTCTGCATACGCTTTCAATTTATCTGCCCAATCATTTCACACCCACATGCATACTCTCTCTCTCTCTCTCTCTCTCTATATATATATATATATATATATATATATCTGCACAGAGATAGGAAGATCCACGTGCATGCAGAGAGAGAACGTATGGGCAGTATAATATTGAAGAAGAAACAAGCCAGTTCAAATTCCAGTCTTACAAGAAAGGGAAAGGAAAAGAAAATAAAGGAAGAAATTTATTTTTGTTATATTTTTCTTCGCTATTAAATATTATTAAATATATATATATATTCTTATTTTCCTTGATAATCATATATATATATATATATATATATATATGAAAATATGGATTCTTTGATATTTTTCTTTCCTTTCTCTAATACTTTATTAAATCCAAACAAAATTTATGGATCTATTTAGATCAAAGATTTTACTTGGAAAAAAAATATAAAAAAGAAGAAGAAAAAAACTCATTTTTTCCTTACATTTTCCTTCTTTATTATACATTTTAATATGATTAAAAATTAAGAAAAATTAAACACTAATGATGTGTAAAATCAAAATTTTATTTATAAATTTGATATATTTTTTATTTTTTCACTTTTTTCTATAATAAAAAATGAAAATGTGGATTCTTACATATTTTCCTTTCTTTCCTTTCCTTTCCTCCCTATTTCATGAATTCTAAACAGACCGTATGTGAAAACTGAAAACCTAGACTTTCATCTCATCTCATCTGATATGTGCAGAGAGGATGACAAATATAAAAGAATTCACTGAGCCATTGATGTACGTCAAGAACATGTCCATAAATTAGAGAGCCCGAGGCCGTTTCTCTGTGAAAAACGGTGGGCGACTACCCATTTTTAGATCCCATGTGGGGTCTCTACAGTACCAAGTAATTGGGCTTGTGATGTGCCACAATCCTGCCCATATGCTGCATTGCAGAAACAGAGTACGTGCTCTGTTTCTTTTATTCCTTTTTCTCTTTACATATACTCAACTCAACGTCATGCCTTTTGCACATATGCCTTCAATTCGATACTATCCCATGCATAGATATCAACACTTGCCGCCATTTCAGTCTCAAGCTGTATCATATGCATCTTTCTCCCTATAAATACACCCTCTTGTTGAGGTTAAAAAGAACAAATCAAACAGTTTAGCTCCATTTTTACCATTTCTTGGACACATACGCATATCTATATACTCCCAAGTATCAGATTCCTTTACACAGAAAGACCAAAACATATATGGGCATTCGTTTGGCAGAGATAGTTCTTCATGCCAAGGAGGCCTTCCAACGGCAATCCCTGTTCTCCTCGGCGAGGCGTCGGTCCTCGCGCTTTGATGTTCCGAAAGGCCATTTCGCACTTTACGTGGGAGAGGAAGAAGAGAAGAAGCGGTTTGTCGTTCCCATATCCTACTTGAAGGATCCTGAGTTCCAGTGTCTACTAGCTCTGGCAGAAGCTGAGTTTGGCTTTAATCCTCAAGTGGGTGGTCTCAAAATCCCCTGCTCCGAAACCAACTTCGTCGATCTCACGTCTCGATTGAACAATGGCTAATGATTAATATGTGCAAGTTGTAAACAAAAAACTTTGTAAAGTGCAGTATACTCACTGTGATTCATTTAAAGTTTTGCTTTCACTACTGTTGTGTCCAACTTAATGAGGTCCACAGTTCCCCCTCATGCATGTGTGAAGCAAAGTCTTGTTTTTCATCTTCTTCATATAGAACAAATTTTCTTTTCTTTGGTTTGTCTTGGTAGTAGTCTGTGCTTTCATTTTTGAAGCTAGCCTTGGGTGCATGCATGGTAGCTGTTTTTTGTGCTGGCTTGGTCTTATAGTTTGCTGTGATCAGTGCATGAGTTTTTCTGGTTTTGCCTTTGGGATTCATCTTCTTGTTGTTTATATATATGCCTTGTTTTCTATTTCTATTGTTGGTTTTTTAGTTGTTTTCAAGAAAATCAAAAGTTAGATTTTATGTTTTTAATTGTTTTGATTGCTAGAATACTTTAATATGTAGAATTAACTTTTGTGAATAATTAAATCATTCATTATATATATATTTTTAGTTAAATAAAAATAAAATGAAGATGTGAATTTAAAATATAATTAAAAAAACACTCATAAAATTTCTAAAATTTTAAAAAAAAAAAAAAACTAAGTAATTTTAATTTTTTTTAACTATTTTAAAAACTTTCTTGTCTAATAAGAGTATTCTTATAGCACTAAAAAATAAGTTTTGAAATTTGATAATTAAGTAAAATAATTATAAACTATTTTTATCATGATATATTTATTTTTATTTTTTTATAGTTTTGTTATTTAAACCATATTTTGTTAATTGTTATTTGATTCAATGACATAAATCAAGTTTTAATTTGTATAAGTTTATAATAATTAGTCAAACAAGCTTAGGGTCCATTTACCCGTGGAAAACGTGTTTCATTTTTCATTTTAGTTTTCCAAAACTTATAAAAAGAATATTTTTATTTTTACTTTTATAACATTTTTATGAAATAAGAGAACAACAATTAATAATTTTGATGCTATTTGCTTGAAAAAATAGTTCTATTTTCTATTTCTAATTTTTTAAATAATTACAAAAATGCCACATTCTTTTTCAATTTCCTAAATTGATAAAAAAAATTGGATTTTTTTTTTCAAAATTTATTTTCTAGATTTCTGACTCTTAATTTGCACTTTGTATACGAGAGTCTGAAATTCAAATCTTAGACTTTAATTAGTGTGGATTATACATAGAGCTTCTTCTAAATTCACACAAATTCAAATTCAAGTCTATGAGTGAGCATAATCCAGTTAAAATTGAATATAGTGAGTAAATTCGGTCGTTATGGTTCGGTTAAAAATTTACTCGGTTCGATTTGATTTTCATTTTCGTTGAATTTCAGTTTTCGGTTTGGTTACCAAATGGTAAAAATTAATAATAAATAATTATAGGTATATATATATAATATTAAAATATTTAATATATTAATATATACTAAAATTTTATTTATTTTTTACATATTATATATATGTATATAAATTTTACATATACTATTTATATTATTTATATTATCAGTTAACCAATTTAACCAAAATTCAGTTCAGTCAGTTTTAAGTTCGATTAAATATGAAATTTCGGTCGGTTCAATTAATGAGTTTTTTAATTGAATTTTTTAATTAATTCGATTAATTAACCGAATTCACCGAACCGATCGAATACTCACCCCTAAATCAAGTCCCAAAATCCATGATCTCAAATATTACCTCGTATAGTTTTTTAGAAATTTAAAAACAAGTGGTCTTTTTTATAATTATTTTGAAATCTATAAATAAAAAATAAAAAATTTCTACCTTTTTTTAATGCAAATCTTGAAAAACTAAAAAAATAAACTAAAATTTTTATAATTCTTTGAATAAATAAAATATAGATATCTGGAAAATGCTTTCCACAACTTTAGTTTTTGTTTCTAGTTTTTAGTTTTTATTTTTATAAATTTTAGCAATGATACTAAAACGACTCCTATTTTCTTGAAACGTACACTAATCCTTTGTTTGGATAAGACTTGAATTGGAAATTGTATTGAATTTAAGTAAAATATAATATAAAATTATATTAAAATTTGTTCAGATCCACCTAAATTTGAATCTAAGGACCGAAATTCATGCTCTCAAATACTACCTAAATGAACTTTATCATTTTTCTTGAGCAGTACACTAGATTTTTCATTACTTAACAACCACACTTATTGGGCAAAGTATCCTAGCTATAACAATTTTTTTTGGTTTTTTGTTTTAGTGAAAATCTCAATTTTATTGATAGCCCTCACTTATGGTAGAAAATACCTGGTTACAAATGGAAACGTGGAATTTACAAAGAATAACAACGTAACCTACTGAAACACTCCATTGAGTGAGTTTAGTGCTAGTCTATCATGTAAGGCTGACCATCCTAGTCTTCTTGCGCCAGCATCCCAACCCTAGATTTTTAGTTGAGAGGGTCAAAGGCTTTATGGATTGGAATAGGGACTCGCTTAGAAAAGTTTTTTGCCTAGACCAACTCTAATAGATCCCTTCCTCTCAAACACCCCATCTAGGCAGCTTGTGAATCTCTCTTTTGATTTTTTAGCACAAGGCACATGACCCTCCATGGAGATCCGTGGGGGGAATGAGGCCATGACCCTCTATTCAAATCTTTTTTTTCATAGGATTTCAAAATTAGAGAGAGAGAGAGAGAGAGAGAGAGAGAGAGAGAGAGAGAGAGAGAGAGAGAGAGAGAGAGAGAGAGAGAGAGAGAGAGAGAGAGAAACGTGCATGTTAATAAGTTTTCTGTTTTATTTTTCTGTTATATTAGTTTGTATTTAGGGTTAGTAGAATTACAATTTTGTCCCTAGATGTTTGCATATATATATCCACCTATACTGATTACTGAAATATACGAATGAAATTTATTTTTTTCATTTCTTGATATGGTATCAGAGCGAAAGTGTGATGAGAGTTTGCACGCTTTTTGATTCTTCTTCGATTCTCCATTTTCCCTTCTTCTTTGTTTCATCATGGCGGAAAATTGTTCTATTTTTTGAAAATCTACTTGCAAGTTCTGCTGCGAATGTCAAATCTAATCCACACAGCCCCTATTTTCTCACCAATGCCGATCATCCTGGAGTTCTATTGGTGAACGAGAAATTGAGCAACAACTACCATTCATGGTCTCGATCGATGTTTCTGTCTCTGAAGGCACACAATAAGCTTGGTTTTATTGATTGATCACTTTCTGTTCCAGCCAAGGATGATCCTTTGTTTTCTTCTTGGAGCGAATGTGATACTGTCATGCTGTCTTGGCTTCTTAATTCTTTGTTTTCCAAGATTGCTCCAAGTGTTATATATGTTGATTCTTCCAGAGCAATGTGACTTGAGCTAAAAGAACGATTCTCGCAAGGCAATGATCCTCGGATTTTTGAGTTACAATCTGCTATTTCTGCTTTGCGCCAAAATCAAAGTGATGTGAGCACTTATTTTACAGATTTAAAGTTGCTATGGGATGAACTTCTGAATTATCAGCCTCTGCCAGTTTGTTATTGTCATGGATGCACATGCAATTTATCTATGGTTCTTGCTCAATATCATCATCAGTCCTATCTTATGATATTTCTTATGGGGCGTAATGATTTTTTTGATAATGTGAGAAGCCAAATTTTGATGATGGATACTTTGCCTTCTATTAATAAAGCTTTTTCTCTTGTTATACAAGAAGAGAGACAACGAGGCATTAGTGATCACAATGCTTCTGTTTCCGTTGAATCAGTTGCCTTAGCCACAAAATTTAAGGCTTTTTTTTAAGAATTGTAAAGGAAATACTCGCTCAAGATTAATGTGTAGTCATTGTGGCATTGCTGGACACATTATTGATAAGTGTTACAAGTTACATGGTTATCCTCCTAACTATAAATTTAAAGACAAAAAACTTATTAAGCCACAAGTTACGCAGCAAAGAGAGAAAACAATCCAGTAAGTACTCTTGGCACCTTTCTTAAGCAAACACAAGATATATAGAAAATATCCATTAGTACAATGTGAGTAATTCTTGATAAATATAAATATACTATAAATTGATTGAACCCAGCTGTACCATTGACCCTCCATTTCTATGTTCTCTAATCAGACAGTAATACCGAAGGACAAAAGAAATGAACAAATGTATCGTCATCCAGTTGGTCAATACATGCATATCACCTAGTAGAACAAAGGGGGTCCAAAACTTAAATAATCTTTTCTACTGCACATACGTTTCACATGAAACAAAAACCTTCTCATGTCGATTAATTGCTATGCTTTCCAGTGTATGGCCACCTGTTTCCTTAAGCTAAAGATGTAGAAAGTCAATACATGCATATCACCTGGTTGGAGAAAGAGGGTGGAGGACTTACATAATTTTTTCTACTGCACATACTTTCCACATAAATCTGTTTATTTGTTTGCAGGGGCACACGTTGGGCTTCTGTACCTTACCAAGTGAATATATGGATGAGAGATTGACAGAGACTGACTTTTTCTGCTATATGAGCAAAGCCATGTGAGCATTCAAGGGACGCGGTCCCTCACAGCACACCCTATTTGAATATCCTCAAGTAGTACCAATCTTCCCAATATATATACAAACACAGTAATGGAGAAACGGGTATACCCCAAATCTTTACACACGCCCCCTTTGCAAGTGCTGGTTAGAACCTTCACCACGAGCAAGTCAAAATATCAATCATGGGTATCCGTTTTCCTTCCATGATTCTGAATGCCAAACAGAGTCTCAAACAGCAGTCTCTCACGAGAAACCAGACTGGTGTTCCAAAAGGCCATATCGCAGTTTATGTGGGAGAAATCCAGAGGAAACGATTTGTGGTTCCCATATCTTACTTGAAGCATCCTTCATTCCTGCATTTGCTTTGCCGAGCTGAAGAAGAGTTTGGCTTCAACTATCCAATGGGAGGTTTAACAATTCCATGCAGTGAAGATACCTTCATTGAGCTCACTTCTCGATTGAGTCACTCCTGAAACAAGAAGAACAAGAAGAACAAGAAGCAGTAGCCTCTACAATTTTGATACGAGCCTTCTCAAAATTTCACATTCTTTCCTCTTCCATCATTCTCCTCTCTCTCTCTCTCTCTCTCTCTCTCTCTCTCTTGTTTGGGATTCCATCCCATGATCGAATGTGTATATTTACCCATTTGTAAATTGGTGAGCAGAGAAAAAAATTCACTCCACCAAAACAGCAATTAGAAATGAAATTGCTGGTCATATGCGCTGCTTGGACTTGTTTTTGATGAGTATACTTTAAACTGCAGTGGAAACAGGGGATTGAGATTGAAAAAACAGAGATCGTTTAAGGGTGTTTTGCACCACTATGCATTGACTTTTACTCATGAGTAGAAGCTAGCTTTGACGTCTACTTTTGACTCTCACAGTTTAATTTCTAAGTTACTCATTAATAAGTTAGTTTAGTAAGTTAAACAAACACCATTTACATATTAAAAGGTAACATTTACTAATCATAAGTCTATGATTCACGAGTTATTTTCGAAGTCATTCCGAACACCCTAGACTAGGCATGTCTCAAAAGTAACTACCAACTGTAACGACCTGCTTAATTAACTTATTTTTTTTTTTCCATATTATAATATTCTACATGCTCTGATACCATACTGAGGAAAAACTCATTCATAAACCTAAGCAGCAAGAAGCGGAAATCATACAAACATAACCATAACCATTTTATATACAATATCAGAGTTCTAAAATGTTTTCCAATATTTATAGATATAACTGTATTCTCAAAATATCCTCAATTGGTGAGAGCTATACAAAAACGTTCCCAAAAATAATACTCACTCTTTGATAGGGCACTACAGACGCCCCTCTATTTGCGAGCCTGATCTGCTCGCCTACCTGGATCACCTGAAAAATGTTGCAACACTGGGATGAGCCAACGCTCAGTAAGAAGAAATATGCTATTACTAGTGTGTGGCCAATGAGCTACTACACATATATCATGAAATCTGTTTTCATATAAACATGAATAACTAAATACAAAAGTACAATACAAATAATAGAATACACCACCCATTTTTCCCTATTGCTTAACATGACAGTATTATGGTTATAATTCAAATACTTCTAGTGTATACAAGTATAGTTCCTGTTACTGTAAATCCATATGTATGTAATAGTAACTGAAACTGTTCCTTGTGGCTATCTGTGTATCATGACTTGCCCCCCTCATGACAGGGTTGTGCGGCTCGTGGGCTGGATTTACCCTGACTGGCCAACCAGGAATAAATCACTGAACTCTGTCAGTCGACCTGCCCACCTCAACCCATATCTGGATGGGGAGCCTAACCTCTTCAAGGGCCTAGGTGGTCGACCTTACCACGTATTATCTAAATAGGTGGTTGCACTAAGTAAGTAACATAGTATCTGTAGCAACGGTACCGTGCTCTGTAGCTACAAGTCCAACAGGGTCTGATATCATATAATATATATATATATATATATTTATATATATCTATCTATCTGATTTGTCATGATTCTGAAGTACTGAAATAATCATGATGCTGCATAAACTGTGAATGTAATTCATACATAATACTGAGAACTGAATAATCATAATATTGAAACTACATGATCAAATACTGAAATTTGTGTAATCATGGTATTGAGAATCATAAAATCATGCTACTGAAATATCGTATAGTCAACGTACTGAAATATCGTAAAATCAGAACACAAAATATCATAGAACATATCCTCGTACTACGTTTATATTCAAAAGCCACACGATACATTAATACATAATTTTCATCATTAAATAAAATGTATAATATTTTTAAAACTTCCTAGCATAGAATATTTCCCGTATTCTAACTTTGAAAAGCCCCTAGGAAAAACAAGCCTAACACCCGCAGGGCCTCCTACAAAACACCCTGAAACCAACATATGTTAGAACAAAATATCATTATTTTTCCGTCTATATCATTTCCTATAACTGTCAGAAAGCCAAAAACTAGCTAAAAGGTCTTACCTTGAATTTAGGATGAAATCTAACTCTGTTTTCCCGACGATCCGCTCCAACAGATGTGCAGAGAACTCCGCCAGGAGTGTCGTGGTAGCTTCGGATCGTCGATCCAGCGACTGGTGGGGCCGGAATCGAAGAGAGAAGGGAGAGGGAGTCGTAGGAGAGAGAGAGGAGAGAGAAAGCGGCGAGAGAAATGAGAAATATCCCGGGTTTCCACTATTTATAGGGACAGGTTCATCGATGAGACACGTCACCTCGTCGACGAGTCCTTCAAAAAATTCGTCGACGAGGCCTTGTGTTCGTCGACGAAATTCAGAGCAGCTCGAACCGTCTCTTGGTATTTTCTCGTCGACAAAATTCTGAAAACCTTCATCGACGAAATCTACAGCCTCCTTCTATTTCTATTTCTATTTTCTCTCCCTCTTTAATATTTAAAATGTTATTATTTTGCGGGTCACTACACCTAATGATTGAGCAGTCACCTTAAAATAATAAAAAATAATAATAATTGTTGGTTTTAAATAAATAAAAAATATTGTAATGTGCAGTCAGGTTTTAACTAGACAAATTAAAAGGGGAGATATCATGGGATCTAATTACAGGGTGTTCATGTGTTCTGTGCTACTACAGGAGAATTTGAACACATCCACATAGTATCAAAATCACCAGGAAGCTAGAAAAAAACCTTGAATAAACAATCATTGTAAAGCTGTGAATAGAAACTCACGGGTCTACTAGCTACCTTGTGCAAAAAAGCCAACATTTGAATCAATTTCACACTTTTTTTGGGGTCAATTAGGAAGCGTTAGCATCAAGGAAGTACTTGTGTGCGTGCTTGATATACAAGAGTGAGCACCAAGTTAACCCTCAAAGCTTATGTCATTAGGTTATGAGCCCTTCCAGGAATATAAGTCACTCATCTTCATCACTGTTTTTGGATATGGGACGACTCAAGGTGGATATTTCCAACAGGGAGTCCAATGGACATAAAGTTAGTCCATCTTCACTCTAAACCACTTGCTATCACTAGCCCATTACGAGGCTTGATCCTAAGACCTCCATATCAGAATAAAAGAAATAATGTACTGCAATAAAAACAAAGAGAAAAACAGAGTCTTTTGACTGAAATGAGATTAAAAGAGAAAGATGGAACATATAGAACATTGTGAAAAACTAATGAATTTGATAGTTGTATAGTTCCAACATGTGTAACAAGAACACATGTTCCATTTGGCAATTAACTGATGTGTTTATAACATAGGTAATTGTAGTGAGATGTGAAATAGAATTGACCATGTGATCAGTAGCATCACTATCACTTATCCATAATTTTATTACTTAGAAACAAAATCAGGTAAATTAATCATATCTAATAAACTCAAAGAGTTTGAAACAGAAGATGAGTTGCTCATAGCATTCATGGTTGTGGGTTGAGGTGTTTGTGAAGAGGGTTGCAGAAAAGAAAGAAGTTGTTGACACTGTTCTTTGGTGAAAGGAAACCGAGGAATGGAATTTGTGGAAGAACAATCTAGGTCATTGGAAAATAATGAAACTTGATGCACATAAGATGTTTTGGTTCTTGGATTCTGACGACATCCAGGTGGATATCCATGTAACTTGTAGCATCTATCAATTGTATGTCTAGTGAGACAACAACGAGTACAAACTGGCTTAGGACGTTACTTCTGACAATTCTTTGCCATCGTTCCAGTAACATTCTTGCTGAACAAAGTAACAGTTTTAGCCATCAAGGGTGATCCCACCCTCTATCAATGGATCACATTGGATCCATGAGCAGAATTTGTCCTCGAATATGTGTAAAAGAATCATTGAGACCCATAAAAAATTGAACAACATATTCTTTTTTATGTTGATTAATTACTGTTTTTAAGGTTTCACAAGAACAACCCAGATTACAAGAGCAACTAGGAATTGGTTTCACAGTAGAAAATTCATCCCATACAACTTTCAATTTCGTGTAATAAGAACTAACAGAAGATTGATCTTGAACTAATGAAGCAATATCTTTCTTGAATTGAAATAAACTGGAATCATTACCTTGTGTAAATATGATCTTCAGATTCTTCCAAATTTCTTTAGCAATCGAAGTGCTGACAATACTGGCAGCAATTTCCCGTGTAAGAGAATTCAAGATCCATGAAAGGACCATGTTTTTGCAACAAAACCATAGAATGTACAATGGGTCAGACTGACTTTTAGGCTGAGAAAACGTTCCATCCACGAAACCCGTCTTGTTCTTGGCATTGAGAGCTGTCAACATTGATCTACTCCACGTATAGTAGTTCTCACCATTCAAAGGTTGAGAAACCAAGATCGAACTAGGGCTTTCTCCATGATGAAGAAAATAAGGATTGGAAAAATCTTCAAGAAAAACACGAGAACCTTGCTCTGATACCATATTAGAATAAAAGAAAGAATGTATTGCAAGAAAAATAAAGAGAAAAATAGAGTCTTGGAGAGGAAAAATGAACAATAAACTTGTATTGTATTTCTTGCACACATTTTTAAATGAATCAGACCTCTATTTATACACATGAATTAATAACTAACTAACATAACTAATAGCTAACTAACAAAACTAATATACTGATAACAGATAACTGACTAACATATTAAAAACCATCGATGGTTTCAGACAAAACGTTAACGATTTCTTCCTGAGGTTAAAACGACGATGTAACCATCGACCAAACCGTCGACGGTTCTTTTTGAAGCCCAGCTTCCTTGTTTGTTTCCTCACCATGCTTTCCCTATGCATTAATATAAGTCACAACTTTACTACACTGGTCAATGGTTCAACTTCATGATTTAAAAGTTACAACCTAGGCTCCTTTACGTACATGCTCAAATTTTGAAAACTTGCAATGTTGTTTCTTCACCCTTTTTATTTTTATTTTATGGTCTGGGTATAGTTAATATCACTCAGGCTAATCAAGAAGATTAGTCTTGGAGCAACAAATATCCATCAATTATAGGAGAAGAAGTTACGGGAAAAGCTTAAGATCATCTCTTCTTTAATGTATTTGTTCCTAATTATAATGAAATTTTCACTCAATGGCAGCCAAAATAAAACAAACTAAAACAAATAAAGAAAAGAGGAAAGCTATCTCCCTCATTCCCGTTGCCATCTTTTGGTTTTTGTGGAGGTAAAGAAATAGGAGAGCTTTTGAAGATCTGCTACACCCTTACAAATTGAGTTTTTTCCCGTTTTATAATTAAAAGTATATAAAATATAAAATAATACTCTGAACAGGGAATTTTTTCCCAAAATAATGCTCACGTAATCTCGCAGCTTCATGCTGCGAGATTTAAACTGGTGGCCACTCCGCCATCGACGCGTGGCAAAGAACGAAGCAGGGGTAACGTGACGCGTGGCGACGGGTGAATAAATCTCGTAGGTCGAACCTGCGAGATTTCAGAAGGGAGCGAACGGGGAGGCGACGCGTGGCTGGTGAATGACGTGCTACTTGACACGTGTTGAATCTCGCAGGTTGGACCTGCGAGATTTGTTTTGCGCGCTAAAATCCTTCTTGAGGCTTCTCAGAACACATTTAGGCAGAGGAGAAGAGAAGACCTATTGCAGACGAAGCCTTCGATTGCAGACGACCATTGCGTGCTGCAGGTGACCGTTGGAGGTGCAGGTGACCGTTCGGGCTCGGGCGAAGGCGCGGCGAGACTATTTAAGAGCCGAAGATGGGGTATGTTATTTAATATTTTGAAAAATAACGTGAATATTTTATTTAGATTTACATGAGATAATTGTTATGTTTTCTGTTGGTTTGATATCACACGCCGCGTTCTGAGTATTTTGGTTCGTTGCTGCATCTAGAGGAAGGTTAGTTTTTTTTAATTAATAATGTCATTATAGTTTATGTCTTTAACGGTATTTGTATATGCGGAAACAATATAATCTGAAAATTTGAAATAACAAAGGAGGTTCAAATGAGATTAGAACATAAATTATTTTTTTTTTGAAAAAAATAGTTTGGAAAATTGAATGAAACCAATTCGTACATATATATATTTATATAGTTGTGTAGTTACGTACATATTGAGACGAAATTGTTCATATTACAAAATTATGTACATAGATTTATAAATAATAGTGTTAATTATGTAGTTATGTATGTGGTTAGATTTCTAAATAATAATCTTAATTATGTAGTTATGTACGTAATTTAATTTCTAATGATATGTACCTACTACTATAATTACATACCTACATATTTTTGACGTATCTAAATCGAACCAATTATATAATTACGTACATGCATGCATGTTAGATGGTTTTGATAATTGAACCAAACTATTAATTATGCTTATCTAAATCAAACCAATTAGATAATTACGTACATATTCAGATTGAATTGTTCATAATTAAACAATTAGGTACATATATTTTCAAATTATTATGTTAATTACGTGATTATGTAGTTTAATTTCAAATGATAGTTCGGTGTAGCCAATATTATAATTAGGTACATAATTTTAAGCATATCTAAGCTGAACCAAATATGTAATGTATGTTCATGCATGCTTATTAGTTTTTTTTATTTGGAAAATCGAACGAAATAAAATTACATGCGTACACGTAATTATGTAATTATGCATATATTATATTTTAATGGTCCATAATTATAAAATCATGCATGTAGATTTTAATATTATAATGTAAGAAATGCATAATACCTGCCCTGCCTTCTCAATTTTCATGTTGTTTCCATATGTTAGGGATTTCATTTTCTTGAATATGTTTTAATTATCCAACCTACCCTTCAGATTATTTTAGTAGCAAAGCATCAAACCATCAGCCTCAAGCTGCCCTCAAACTCAGCAGAGCCAGCGGTTCATGTTGACACAGGAATTACAAGTTCACACACAATGTTAGAGATGAACACTACACAAGTGGCCCACTATTTAATATGGGAAATGCTGATTTTGTCCCTGATTGAAACATGTCAAGGGCTGTTGTCCCCTATCCCTCTTGTGAGGGACATCCATCTTGCCAATTATTTGTCCATTTTCCAAGACCTAAAGAAAGATCTTGTTAACCCCAAAATGTCTTCACTTGATTAAGGCATGCCCTTTATGTGTTTTTTTTTCTTATCTTTCTTTAACTTGACATGAAAGCAGTAGATGTAATTGTCCTTTTGTGGATGACATTAGTTCGGTGTAGCGAATATTATAATTAGGTACATAATTTTAAGCATATCTAAGCTGAACCAAACTAGTAATGTATGTTCATGCATGCTTATTAGTTTTTTTTTATTTGGAAAATCGAACCAAATAAAATTACATGCATACACATAATTGTGTAATTATGCATATATTATATTTTAATGGTCCATAATTATAAAATCATGCATGTAGATTTTAATATTATAATGTAAGAAATGCATAATACCTGCCCTGCCTTCTCAATTTTCATGTTGTTTCCATATGTTAGGGATTTCATTTTCTTGAATATGCTTTAATTATCCAACCTACCCTTCAGATTATTTTAGTAGCAAAGCATCAAACCATCAGCCTCAAGCTGCCCTCAAACTCAGCAGAGCCAGCGGTTCATGTTGACACAGGAATTACAAGTTCACACACAATGTTAGAGATGAACACTACACAAGTGGCCCACTATTTAATATGGGAAATGCTGATTTTGTCCCTGATTGAAACATGTCAAGGGCTGTTGTCCCCTATCCCTCTTGTGAGGGACATCCATCTTGCCAATTATTTGTCCATTTTCCAAGACCTAAAGAAAGATCTTGTTAACCCCAAAATGTCTTCACTTGATTAAGGCATGCCCTTTATGTGTTTTTTTTTCTTATCTTTCTTTAACTTGACATGAAAGCAGTAGATGTAATTGTCCTTTTGTGGATGACATTAGTTCGGTGTAGCGAATATTATAATTAGGTACATAATTTTAAGCATATCTAAGCTGAACCAAACTAGTAATGTATGTTCATGCATGCTTATTAGTTTTTTTTTATTTGGAAAATCGAACCAAATAAAATTACATGCATACACATAATTGTGTAATTATGCATATATTATATTTTAATGGTCCATAATTATAAAATCATGCATGTAGATTTTAATATTATAATGTTAATTATTTAATTATGTCATTTAATTACAAATAATAGGTATAACCAATAGTAGAATTAAAAACCAACATAATTACGGGCATATCTAAACTGAACGAATGATGCAATTATGAATATGCATGCATATTAATTAAGAGAAAATCGAACGAAGTCAAACTACGTTCATAATTGTTTATGTAATTGTATAAATGTTCGAATTGAACAATCCATAATTATGTTATGCACGTAGAGATTTTAATTATTATACTAGTTACTTGCTCGTAGTATAGTTTTAAATGTGATACATTAAATAAATTACTATTATAAATGATTAGGTTGAAAATTTAAATGGGCCGATGGTTTAAGTGGGTAGACCCGTTTTATTAATTTAACTTTTGGGTCTAAATGGGTCACCCATTTATGACCCATATAATTACATGAGTGTACCCTAACCCATTTAAAGAATATAATGTGCACATTAATGTATTGAAAATTATTTTTGTTCACTATTCACTTAGCATACAACTTATACATAAAATTATTGTTTTGCGTAGGTCGTTTATATTTACCGGGCATCAATCTAGATGGCAGGAAGTTCAAGCAGTATTCCGGTTCCGGTATTGTTGTACATGAGGGGTAACATTATAACCGGCCAAACCGGTATTAGTTATAGTATTCCGCCGGTTCAACCTATTAGAATTGGTTATAGGTGTAAATTAACTAAATTGCATACGAAGATATACAAGTATTTGCAAATTGATCAAAATCAAAATGCATTGCGGCTAACCGCGAGATACCCGATTAAGGGGCATCATGATACAATCTTCTATGAGGTTGTTCCCGTAACTAGTGATTACGGTTTACGTATGGTGTTGGATGCACACTGCGTAGGGACGACATATTTGACTGTACAACTGTATGTTGAACTCATTCCTCAAATGGGTGTCGCCGCACATGGGCAGCCGGGAACGTCTATTGAGCACGTGGTTGAAGCGGAGGAAGAAGATGCAGATGTTGGTGGGATGCCTGTTGTGGATATGAACGAATGTCCACGATCGTCATTCGAGGCACAGACGTATGAAGGAACTACTATCCATACGAATTTTCATGGTGTTTGCGAAGATGTTTCAGCAGAACAACCAGGATCGTTGTTCGCAATAGCGAACAACGCGCTGGACGTGGGGATGAACATCACAAACGATGTTCATTTACAAGATGACACGTACGAGGAGGAAATTGGTGAAGGGACGAACGAGTTCCCCGATGATGTCGACCGACCCCCTCGTCAATCGAACGATGGCACGGATACGGCAGATTTCATGGACGAACCTCCTATGTATGGTGTAATTGACGTAGAGGCTGCAGATTTGTCCCATGGTGACGAGCTTCCTATACGGGTAACTCGTTGGGATGAATCATCAGAACTCAGTCAAAGGATGCTATTCGGGTCGAAAGATCAATTGATAGCTGCTGTGCGAATATACCACGCTCGAACGCACCATGACTTCTACGTCCTGCAGTCGACCCCACTATTATGCGTTGTTAGGTGTAAGAACTCTGAATGCAGTTGGAGACTGCGTGCGATGTATCGTCAGAAAACATCGATTCTTCGAAATCACTCAATATGGTGGTCCGCACACATGCTTGAATGAACTCCTCTCGCAAGACCATAGACAAATCACGTCGTCCCTTATTGCTAGTGAGGTTGTGAATATGATAAGGGGTGATGCGTCGACCTCAATCGCTACATTGAAAGAATTCATAGATCGTCATTTTGGCTATTCCATCTCATATAAGAAAATTTGGTTAGGCAAACAGAAGGCAATTGCCCAAGTATTCGGCAATTGCCCAAGTATTCGACGATTGGGAGAAGTCTTATCAGACGTTGCCTAGGTGGATGGAAGCAATGTGCACTTATAATCCTGGTACTGTCGTAAAGTGGAGGTGGAACCCTATACTGGGCAGCGATCAGACCGTAACATTTGTATCAGTCTTTTGGGCGTTCGCAGCATCTATTCAGGGTTTTCCCCACTGTCCTCCTGTGATCTGTATAGATGGGACACACTTGTACGGTAAGTACAAGGGAAAACTCCTTATTGCGACGTGCCCGGATGCAAATAGGCAAATATTTCCCCTTGCATTCGCTATTGTGCAAGAGGAAAGTTTGGACACATAGAATTGATTTTTGTGTTGTCTTCGTTCCATTACCGATAGGGACGACATTTGCCTTATATCAGATAGGCATCCAGGGATCATCGCCGCAGTGTCTCACAATCCCGATTGGCAGCCACCGCGTGCGCACCACCGATTCTGCCTTCGACACGTTGTAAGCAACTTCAGCACGAAAGTGCACAGTGTCAATCTTAAGCGAATGGCTGAGCGCGCGGGAAGGGAGCTTCAGGTTAGAAAGTTTAACATGTGGATGGAGAAGATCTTCGATGAGGGTGGGGAACCCGCAAAGACGTTCTTCGATCAAATCGCTCCTCATATGTGGACTCAGTGCCACGACGGGGGCAGAAGGTATAGGAACATGACGACCAACCTCGTCGAATGTTTCAACGCCGTCCTTAAGGGCGCTCGTAGCCTCCCAATCACTTCCCTTGTGCAACTGACATTTTATCGCGTTGCACATTATTTCAATAGCCGATGTGAGGCTGCTCGTAATGCAATATCTAGAGGAAATGCATTAACTCCTCATATATTGCTTGCGATGGAAAGAAGGAAGTTGAAGGCGACCGGACATCGCGTGACGACGTTCAACCGGTCTAGAGGTACTTTCAACATCACGACTGCGTAGTTGGGACCTCATAAAGGAAACAACGTGCAAACGCTTCGCATTCAGGATTTGCACGGCTGCTCGTGTGGGAAGTGGCAAGCCTTACACTTTCCATGCTCCCACCTTCTCGATGCATGTGCGGAGACACGACTCAACCCCATGCAGTACGTTAAGCCTTGTTGGACCACCGCCGAACATTATGCGACATATGCGGCGGATTTTCAGCCGATTATGTACGAGGCGTACTGGCCAGCATCGTTTTTGCCGACTATACAGGCAAATCCAGCCTATGCTCGACATAAAGGTCGTCCAAGGAGCTCCCGTATACATAATGAGATGGACGCAAGGGAAGGTAGGAAAAGGAGCACGTGCAGTATATGTCATCAAGAAGGGCATAATCGCACAAGGTGTCCGAGAAGGACCCACTCGGGCGATGCAGCGGGACCGTCGCGATGATTTCGTATGCAGTTTTATACTATTTCACACCGTTTCTTTTTTATTTATACCTATGCTGATGCAACGGTGCATTTCCAGGATTGATCCAGGGCCGTTTGATCCGAGCGTCTTGACAATGGGCGATCATCACAGGGCTAGCCGAGCGTGGGCTGAGGGGCATGCGGAGCCCCTGTGCTGCCGAGGGGGCACGCAGTTCGCCGAGCGTTGGTCAGAGGCGGACCCCCGCATTGTCCAGCTGATACGCGAGGCGGGGTTTTATGGCATTTATCGGATTGCTCATATCCAGCTTGACTGGCATCTTGTCACATCATTGGTGGAGCGATGGAGACCTGAGACGCACACGTTCCACCTACCTCATGGTGAGGCCACCGTCACATTACAGGACGTAGCTGTTTTGTTCGGGTTGCCGATTGATGGGCGAGCTGTCATAGGTCGCACTGCCGGACCAGTGGAGGGACCTACGGACCGTCAGGGTCGACTCGCCCTGCGTACTATGTGCGAGCGTTTGTTAGGCGTTGTTCCGCCTGACAGCGAGTTGGTTGGTGCACGCATCCGTATGCGGTTCCTTGAGGGGGATGCATTTCGTGAGCTCCCGGCACATGCAGATGTTCAGACCATAGCATGCCACGCACGAGCCCACTTGTTGCGTTTGATTTGTGGGGTGATCTTCTCGGATGTTTCCGGCAGTTATGCGCATCTTATGTTCCTTCCACTTCTTGAGGACTTCGGAGCGTGTCACTCGTACAGTTGGGGGTCCGCCACTTTGGTGTGGTTGTATAGGGAGATGTGTTGCGCCGCGTACCACTCGAAGACACAGATTGCGGGCCCCCTTCGCTTACTCCAGGTTTGGGCTTGGGAGAGATTTCCTTCATTCGCGCCTACGCGGCGAGGTTTCTTGCAGATTGAGAGGGGTCAGGACGGTCGTCCGGTTGATCCTCTCCCGCTCGCATATCGGTTAGTAGATATTTTATCTATCCCTTTATATTCACTCAATAACTATTACGAATACTAATTCGTAATATGTAGTAGTCTTGCATTTGGGAACTTAGATTTCATCTTACACAGATGGAGGGACGACTTGAGGGCATCGATGGTTGCGCTTCACACATTGCCCTGGTACAGGTTCGAGTTGGACATGCACCGGGAGCATGAGGTATAAATCAGTTAAAGTATAGCACATGAAAGCATTTCTTTCTTACTTTCAGTTGTGTATAGTCCGCATAACTTTGTGTTTTGTCTAACTGCAGTTTATATGGATGCCCTACACGGATGAGATTTTAGCCGACATGCCGCCTGGCTATGCAGACGGGAGGGACCTGTGGGTAGCGCGAGTGCCACTCATATGCTTTCATATTATTGAGTGGTATCTCCCCGATCGAGTCATGCGGCAGTTCGGGTTTCGACAGGTCATTCCCGCCCCATTTATGACTTCGGGGGTAGATATTGTTGGAGACGATCTCCACGGCATGGATGGACGTGGTCAAGGGGTCACAGATTGGTCGACTATGCACGTGATATTCGTCACTGCGTGGGAGCATCGGCGAGACTACATCGTACGAGGAGTGGCGGAGCACATTCCGATGTGTCCAGATGACCCATACTTCACTTGGTATAGGTCTATCACACGCCGCTTCGTCGACAGGACCGCAGCTGTATATTTGAGCCTCGTAAGAAGATTAATGACACAACTCATTTTATTATATATACGTTCCAATTTGAATGCGTTAATAAAATATGTTCATCTCCTACAGGCTGACATAGTCATTGAGGCAGAGCAGATCTCGTCGGATCCTGCGATCCACCGATTGATGCGTGCTGCACTGGACCTCGTCCACGAGGACGGTCGACGGATCCCACAACGAGGAGGTCGACCTGATGTACCAGCACGAGGAGGTCGACCAGCTCCAGTCCGCGGAGGACGACATGCTTCCTCTAGTCGTCCAGGGACTCCCATGTCCTCCCCACCAGTCGTACAGGCCGAGTACTTGTTTGGCCCGTCAGCGCCTTATGCGCCTTCCACTGCAGCTGATATTACCGGACCATCAAGAAGACCGACTGATGCCCCATCCGACTCTGCTGCTACCCCATCCATGTCATTTTTATTGGACGATCTTTTCGATGGGGTCGAGGTCGATGCACCCTCTAGGCCGCCTTGTTCTCGTCCCGAGACATCGTATCATTTCTCACCACGTGCGCTACGCATGGCTGATGATGATGATGTAGCACCTCTTGGGGGAGAGGATTCACATCCACACGACGGGCCAGGACACCTGATGATGTTGACGAGCAGGGAGAGGGTAGACGCAGACGGCAACCAGCACGACCCCGGAGACGACCTTGCTGCGGCACGGAGTAGTTTAGCATTACTTTAATTGCATTTTATTTGTATGTATATCATTGATTGTTTTGATTTCATTTGTATATAATTGATTGCTTTTTTCTTTCTTTTGTATATATCATTTAATAATTCATATATCTAAAGAATTCAATACTGCCAAATCTAAATAATGACACATAATTCGTATCGTCTAAATTTGCATGTCTAGTTAAGTTAATTCCTTAAATTCAGTTGTCTTTTACTACAAAATTCGTATTGCTAAAATTTGTATGTCTGCATGCATTTACGTGCGTCGTCAGATGCAAACGTGTTTCAGCACTCTAAACCCTCGCATGTGTAATAATTCTATATTATAAGCGTTGATGTCCAATCAATCAAAATAGTGAAAGCAATTGGCATAAAAAATAGAATTTCCAAGGGAATAATTTTTCGTTGAACCTTACCAAAGGATGATGCTCAAGGGAGGAATGTAATTAAGGCAGGCATTGAACTATTTTTGGAATGCAATTACTGCATTTGATTACTGACATGGAGTAAGTAATTCAAATTTTTATTTCTTTCCAACATTTTGTATTCTTTTTTATAATGGTATAAAAAATAAGTTTTTTTTTTAATAAATACCCCTAAAGCATAATCAAATAATTTTATAATTATTATTTTTTATTTGTAATAGTGATTATTAATAGTTTTATTATACATTTTTAGTGCTGTTATTGATTTTTAATGAATTTATATTTAATATTATCCTTAAAATAATAATAATTTATTAGTTTCACTGAGATTTAAAAAATTCTAAGGACCTTTCCCGAGCTTTCAAGAATTATGATGACCTCCCTTGCGGTTTATTAAAAAAACATGTACCTCTTCTCGTCTTTTGTAAAAAAATAAGTCTTTTAAGGAAGATTTATCTATTTTTAGTAAATTTCAAAGGAGGTCTAACAATTTTGAAACCTTTCGGGCAAATAAATAGGATTTTGGAAACTTAGGGGAGCTCATATCGGTTTGCCAAACCTCAAGGTAGGTTTGTTTCTTTTACCGTAATTGTTATTATTACCTGTTTTTTTTTTTTTAATAATAGTCCTAGTTGCAATTATGCACGTGTTACTTCATTTTATTTCAACAACTTGAGCATGCTTTGGATACGTTCACATTTAGACATTATATTTCTAAAGAAAAAATATGTCATCAATAACATACTATAAGAGATACATCATAACTCATGAAGAGTGTAGGGAAAATAAAAACAAATGTTCTATCCCATTTCTAACCATTAAAATTGTATTCAAAATTCATTTCTCTTACAATTTATTCTGTGCATGAAATCCATTAAGTGTTTCCGCACATGGAGCACATTTTGTGAAAAAAATGCTATTATTTTGTATGAATTTAAAATTTTCACAAATTTTTAAATTTTGTAGCAAATTGTGTTATTTTATTGTAATTCATAATCACTACAAAAAACATGATTTTTAGTGACGAAAGTATTAGTGACGGTTCTAAATTTGTTACTACAAGCGCATATTAGTCACGGTTTTTAAAAACCATAACTAGTAATGCACTTTTGGTGAAGATTTTCAAATTGTCACTAATACTGTCGTAACTAAAAACCAGTTTTCCTCCTCAAACCATTGTGGGAATTCAGGGTTTTGCGCGGAAATTATCCCGCAAAAATATTGGCGACGTTTCTTGGTATATTAGTGACGGTTTATTAACCGTCAGTAATAGCATCATATTAATAACGATTGCCTAAGCTGTTACTAATAATAATAGTTGACTAAGAAAAAGTCAACACGATTAGTATCGGTTCTAAGAAATCGTCACTAATACTACAATATTAGTCACAATTCTTCTAAGCCGTCCCTATTAGTCTTGTACTAGTAACGGTTTATAAAACTGTCACTAATAATGCATTTGTTGATACTAAAAAAGTCAAATCAATTAGTGACGATTTATGCAAATCGTCGCTTTTAGTCTATTATTAGCGACGAATTTATTAAACTGTCACTAATAGAGTTTTTTATTTAAAAAATATAAAGAATTTATTAACTATATTACTGACGTTTTAGAAAGACCGTCGCTAATAGTCTCTTATTAGGGACGATTTATTGAAACTGTGACTAATAGTCTATTATTAGCGATGAATTTACTAAACTGTCACTACTAGTGTTTTTTATTTAAAAATATAAAAAAAATTTTTTTAACTATATTAATCACAATTAATTAAGAGAATCTTGGCAAAATACTTGGAAACTGACCTAGTTAATGAGTTCGACTTCTCAAACTCCAAAGCGGAATGATCTATGTTTGGCCAATTCGAAACTGAGATTGTTCTTAATTAACATAGTGAATGAAAAAATTGGAAGAGATGTCATTTATATATAATAATATTACTGAATATTGGTTGAAAAGATTCTCTAAGTTTAAACATTTTTAAGTTCATATCTTTTGGAATGACCATTTACAGACCAGGGAAGATGTGGTCAAGTTCTGGAATGATTAGGCTAATTTTTTAAATGCAAAAGAGTTTGAGAGATCTTTTGAAGTTGTTCATTATCACAATACTCAAAACGAATAGGATGCATGAAATTAAGAACAATTGTTGATATTGTCTAGCAAGCAACTTGACACCACAAATGAGAATCTGGATGAGTTGAAGATAAAATACAACCTCGATCTTTCAAATCTGAAGGAAAGTTCTATATGTCTGGCCATGAACTGGGAGTGTTCTAATTAACATAGTGGAGGAAAAAATGGAAGATAACTGTCATTGATAGTGAATATTGGTTGAAAAGATTCTCTAAATCTAAATCTTCTCAACTGCATACCTTTTGGTATAACCATATACAAATCAGGGAAGGTGTGGTGAACTTATGCAATGATTGGACTAATTTTTTAAGTGCAATAGAGTTTGAGAGATCTTTTGAAGTTGTTCATCACGTACAGTAACAAGGAATGGAATGCACGAAAGAGAAACAACACGCTTTCTTCAAATGTCTATGTATGGGTGGGTTGCTCATGGGACCAGAGCCCTTACATACCATATTATATATATAGCTTTCCCCTTCAAGGAAGTCTCACTTTCATTATCTACAGAAGATTTTTCTAGTTTCTTTGAGATAGACTTTGTAGTATTAATGTGCAAAGGCTTTACAAAAATTTTATTCATTTTTAGTTTCTTGAATGAATCAGGTCTTGAAGATCTTTTCTCACTTTTCCTAATAGAAGCAACATATTTTAAATTTGAAGGAAAGAGCTAGATGTCTGGCCATGGACTGGGATTGTTCTTAACGTAGTGGATGAAAAAATGAAATAGCTGTCATTGATAGTGAACTAGACGTATATACGGATCACGACGAGCCGTCTGAGTGGAGGAATTCGAGGTCGGTATCGGCCACAGTTAAGTCGAAATGATATTCTACAATAGCCATATTGGTACATGCATGAGTGGGTTGCCCATGAAGATGATTACAATTCAGATGGGCCAATATGAGACTATCTTTGTAGCAGTGGACAGATAGGAACAATTGCTAATATATATTGTCCAGGAAGAAAGACCATCACTAATAGTCTTTATATTAGTGATGGTTTTTAGAACCATCACTAGTCATTTAGCTTAATTAAGTAGCTCAATCATCTATTAATTTTATTAACAAAATTAATAAAATATAAATTAGTGACTAAATGGTTATAAAAAAACTTCAGAGTAGCTTTGTCATCCAACAAATTTTGAGTTAAAATTTTCAAATCAAGGTGCTCAATATCTCCATATCAACTCACCAAATATGCTTCTGTTCGTCTGTTTTCTCTTTTTCTAAATTTGGAATTTAGAAAGGCAAAAGGGCCATATTTTATGAGTGATGAAGAGGTTCTCTTTTGGTTTTTAATTAATATAAGCAGTAGGAGTATCTGTTTTTCCAGATAAGCATGTATTTTTTTACATAATTGAAATTTCCTAATATCTACATAAAAATATTATATATATATATATATATATATATATAATTGCGAGTGATGCAGCCAATCCTTGAAAAGCAAGTTTTAACTTCAGTTTTACTGGCGTTATTTAAGCAAATTATGTTTCATAGCCTTTAGGCTTCAGCATTGTTGGTGTTGAAACACCAGATCGTTATGTGTTGGAGAGCTGGTAAGTTGTTGAATGTGACTGGCGTGTTGTGGTTCTTCTTTAAGGCCAACCTAGAAAAATGACTTAAAATGAGCCTCTGTTTTTATAATTTACGATGCAACGAGGACAAGTTACCCCTGTTCAGAGTCTTATTTTATATTTTATTTATTTTTAATTATAAAATGGGAAAAAGCTCCAAGTTCATTCCTTTGGTTCTCCGTACGGTCGCTCCTTAAATCTCGCAGGTTGAACCTGCGAGATTTACCACGTGGCACGCTCTACGTTCACTCCCTTCTGAAATCTCGCAGGTCCAACCTGCGAGATTCACCACGTGTCACGATGGCTTACCAGCCACGCGTCGCCTCCGTTCGCTCCCTTCTGAAATCTCGCAGTTCGAACTGCGAGATTCACCACGTGTCACGATGGCTTACCAGCCACGCGTCGCCTCCGTTCGCTCCCTTCTGAAATCTCGCAGGTCCAACCTGCGAGATTCACCACGTGTCACGATGGCTTACCAGCCACGCGTCGCCTCCGTTCGCTCCCTTCTGAAATCTCACAGGTTCGAACTGCGAGATTCACCACGTGTCACGATCGCTTACCAGCCACGCGTCGCCTCCGTTCGCTCCCTTCTGAAATCTCGTAGGTTCGACCTGCGAGATTTATTCACCCGTCGCCACGCGTCACGTTACCCTTGCTTCGTTCTTTGCCACGCGTCGATGGCGGAGTGGCCACCAGTTTAAATCTCGCAGCATGAAGCTGCGAGATTACGTGAGCATTATTTTGGGAAAAAATTCCCTGTTCAGAGTATTATTTTATATTTTATATACTTTTAATTATAAAACGGGAAAAAACTCCTTACAAATTAGTAAAGACACGAGCTGGCACACTCTGTTGTTTTTGATTGAATCTCTTGTACTGCTCGACTTTTTTAACACCCTGCACCTGCAGTGTGTGGGTGATCCTTTTGTATTTATTGGTACTTGGGTCGGCATCCCCTTGGCGCTGTTTCATAAAAGTTTTTTTTTTTTTATTAAAAAAAATTTACATTTTGATTTGCAGAGTGTCTATTGAATGAAATGGGAATGTAATAAAAATTATATAGAAATATAATATTTTTGAAGAAGCAACTAATGTAAAAACTCATGTTCTTCCATCTAATATGGAATAGGATACAGATAGACAATTTGAAATTTGGGGACAGCCATCCCTTGTCTATCTATCTCTTCTTCTGCAAGCGATTATATCCTTATATTATGATCATTCTTATTGCTGAAATTAGATACTCCATGAACCAAACTTAATCTAATTGTTTACAATACTTTGACTTTGCCACATGAGTCACCAGTGTGTACTAAATAAATAATTTGAACAAAACATGTGTGCAGCATATAACAAAAGTGTACCAGTGTATTCTAAGTATTATTCTTAGAGATTCACACTTGTTTCTGGCATCACCAATATACCAAATTTAGTTTATTCTTGACATCGGCCAAGGTGATACAAAAACTGTATCTTCCCTGTTTTTGTGAATATGGAAAAAAAATGATGCTTTTCAATTTGAGTAATTTATCAAAAGCATTGGGCTTGTGTTGGATCAGTTTGGGAAATGGAAAATCATTCACCGTGCATTTGAGAGCATGGATTTCAAGTCTTGGATTTGGACTTGTGTTGATTTGGACAAAATGTATCACAGAATTATATTGAGTTTCTTCCAAATTCATAGAAATTCAAATCCAAGCCTCGAAATCCATGCTCCCAAGTGCTTACCCGAGAGACCTCGGGTTTGGATTTGTTTTAAATTTGGATACAATATAATATAATATTGTATTGAAATTGTCTAAATCTATCCGAATCTAAATTTAAGGTCCGAAATTGATACTCTCAAACGCAGCAACAGTTATTTTGGAGCATTGTAGTACAATAAAAGAGGTCTTTTGAATGTCACGTGTCTTTCAAGTTTGAGCTTGCAAATTATGGGAACCGTCCCCATCCACTAAGATTAAACAAGACGACACAAAGTTATTTGAGGCTTGAAGTTTAGTGGAGAAAAGATGGAGTCATGGAGCTAAATTGCCCAGGAAGAGATTGAAACAGAGCGTAGCAGGTGGGATAGATGGACCATGTCGGGAAGGTATGTAGAAAGAGAGAGAGAGAGACAAGAGTACTAAAAGTAATGGATTTACAGATTGTTGGCCTGGTAGAAGGTAGGGGGTTAGGAAATGGAGAAGGGAAATGACCATAACATGAATCCAATTCCATAAAACAAGAACATAAATCCAATTACACAAAAAGAAACGGTGTTCACCCAACCCTGATTATGTATTTCAGTTCTGTCCCGTGTACTGGAATTCAATTCGCCAATACAAAAAGAAAAGGAAATAGATAAACAGAAATAGCAAAATGACACTCTTTTTCCTTCATTTTTCTGATTGCAACATATGGATTACCTATTAAGCTTGTGTAAGCATGTAAGGGCGCGCTGGGAGAAATTTAAAAGTACCAAAAACCCATTTCACTCACCATCATGGACATTTTGAATTCAAGCTACCTCACTAATTTACAAATTGCAAGAACGTAATTTCTGCAGATTCGACTCACAGAGACAAATGCAGATAACATGAGAAAAATAACACAGGGATAAACAACGAACCGAAATCAAAACCAAAGAGCAGAGAGTAGAAGATTCTCAGCAGCCAAACAAGAAGAGAGGGAGCGCTTCTTGTCGCTCCATCCAGCAAATGAAGGAACGATTTCTTTGCGGGCATAGACACACATAAGAAGTTAAAATCAAAGGATTATAAGCCTTAGCGGTTCCGCAAGAGCGCATCGTCGATGAACATTCCCATGCACGAGATTTCCCACATCGAAGGATAGAAGAAGACTGAGGACGCCAGAGTGACTATAAAAGCAAACGAGTGCGGAATAAATAATTCACGGAGCCGTGCAGTGAGCACAGAGCGAACTATTCTTTCGCCTTTTACTAAAGAATACCGTGTGCTCGCCGCTCATAGCGGCATACGCTAATTTTTGGAGGGGGCTTTTTCTTTGAAAGTCGCCCGCAAGTCCAACTAAAATGTATTCTCATTGTGCTTTTAGCTTAGGAGCTTAGGTTGATTTAGAGTGGCTTGAGAAGTAGTTGAGCTAATATTTTTAAGCATCATAATTGTAATTGACGAACACTATAATAATTTAATTTCTTTAAAAATATTGACAGTCTTCGATTGATTACATTATCTTTTTTTTGAAAAAATATTACTAAAGTCCAATTTTAAATTTGAATTTTATATTTTGTCACATTGGAAGATTGTTTTTAATTTTGCATTTGAATATATGAATTTAGGTTTTAAATTTAAAATTGTGAAAATTTCAATAAAATATGGAAGTATGATAATTTATATAAGTTAAATTCGAAATACAAAATTTAGCCTTGAATTTAAATTTATGAAAATTTGAAAAAAAAAATAAAATAATTATGTTAATTCTTTTAAATATGCACAAGTTCAGATTCGAAATCTAAATCTATATTTCAAACACTTATTAAGATTTAAAAAAAAAAAAAAAATTCTATCCTTGTATTTGGACCAGCCTTGATTTTGAATTTGTGTGAATTTGTATTAAAAATAATATTAAATTATATTAAAATTTGTTCAAATCCACTCACATCTAAATCTGAAGTTAGAAATTCATGCTCCTGAACATAGAGATAGGAAAGGGAGTAAGACATGGATAATATGCTCACTCTTGTTTTCAATGTGGCAAGCCAACTCAACCCAATTCGTCCAAGTATTAAAGCCGTTAAAATTGAACTAAACTAGATTATATCTGATTCAGAATTGATTTTTTTTTATGTGTGCCAGATGACGCAAAGATAAAGAGGACGATTCTGGGAGAAGCTCACCGCTCTCTCTATACTGTTCACCCAGGTAGCACGAAGGTGTATAGAGGCTTGCGAGAATCGTTCTGGTGGAGTAATATGAAAAGGGAAATTGCTAAATTTGTGGGTCAGTGCTTGACATGTCAGCAGGTGAAAACAAAACACTAGAGGCCAGTGGGACCACTTCAACTATTGGACATCCCTACGTGGAAGTGGGAGTATATCTCGATAGACTTTGTATCGAGATTACCTTTAGCGTTGCATGGGTAGAATGTCATATGGGTAGTGGTCGACAGATTGACGAAGACTGTTCATTTCATTCTAGTTGGAACCAGTTATTCCATGGATAAACTCGCAGAATTTTATGTTCAGAAGACAGTCAGAATACATGGCGTGGCAGTGTCTGTCATTTCAGATCGAGATTCGCAGTTCACTTCCCGTTTCTAGAAGAGTTTGCAGGGAGTGTTGGGTTCTCAACTCACTTTCAGTACTGCATTTCACCCTTAGACGGATGGACAGTTCGAACGAACCATTCAAATTCTCGAGGATATGCTATAGACGTGTGTTAGATTTTGGGGGCAGTTGAATCCGATATTTGCCATTGGTTGAGTTTGCATAGAATAACAGTCACCAGGCCAACATTGAAATGACACCATATAAGGCTTTGTATGGTCGCCGGTGTAGATATCCATTGTACTGGGATGAAGTAGGCGAGCGGCATATTTTTGGACCAGAACTTGTTTAGCAGGCTTCTACAAATGTTGAACTTATCAGGGAAAGGATCAAGGCAACCTAGAGTCGGTAGAAAAATTATGCGGATACTCATCGACATGAGTTAGAATTCAAAGTAGGTGATATGATATTCTTGAAGATTGTTTCGATGAAGGGGGTGATGAGGTATGGAAAGAAGGGCAAGCTGAGCCCTAGATACATTGGACTGTTCAAAATTTTGGAGAGGATTGGTTCGGCGGCATACAGGATAGCACTACCCCCAGCGCTGTCCATGATACACGACGTGTTTCACGTGTTCATGTTGAGGAGGTATGTTCCAGACCTCTCGCATGTGATTAGTTATAAATTGTTGGAGATCGGGATACTTTGGCATACGAGGAGGTACAAGTTCAGATTTTGGATCGAAAAATACAGGAACTGCGTACTAAGGATATACCGTTAGTGAAGGTGCTGTGGTGAAATCATGCAGTTGAGGAGGTTTCTTGGGAGTTAGAAACGGAAATACGCCAAAAGTACCCATAACTGTTCAGCGAGGGCTAGTGTCAGACGGGTAAGGGTATAGTTTACGTAGAGAGATTATAATAGGCTATGTAATTAGTTGTATAGTTTTAATCATGGATAGTCTTTGGAAAAATTTATTATAGATATTGTAATTTCTCAAAGGTAATATTGTAACCACGGTATTTCTCCATCATAAGTAAATGTAGTAAATAAATGTGGGACAGGGCCACTATGTGTGTGGCTAGCGACTATTCTATAGACATGGATCGTAAATTAAGGAGATAATCAGTAATAGTTAACAAATTTCGAGGGCGAAATTTTTGTAAGGAGGAGAGAATGTAGTGATCCTAAAAAAAATAAGAATAAAAAATTATTATTAAAAAAATTAAAATAAAAATTAAGATTTATTTTTTTTAAAAAATATTAATTAATTAATTATTATTAATTAAATAATATAATATAATAATAATATAATATTATAATGATACAAATATATATATATATAACATATCTTAAGAAAGGAGCAGAGAAGGCTCCTACATCTCCTTGTCCCCTCACTCCCACTTTCCTCCATCTCGTCTTCGTTATATGACCGATCAAAAATCTGAAAATACCGTTGGGTTCTGCTCGCCGCCATCGACATTTCTACTAGAGCGAATTTGTCGTGGGAGTAGCGTAAGCATATCTCTTGAGGTAAGGTCAAATCTCAAACTTATCTTAATTTTTTTTAAACTATAAGACTCATTAACGAATGAAAATTGCCAGGAGACTCGTGGGGAGATTCTCTACAATTTAACCGGAGTGGGTTTTTGAATTAGAGTTCTAGGGTACCAATCCTAAGTCGGGGGTAAGTTTGATAATTTAGACTTTATTAGGCTATTTAGAGTATCCAGAACTTAGGGAAATTTTAGGGAAAGTTACTCTAAGAATTGTGAAGAATAATATGGTGAAATTTGAATTTCAGGGCTCAGGGGTTTTTGAACACCTAGGGCGTAGGCTGGGGTATTATCAGACTCTTTTAGGAATCAGGTAAGGAGATTAAGTTAAGTCAGTAATTTTATGAAACTTGAATGAAATTAATTGTTATGTTTATATAAATATATTTATTTATTTATTTATTCATTCATTTGAGAATTTAAAGGTTATTTTGAAAACCAGCCGTTCGAAATGAATTTTACAAATTTAAGATATATGGTATGCTATTTTTTAATAAAGTGAACGGTGGAAAGTTTGTTTGTTTATAGGGATATGTTAAAATGTGGAAAATCGTGTGGCAGATGATTTAATTTGTTTGGATTATTGTATATCTAGATTTGAAATTTTGAAATACTAAATTGTTTGAGAAATACTAGAACTGTTTGTCAAATGCAGGTGTTTGAACTAATGGCCAGTGGTCGGGTATTTTTTTGATTGGCCAAGTGTTAGGATTATTATTTGACGGCCGAGGGCCGAGTTTTAATTGATGGCTATATGCTAGATTGTATTTTGTGGTCAGAGGCCAGGTTTTTGGAATATAGGAAATATATGTGAATTAATGTTTTAAATGGTGATTTCTATTATCTAAATTGCATGATATGTTTTAGGAACCATGGGAACTAGTGTATTGTGAGTATGATACCGTTGCTAGAGATTTGTTATGTGGCCGTGTGCGCCCACACCTGTGTTGAGAGGTGTAGGGTGGCCTTATCCGATTTGCTTACGTGAGGTGAATGCACCCCCCTGGGTGAGGGCAATTGGACTAGCAGTTGGAGCTGCGTGTACATGCGGAGTATGTTAGCGGAGAGTATAGATGACTATTGTCTGAGTGGATCCCCAAGACATTAGTCCAGCCTTCGGGGCGCACAACCCGTGCCATGGGGATGTAAATGGCGTGTTTATCACAATGAATGTCTTATATGCATATCTGTTAATTTATGTGAATACGGTTAATTAATAAGATAACTTCGAGGGCTTACTGAGAAAGGTGAGTACCCTAGTAGCAGTAATGGTACTAGAGCAGAGGAAAGCTACTTGTATGGACGGGTAATCTTCCCTGTCCTCAGCTAATTGTGTGTTTGAGTGTAAAATAAGAATGTTTTCATAAATGTGTTTATCTGTTTAGTGAACTGGTTATTTTATGTACACTAAATGCATGCTGGTCACACACTGATATTAACTTAGTCTTTCCCTTACTGAACTGTGCCTCACCTCTACTTTACAAACTGTCTTTTCAAGAAATCCTAGAGATCAGATTTAGTGGGCTAGAGGTGTGAAATTATGTAGGTAATGTGTAGATAAAGATTTTATTTTTGTTTAGTTTTATGGGATGTAATTATGTAAAAATGGATATATTTGTGTATAAATATAGTTAGAACTCTAGTAATGTAATTTGAGAATTTTATATTTTATTTTCGCTGCGTATGTGTGTTTTATATTTGATGAATAAGGTATCAGGTATATTGACGTCACTAAAGTAGCACTTTAGGCCCACGTGGCGGGTCAGGGTCGTTACAATTTATGTCAACATTTAAGTCAACATTTAAAATTTTTAATTATATTAAAATAAAATTTTATTTGTAGTAATATAGGATATGGTTTCTAAATTTATTATTTTAACGGATCTTCCTATAAGGATGAAAAAGTGAAGTCCATCATGTAAGAACCCGAACCGTGATAAATGGGTTGAAATATTTAAAGAGAGGGACATTTTGGTAAAATAGCAAGCATCGTCGACGAAGTAAGATTTCGTCGACGAAATTCAGAGACTCGTTGACGAGAAGAAGCCTAAGAGTCTCGAAAAAATCGGCGATTTCAAACTCGTCGACGAGGCCACTGATTCATCAACCAAGGCAATGGAAGACTCGTCGACGAGTGCACCATTTTGTCGACGAGTTGGGCCGGGTCAAAGGGTTATAAATATCATTTTCCTTTACTTTCTCACTAAAAAACATCAAACATATCTCTCTCTCTCTAGAACTCTCTCCCTCTCTAGATTTCTTCACCGATCGTTGCTGGAATCGGGAATGTGAAGTTACCACGAGGATCGTGGAAGGATTCTCTACAAGTTCTACGGATCGGAATCTCGTTTCGGAGATCTTCGGGTTTCGGAGTAAAATCGAGATAAGGTCTGATTTTCAATTTTGATCCGGTAGTTTCGTAGGAAACAATCTTGTGAATATATTCTGTACTGTGATTTGTAGGTTTTGGAACTCGATTCGCTGTTTAGGGGCCTTGGAGTTCGGGATTGACTGTTCGGGGAAAAGGTAAGGGGAACTATGTTTATATTGGTTATTTTTGAAATCGGATTCGGTGGAACTGTGGTTCACGGTCTTGTGAGTGTTTTGGCTACTTATTTGGGAGGATCTAACTGAAAAATTATGGATTTTTCATTATTACAGTTTTAAGAAAAAGGGCGATGGGCAACATCCCTGGTTTTGTTGAAAACCGAGGGTATATGTTGATTTATACTGTGATATTGGGATGGTCGTTCCTTGACTTGTTTAAATTGTATTGGATTGAAAAACCATGATTTCGATTACCAAATGGGTGTGGTTTGTTTGGTTATATGAGCATGCATGTGTGTGTGATATATTGAAATGCTAGTAGGAACGGGCTTTCAAATTGTTTAGGTACTGAGAGTGTCCGATTCTATATCCGAGGGCGTGTGTTTATCGCCTGCCACATAACCAAGAGTGTCAGGCTCTATATCCGAGAGCGTGAGCTTATACAGGCAGATCATGTCGAAGGGTGTGGATCCATCAGTTAGCGCCGGTACGATGCCATGAGAGTCGGGGACTAGCCATGTGCCGGTGGCGCCGTGCTTCGCTGGTTGGCTACGGGCCAACGCCAGATTGTCGCGGATCGGCTTCGGGTCGAAGGGTGTAACGAGACTAGGATTGCTGATCATGTGTTGTGTGTGCGTGTATGCACTATGTAAATTAGTACTGAATTGCATTCAATTGCGTGTATGTTGCATCATGATAACACTCAAATGCCACATACCGATATAACTTGTGTTCTTCTTTACTGAGAGGTGTCTCACCCCTGTTGTACGTACATTTTTACAGGTCCTTCGAGTAACCGGAACTAGAGTCCTAGTATAGGGAGCGTAGTGGCCGGTGTACTGCGGTTAGCGTTTGGGTAAGTGCTAGGACTGTATTTTTGGTGGTTTGCCATTTTAAGATGTAATTGAGCACCCGTTTGTATGTTTTGATAGAGCTATGTTCTACTCTTGTATATACTCTGGTATGGTACTGTATATGTTGTTATAGAATGACCTTTTTTCGCTGCGTATATTGTAACGATGCAAAAAAAAAAAAAATAATTAAAAAAAATATTAATAATTAATTAATTATTATTAAGAAAATTAATTAAATTGAGAAATTTGAGGATTTTGGATATATATAAGTATATATGTAAGTATATATATATAAGTACATATAAAAGGTTAAAGTAACGATAAAGGAAAGAAAAAAAAAAAAAGGAAACTTAGTGGTTAAGTTCTAGAGAAGCAGGAGAAGAAAGAAAGAAAGAAAAAAAAAATTTCTCCTTCTCACGTGTAGACAGGAAGAAAAGAAAGAAAAAAAATAAAATTCTCTCAGCTCACGTTCTCCACTTCTCTTCTTTCTACGATTCCGCGGTAGATTCTCGCCCAATTGAAAATCTGAGAATACCACCGAACTCCATTCTCCGCTACTAGCATATCTACCGAAGTGGATTTGTCGCAGGAATAATGTAGGCATATCTCTTGGGGTAAGCCAAATTCTCATTCTTGTCTCATTTTTTCTTAAATTTTAAGCCAAATTAACGATCGAACACCACCACGAGAATCTAGGAATGATTCTCTACAAATCTAGCGAAGCGGATTTCTCGTGGGATCGCTGTAGGAATAACCCCAAAACTAGGATAAATGGGTTATTTAGAAATTAATTGATATTTAATTATTGTAAATTAGGAAAGATTAAAATAATATTTTATTGGGGTTGATATGATTGAATCAGGGTTCCGGTGAGCGTTGTGGGTATAATTTTGGGAGCCCTGTAGGCGTGATTCAGGGAATCAGGTACTGGAGAATAAAATTATATCAGTATTTTATTAAAGTAAATTGGTTATTTACGAGCGTATGAAATTTATTATTTATCTATATGATTTTTAGAACCGTCTTGAGTACTAGAAAATGATGATATTGTTTAAGGTTTATATTTGGGATAATTGCATATGATATTAAATTCATGTGACATGAGAGTAATTTTTCCTAATAAATTGAATATGAATTACTGTGGTATTCGGGCTTGCATGTGGGGGTGTTTGGAATGATTATGACATGATGAATGAATTGTTATGTTTAACTCTTGTGTGGAAATGTATTGATCTGTTGGGATACTGTGTGAGAAATGAATTGATCTGTTGGATTCCTATGTGGAAATGCATTGATGTGTCTGAGTGAACTAACTGGTTTGGTTATTCGTATGCATCTCAATATAACGTTGGCATGAGGAGGTTGTTATATTGCTTAGATATAAATCATGATATGACGTTGGCAGGTTGAGGAACTCGTCATATTGTCATTTATATAGGGTAGGACATTAGTAGGTTGAGGAGTTTGTTCTACTGATGTACGACGGGTAGGTCATGGGGATTGGATATTGGTGAATAGTTGTGCTTGTGTTGGCCACGTTATATCTTGTGTGGATAATGACGCCTGTGTGAGCCATGTTATGTACCCTGTGTGGGTAGTGGTATCTGTGTGGGTCACGTTATATCCTGTGTGGATAATGACGCCTGTGTGGGCCATGTTATGTACCCTGTGTGGGCCACGTTATATCCTGTGTGGATAATGGCGCTTGTGTGGGCCATGTTATGTACCCTATGTGAATAGTGGTGCCTGTGTGGGCCGCATGTAGATAAGAAGTACGTAAGTGCCTGTGTGGGCCACGTACTGACGTGTACGCAGTTACTTTGGGTAGGCCACGTACTAAGGACATTGGAAGATGAAGTATAAGTTGCATGATTCTTGTGTGGATGTGTTGTGTGCATGTGAATTTTATTATAATATAAAAATAATGATATAGCATATTGTGAATGCATGTGTGTGCATGCAGCGAGGTAAACATACCAACGGGGGCTTACTGAGAAAGGTGAGTGTAAAGACCCAAAAATTTAAAAGGATTAAAATAATTTGAAAAAAAAAGATAAATAAAATAACAGATAAATAAATAAAAGGAATGACATGGGAAAAGAAAAAAAAAATTAAAATTAAAGAAATTAAATTAAATTAAGATAAATTAAATAATTAGTTATTAAATTAAATATTTTTACATTGGATTTAAAAAAAAAAAAAACTAATTGAAATAAGAGAAATATATATATGGTTAATATAATATATAAAAATATATTTGTATATATATATATATATATATATATATATATATGTATGTATGTATGTATAAATGTTGGCAGTGGAACCAGGATTCCAACGGCACCTTCCGTTTCCTGATTCGTCGCAAACTCGCTGAGTAATTGAGAGAAGGAGAGAAGCGGAGACAGAGGAGTGGCTGCGCGTACTGAACGCAGGAAAGTTTGCAGGGGGGGGCTTGCCTGACATCTTCTCTTTCTTCTTCCTTCTTCTTCTTTTACTTTTCTTCTGTTAGTACTTTATATATATATATGACATCTTCTCTTTCTTCTTCCTTCTTCTTTCTTTTTCTTTTACTTTTCTTATATATATATAAAGTATTGACAGAAGAAAAGTAAAAGAAGAAGAAAGAAGAAAGAAGAAGAAAGAAGAAGGAAGAAGAAAGAGAAGATGTCAGGCATGCCCCCCTGCAAACTTTCCTACGTTCAGTACGCGCAGCCACTCCTTCGTCTCCGCTTCTCTCCTTCTCTCAATTACTCGGCGAGTTTGTGACGGATCGGGAAACGGAAGGTGCCGTTGGAATCCTGATTCCGTTGCCGACATTTATACACACATATATATATATATATATACATACATATATATATTTTTATATATTATATTAACCATATATATATTTCTCTTATTTCAATTAGTTTTTTTTTTTTTAAAATCCAATGTAAAAATATTTAATTTAAATTTTTTAATTTAATTTTTTTTTCCCACATCATTCCTTTTATTTATTTATCTGTTATTTTATTTATCTTTTTTTTTTCAAATTATTTTAATCATTTTAAATTTTCGGGTCTTTACAGCGAGTGCTCTGTTAGGTAGTTTCTTGGTATCAGTGCAAAGGGATGCTACTTGTATGGGCGAGTAGACATCTTGATCCTCGGAAACCTTCACCTTTAAAACAATAAAGATGTGTGTACTGACGGCGAGTTAATTCTTCACCTAAGGGCTTACTAAGTAAGGTGAGTGCTCTGGTAGGTAGTTTTTAGTACGAGAGCAGAGGGAAGCTACTTGTATGGGAGGGTAATCTTCGCTATCCTTGGGGACTTTCGCCTGTATAAAAAATTATGTACTTATATATATTGGATGTGAGTATGATATTAGATGTCGGAGATGTTATTAATTGTACATTTTCTCAATTGTTATTGATATTATATGAGAAACAGTTTATTTTGATATGTAGATATTAAAACTCATGTGTCACACACTGTTATAATTTATTCCACCATTACTGAGAAGTGTCTTACGCTAGTGGATTAACAATTTTTTAGGTTTTTCTAGAGACCGGGTTTGAAGGCTTAGGCTAGTATTGTATTTGGTGGTTTCTTTTTGGGGTATTGTGAGATACTAATATATGTATAGATATATTTGTACGAGATTATGTTTTAAATACTAGTTGTGGCTATAGATATCTAGATATTGTAGTGTTTGTTTTTGGGTTGTTATATAGAACTCTGATATTTATTTGAGGTTATTTATTTATGTTTCGCTGCGTGCATATTAATTATGATATCAAATACAGGTGATTGGAACACGTGGCACCCGGGCCCCACTTGGCGAGTTTCAAGGCGTCGCATATATGATTGTATTTGGATGTGTTTAGGGGGGGACCCCACGAGGTCGGACCCTCATCCATTGTACTATATCTTTGGATGCTTTATCAGATACAGGGACAGGTTAGACTACATTTTCACCCCTGAGTCCCGTTTCGGGGTTCGGGGCGTGACAGCTTGGTATCATAGCTAACCAGGTTACTAGATCTTGTAGACTTGGTTAGGTTTAGTTGTGAGTACATACCAGAGTATAGGATGTTGGATATGGGTAGTGTCACGCCCCGAACCTCGAAATGGGACCCAAGGGTGAAAATGTAATCTAACCTGTCCCTGTATCCGATCAAACATCCAAAGATACAGTACAATGGATGAGTGTCCGACCCCGTGGGGTTCCCAAGCACCCTAAACCTAAACACATCCAATCACAATCATATATGCAGCGAAAAAATGTTATCTATATACACATATGCAGTACCATACCAGAGTCTATACAAGAGCAAAACATGGCTCTATCAAAACGTACAAACTGGGTGCCTAACACATCCCAAAATAGCAAATCCATCAAAATACAGTCCTAGCACTTACCCAAGTGCTAAACGCAATACACCGGCCACTACGCTCCCTACACCAGGACACTAGTTTCAGTTACTCGAACGACCTGTAAAAAATGTATGTACAATAGGGGCGAGACACCTCTCAGTAAGGAAGAACACAAGTTATATCGGTGTGTGGCATTTAAGTGTTATCATGATACACTAACATGCATGGATCAATAATCAAAACAATCAAAACAGTTACAGTATTTTCAAAAACCAAGCAATACAATCTGGTGTCGTCACACTCTTCGACTCGAAGCCGGACTGTCTGGTGGTATTTCACACCCTTCAATAAAAATCGGTGATCTGGTGGTATTTCACACCCTTCGGCCAACGCCGGTAGTCTGGTGATATTTCACACCCTTCGGTAAATGCCGGTGCCCTTGGTAACCTGACATAGCATCAGCGTTTAACCGGTGCAGATCTGGTGTTGACACACCCTTCGGCTTAAAAGCTGGCCAATCTAGTGGTATTGCGCATTCTTCGGCAAAATCTGAATTTTCAAACCTGGAACAATTTGGAACCCCGTTCCTATTTCACCAGGATACAACATATGCATGCTCATATAACCAAACAAACCACGCTCATTTGGTAATCTAAATTATGGTTTTTCAAACAAATATAGTTTAAACAAGTCAAGGCATGACCATCCTAATATCACAGTATAAATCAACATATACCCACGGTTTCAACAAAACTAAGGATGCAGCCAGTCGCCCCATTTTTCCCAAAACTGTAATAATGAAAAATCCATAGTTTTTCCCGTTAGATCCCCCCAAATGAGTAGTCAAAACACACACAGGACTATGGACCATAGTTCTATCGAGTCCAATTTCAAAAATAACCAATATAAACATAGTTCCCCTTACCTTTTCCCCGAATCATAAATTCTGAACTCCAAGGCCCCTAAACAGAGAACCGAGTTCCAAAACCTACAAATCACAGTACAGAATATGTTCACAAGACCGTTACCTACAAAACTACCGGATCAAAATTGAAAACCAAGCCTTACCTCGATTTTACGCCAAAATCCAAAAATCTCCGAAATGAGATTCCAATCCGTAAAAGTTGTAGAGAATCCTTCATGATCCTCGTGGTGGGTTCAGATTTTCGATTCCATCAACGATCGGCGAATAAACTTAGAGAGAGTGTGTGTAGGGAGAGTTCTAGAGAGAGAGAGAGAGAGAGAGAGAGAGAGAGAGAGAGAGAGAGAGAGAATCTAAGTTACTTAGTGAAAAAGTAAATAAAATTTCCTTTTATAGCCCTTTGACCCGGGCGCATTCGTCGACGAAATGGTGCCTTTGTTGATGAATCTTCCACTGACTTCGTCGACAAATCGGTGGCCTCATCGACGAATATGAGATCATCGATTTTTCCGAGACTCCTCGGCTTCTCCTAGTTGGCGAGTCTCTGAACTTCGTCGACGAGAAGAACAAAGGCTTCATCAACGAAATTCTGGCTTTGTCGACGAAATCTACCAAATTCCCAATTTGCCCCTCTCTTTAATATTTAAACCCATTTATCACGATTTGAGTTCTTACAATCTCTCTTTACAAAAATTTCGTCCTCAAAATTTGTCATCTCTCATTCATAAACTTATACATACAATTGAACACATAGACACAACTCAAGAGAAAACTGGCGACCACTACAGCGTAGTTCCATTATACACATACACATACATACCCTCACTTATGGCAGAGGATCATCGTGGTTACATATACAACAATCTTAGGAGTTAACACACACACTCCCGACGACTAACCACCTATCCCAACCCACAGTAGGATCATGTACAACTGCTCAAAATAGCTGTGGATACTTCCGGCGTATTTCCATTTCCAGTTCCCAAGAAGCTTCCTCAACCTCGTGGTTCCGCCAGAATACCTTTACTAATGGTATCTCTTTGGTACGAAACTTCTGAACTTTACGGTTCAGAACCTGAACAGGTATCTTCTCATACGCTAAAGTATCCCCAATTTCCAACTCATCATAACTAATAACATGCGAAGGTTCCAACACGTACCTTCTTAACATGGATACGTGAAACACATCATGGACCCTCGAAAGTGCTGGAGGTAATGCAATCTTGTAGGCTACCGGACTCACTCACTCAAGTACCTCGAATGGTCCGATATACCTCGGGCTCAGCTTGCTCTTCCTCCCGAATCTCATCACCCCTTTCATCGGAGCAATACGCAGAAATACCTTACCTCTCACTTCGAACTCTAACTCATGGCGGCGAACATCTGCATAACTCTTCTGTCGACTTTGAACTGATCTAATCCTCTCCCGAATCAAACCCACCTTCTCAGACGCTTGCTGCATAAGTTCAGGTCCTAACACTTGACGTTCACCAACCTCATCCCAATACAAAGGAGATCGACACCTCTGATCATACAAAGCCTCGAACGGTGCCATCCCGACACTAGACTTGAAGCTGTTGTTATAAGCGAACTCCACCAGTGGCATAAATTGTATCCAGCTACCACCAAAGTCTAACACACATGCTCACAACATATCTTCCAATATTTGTATCGTCCTCTCCGACTGTTCATCAGTCTGGGGGTGGAACACTGTACTGAAAGTAAGCTTTGTCCCCAATGCCTCTTGCAAGCTCATCCAGAATTGAGAAGTAAACCTCGGATCTCGATCCAATACTATGGACACAAGTACTCCGTGCATTCTTACAATCTCATGCACGTACAAATCTGCTAGCCTACTCAAAGGATAACCAACTTTCATTGGTATGAAATGAACAAATTTCGTCAATCCATCCACGATCACCCAACTAGCACTCTGCTCGTGAAGCGCTGGTGGCAATTTGGTCACAAAATCCATGGAAATATGCTCCCATTTCCATACCTGAATAGGCAAAGGCTGCAATGGCCCTGTCGGCCTCTGATGTTCAGCTTTCACCTGCTGACATATCAGACATTGCTCCACGAACTAAACAATCTGCCTCTTCATACCAGACTACCAGAAGGTCTCGCACAAATCCCGATACATCTTTGTACTACCAGGATGTACCATATACATAGAACGATGCGCCTCCTCTAGAATCGTCCTTCTGATCTCATCATCATTCGGAACACATAGTCTGGTCCCAAACCTTAACACACCTCCCTCAGAGATGTTAAACTCCGTAGCCAGTCCCTGCTGTAACTTTTTCCTAAACTTTGCCAACTCTGCATCACTAGCCTGCGCGACTTTTATACGCTAAAATAAAGTCGGCTGAACCACCAAACCAACAAGAAAAGCCTGATGATCACTAACTACCAACTCTATACCCGAGCTCTCCAAATCCCGTCTGATGTGACACTGAGTTACAACCACAGATACAGCCGTAGGCCCTGACTTCCGGCTCAACGCATCAGCTACCACATTAGCCTTCCCTGGGTGATAATTGATCGTGCAATCGTAATCCTTAATCAACTCTAGCCACCGTCTCTACCTCATATTTAACTCCTTCTGCGTGAAGTAATACTTGAAACTCTTATGGTCCATGAAGATCTCACACTGCACCCCGTACAGATGGTGTCTCCAGATCTTCAGTGCATATATGACAGTAGCCAAGTCCAGATCATGCGTAGGGTAATTCTTCTCATACTCTTTCAATTGCCGAGAGGCATACGCTACTACCTTACCCTGTTGCATGAGCACACATCCCAAGCCTTTCAGAGATGCGTCGCTATAAATCACAAACCCACCATCCCCCGAAGGAATGGTCAACACTGGAGCAGTAACTAGTTGGTGCTTCAACTCTTGAAAGCACTGCTCGCAATCACTGGTCCACTCAAACTGGACTCCTTTCCTGGTCAATCATGTCAGAGGTCCAGACAGTTTAGAGAAACCCTCTACGAATCGATGATAGTAACCTTCCAGTCCTAAAAAACTCCAAACCTCCTGCACATTCTTCAGCCTTATCCAGTCGACCATAACTTCAATCTTACTAGGATCAACTGATATACCATCACCAGTAATCACATGGCCTAAAAATGCAATCTGACTCAACCAGAATTCACACTTCTTCAACTTAGTATACAACTTTTTCTCCTACAGAATATGTAATACTAACCTCAAATGTTCCACGTGTTTTTTCGTACTCCTCCAGCATACCAAAATGTCATCAATGAATACCACTACGAACCGATCCAGGTACTCATGGAAAACCCTGTTCATCAGATCCATGAATACCGCCGGAGCATTCGTCAACCCAAAAGGCATGACTAAAAACTCACAGTGGCCATATCTAATCCGGAAAGCCGTCTTCGCTACATCCTCCGATTTGACCCTCACCTGATGATATCCTGACCACAAGTCGATTTTCGAAAAGACTCGCGTCCCCTGCAACTGGTCAAAGAGATCATCTATATGAGGTAAAGGATAGCAATTCTTCACAGTTACCTTGCTAATCTTACGGTAATCAATTCACATTCGCATCGACCCGTCCTTCTTCTTCACAAACAATACTGGAGCTCCTCAGGGTGAAACACTAGGTCGAATGAATCCCCTGTCCATTAATTCCTATAACTGCTCCTTCAACTCTCGAAGTTCTGTTGGAGCCATCCGATACGGAGCTTTAGAGATCGGTGTCTTATCGGGCAGCAACTCTATCACAAACTCCACCTCATGATCCAGAGGTAAATCAAGTAAATCATCTGACACATCCGGGAACTCGCTGACAACCCAAATATCCTCGACTCTCAACTCATCCCGCAGTGGTTCCTTTATACAAGCTAGGTACCCCTAACATCCGTCCAAGAGTAGCCTCCTCGCCTGTAGTGCCGACAAAATCTGTAGCGCTGGACGCACACATGATCCCATGAATTCATACTCCTGCTCCCCAGGAGGTCTGAAAACTACCACCTTCCTACGAAAGTCGATCATAGCATAACTGGAGAACAACCAATCCATCCCCAGAATGATATCGAACCACGACATGTCGTATACCACAAGATTTGCTAGTAGCAGCTTCCTTTGAATTTCAACTGGGCAGTCTACCAACATCTTTCTACGGAAAGATACACTCCCAGATGGCGTAGTAATAGATAACACCTCATTAATGTCTTAGGTCTCAACCCCACATCGTCCCACAAAATTCACAGATACAAGGGAATGGGTTGCACCCAAATCAAACAAAACAGAAGTTTATTCGAAAGCAATAATAAGGTACCTGTCACCATGTTACATGTATGCTCAGCGTCTGTTGGACTAAGAGAGTATACTCTGGCCGGAACTGTATTCGCTTGAACAGTTTCCTGAGGTATATGGTTGCTCCCTCGGTTCACACTAGATGCAGGCACGCCTCGCCTCGATGCACGACAATCACGAAACATGTGACCTAGCTGGCCACAGTTATAGAAGTTACCTCCAAATGATTGGTACTCACTCTCGTTCCATTTGTGGCATCTAGCACAATGTCCACGAGTTTGGCTCCCCTGAGAATCCCGACGCTCAGTATTCTGGAGGCAGCTCGAGCCCTTGCTCCTATTCTTCCACGATCCTTAACGAGATCCTGTCTGAGAACCAGAAGGTACTATCCTCTTCCTCGATTCCTGATCCACTTCCTCCTCTCGGATACCAGTCTCGATCATCGTGGCTTTATCCACCAACACCGAGAACTCACGAATTTGAAGCATACCCACTAGTCTGCGGATATCCTTTCTCAAACCCTTCTCGAACCTCTGAGTCTTCTCATACTCGCTCGAGATCATACAGGGTGCAAAGCGGGACAACTCTATGTACCGAGCTACATACCCCTGCACCGTCAAACTCCCCTGAGTCAAAGCAGAAAACTCATCTGCCTTCACATCACGTACTGAAGCTAGAAAGTATCTGTCAAAGAACACCTCCTTGAATCGGTTTCACGTCATCTCCTCAGGACCACCCCTTTGTTTCTCCAGCAGATTCATTGCAGTCCACCATCGACCCGCCTCCCCAGATAGCTGGAAGGTGGCATAAAGAACTCGCTACCTATCCGTGCAGTGCAAGACCTCCAAGATCCTCTCAGTCTTCTCCACCAAATCCTCTACTATTGTCGGGTCAGGTCCTCTAGAGAACGTTGGAGGATGCATGCGTGTGAGCCTTTCAATGGTGCACCCCGCAGCAATAGGAGAGCGCTCGCGTCTCCTCACACTCCGCCCGATCTCCCGTAACACCTGCCTCATCAAACCTCGAGGCACAGAAGGAGACTCATCACTTGCAGTCTCCTCGAATCCATTTTCCAGGTCATTATCCTTGGGATCCATTCTGCAGCACAATATAAATCTATTAGTATCCCTACAACAAATATAGTTAACACCATGATCTACACTAGTCGTGTTAACTACTCCCTGCTAGGTCTAGGTCTGTCCAATCACACCAACATGAAAGTCATCAATGATCTGCCCTACTTTTACTGGAATTGTCATCCTAGGAAAAATACGGAATACCATCGACAAACCCCGATCTAGCAACCGAACAATCCTTAACCAACTCAACCTATATCCACATCCTATACTCTAGTATGTACTGACAACTAAGCATAACCAAGTTTACAAGATCTAATAACCTGGTTAGCTCTAATACCAAGCTGTCACGCCCCGAACCCTGAAATGGGACCCAAGGGTGAAAATGTAATCTAACCTGTCCCTGTATCCGATCAAACATCCAAAGATACAGTACAATGGATGAGGGTCCGACCCCGTGGGGTTCCCAGGCACCCTAAACACATCCAATCACAATCATATACGTAGCGGAAAAGTCATTCTATATAAACATATACAGTACCATACCAAAGTCTATAGAAGAGCAGAATATGGCTCTATCAAAACGTACAAACTGGGTGCCCAACACATCCCAAAATGGCAACCCATCAAAATACAGTCCTATCACTTACCCAAGCGCTAAACGCTGTACACCGGACACTACGCTCCCTACACCAGGACGCTAGTTCCGGTTACTTGAAGGACCTGTAAATATGTACGTACAGCAGGGGTGAGACACCTCTCAGTAAGGAAGAACACATGTTATATCGGTGTGTGACATTTAAGTGTTATCATGATACACTAACATGCATGAATCAATAATCAAAACAATCAAAATAGTTCTAGTATTTTCACAAACCAAGCAATACAATCTGGTGTCATCACACCCTTTGGCTTGAAGCCGGACTGTCTGGTGGTATTTCATACCCTTTGATAAAAACCGGTGATCTGGTGGTATTTCACACCCTTCGGCCAACGCCGGCAGTTTGGTGAAATTTCACACCCTTCGGCAAACGCCGGTGCCCCCGGTAACCTGGAATAGCATCAGCGTTAAACTGGTGCAGATTTGGTGTTCGCACACCCTTTGGCTCGAAAGCCGGCCAATCTAGTTCAGAAAAAACTAGATTTTCAAACGTAGAACAATTTGGAACCCCGTTCCTATTTTACTAAGATACAACATATGCATGCTCATATAACCAAACAAACCACACCCATTTGGTAATCTAAATCATGATTTTTCAAACAAATACAGTTTAAATAAGTCAAGGCACGACTATCCCAATATCACAGTATAAATCAACATATGCCCACGGTTTCAACAAAACTAGGGATGCAGCCCGTCGACCCATTTTTCCCAAAAACTGTAATAATGAAAAACCCATAGTTTTTCCCGTTAGATCCCCCCAAATGAGTAGTCAAAACACACACAAGACCGTGGACCATAGTTCCACCGAGTCCGATTTCAAAAAATAACTAATATAAACATAGTTCCCCTTACCTTTTCCCCGAATCACAAATCTTGAACTCTAAGGCCCCTAAACAGCGAACCGAATTCCAAAACCTACAAATCACAGTACAAAATATGTTCACAAGACCGTTACCTACAAAACTATCGGATCAGAATTGAAAATCAAGCCTTCTCTTGATTTTACGCCGAAACCCAAAAATCTCCGAAACGAGATTCCAATCCGTAGAAGTTGTAGAGAATCCTTCCACAATCCTTGTGGTGACTTCAGATTTTCGATTCCATCAACGATCGGTGAATAAACTTAGAGAGAGAGTGTGTGGGGAGAGTTCTAGAGAGAGAGAGAGAGAAAATCTAAGTTACTTAGTGAAGTAGTAATGAAAATTTCCTTTTATAGTCCTTTGACTAGGGCGCATTCGTCGACGAAATGGTGCCTTCGTCGATGAATCTTCCACTAACTTCGTCGATGAATTGGTGGCCTCGTCAACGAATCTGAGATCGCCAGTTTTTCCGAGACTCTCCAGCTTCTCCTCGTCGACGGGTCTCTTAATTTCGTCAACGAAATTCTGGCTTCGTCGACGAAATCTGCCAAATTCCCAATTTGCCCCTTTCTTTAATATTTAAACCCATTTATCACAGTTTAGGTTCTTACAATCTCCTCTCCTTACAAAAATTTTCTCCTCGAAATTTGCCATCTCTCATTCACTAACTTATACATCAGTTGAACACATAGACACAACTCAAGAGAAAACTGGGGACCACTACAGCATAGTCCCATCATACACATACACATACATACCCTCACTTATGGTGGAGGAATATCGTGGTTACATATACAACAGTCTCAGGAGTTCACACACACACTCCTGACGACCAACCACCTATCCCAACCCACAGTAGGATCATGTATAAGTGCTCAAAATAACTGTGGATACTTCTGGCGTATTTCCGTTTCCAGTTCCCAAGAAGTTTCCTCAATCTCATGGTTCTGTCACAATACCTTTACTAATGATATCTTTTTGGTACGAAACTTCTGAACTTTACAGTCCAGAACCTGAACAGGTATCTCCTCATACGCTAAAGTATCCATAATTTCCAACTCATCATAACTAATAACATGCGAAGGATCCAACACGTACCTTCTCAACATGGATACGTAAAACACATCTTGGACCCTCAAAAGTGCTGGAGGTAATGCAATCCTGTAGGCTACCGGACTCACTCGCTCAAGTACCTCGAATGGTCTGATATATCTCGGGCTCAGCTTGCCCTTCCTCCCGAATCTCATCACCCCTTTCATCGGAGCAATACGTAGAAATACCTTACCTCCCACTTTGCACCATGTTTGATCTCGAGCGAGTATGAGAAGACTTGGAGGTTCGAGAAGGGCTTGAGGAAGGATAACCGCAGACTAGTGCGTATGCATCAAATTTGTGAGTTCTCGGTGTTGGTGGATAAAGCCACGGTGATCGAGACTGGTATCCGAGAGGACGAGGTGGATCAAGAATTGAGAAAGAGGACAATACCCTCTGGTTCTCAGACAGGATCTCGTCAGGGATCGTGGAAGAAGAGGAGCAAGGGCTCGGGTTACCGTCAGAATACCGAGGGCCAGGATTCTCAGGGGAGCTAGACTAGTGGTTGTTGTATCAGATGCCATAGACGGCACGAGGGTGAGTGCCGGTCATTTGAGGGTAACTGTTATAACTATGGTCGAGCTGGTCACATGGCTCGTGATTGTCAAGCACCAAGGTGAGATGTGCCTATATTCAGTGGAACCAAGGGAGCAATCACATACCTTGGGGAACCGTTCAGGCGAATATAGCTCCGACCAGAGTATACTCTCTTATTCTAGCTTACACTGAGCATGAAGGTAACGTGGTGACAGGTACCTTATTATTGCTTTCAAATAAAGCTTCTGTTTTGTTTGATTCGGGTGCAACCCATTCCTTTGTGTCTGTGGATTTTGTGGGACGATGTGGGGTTGAGACCTGAGCCATGAATGAGGTATTATGTGTTACTACGCCATCTGGGAGTGTATCTTTATGTAGGAAGATGTTGGAGGATTGCCCAGTGGTAATTCAGGGGAAGCTGCTATCAATACGACATGTATGGGTTCGATATCATTCTGGGGATGGATTGGTTGTTCTCCAGTTATGCCGTGATCGACTGTCGTAGAAAGGTGGTAGTTTTCAGACCTCCTGGGGAGCAGGAGTATGAATTCGTGGGATCGTGTGTGCGTCCAGCGCCACAGACTCTGTCGGCACTACAGGTGAGGAGGTTATGTCAGGGGTACCTAACTTGTATACATGAACCGTCGTGGAATGAGTTGAGGCTCGAGGATATTCGGGTAGTCAGCGAGTTCTCAGATGTGTTTCCAGATGATTTACCCGGTTTACCTCTAGATCGTGAGGTGGAGTTTGTGATAGAGTTGTTGTCTGGTAAGGCATCGATCTCTAAAGCTCCGTATTGGATGGCTCCAGCGGAACTTCGAGAGTTAAAGGAGCAATTGCAAGAATTGCTGGACAGGGGTTTCATTCAACCTAGTGTTTTGCCCTAGGGAGCTCCAGTATTGTTTGTGAAGAAGAAGGACGGGTCGATGCGAATGTACATTGATTACCATGAGATTAACAAGATGACTGTGAAAAATTGCTATCCTTTACCTCGTATAGATGATCTTTTTTACCAGTTGCAGGGAACGCGAGTCTTTTCGAAGATCGACTTGCTATCAGGATATCATCAGGTGAGGGTTAGAGTGGAGGATGTAGTGAAGACTGCTTTTCGGACCAGATATGGCCACTACGAGTTTTTGGTCATGCCTTTTGGGTTGACGAATGCTCCGGCAGTGTTCATGGATCTGATGAACAGAGTTTTCCATGAGTACCTAGATCGGTTCATAGTGGTATTCATTGACGACATTCTGGTTTACTCGAGGAGTATGGAAAAGCACGTGGAACATTTGGGGTTAGTGTTACAGATTCTCTAGAAGAAGAAGTTGTATGCTAAATTGAAGAAGTGTGAATACTGGTTAAGTCAGATTGCGTTCTTAGGCCATGTGGTGACTGGTGATGGTATATCAGTTGATCCTAGTAAGATTGAAGTTGTGGTCGACTGGGTGAGGCCGAAGAATGTGTAGGAGGTTCGTAGTTTTCTAGGACTAGCGGGTTACTATCGTCGATTCGTGGAGAGTTTCTCTAAACTTTTTGGACCTCTGACATGATTGATTAGGAAGGGAGTCCAGTTTGAGTGGACTAGTGATTGCGAGTAGTGCTTTCTGGAGTTGAAGCACCGGCTGGTTACTGCTCCAGTGTTGACCATTCCTTCGAGGGATGGTGGATTTGTGATTTATGGCGACGCGTCTCTGAAAGGTTTGAGATGTGTGCTTATGTAGCAAGGTAAGATAGTGGCGTATGCTTCTCGGCAATTGAAAGAGTACGAGAAGAATTACCCTACGCATGATTTGGAGTTGACTGCTGTTGTGTATTCATTGAAGATCTGGCGACACTACTTGTACGGTGTGCAGTGTGAGATCTTCACAGATAATAAAAGTCTTAAGTATTTCTTCACCCAGAAGGAGTTGAATATGAGACAGAGGCGGTGGCTAGAGTTGATTAAGGACTACGATTGCACGATCAGTTATCACCCAAGGAAGGTTAATGTGGTGGCTGATGCATTGAGTCGGAAGTTAGGACCTGCGGTTGTATCTGTGATTGTAACTCAGTGTCACATCAAACGGGATTTGGAAAGCTCAGGTATAGAAATGGTTGTTGGTGATCATCAAACTTATCTTGCTGGTTTGGAAGTCCAACCGACCTTGTTCGAGCGTATAAAAGCCGCGCAGGCTAGTGATGCAGAGTTGGCAGAGGTTAGGGAAAATGTATAGCAGGGAATGGTTACAGAATTTAGCATCTCTGAGGGAGGAGTGCTGAGGTTTGGGACCAGATTATGTGTTCCGAATGATGATGAAATCAGAAGGACGATTCTAGAGGAGGCTCATCGTTCTATGTATACGGTGCATCCTGGTAGTACAAAGATGTATTGGGACTTGCACGAGACCTTCTGGTGGTATGGTGTGAAGAGGCAGATTGCTCAGTTCGTGGAGCAGTGTCTGACGTGTCAGCAGGTGAAAACTGAACATCAGAGGTCGGCAGGGCTGTTGCAGCCTTTGCCTATCTGGCGTGGAAATGGGAGCATATTTTCATGGATTTTGTGATCGGATTGCCTCTAGTACTTCATGGGCAGAATGCTATCTGGGCGATCGTGGATAGATTGACAAAATCTGTGCATTTCATACCGATGAAAGTTGGCTATCCTTTGAGTAGGCTAGCAGATTTGTATGTGCATGAGATTGTGAGAATGCACGGAGTACCAGTGTCCATAGTATCGGATCGAGATTTCAAGGTTTACTCCTTGATTCTAGATGAGCTTACAAGAGGCATTGGGGACGAAGCTTACTTTCAGTACAACGTTCCACCCCCAGACTGATGGACAATCGGAAAGGACGATACAGATATTGGAAGATATGTTGCGAGCTTATGTGTTAGACTTCAGTGGTAGCTGGATACAATTTATGCCACTTGTAGAGTTCGCTTATAATAACAACTTCTAGTCTAGTATCAGGATGACACCGTTCGAGACTTTGTATGATCGGAGGTGTCGATCTCCTTTGTGTTGGGATGAGGTTGGTGTATGTCAGGTGTTATAACCTGAACTTGTGCAGCAAGCGTCTGAGAAGGTGAGTTTGATCCGGGAAAGGATTAGATCAGCTCAGAGGCGATAGAAGAGTTATGCAGATGTTTGCCGCCGTGAGTTAGAGTTCAAAGTGGGAGGTAAGGTATTTCTACGTATTGCTTCGATGAAAGGGGTGATGAGATTTGGGAGGAAGGGCAAGCTGAGCACGAAGTATATCGGACCATTCGAGGTACTTGAGCGAGTGGGTCCGGTAGCCTACAGGATTGCATTACCTCCAGCACTTTCGAGGGTCCACGATGTGTTTCACGTATCCATGTTGAGAAGGTATGTGTTGGATCCTTCGCATGTTATTAGTTATGATGAGTTGGAAATAGGGGATACTTTAGCGTATGGGGATATACATGCTCAGGTTCTGGACCGTAAAGTTCAGAAGTTTCGTACCAAAGAGATACCGTTAGTGAAGGTATTGTGGCGGAACCACGAGGTTGAGGAAACTTCTTAGGAACTGGAAACGGAAACACGCTGGAAGTATCCATAGTTGTTTTGAGCACTTGTATATGATCCTACTGTGGGTTGGGATAGGTGGTTAGTCGTCGAGAGTGTGTGTGTGTGTGTGTGAACTCCTGAGACAGTTGTATATGTGACCACAGTATTCCTCCGCCATAAGTGAGGGTATGTATGTGTATATGGATGATGGGACTACGCTGTAGTGGTCGCCAATTTTTCTCTAGAGTGGTAGATACGTGTTTGATTGTATGTATGAGTTTGTGAATGAGAGATGGAAAAATTTGAGGACGAAATTTTTTGTAAGGAGGGGAGGTTGTAAGAACCCAAACCGTGATAAATGGGTTTAAATAGTTAAAGAGAGGGATATTTTGGTAAAAGAGCAAGCCTCATTGACGAAGCCAGATTTCGTCGACGAAGCTTTTGTTCTTCTCGTTGACAAAATTTAGAGACTCGTCAATGAGGAGAAGCCGAGGAGTCTCGAAAAAATTGGTGATCTCAGACTCGTCGGCAAGGCCACCAATTCGTCGACGAAGGCAATGGAAGATTTGTTGACGAGTGCGCCATTTCGTCGATGAGTTGGGCCGAGTCATAGGGCTATAAATATCATTTTCCTTTACTTCCTCACTAAGAGACTTGAAACATATATCTCTCTCTCTCTAGAACTCTCCTTACTCTCCCTCTCTCTAGATTTCTTCGCCGATCGTTGCTGAATTCAGGAATCTGAAATTACCACGAGGATCGTGGAAGAATTCTTTACAAGTTCTACAGATTGGAATCTCATTTTGGAGATCTTCGGGTTTTGGCGTAAAATCGAGGTAAGGCTCGGTTTTCAATTATGATCTGGTAGTTTTGTAGGAAACAGTCTTGTGAGTATATTCTGTACTGTGATTTGTAGGTTTTGGAACTCGGTACGCTGTTTAGGGGCCTTGGAGTTCGGGATTGATCGTTCGGGGAAAAGGTAAGGGGAACTATGTTTATATTGGTTATTTTTGAAATCGGACTCGGTGGAACTGTGGTTCACGGTCCTGTGTGTGTTTTGACTACTCATTTGGGGGGATTTAATAGGGAAAATTATAGGTTTTTCATTATTATAGTTTTGGAAAAAAGAGGGCAATGAGCTGCATCCTTGGTTTTCTTGAAAACCGAGGGTATATGTTGATTTATTGTGAGAACCCGAACCATTATATATGGGTTAATTATGTAAAAGAGGGGTAAAAATGGAATTTCATAGACTTCGTCATTGAGGCCATAATTCGTCGACGAAGGTTGAATGCTTCTCGTTGACGAAATTCAGAAGCTCGTCAACGAGTGAATGCCGAGAGGTTCAGGAAAATTGAAATATTTGGCTCGTCGACAAGGTAGTCAACTCGTCGGCGAAGCTAATGGAGAATTCGTCGACGAGGACACCAATTCGTCGACGAATCCACTCGAGCCAAAGGTGCTATAAAAGATATTTTTGGTTGCTTTGGGGCTAAGTTTCCCTAAATTCTTTCTCTCTCTCTCTCTATAGAACTCGAAGTTCTCTCTCTCTCTCTCTCTCTCTCTCTCCTCGATTCCTTCACTGTTTGTCGCTTGATTCGTAAATCCAACGTTACTGCGAGGATCAGAGAAGGATTCTCTACGTTTCTAGCGGATCAGAATCTTGTTTCGTGCGATTTCGAGTTTCGGGCTAAAATCGAGGTAAGGCTCGGTTTTCATTTCTGATTCAGTATATGTGTAGTAATACGGAATGTAAGCATGTACTGTATTGTGGTTTGTAGGTTTTAGAGTTTCGGTTTGTAGTTTGGAGGACCGTAGAGTTCGTAGTTGGAATTCGGGTTAAAGTAAGGGGATTCAGTTTATATTAGTTTATTTTTGAAATCAAGATCGGTAAGCTTGTAGGTTACGATCGTATGTATGTTATGGCTACTTATTTGGGGAAATCTATCGGGTAAAAATACGAAATTTTTGGGTTACAGTTTTCGGGAAGATTGGGGGTTTCAGGTATCATCTCTACTTTGTTTGGAAAATTATTGGTCTTGTTAAAACTGTACTATTGAGGTGACCGTAATCCATATTTTTATAAACTGTGTAATTGAATTTGTAAATGATATGATTTGCCGTAAACCAAATAAGTGTGGTATGTATGGTTATATGTATTTGTTCCAGGTATTTGTAAAACAGTTATGTGGCGGCTAATTACTGTACGCTGAAATGTATAGGAACGTTAATTCCAAAATGATTCCAGGGATTTGTAAACTAGCCATGTATCGGTTAACTACCGTGGGCAAGAGTGGCCGGCTCTATATCGGGGGTGTGAAATATCACCAGTATGTTTCGGCTGGTCATCGAAGGGTGTGTTCTACACCGTATGTAGCAATGTAATCACTGTGGGCCTGGGTCGTCGCATCGTAGTTGCGTATGTAGCAATGTAATCGATGAAAGACTAGGTGACCTTATGTAGTTGCGTATGTAACAATGTAATTACTATTGGGTCTGGGTCGTCACATCGTAGTTGCGTATGTAGTAATGTAATCGATGTGAGACTAGGTGACCTTGTGTAGTTGCGTATGTAGCAATATAATCACTATTGGGTCTGGGTCGTCGCATTGTAGTTGCGTATGTAGCAATGTAATCGATGTGAGACTAGGTGACCTTTTGTAGTTGCGTATGGAGCAATGTAATCACTGTGGGCCTCGGTCGTCGCAGCGTAGTTGCGTATGTAGCAATGTAATCGCTGTGAGACGAGGTAACTTTGTGTAGTTGCGAACTAGTGTGACGACACTGACTGTATGTTTTGGGTATCGTATGTACTGGAATGGTTTTTGTGGAAATACTGAAACTGTATGTATCTGTATGAAACTGTATGTAAATGTTTTGAACTGTATCGTATTTTATAGTGTTATGAAGTATGTAAAATAGCATTGGTATGCCACACACTGATATAATCTGCTTTCTTCCTTACTGAGAGGTGTCTTACCCCGAATGTACGTACAATATTTTTCAGGTCCTTCAGGTAGCCATAATTAGCATCCTAGCATCTGGGAGCAGGGGTGTCGTTAGCTACTGCTACTACCTACTAGGTACAGGTTTTGGTATCCAGGTTGTCGGGACGGTTTTTGTAGACACCTGGGATATGTTTTGTATTATGGGAACATATATCCTAACTTGTATAGACTCTGGTATGATACTGGTTATGTATAAAAGACTGTATTTCACTTCTTACATTTTGGATGAGTATGGATGGTTATGTGTATGTATGTGGGCATCCGTTCACCCCACGGGGTCGAACCATCTTTTGTATCGTATCATGTATGTTTTAAATTGATACAGAGATAGGTTAGGTGTAACGACCCGAATTTAAAATGATATTTAAATAAATAAAAAAAGGGAATGGGAATCGGAAGCAGAAGGAGGCAGTCGACGACATTGCATTTTGGAAGGAATAACGGAAAAGGGGATCATTAGGGCTTCGTCGACGAATATAGGGGATTCGTCGACAAAGGCTTAAGAAGATTCGTCGACGAACATAGGGGATTTGTCGACGAAGAAATACCGAGAGGGGTTTTTGAGCCGACTGAATTTCATCGACGAAGACTGAATTTCATCGACGAAATTAATAAGAATTCGTCAACGAAGGACGTGGCTCGTCGACGAATCCTGTTCTATAAATACAAGAAATCCTGATTTTTAACTTACAGAGGAAGCCACCTCTTTTCTCTCTCTCTCCCCTTCGGTTCTCCCTCTTTCTTTCGTCGATTTCGAGCCAGATCTTCATCAGATCGACAATCCGAAGTCACCACGACGCTCCTGGGGAAGTTCTCTCCAAATCTGCTGGAGCGGATCATTGGTGAAAGTTAGGTGGAAACCATCCAAAATCAGGGTAAGACTTTTTACTTAATATTTGGATTTGTGACAATTGAGAAAAGTGTTATACGTTTAAAAATACTGAACTTTAATACTGAGAGTTTTCATTTCCAGAGTTGTTGAATTGGGAACGTTGGAAATCATCCCTAAGTTGAGGTAAGGCTTTTTAAGCCGAATTTGACTTAACGGTAGTTATAAGAAGTGTTATGCACGTAGAAATATTGAAGTTTAATACTGGGGGTTTGTATTTTCAGGGTGTTAAGTTGGGAACCCTACGGGTGTGGGGTAGAATTTTCTTAGGGGCTTTTCAAGAAGCAGGTAAGGGGATAAACTAAGCTAGTTTCGTTTTGAGAAAATGCATGTATATGTATATATAGCATCTGGTTTCAAGAAAAATAAATATATTTATATATATATGATTTATATTTGCAAAATACTGTGAAAATGATCGTATGTTGAATATGTAAAAATCCATTTGTGTGGCATGAGTAAAAATGTTGTAAAATACTGTTTTCTGGAAATGTGGATGATATGAATTTTTATGATGGAAAACCAGCGTACGGGCTGTGTTATGATTTTCTGGCATACGAGCCGTGCTATGTGATGTGATTTGCCAGCCTACGGGTTGTGCTATGATTTGCCGACGTACAGACCGAGCTATGATAAAATGTATAATACCGGCATACGGACCGATCATTTTCATGATATATGTATATGTGCAAATGATATGATTGATTTAATAATTTATGATATGAGATATTCATGTATCACAATTTTAGTATATATATATGATATCAGAATTTGGTTGACTTGGTCTAGGCTAGCACTTGCATGATACCGTTGCTATGTGTCCATGGTCTTCGTGATCATGATATTTGTGTTAACGCCGCTGTACGGAGTGGTGTGAGATTGGATCGTCGATGTGGTTATTAAAGAAGTGTACTGTGATCGCCCTTGGTGTACGGACCAAGTCTAGTAGATCCATCGGACCTACAAACTACTATTTGACTTGACGGTAGTCGGCTAACCATTGTCAGGTCCCGCCTTCGGGCCACACAACCCAGTCATGTGGGGATAATACATGACAACAGCCAGCTAACCTACTAGGAATGTTTTTATGTTATTATTATTATGATATGAGATGAGATATGCTTATGAAACGCAGTATGTTCTGCCATGTTTAGATATACATATGTTTTCCCAGATTTGATAAACAGTACTGAATATGTTATATATGAAATATGTAGAACACATAATACTCATGTTGTCACATACTGGTATTAGTTTATTTCCTACTGAAAGGTGTCTCACCCCTAAATCTTATAAACTTTTCAGGAGCCCCAGATAGAAGAGCGGGAAAAGCCCCACTGAGCTAGTGTTGTTTATCTGCCCTCTATGAAGGGTAAGTTTTTGTAGGGACAGTTAGATTTTGTAGGAAATGTCCCTAGATATGATTTTCAGGATGTATATATAAAGAAATACTGTGGTATAGTGACTCTGGTATATTGTAATGCATGTTATGGTGAGATGTATATGATTATATGCTTTTTGCTGCTTAGGCTTCTACTATATATTCTGTTAAATCCTTGGTACCCACGGGTCCAGGTGGATGGTGACCTGCTGAGTTGGGATGTATGACGTTGATATTATTATTATTAAAAAAAATGTGGAAAATGAGCAGGTCGTGACATTAGGTTACTCAAATTCACACCTGGGACCCACCTGCGGGTTCAGGGTGTGACATTTATACTGTGATATTGGGATGACCGTGCCTTGACTTGTTTAAACAGTATTGGTTTGAAAAACCATGATTTAGATTACCAAATGAGTGTGGTTTGTTTGGTTATATGAGCATGCATGTGTGTGTGATATGTTGAAATGCTAGTAGGAACGGGGTTTCGAATTGTTCCAGGTACTGAGAGTGTCTGACTCTATATCCGAGGATGTGTGTTTATCGCCTACCACGTAGGCAAGAGTGTCCGGCTCTATATTCGAGGGCATGAGCCTATACTGGCAGATCAGGCTGAAGGGTGTGGATCCACCAGTTAGCGCCGCTACGATGCCATGGGAGTCAAGGACTAGCCATGTGCCGGTGGCGCCATGCTTCGCGGGTTGACTACAGGCCAACGCCGGATTGTCGCAGACCAGCTTCCGGCCGAAGGGTGTGACGACACCAGGATTGCTGATCATGTGTTGTGTGTGTGTGTATGCACTGTGTAAATTAATACTGGATTGCATTCAACTGCATGTATGTTGCATCATGATAACACTCAAATGCCACACACCGATATAACCTGTGTTCTTCCTTATTGAGACGTGTCTCACCCCTGTTGTATGTACATTTTTACAGGTCCTTCGAGTAACCGGAACTAGCGTCCTAGTGTAGGGAGCGTAGTGGCCGGTGTACTGCGGTTAGTGCTTGGGTAAGTGTTAGGACTTTATTTTTGGTGGGTTGCCATTTTGAGATGTATTTGGGCACCCGTTTGTACGTTTTGATAGAGTCATGTTTTGCTCTTATATAGACTCTGGTATGGTACTGTATATGTTGTTATAGAATGACATTTTTCCACTGCGTATATGATTATATTTGGATGTGTTTAGGGTGCTTAGGACCCCACGGGGTCGGACCCTCATCCATTGTACTGTATCTTTGGATGCTTTATCAGATACAGGGACAGGTTAGATTACATTTTCACCCCTAGGTCCCGTTTCGGGGTTCGGGGCGTGACACATTATATGTGCGTGTATATATTTCAAGACATCCAAACAGAATTTTAAAAAATCAAAACCAGCAATGGGTGAACGAGCTGTTGTGTCCGTATTCCTAAATTTGGTTGAGGCATGGTAAATCTCGCAGTTTGGTTCTGTGAAATTTAAATGACCATGACTATTAGGTTTTGACACGTGGCAAATCTCGCAACTTGGTGATGCGAGATTTAAACAAATCTCGCAGGATAAAGTTGCGAGATTACGTAAACATTAAACTAGAAAAAATTTTCCCAAACAAAATATTATTTTATATTTTATTATAAAATAATAATAAAACGGGAAAAAACTCGACCTTATTGCCCAAAGCTCGAGGGGCATTATTTTGCGTTTAATTAAATTAATCCCAAATTTACAAGACTCGACTAAAAGTGTTACCTAAGCCCAAATTATTAGATTATGTGTAGTTTTTATTATGTTAGTTCCAAAATAATTAAGCTTTAGGTCAACATAAATCAAGGCTTTGTTTGGGTTTCATTAAACATATCATGTTCATAGTTCTAATACGATTATGTGGTTTTAAGTCGTGATTATATATATATATATATACACACACACATAGTATATTCTATCTTTTTTTAAGACTCTATTTGAAAATTTAAAAATATTATGAAAAAGAAAAGAAAATATGAAAAAAATTCACTTCTTATGTTTAAGAAAATTGAGAACCAATTTTAAAATATACCAAATTAATAAACAAAAAGAAAATTGATTTTACAACGCATCATTAATATTTGATTTTTAAAAAAATTTGATCATACGAAAGTATTTTTTATTTTAAATAAAATGTGATATAGAGAGAGAATATAAAGAAAAATGAATTTCCTTTCAATATAAGAGTTTAAATATCAAACAAAAAGCATTCTTCAAGGGAGAGAGAGAGAGAGTGGGAAAAAAAAAAAAAAAACAAGCATGCTGTGAACCAAGCAAACTTTTGTGCAAGTTGGTTCATGCAAATATGATCGAAGAGTGAATTATCGAAGCCAGCGACAAACATCCATGGAGATCAAACTAGAGGATTATTTATTATTTTTTCGTAAAGAATATTTCTCCAAAAATAAAAAAAAATTGTATCTAGTCATTTCAAAATGATAAAGTTGTAATTTATTCAGTAACTTTTGTTCTTAGACTTTGGAATTTGTTAAGACACTATATATTAAACATAGACAAAAAACTACAAACAAATCATCATCCAAACAGTCAATACATCCATTTACCACTCCGGAAAGCTTTTATCATCGTCAACTGCATTTACCATCACAAGCAAATTGCTCTATGCTTTCTTGTGCAATCTTTCAAGCACTAGTAGAACCCTAAAATAAGATTACCATCAGATTCATATCTGTTTGTTTGCACTTTGCAGGGAAACATGTGGGGTTGCTGCACCATTGGCAGGTGAATGGATGATGGAGGAGAGATTGTGAGAGAACCAGAGTCTAAGAGCAAACCCACGTGAGCATTCAGGGACAACAGAGAACCCATTTAGCTTTTCTGAAGATGCATCAATGCTTTCTCTACACATATCTGCAGACAGGTCCAAAAATATCTGCACATACAACTGTCACTTGGATCCTTTCAGTGACAGTGAGCTTCTTTGCAACAATTCAGAAGATACAATCATGGGTATCCCTTTGCCTTCGTTGGCTCAGATGCATTTGCATTATCTGCACTTTAGGATTAGGGTTTTGGTTTCTTCAGTATAAACAATTCTTGCATATCTGTACTTCCATCAGCATAAAAACTTTTGGGTTATGGTGTTTTGTGTTTCAGATTAAAATGTATACCAACTATATAATCATGGGTATCCATTTGCCTTCGTTGGCTCACATGCATTTGCGTTATCTGGAGTTTCAGATAAGGGTTTTGCTTTCTTCAGTATAAACAATTTTTGCATATCTGTACTTCCATAGTATAAAAACTCTTGGATTCTAGTGCTTGTATTTCAGATTTAAAGTGTATTCTAACTGCGAGCCTAAATTCATGCACCTAAAAAAATAACAAAAAATTGCATCTCCAAATGCAAGGAAATCTAGAACCCAGTCACATAAAACAGAAAGTTCAGTTTCATAGGTCTACCAAAATTTTGTTTCCTGGACTCTAGAGAACTCTTGATAATCAACAATTCCTTAATTTGTTTCCTCAGTAGATCTACCAAAAATTTGGTCCTAGATTCAAGAGAACTCTTGATGCTCTTGATCCAGATGGGTGGATAGCTGGTCACGAATGTTGCAACCTATCTTTAAACTCGCATTCTTTCATAATAAGCAAAACCGGGCTTCAGAATCTTGTTTACATCTCTACAGCCTACACAAAACTTTAGGGTAGTTGCAAGCCACTCTTTGAAGATCCAGATGTGTCAGGCCTTGGTAATTTCTATCAACAGTAAATGGGTATTTCACAAATGATTGATCAACGACACAGAAATTGACGTGTGCACACCGGCATATGCGCGCACCCACACATGCCACATGCACAGGGGTCAATCCATGTGCAAGTACCAGAATCCAAGCCGTAGAGTACAAGCTATACAGAGCTCAAAGCAAGATATCAAGTACTCTTGACTGTACCTTTCTTCTTAAAAAAACATGATATATATATATATATATATAAGACATTAAGTAGTATTGCGTGATTAGTTCTTGACACATGATTATTAATGTAATCTGGTCATATAATATATTGATCAAACCCAGCTGGACTAATTGACCTGCATTCCTACCATTTCTCACAAGACAATAAAACTGAGTGTGGACAATAGAAGACTACAGCAAACAGACTCTCAAGAAGTTGATACAACCATTTATCACTCATCACTCTTTTGCTTTCCTTACTTGGAAAAGAGGAAATCTCATATCGTCTCCTTCTCTGCTTGCATTTACATTCCGGTGCATTGTCTGTTTTCTTGAACATCAGATATGGAAAGCTGCATCTGCCAGTTCGTTTAATTGCAGGGGCACATGTGGGGATACTCAATATGAATAGATGTGTGCGAAAGAGAAAAACAGGGACTTGTTGAGCTGTATCAGCAAAGCCATGTGAGCATTCAAGGGATGGGTCCCTCCACAGCACACCCCAACTGCTTTCCAGCCTTCTCACTGTACTTTTAGACCCTAGGTCACCCTATTTGGCCCTCTTCTTCAATTGCTATGCTCTATAAATACAAGCATGATAATGAATAAACTCATATATCCCAAATCTTTACACACACTCCCTTCACAAGTGCTAGCTAGAACTTCCACCACCAGCTCTTAAGTCAACACAAAGCATTTAGATCCTTTCAGTGAACTTTCCCTCCAATTCACAGAATATATAGTCATGGGTATCCGGTTGCTCTCTGTGATTCTTAATGCCAAACAGAGTTTCAAATTGCAGTCTCTCCTCACTCGAACCCAGTCTGGCATTCCAAAAGGCCACATCGCGGTTTACGTAGGAGATATCAGGAGGAACAAGCGGTTCGTGGTTCCAATATCTTACTTGAAGCATCCATCATTCCTGGACTTGCTCAACCGAGCTGAGGAAGAATTCGGTTTCAACCACCCAATGGGCGCTCTAACAATTCCATGCGACGAAGACACCTTCATTGATCTCACTTCTCGATTGAGACGCTCTTGAAACATGAAGGACAAAGAGCTGTAACTTCAACAATTTTGACAGGAGCCAGTAATTCCAGTTCCCACAACCAAATATGTGTATATTTTCCCCTGTAAATGGGTGGGCAGAGTAAAACATTCCTCTCCACCAAATCAGCTGTTAGAAATGAAATTGATGGTCTTCAGCAGTTGATGCAAACCACGATTATTCTCCTCCAATAAACTGCTCTGACTTGCTTTTGAAGAAGTATTCTTTAAACTGAACTGCAAAAGGAAGAGTGGGATCTAAAAGTAGAGATTCTTAGGGATGTTTGACTTTGACGCAGCACATTTCAACTTTTGATTCTCACATGTTAAAATTTCTTAAGTTATTTTTACTAGGTCATTTTCACAATTAAAAGGTAAAACAGGCATCACTTAATTTTTTTTTTCGTAAAGTAACTTCAGTTAAAGTCACATAACCTATCATAAGCCATCCCAAAGCTAATGATTGAACAGTTACCTTCAAAAAAGTCACTTTTAGACTGTTATGTGTAATAATAAGGTTATAAGAAGACAAATTTACAGTGGGGGTAACATGTAATGTAATCTTACAGGATGCGTGATGGGGAGGACCTATCTTTTCTCCTGTGGATAGGTGATGGGAAAATTTGAACACATCCATGCTGTACCACCAGAGGAACCATAATAATCAGGAAGCTAACACAAGGCATCAAATGAGCAGTGAAAGTGAAATTTGGGAACATACACTCACGGTTCTACCAGTAGTCCCCTAGAGTCAACAAAGCCCACAATTGGACTAACTTTATTTATTTTTGTTTGAGGGAAGTTAATGACCATAGGCCTTAGGTATATAAGAGGATGTAGCCATCCCCCTTCCAAAATTCCTCTGTACCATATTTTAAGGTTTGAGATTTCATGAACTTGAAATCTCAAACACAACCATTGATGTTTCCCCTAGGAGATGCCCAGTTTTCATGTTTTCCAAGCCATTGAAGGATTTAAGATCTGAAGCTCTTTCTTGTATTTGTTTTTGGTCATTGAATCCCCACGAAAGCCTGAAAAGTAAAAATAAAAAATAAAACAATTAAGAGCCTTATAACTTCACCATATAACCAATTGCATAATATGAGCAGTGTATTAATAATTTGAATTAAATGTGTCCAAAGTTGAAAATGAAAATGTACCATTGCATTTCTAAGTATTACTCTTAAAAGGTAAGGCTTGATTTACAATGTTGACCCACAGGCTAATAGCTTAAACTTTTAGATAATGTGGTAATCTAACATGGTATCTGTTGTTTGAGGTGTGACTCTTATACTTTGGTTTTCTTAAACAAAGGAACAAAAAAAAAAAAAAAAAAAAAAAACATAAAGGGGCAACACAATAGGGACTCGTTGACGAGTGCCCTGTGCTCATCGACGAGTAGATCCCAAGAGTAGGAAAATCTCAAAGTTCTGGAGTCGTCAACGAATGCTCTATTCTCGTCGACGAGTGGTCTTCTATGGATCGTCAACGAATCCCCTATACTCGTCGACGAATGCGCGTGGGTTGCGAGTAGTTTTTCTAAATTTTGAATTTGAACATTAGGTGGTTGGGTATTCGGAGGGAAACCTCTGAGGGACTATTATATATGTCATTCTAGGCATATATTGATAGAGAGAGTGATCATTTGAAAAGTGTATTGTGTACTGAGATTTCCTTAGTAAAATTCTTGTGTCATTGCTTCTGTGGATGTAGGCTTTGCCGAACCACGTAAATCTTGTTATTGTTCTTGTTTTTTCTGATTGTGTTTTATTTACTTGTTGTATATATATTCCACTGTGCTTCGTATTTATCCCATCCATATCACAACAAATTGGTATCAGAGAGATTGTTGTTATGTCATTGGGATTGTCTTTTGCAAGATTTGACATCGTCAAATTTAATGGAACCGGGAACTTTGATTATGGCAAAGGTGAGTGAAAGACATTCTTGTACAACAAGGAATGTGAAAGACGTTACTTGGTGTTCGACCGGATGGAATGGATGAGGCAACATGGGGAGAATTGCAAGCAAAGGTTGCTTCTACAATACGCTTATGTTTAGCCGACGAAGTACTCTATCGGGCGATGGAGGAGAATTCTCCAGCAGCTATATGGCGAAAGTCAGAGAGCCGATACATGTTCAAATCTCTCAATAATAAACTTTTTTTTAAGCAACGTTTGTATTGACTTAAGATGGTTGAAGGATCAAACTTATATCAACACATTAATACTTTCAATCAAATTATTAGTGATTTGATGAGAGTTGATGTTAAGTTTGATGAAGATGACAAAACTTTGATATTGTTAAACTCTTTGCCCTCGACTCATACCTATGAAAATCTTGTGACCACTCTTACGTGGGAAAAAGAAACTCTTGATCTAGAAGAGGTAACTAGTGCTTTGCTAAATTTTCACCAAAGATTGAAGATATGTGATGAAGGAGAAGGACTTGTAGTAAAAGATAATAACGAGCGAGGCAAAGGAAAATCCAAACATGGATCAAGTCAAAAATCCTGAAAGCAATTCAAGAAGAAGAAAGAAATCTAATTTTATAAATGCCGTAAAAAGGGGCATGTGAAACCGGAGTGTCTGGATTGGAAGAAGGGATATTCTAAGAAACATGAGGGTATTTCAAAATTTGTGAGTGTTATTCAACAAGAAGGTTTAGCGTGTAGTGACGGTGATGTTCTATCAGTTTCAATGGGGTCGGATAATCTAACAGACTCTTAAATAATTGACTCGGTATGTTCTTATCACATGATTCTAAACAAGGAATGGTTCAGCCCTTACATGTTAGTGAATTATGGATCAGTTCTTATGGGTAATGATGCTTCTTGTAAAATCATTGGCATAGGAAATGTAAAGATAAAAATGTTTGATGGTATTGTAAGAACGTTGTGTAATGTAAGACATATACTAGAGTTGAGGAAGAGTTTGATATCACTTGGAACGTTGGATTGTAATGGATTTAATTACAAGTCCAAAGGTGGAGTTCTGACGGTATGGAAAGGTAATCTGACAGTAATGAAAGGGCAGAAACTAGATGGGTATATCTACACATTGCAGGGAACTACTGTTGTAGGTGGAGCTGCAGCCATAGATGCTGAATCAGATGAGATCGTCTTGAGGCATATGCACCTTAGGTATATGGGGGAACACGACATGAAAGAACTACACAAGAGGAAATTATTGAAGGGCTTAAAATCATGTCAACTAGAATTTGACAGGATTAGTGTTCTTAGAAAACAAAACAGGATAAAGTTCATATCAGCTATACACAAGACAAAAGGTATTACTGATTATGTGCATTCAGATGTTTGGGGTCCGGTTAGAGTTGCATCAAAGGGTAGACATGTGTATTATGTGAGTTTCATTGATGATTACTCACGGAATGTCTGAGTTTACTTCGTGCATTACAAATTAGATACATTTGCCAAGTTTAAGATTTGGAAAGTTGAAGTGGAAAACCTGACAGGGAGGAGAATCAAATACTTAAGGTCGGATAATGGGACCGAGTATGCTGATTCTCGGGTTTATGGAGTTTTTTGCGGAGCAGGGCATCAAGAGATACTTTACAATTTTCCGGACACTTCAACAAAATGGTGTAACAAAACGGATGAACCATACTCTTTCTGAAAGGGCTCGGTGTCTCAAATTAAATGCAGGGCTACCAAAGAACTTATGGGACGAGGCAGTAAGTATGACTTGTTTTCTGATGAATCGATCACCAAAGACGTCATTAGAGGGTAGAGTGGCAGAAGAGGTTTGGACAGGAAATGTAGTAGATTACTCCAAATTGAAAGTATTCAGGTGTCCAGCCTATGTTCACTTATCTAGTGAGGAGAGGTCTAAGTTTGACCCAAAGTCTCGTCGTTGCATTTTTTTTGGAGATATCCAGAGGGTGTAAAGGGGTACAAGCTATGAGATCCAATGACAAACAAGGTGGTGATCAACAGTGTAAGAACCCGAACCGTAATAAATGGGTTTAAATAAATAAGAGAGGAGCAAATTTGGAATTTGGCATATTTCGTCGACAAAGCCAGATTTCGTCAGCGAAGCCTTCGTTCTTCTCATCGACAAAATTCAGAGACTCGTCGACGAGGAGAAGCCGAGGAGTCTCGGAAAAACCGATGATCTCAGATTCATTGACGAGGCCACTGATTCGTCAACGAAGGCACCATTTCGTCGACGAAGTGGGCCAGGTCAAATTGCTATAAAAAGGAAATTTCATTACTTCTTCATTAAGAAAACTCAATTCTATTTCTCTCTCTCTCTAGAACTCTCCCTACTCTCTCTCTCTCTAGATTTCTTCGCCAATCGTTGATGGAATCAGAAATCTGAAGTTACCACGAGGATCGTGGAAGGATTCTCTACGATTTCTATGGATCGGAATCTCGTTTCGGAGATTTTTGGGTTTTATCAAAAAATCGAGGTAAGGTTCAGTTTTCAATTCCGATCCGGTAGTTTTGTAGGTAACTGTCTTGTGAGCATATTCTATACTGTGATTTGTAGGTTTTGGAACTCGGTTCGCTGTTTAAGGACCTTGAAGTTTGAGATTGCTTTTCGGGGAAAAGGTAATGGGAACTATGTTTATATTGGTTATTTTTGAAATCGGACTCCGCGGAACTGTGGTTCACGGTCCTGTGTGTGTTTTGACTACTCATTTGGGGGTATCTAATGGGGAAAATTATGAGTTTTTCATTATTACAGTTTTGGGAAAAGGGGGCGACAGGTTGCATCCCTAGTTTTGTTGAGAATCGTGCGTATATGTTGATTTATACTGTGATATTGGGATGGTCGTGCCTTGACTTGTTTAAACTGTATTTGTTTGAAAAACCATGATTTAGATTACTAAATGAGTATGATTTTTTTGGTTATATGAGCATGCATGTGTGTGTGATATGTTGAAATACTAGTAGGAATGCGGTTCCGAAATTATTCCAGATACTGAGAGTGTCCGGCTCTATATCCGAGGACGTGTATTTACCGCCTGCCATGTGGGCAAGAGTGTCGGGCTCTATATTCGAGGGCGTGAGCCTATTCTGGCAGATAAGGCAGAAGGGTGTGGATCCACTAGTTATGCGCTGGCAAGATGCCATGGGAGTCGGGGACTAGCCATGTGCCAGTGGCGCTGTGTTCGTGGGTTGGCTACGGGCCAACACTGTATGTCGTGGGCCGGCTTCGGGGCGAAGGGTGTGACGACACCGAGGATTACGGATCATGTGTATGTGTATGGGTGTGTGTATGCACTGTGGAAACTAGTACTGGAATGCATTTAACTGCGTGTATATTGTATCATGATAACACTCAAATGTTACACACCGATATAACCTGTGTTCTTCCTTATCGAGAGGTGTCTCACCCCTGCTATACGTACATTTTTACAGGTCCTTCGAGTAACCGGAACTAGCGTCCTGGTGTAGGGAGTGTAGTGGCCGGTGTACTGCGTTTAGCGCTTGGGTAAGTGTTAGAATTGTATTTTGATGGGTTGCCATTTTGGGATGTGTTGGGCACCCAGTTTGTACGTTTTGATAGAGCCATGTTCTGCTCTTGTATAGACTCTGGTATGGTACTGTATATGTTTATATAGAATAAACTTTTCCGCTGCGTATATGATTGTGATTGGATGTATTTAGGATGCCTGGGAACCCCACGGGGTTGGACCTTCATCCATTGTACTGTATCTTTGGATGATTTATCGGATACAGGGACATGTTAGATTACATTCTCACCCCCGGGTACCATTTTCGGGTTCGGGGCGTAGCAGTTTAGTATCAGAGCTAACTAGGTTATTAGATCTTGTAGACTTGGTTAGACTTAGTTATGAGTGCATACCAGAGTATAGGATGTGGATATGGGTAGAGTTGGTTGAGGGTTGTTTGGTTGCTAGACTGAGATTTGTCGATGGTATTCCGTGTTTTTCCTGGTGTGACGATTCCAGTAAAAGCAGGGCAGATAATTGATGACTTTCGTGTAGGTGTGATAGGACAGACCTAGACCTGGCAAGGAGTAGTTAACACGATTAGTGTAGATCATTGTGTTAACTGTATGTGTTATAGGGATACTGATAGATTCTTATTGTGTTGCACAATGGAGCCCAAGGATAATAACTTGGGAAGTAGCTCCGAGGAGACTGCGAGTGATGAGTCTCCTTCTGTGCCTCAAGGTTTGACGAGGCAGGTTTTACAGGAGATCGGTTGAAGTGTGAGGAGACGTGAGCGCTCTCCTACTACTGCGGGGTGCACCATTGAGAGGTTCACACCCATGCATCCTCCGACGTTCTCTGGAAGACCTGATCCAACGACAGCAGAGGACTGGGTGGAGAAGACTGAGATGATCTTGGAGGTCCTACACTGCACGGATAGGCAGCGAGTCCTTTATGCCACCTTCTAACTATCTGGGGAGGCGGGTCGATGGTGGACTGCAGTGAATCTGCTGGAGAAGCAGAGGGGTGGTCTTGAGAAGATAACGTGGAACCGTTTCAAGGAGGTGTTCTTTGACAGATACTTCCCGGCTTCCATACGTGATGCGAAAGCAGATGAGTTTTCTGCGCTGAGGAGTTGATGGTGCAGGGGTATGCGGCTCGATACATAGAGCTGTCCCGCTTTGCACCATGTATGATCTCGAGCAAGTATGAGAAGACTCGGAAGTTCGAGAAGGGTTTGAGGAAGGATATCCGCAGACTGGTGGGTATGCTTCAGATCCGTGAGTTCTCGGTGTTGGTGGATAAAGCCACAGTGATTGAGACTGGTATCCGAGAGGACGAGGTGGATCAGGAATCGAAGAAGAGGACAGTACCTTCTGGTCCTCAGACGGGATCTCGTTAGGGATCGTGGAAGAAGAGGAGCAAAGGCTCGGGTTATCGTCAGAATACCGAGCATCAGGATTCTCAGATGAGCCAAACTGGTGGTCGTTGTACCAGATGTCACAGGTGGCACGAGGGTGAGTGCTAGTCATTTGGGGTAACTGCTATAATTGTAGCCGGCCAGGCCACATGTCTCGTGATTGTCGTGCATTGAGGCGAGACGTACCTACAGTTAGTGGGGATCGAGGGAGCAATCAGATACCTCGAGGAACCATTCAGACGAATATAGCTCCGACCAGAGTATACTCTCTTACTCTAGCGGACGCTAAGCATGCAGGTAACATGGTGACAAGTACCTTATTATTGCTTTCAAATAAAGCTTATGTTTTGTTTAATTCGGGTGCAACCCATTCCTTTGTGTCTGTGAATTTTGTGGGACGGTGTGGGGTTGAGACCGAAACATGAATGAGGTGTTATCTATTACTACGCCATCTATGAGTGTATCTTTCTGTAGGAAGATGTTGGTAGACTGCCCAGTAGAAATTCAGGAGAAGCTGCTACTAGCGAATCTTGTGGTATATGACATGTTGGGGTTTGATGTCATTCTGGGGATGGATTGGTTGTTCTCCAGTTATGTTGTGATCGACTGTCGTAGGAAAGTGGTAGTTTTCAGACCTCCTGGGGAGCAGGAGTATGGATTCGTGGGATAGTGTGTGCGTTTAGTGCCACAGATTCTGTTGGCATTACAGGCGAGGAGGCTACTCTTGGACAGATGTCAGGGTACCTAGCTTGTATAAAGGAACTTCCGCGGGATGAGTTGAGACTCAAGGACATTCGGGTGGTTAGCGAGTTTCCGGATGTGTTTCCAAATGATTTACCTGGTTTATCTCCAGATCGTGAAGTGGAGTTTGCGATAGAATTGCTGCCCAATAAGGCACCGATCTCTAAAGCTCCATACCGGATGGCTCCAACAGAACTTCGGGAGTTGAAGGAGCAGTTGTAGGAATTACTGGATAGGGGATTCATTCGATCTAGTGTTTCGCCCTGGGGAGCTCCAGTATTGTTTATGAAGAAAGACGGGTTGATGCGGATGTGCATTGATTACCGTGAGATTAATAAGGTGGCTGTGAAAAATCGCTATCCTTTACCTCGTATAGATGATCTCTTTGATCAATTGCAGGGGACACAGGTCTTTTCGAAGATCGACTTGCGATCAGGATATCATCAGGTGAGGGTTAGAGCGGAGGATGTAGCGAAGACTGCTTTCCGGACCAGATATGGCCTCTATGAGTTCTTATTCATGCCTTTTGGGTTGACAAATGTTCCGGCGGTGTTCATGGATCTAATGAACAGGGTTTTCCATGAGTACCTAGATCGTTTCGTAGTAGTATTCATTGACGACATTCTGGTATACTCGAGGAGTACGAAAGAACACATGGAACATTTGAGGTTAGTGTTACAAATTTTGCGGGAGAAGTTGTATGCTAAATTGAAGAAGTGTGAATTCTGGTTGAGTCAGATTGCGTTCTTAGGCCATGTGGTTACTGGGGATGGTATATCAGTTGATCCTAGCAAGATTGAAGCTGTGGTCGACTGGGTAAGGCCGAAGAATGTGCAGGAGGTTCGGAGTTTTCTGGGGCTAGCAGGTTACTATCGTCGGTTCGTAGAGGGTTTCTCTAAACTGCCTGGACCTCTAACTCGATTGACTAGGAGGGGAGTCCAGTTTGAGTGGACCAGTGATTGCGAGCAGTGCTTTTAGGAGCTGAAGCACCAGCTGGTTACTGCTCCAGTGTTGACCATTCCTTCAAGGGATGGCAGGTTTGTGATTTTTATCGACGCTTCTCTGAAAGACTTGAGATGTGTGCTGATGCAGCAGGGTAAGGTAGTAGCGTATGCTTCTCGGCAATTGAAAGAATAAGAGAAGAATTACCCTACGCATGATCTGAAATTGACTGCTGTGGTATATGCATTGAAGATCTGGTGACACTATCTGTACGAGGTGCAGTGTGAGATCTTCACTGACCATAAGAGCTTTAGATATTTCTTCACACAGAAGGAGTTGAATATGAGACAGAGGCGTTGACTAGAGTTGATTAAGGACTACGATTACACGATCAGTTATCACCCGAGGAAGGCTAATATGGTGGCTGATGCGTTGAGTCGTAAGTCAGGGCTTACGGCTGTATCTGCAATTATAATTCAGTGTCACATCAGACGAGATTTGGAGAGCTCAGGTATAAAGTTGGTAGCTTGTGGTCATCAGGCTTATCTTGCTGGCTTGGTGATCCAACCGACTTAGTTTGAGCGTATGAAAGCCGCGCAGGTTAGTAATGCAAAGTTGGCAGAGGTTAGGAAAAAGGTACAGCAGGGACTAGCTACAGAGTTTAGCATCTCTGAGGGAGGTGTGCTGAGGTTTGGGACCAGATTATGTGTTCTGAACGATGACGAGATCAGAAAGACGATTCTAGAGGAAGCGCATTGTTCTATGTATACGGTACATCCTGGTAGTACAAAGATGAACCGGGACTTGCGCGAGACCTTCTGGTGGTCTGGTATGAAGAGGCAGATTGCTCAGTTCGTGGAGCAGTGTCTAATGTGTCAATAGGTAAAAGCTGAACATCAAAGGCCAGTAGGGCCGTTGCATCCTTTTCCTATTCCGGTGTAGAAATGAGAGCATATTTCCATGGATTTTGTGACCAGATTGCCGCCAATACTTCACGGGCAGAATGCTATTTGGCTGATCGTGGATAGATTAACGAAATCTGCCCATTTCATACCGATGAAAGTTGGCTATCCTTTGAGTAGGTTAGGAGATTTGTATGTACAGGAGATTGTGAGAATGCACGGAGTACCGGCGTCCATTGTGTTAGATCGAGATCCGAGATTTACTTCTCGATTCTAGACGAGTTTACAGGAGGCACTGGGGACGAAGCTTACTTTTAGTACAGCGCGTTCCACCCCCAGACTAATGGACAGTCGGAGAGGACGATACAGATATTGGAAGATATATTGCGAGCGTGTGTGTTAGACTTTGGTGGTAGCTGGATACAGTTTATGCTACTTGTGGAGTTTGCTTATAATAACAACTTCCAGTCTAGTATTGGGACGGCACTGTTCGAGGCTTTGTATGGTCGGAGGTGTCGATCTCTTTTGTGTTGGGATGAGGTTGGTGAACGTCAAGTGTTAGAACCTGAACTTGTGCAGCAGGCGTCTGAGAAGGTGGGTTTGCTCCGAGAGAGGATTAGATTAGCTCAGAGTCGACAGAAGAGTTACACGGATGTTCGCCGCCGTGAGTTAGAGTTTGAAGTGGGAGGTAAGGTATTTCTACGTATCGCTCTGATGAAAGGGGTGATGAGATTTGGGAGGAAGGGCAAGTTGAGCCTGAGGTATATCAGACCATTCGAGGTGCTTGAGCGAGTGGGTCCAGTAGCCTACAGAGTTGCATTACCTCTAGCATTTTCGAGGGTCCATGATGTGTTTCACGTATCCATGTTGAGGAGGTACGTGTTGGATCCTTCACATGTTATTAGTTATAATGAGTTGGAAATTGGGGATACTTTAGCATATGAGGAGATACCTGTTCAAGTTCTGGATAGTAAAGTTCAGAAGTTTCGTACCAAAGAGATACTGTTAGTGAAAGTATTGTGGCAAAACCACGAGGTTAAGGAAGCTTCTTGGGAATTGGAAACGAAAATACGCCGGAAGTATCCACGGTTGTTTTGAGCACTTGTACATGATCCTACTGTGGGTTGGGATAGGTGGTTAGTTGTCGGGAGTGTTTGTATTGTGAACTCCTGAGACAGTTGTATATGTAACCACGGTATTTTTCCGCCATAAGTGAGGGTATGTATATGTATGTGCATGATGGGACTACGCTGTAGTGGTCGCCAGTGTTCTTAAGAGTGGTATATATGTGTGTGATTGTATGTATGATTCTGTGAATGAGAGATGACAAATTTCGAGGACGAAATTTTTGTAGAAGGGGAGATTGTAAGAACCCGAATCATGATAAATGGGTTTAAATAAATAAGAGATGAGTAAATTTGGAATTTGGCATATTTCGTCGACGAAGCCTTCGTTCTTCTCATCGACGAAATTCAAAAACTCGTCGACGAGGAGAAGCCGAGGAGTCTCGGAAAAATCGGTGATCTCAGATTCGTCAACGAAGTCAGCGGAAGATTCGTTGAGGAAGGCACCATTTCGTCGACAAAGTGGGTCGGGTCAAAGGGCTATAAAAAGGAAATTTCATTACTTCTTTATTAAGAAAACTCAATTCTATCTCTCTCTCTCTCTCTCTCTCTAGAACTCTCCCTACTCTCTCTTTTTCTAGATTTCTTCGCCGATCATTGATGGAATCGGAAATATGAAGTTACCACAAGGATCGTGGAAGGATTCTCTACGATTTCTACAGATCGGAATCTCGTTTCAGAGATTTTCGGGTTTTGTCAAAAAATCAAGGTAAGACTCGATTTTCAATTCTGATCCGGTAGTTTTGTAGATAACTGTCTTGTGAGCATATTCTATACTGTGATTTGTAGGTTTTAAAACTCGGTTCGCTATTTAGGGACCTTGGAGTTCGAAATTGCTTTTCGGGGAAAAGGTAAGGAGAACTATGTTTATATTAGTTATTTTTAAAATCGGACACGGTGGAACTGTGGTTCACGATCCTGTGTGTGTTTTGGCTACTCATTTGGGGGGATCTAACGAGAAAAATTATGGGTTTTTCATTATTACAATTTTGGTAAAAGGGGGCGACGGGCTACATCCCTGGTTTTGTTGAAAACCTATGTATATGTTGATTTATACTGTTATATTGGGATGACCATGCCTTGACTTGTTTAAACTATATTTTTTTGAAAAACCATGATTTAGATTACCAAATGGGTGTGGTTTGTTTGGTTATATGAGCATGCATGTGTGTGTGATTTGTTGAAATGCTAGTAGGAACGCGGTTCCGAAATTGTTCCAGGTACTGAGAGTGTTCGGCTCTATATCCGAGGGCATGTATTTTACCGCCTGCCATGTGGGCAAGAGTGTCCGGCTCTATATTCGAGGGCATGAGCCTATTTCGGCAGATCAAGCCGAAGGGTATTGATCCACCAGTTATGCGCCGGTACGATGCCATGGGAGTCGGGGACTAGCCATGTGCCGGTGGCACCATGTTCGCGGGTTGGCTAAGAGCCAACGCCATATGTCGTGGGCCGGCTTCGGGGCGAAGGGTGTGACGACACCGAGAATTACTGATCATGTGTATGTGTATAGGTGCGTGTATGCACTGTGGAAACTAGTACTGGAATGCATTTAACTGCGTGTATGTTGTATCATGATAACACTCAAATGTCACACACCGATATAACCTGTGTTCTTCCTTACTGAGAGGTGTCTCACCCCTGCTATACGTACATTTTTACAGGTCCTTCGAGTAACCGGAACTAGCGTCCTGATGTAGGGAGCGTAGTGGTCGGTGTACTGCGTTTAGCGCTTGGGTAAGTGCTAGGACTGTATTTTGATGGGTTGCCATTTTGGGATGTGTTGGGCACCCAGTTTGTATGTTTTGATAGAGTCATGTTCTGCTCTTGTATAGACTCTGGTATGGTACTGTATATGTTTATATAAAATGACTTTTTTTGCTGCGTATATGATTGTGATTGGATGTGTTTAGGGTGCCTGGGAACCCCACGGGGGCGGACCCTCATCCATTGTACTGTATCTTTGGATGTTTTATCGGATACAGGGACAGGTTAGATTATATTCTCATCCCCGGGTCCCATTTCCGAGTACGGGGCGTAACAAGCAGGGATGTAGTTTTTGATGAAAAGGTTATGGTGAAGCGAACTCAAGAGTATGATGAACAGAAACAGGAGCCAGAAAGCTGGGACAGTAATGAACAAGTTGTGTGTATGGAAGTGGAAGCTCAAGGCAACGGAAATGATCATGGTCCTATGGTTGCAGGGAGTTCTAGCTCAGAAAACTAGAAAGTCGACGATATTTCTATACGAAGATCCAAATGCACTATCAGGCCTCCACCAAGGTATGGATTTGAAGAGTTAGTATCTTATGCTTTCCTTACTAGTTGCAGCGATCCAACTACATTTCAAGAGGTAGTGCATGGCCAGGAGAAAGATAGGTGGATGGGTGCGATGATTGAGGAGATGAAATCACTACATAAGAACCAAACTTGGGATTTGGTGGAACTTCCAAATGGGAAGAGACCGATAGGTTGCAAACGAGTATATAGGAAGAAGGAAGCAATTTCAGAAAAAAAAAAAAAGAGAAATTCAAGACACGGTTGATAGCAAAAGGATACTCACAAAAGAAGAGTAGATTATGATGAGATCTTTTCTCCATTAGTCCAACATACTTCTATCAGAATTTTGTTGGGGTTGATAGCCCATTATGTTTTTCATTTGGAACAAATGAATGTACAGATGACATTTTTTCATTGTGACTTGGAGGAACAAATCTACATAGTACAGTCGAAAAGATTCATTGAACTAGGAAAAGAAAACTTAATTTGCAAGTTGAAGAAATCTCTTTATGGGCTAAAATAGTCTCCAAGGCAATGGTATAAATGGTTTGATTCTTACATAATCAAGATTGGCTACAAGAGATGTGAGTATGACTGCTGCGTATAAGTGAACAAGCTTGAGGATGGTTCTCTTATTTTCTTGTTATTGTACGTCGATGATATGTTGATAGCTGCAAAAGATTTAATTGAAGTGAATCAGTTTAAGGACTTGTTGTATAAGGAATTTGACATGAAAGACCTTGACTCGGGCAAGAAAATACTTGGGATGGAGATTCGTCGTGACAGAATTGTAGGGAGATTATGGCTATCTAAGGATGGAGAGGTTTAGCATGACTGATGCAAGATCGGTGTGTACACCTCTAGCAAATCATTTCAAATTGTCCACTGCAGATTGCCCAAGTATGAATGAGGAAATCTGGAACACGTCAAAGGTCTCATATGCTAGTGCTATGGGGAGTTTGACGTATGCCATGATATGTATGAGGCCAAATTTGGCTCATGCGGTGAGCGTGGTAAGTAAGTTTCTCTCTAATTCAGGAAGACAACATTGGAAAGCCATCAAATGGATACTTAGATACTTACGGGGTACATCGGGATATGACATCATGTTCGGCAAGCAACAAGGTTGTCCTTCAATTATGGGGTTTGTTGATGTTGATTATGCTGGAGATATAGATAACGGAAGGTCTACAATGGGATATGTGTTTACCTTTGTAGGAGGATCGGTATGTTGGAAATCCATGGTATAGTCTCTAGTAGCATTATCCACGACTGAGGCGGAATATATGACAGTTGTTGAAACTGCAAAGGAAGTCTTATGGCTTACTAGTTTAGTCAGAGAGATGGGGTTACAACAAGATGGAGTGCTGCTGCATTGTGATAGTCAGAGTGCCATTTATTTGGCAAAAAATCAAATATACCATGCTAGAACCAAGCACATTGATGTGAGGTTCCATAGGATTTGGGAATTGATTGCTTCGAGTGAGCTTGTGTTGGAAAAAGTTCACACGTCTGAAAATACAACTGATATTCTGACAAAATCAGTTACTTCTGAGAAGTTCAAGCATTGCTTGGACTTGTTCCATGTCTCCAATTGATAGAAGGGAGACAAATCCAACCAAGCGTTTCAAGTTCAAGGTGGAGCAATTAGACATATTTTTGGGATTCTCCTAATGGGCGTATAATCGCCATAGTGGAGATTGTTGTTTGAGATGTGACTTTTATACTTTGGTTTTCTTAAATAAAGAAGGAAGAAGACAAAAAAAAGAAAAACATAAAGGGGCAACACAGCAGGGACTCGTCGACGAGTAGATCTTGAGTGCAGGAAAATCTCAGAGTTCTGGACTTGTCAACGAATGCCCTGTTCTCGTCGACGAGTGGTATTCTATGGATCGTCGACGAATCCCCTGTACTCATTGACGAATGTGTTTGGGCTGTGAGCAGTTTTTCTAAATTTTGAATTTGAACGTTGAGTGGTTGGGTATTCGGAGGGAAACCTCCGAGGGACTATTATATATGTCATTCTAGGCATATATTGATAGAGAGAGTGATCATTTGAGAAGTGTATTGTGTACTTTGAGATTTTCTTAGTGAAATTCTTGTGCCATTGCTTCCGTGGATGCAGACTTTGCCGAACCACGTAAATCTTCTTGTTGTTCTTATTTTTTCTGGTTGTGTTTCATTTACTTGTTGTATATATATATTCCGCTGTGCTTCGTATTTATCTCATCCATATCATAACAGTATCAAAGTCATGGTTGTTAGGAGGTCCTAGGTTCTAGTCTTGTTACTCAAGTTCAATGTAGGTTTGTTAAAATTATAGTGTTCCCAATATGGGTGTTACTCATTGTCTGTTCATCTCTTCACGCACAATCAAGCAATGATTTTAGGTAAAGTGGTAATCTAACAACACCAAATTTAGGATATTCAAAAATCCGCTCTCATGATTGAGGAACACTCAATGATGACACTGCTTTTGCAATTGTAGCAATGATGGTTTTCACTCTCCCTAGTAAATTTATCAGTAGTACCAGGCAAGTACTAGTTCAATTTGGGTAAAATTTGAATAGCAAAAATCATTCAGTTATTTTAGAATATGGGCAAAAAATTCTTTTGAATGTCATGCATGTTTGAAATTTAAGCTTGCAACCTATGGCCAAGGACTATCCATCATCTGCTTAAAGGAACAAAATTTAACAGCATTACAATTTTAGAGTAGAATCCAACACGCTGCTGTAATTAAGTAAATCAAGGAATTAAACAAGTGTGGCAACAAGTTATATATGGAATGAAGTTTAGAGGAGAAAAGATGAGCTACATTTGGAGGAAGAAACAGATGAGGCGATTGAATATAGATAGGTCATGTTGGGAGGGCATGTAGGATGAGAAGAAAAATTGTTATGAGTAATAGATTAAGAGTTTGCGGAAGGCACGGCTGTCCAAGAGATGGAGGGAAACTATGAGGAAAAAAATACATACCATACTCCTACTATTGAGTTTGAAGAGCATAAACTGAGGAGCCTGCCGATTCACAAGGCACAAAGGGAAAAAAAAAATCACAATGGTAGTAGTCCCTAAAACCAAGAATGCGGCCACAAACAGTCTGCTAAACTTGGTGTGCACATAGAAACTGATGTTCTCCCTATTATTATTAGTTCCATTCTGTATATTTTGAATGCAGACTCTCATCAATTCAAAGAACAGAAAATGAGTAATCAGGAGCAGCAAAAATGCTAACAGACCCAAATTTATTTCGTTTCACATTTTTCTGTTTGTAACATTTTAACATCATTGATGCCTAACCTTGGCATCTGCGAGGGCGTCATGAGGGTGCACTGGAAGAAATTTAAGTGTGTTTCTTGGCAGCCCATTTCACTCAACGTTCTGGGTATTTCAAAAAAATCAAATTGACACCATCATTTAAAAATTGCAAGCAAATAATTGCCACAGAGCAGCACCACAGGGAAAATGGAGATAATATAATAAATTGTGGCGGAGCACAGGGGAAGAACAGAATAAAGGCACGCTCTTATTTTCAGTGTTTAATCTCGACGGCAACAAAGAATCAGAACAAAGCATGTAACACATACAAATCAGAAAGAAAAACCTAGGAGTAAAACAAAAAATTGTCAGCAACCAAACAATAAGAGAGGGAGGGACCCTACTTTCAGTGCCATCCAGCCAACGAACCAACCATATGGCAGTGGATCGCTGTGCTCATACATACAAAGGGAGCTAAAATCGAAGCAACCAAAGGAAGAGAAAGAAAGATTTCGCGCAGTAAAGAGTCGAGCAAGGGAAGAGAGTTTGGCGGAGAAGGGAAGAAAGCCAGAGTCCCACATCGAAAGGAGGAAGAAAGATGACGACGCAGAGTGAATATAAAACCAAACGAGTGGGCAGTGTGCAAGGTACGGAGCCGTGCGGTGAGCACATAGCGAACTATTCTTTCGCCTTTTACTAAAGAATACCGTGTGCTCGCCGCTCACAGCGGCATACGCCTATTTTTGGAGGGGGCTTTCTCTTTGAAAGCCTCCCATTAAGGGAAAACAAAATTTTCATAATGCCATTTAATTGTTGCCTGTAAGTTTGCAATATGATACCGTTTGGTAAGTTCAAAAGCAATTTGGTTTGAGAAGATGTGTTCAAGAGATTAAGCTAATTACTTTATTTTGTCAATTAAATATCAGGGTATTGTAATATATGCTAATTTAATATTGAAATTATATTTTTTCTATTGTCAAAAATAATTTTAATTTTTTTGGGTGAGAAAAAGGTCAAGAGAAATAAAAAAAATAAGAGAAAATGTTGCTAAAGCAAAAGATAAAATAAGAGGAATAGGAAAAAAAATTATTTTCTATGCTAAATATTATTGAAAATAAAAAATTTTAAAAATTAAACTTGTAAGTGTATAAAATTATAAATTTAGTATGTTTTTTTGTCTTATTTCTCACTTTCTTTATAATCAAATATGAAAATGTAAATTTTTTGATTTTTTTTTCTTAATAGGTTTTTGGTTTCAAATGGTATTGAGTGAGTGGAGATATTGAAAGACATTGTTACAATATGCCACTGAAAACCCGTCACTCGCCTAGATGTCGAGCCCCGTAGCAACCTTGTCAACCACGATAGCAACCTCAACATTTCCAACTTCGGCCTCTCGATCCCTACCCAATTAACAGTTTCAAAATAAGAAGTGTGCAGGTTCCTCATCATTAGTTGGCATTATTTTCCATGCATCATACTAACATACGATAAGATAGTGAAGACGAAGCTAGTTCTTAATGGCCTAATCCTTTTGTGATCCTCGTAAATCGAAACATTTGGCCTGCTGGTTTTTCATCATGTCCATGCTTGAGGCAAAGTTCAATTCTCTTTAAGGTATGTTGTGGGGTGAGGAGTGTCAAAGGGCAGGCCATGTAACTTGTCGCCCTCTCCTAAGGGCACATTTTAATTCACTTGCCCTTACCCCTGCCCCTCCATTTGTAAAGAAAGTTGGGAAAAAAAAAAAGTAATCATGTATACACTAAACAAAACCAAATGTGTTCCTTCTATACAGAGTTTCTCCTTTGAGACAATAATTTATTATATAGAGACAATTCCTCAAGCTAGCTACCATGGTGACTGTCAGGAAATCACTGGGGTGATTGACAATGGTAATGACTGGAAGCAGGGATTGATGAATATTACAAATAAAGCACTGTCTGAAGGTTCCATTTCTGCATTTATCACTATGGTCTCCCTGTTCTTTGTGTAGTTGGTCCAAAGCTTTTATCATCATCTCAGCAGGCAAAAACCCAGATCATTAGCTGTGGAAAATGCCTCTGTTTGTTTGTTTGCAGGGGAACATGTAGGGCTACTGCATCATTGGCCAGTGAACGGATGAGATAGCAGAGAGAATTGGACTTACTAAACTGCGTGGGCAAACCCATGCGAGCATTCATGTGCTGAGGTCCCTAAGAGGATCACAGCACACCCAACTACACATCAGTCAGACCACATAGACCCCATTGAGCTCTACTGATGATCCAACTACCTTTTCTCTATAAATAATTAAATATGAACACCAGAAACTGCAGGTCCAAAATTTCCATACATACAGGGCTCTAGCAATTCCACTACAAGTTCTACATCAGCATAAACTACTTGGATCCTTTCAGTGAACTTCCTTCTGCAACAATTCGGAATATATACTCATGGCCGTCCATTTGCTCTCCATGATTCCTAGTGCCAAGCAGATTCTTAAACTACGATCCCTCAATAGAAACCAGGTTGGTGTTGCAAAAGGCCACATTGCAGTTTATGTAGGAGAAATCAAGCGGAAGCGGTTTGTTGTTCCAATATCTTACCTGAATCATCCTTCATTCTTGGAGTTGCTTAACCGATCCGAGGAAGAATTCAGCTTCAACTATCCAACAGGAGGTCTGACTATTCCATGCGAAGAAGATGCGTTTTCAGAACTCACCTCTCGGTTGAGTCACTCATGAAAGATAAAGAACAAAGAGCACCCTCCACAGATTTGACATGATCCTCTGATTCATTCTTTCCTCCCCCACAATTCCCCTTTTCTTTTTTATTTTGGGCTTCTGTCCCACATAAAAACTTCTGTGTATATAATTTTTTTTCTATGTAAATCAGTAGGCACAGAGAAAATCCTCTCCACCAAAACAAATTTCAGAAATGAAATTGTTGATCTTCAGTGACTGATACAGATGCTAGTAATTCTCTTCTGATATCCTGCTCTGACTAATTTCTCCAACTAGCTTTTGACACTTTCTCTTTAACAGAATTGGACAAAAAAGGGTGGGATCTAATAGCACTGTAATGTGCCCCAAAAATACTAACTAGTTAATGACGAGGCAATTGCTTTAAATAATCTCATTGCTAAAGAGCGTTAATATGGAATCATAATGAATTAGATGGGGGGATTAATTGTTGATGTCTCATGTGATTTAATCTTAAGAAGTGTCTACACGGACAATCGAAGGAACAATTTGAGCACATCCGAGGAACAACAAGCATCTTATATTCCAATCACGAGTGAAGCGGACAAACATACTCCCACAAGATGATAAACTTATTTGGGAACCGAACCAAACAGCCCCTCAATGACATTCAACTTTAAAACAAAATATGAATTTTTTTTTTCATGTTTTATATAAATTAATATGAGAAGTGATTTTCTCAAATCAATTCTTCTTCACCCCGTTGTTCCTTGGGCAGTGCAATAAAAAAATTTATGGTCGTTTCATCATTCCATCTCGGGACAAGTCTTGTTCTTAAAGGAGAAAAATGCTTGAGTTCTTCAAGAATGTTGATAAACCTTGAATGAAAAAAAAAAAGGGGACAGTTTGTGCAAATGAAACAAGAATTTCTTCAAAATGGTGGTTCATCTCTCAAAATTCTATATTGCAGCCCTTAATTGATCATGGTCAATCATTTGTTAACAAAAATGGGAGAATGGGGAACAGGCTCATGCTTTTGCAGATGTGTGATCAGGAATCATATACCAAAGCAACCAAAAATTAGTCACGTGGACATCAGCAAGGCATCATTGGTATAAATGCTTATGCATTATCTGTACTTTCAGATTGGGGTTTTGGTTTCTTCAGTATACACTTTCATCAGTATAAAAACTTTCGATTATAGTGTTTGCATTTCAGATTAAAAATTTTCAAATGTCTTCAAACTGCAAGCCTAAATTCCCACACCTAAAAATAAAAATAAAAAATCTAGAACCCAGTCACATGGATGACTTGTCATCAAGGCAATTGTAGCACAGAAAGTTCAGCTTCATAGAGGTGAAGACTTTTGCATTGCTTGTATCCTAAAGATAATTATTTGAACATCAGCCCAAGAGAGAGCTAACATTCCACATATGATGTTGATAAATAGACTTTAATATACAGATTTAGGGGTCAAATGACAAACAGAGATATGCAACCATGGTAACTTGGTAAGAACTTCAATCAAACAGAGCTTCAACCACAAGTTATTTTCAGTTCCAGAATTTCACTCAAGAGACAATCCTTCTTCCTTTTTCTTTCGATAGAAAATATTCAGATCTCTTCTTTGAACCATGCTGGAAGAAACTGAGATAATCAGCAACTTCATTGATTTGTCTCCTCATTCCATCTACCAAAAATTTGGTCCTATGTGAAAAAAATTCTTGATATTCTTTATCAAGATAGGAGGATATCCTGTCATTAAAATCTGCATCCCTTCAAAGAAGCAAAATGGGGCATTACATCTCTACACAAAACCTCAGGACAGTTGAATGCCAACATTTGAAGATCCAGCTGGCTGTCTCAAGACAAGTAATTTAAAAAACTCAGCTGTCAATGTAGCCTCTTATCTATACTGTACCCCGTAGATTTCCATAAATGATTGACCAATGACACAAATAATTGTGTGCCTGCATACACCCACACCCACACACAGATCATCATGCGCACGTACTGAAAACCAAGCTGTAAACTACGGGCTGTACATAGGTCACAGGTACTCTTGGCTGTAGGCTGTATCTTCTTTCTTAAACAAAAACAAGATATGCTAAAGATAATTGGTGATACAACGTAATATGGTTATACCACATATTTATCAAACCCAGCAGGACTACACACCCCCAACCACACACAGATCATCATGCACACATACCAAAAACCAAGCTGTAAAATACGGGCTGTACATAGATCACAGGTACTCTTGGCCGTACCTTCTTTCTTATACAAAAACAAGAAATACTAAAGATAATTGGTGATAGAACGCAATATGGTTGAGCAAATATCTATCAAACACAGCTGGACTAATTGACCTGCGTCCCTACCATTTCTCATCAGACAAAACCATGCACGGACAGAACAAGACTACAACAAAAGGTCACTCTTTGTTTACTTCTTGGAGTAGAGGGTCTAAATCTCATATCGTCTTCTTCTCTACTTGCATTAACATTCAATTGCTATGCTTTCCAGTGTTCGGCTGTCTGTTTTCTTGAGAAACAGTGGTGGAAAACTGCCTCTGCCTATTTGATTATTTGTAGGGGTACATGTGGGGCTACTTGCCATGAATATATATGTGAGAGAGAGAGGGGCTTGTTGAGCTGTATGAGCAAAGCCATGTGAGCATTCAATGGATGGGGTCCCTCCACAGCACACCCAACAGCATTCCAGTCATCTGAGCATTGTCATAGACCTTGCTTTGCTCTCTTCTTCAAATTGCAATGCTTTCTCTATAAATACAAACACAAGAATGAAGAAATTGACATGACCCACATCACATTGCTAGCTAGAACTTACACTACTAGTTCTACATCAACAAAAAGCATTTGAATCCTTTCAGTGAACTTCCCCTCCAATTCACAGAATATATAATCATGGGTATCCGTTTGCCATCCATGCTTCTTAGTGCCAAGCATAGTCTCAAACTGCAGTCTCTCCTCACTAGAACCCAGTTTGGCATTCCGAAAGGTCACATAGTGGTTTACGTAGGAGAAACCCAGAGGAAGAAGCGGTTTGTGGTTCCAATATCTTACTTGAAGCATCCTTCATTCCTGGACTTGCTTAACCGAGCAGAGGAAGAGTTTGGCTTCAACCATCCAATGGGAGGTCTAACAATTCCATGCGACGAAGACACCTTCATCGATCTCACTTCTCGATTGAATCAATCTTGAAACATGAAGAACAAAGAGAAGTAGCTTCAAAAATTTTAATAGGAGCCTGCTTAATTTCATTTTTCCCTCTTTCACCATTTGTTTCTTTTTTTCTTTGGGATTTTACACCCTATCCAAATATGTGTATATCTCCCCCCACCCCTCCCCCATCTCTGGAAATGGGTGAGCAGAGAGAAAAAATCCTCTCCGCCAAAACAGATTTTAGAAATGACATTTTTAGTTTTCAGCAGTTGATGCAGATGATAATAATTCTACCCAAATAAACTGCTCTGACTTGTTCATGAAAAGTATAATTGAAACTGCACAGGAGAAAAGGCGACAGGAAATTAACAGCAGAGATTCTTCAGGATGGTTGGCACAACTTATGCAAAATTCTACTTTTGACCCTCACAAGTTGGAATTTCTTACATCATTTTAATAAGTTATTTTGGTAAAAGCTAAAACAAGCTTCACTTACCCTTTTTTATTTTATTTTAAAAAGTAACTTTAGTTAGAAGTCGCATAAGCTATTTTCCCAAGTCATCCTGACACACTCTTAAACTCTTTGTCTCCAAAAGTAATTGACTCGCTAATGATTAGGCAGTCACCTTCAAAAAAGTCATTGTTAGAGAATATTGTTAGGTTATGTATGGTTTGCCAAATGTCTATTTGTAGGAATAGAATGATCATAATATACGAGTTTGATAGTCTATAAAAGAAGATGTATTGTCATCATAAAGCAAATGACAATACAAAAATTTTTATTAATCCATAACATGGAATATAAAATGAATGACCATTTCTAAATTTTAGCATGAGAATGTCTATTTTAGCATGAGGGAGTAACACAAGTTTTTGTATGAGTGACTTTTTCCAAATTATTAATCCCTAAACAATTTTCTTACATTTTCAACATTAGTTCCATTTTATTTCTAGAAATAGGCATTATGTGAACCAAATGTAACCTTAGGGCACAATGGTAAGGTTTTAAGTAAACTGTAGACAGATTAACAGAGAAAGTATCTTGGGATGTTATCTTATGTCTCTGTGAGTAGGTGATGGGAAAATTTAAACACATCCATGGGGTACCAGAGATAATGCGAAAATGATAAGGTTTTAAGCAGACTTACAGAAATTAGACAGGAAGTAAATGTGATATAATCTTACAGGGTGTCTCTATGGACGGGCAATGGGAAATTTTGAACACATCCACGTGGTTAGGTACTAGAAACATGCCCAAAAAAGCCATCAAATGAATGGTCACAGTAATGTTGTGAACATAAACTCATGGGTCGACCAGCAGACTCTTGAGCCTTTTTTTTTCTTTCATTGGAGGGAGGAAAGAGGTGCAGGTCATCAGGGTCTGTGGTGCATAATGGGAGGTAGGCCATCCCCCTCCTGAAACTCTTCCCTAGCCCATTTTAAGGTTTGAACTTGAACCGTCTAACACAGAAGTCCCATGGTCAAACCATTGATGTGTCCCCCGTAGGAGAAAATCAACTTAATGTTTTCTAACCTGCAACCTAGGATCCTTTGTGCATTCATCTTCAAATTCTGGGACCTTTTGAAACCTTGCAATGCCGTCGCTTCTTTTTCTTTTTCTGGGCATAATTAATATAACTCATGCCACTATCATTCTTGGAATAACAAAAAAAAACCTGTCACATATAGAATACCTAATATCTGTAGCTCTTCCTTGTTGTATTTGTTCCTGATCATTTAATGAAGTTCTCTTAACCACCCCCCCCCCCCCCCCAACAGCAGCCCAAAAAATAATAAAAACAATAATTGATTAAAATCCTTCTAACTTTTCTGATAACCAATCACCATAATACAAGCAGAGTTTTAAATAACTAATTTGAATTAAACATTTGAAGCATGTAACCAAAATAGTACCTGCCTATTCTAAGTTATTTTTAAATAATTAATTTGAATTAATTGTGTATGAAGCATATAACAAAATAGTACCTGCGTATTCTAATTTATTTTTAAACAATAAATTTGAACTAAATGTGTGGAAAGCATATAATGAAACAATACCTGCGTATTCAAAGTTTATAACCCTACATTTTCACGCCAGTTTCTCGCATCACAAATACACCAAATTTATGGTATTTGATATATCTGCTCTCATGATCAGGAAACTCTCACAAGCATACTGCTTTGTGAATGTGGCAGAATAATGTTTTTCACTCTCCTGAAAGGATTATCAGAAGTACCAGGCAATTGCTGGGTCAGTTAGGGCAAGATTTGGTATGTGAAAATCATCCAGTTATTTTGGGGTATATGTCTTCAGTATTCTATAGTACCTTAAAAAATGATTCTTTGAATGTTATGTACATTTCAAATTCAAGCAAGCAACCCCATGGCTGGAGACTATCCCCATCTTCTTGCAGGATCAAAACTTGACAGTGTTATAAGTTTAGAGTAGAATTCAATACACCGACACAATTAAATAAACCAAGTAACTAATCAAGTTTGATGACTAGATATTCGTGGAACAGAGTTTAGAGGAGAAAAGATGAGCTACATCTGGAGCAACAAGTATACGACAAGATTGAAACAGTGTAGTAAATGAGATGGATCATGTTAGGAGGGCATGTAGGATGACGGATAATAATACGAGCATTACACTGAGAGTTCATGGCCAAATAAAAGGCAGGGCTGCCCAATAGATTGAAGGAAACTGAGAGGAGAAAAAGACCATAAGATCAAGAATATTTCTTGTACTACAATTATACCATACTACTGTCATTGAGTTTTAAAAGCGTAATTGGGAAAAAATCGTAGCAGAAGTAGTACCTGAAATCAAGAGTGCTATATCGTTTGAATCTAGTACAAACTAGTTAGTAGGATGACTTGGTGTGCAGAAAAGAAACAGGAGTTCTCACTAGCCTTAATATTTATGTTCTCTGTTATCTGGATTCAGTTTGATAAACACAAAAGAAAAAAAAAAATCGATAAACAGAAGCCGGCAAAAATGTCAACTGCCACAAATTTTTTTTTCTTCTTTTTCATCACCCACACTGACCAATCTTGTCATTAGGAAGGGAGAAACTCAATTGAGTTTCTCGACAGCCCATTCACTCAATGTTGTGGGTATTCTAAATTCAAATTGTTTCATTTTTTTTTTTTCTAATAATAATTGGAACCAAATAACTACCACAGAGCAGCATCACAGGGGAAAATGAAGATAATATGATAAATATGTGCCGAGCAAACTGGGGAACAGAGAAAAATCACACAATTCCTGTGCTTAATCACAACGAGAACAAAAATTCAGATGAAACACAACACGAGCGAGCCAGGTAACCGATGAACTATCGCCAAACAGAAAGCGAAACCGAAGAGTAACGGAGAAAAAGAAAATCTCACCAACCAAACAGAAAGGGAGAGGGAGGGATCCTAGTCGCTGCTCCATTCAGCAAACGAACGAAAAATCTATCTGGGTATCTTTGCGCAAGCACGCATATGGTCCATTGGAAGAGCATGGTCCTGCGCAAGGATGCGAAGGTCGAGAAGCGTCGAGAAGGGCTGGGAAAGCGACAAAGGAAGAGTCCCACATCGAAGGAGAGAAGAAGACTGAGACCGCCAGAGTGAATATAAAACCAAACGAGTGAGGAGTTCAAAAGTCACGGAGCCGTGCGGTGAGCACAAAGCGAACTATTCTTTCGCCTTTTACTAAAGAATACCGTGTGCTCGCCGCATACAGCGGCATACGCCTATTTTTGGAGGGAGGCTTTCTCTTTGAATGCCTCCCAATAAATATTAAATGTGGAAGTTTATTTTAGTAATATCATATCTAAATGAAAATTAGACGGAGAAATTTTTGTAAATGTTTCTGCACTTTTTATGAAGTTTATATTAAATTTAATAATTATGTAATATTTGTATTAGAATCTGTTCATATTTATTCAATTTTGAGTTCTAAAATTTGTCCTCTTAAATATAACCTTATATCTTCTATTTGAAATTACAATTTTTTTAATATTGAAAATTTTATGTTTTTATTAAATTATAAGTGAGATTTATGTGATTCTTGAAATTAATTTTAATTAGAAATTATTGTTATTTGAATATTAAGGAAATTTACATTTTTTTGCTAAATTTTAAGTGAGATTTATGTGATTTTCTTGGAGATCTTAATGGAAGTTTAAATATTTTTTTCAAATTTTAAGTAAGGTTTATGAAAATGTTAGAACTTTAAAAATTGTATTTTTTCTTTGCCAAATCTCAAATGAGGTTAGGGCTTTTACAAATCACTATTTATTCTTTCTTAGCTGCAATTACTACTAGTTTATGGGCTTGTTAGTTATTTAAGCCTCTTCATATTGCTGACGTCTTTGTTATTGTATGATTAATTATTTCTTAATTTGTCCGTTTTTATTTTCATTTTTTGGTATATGCATAGTTAATAATCAATTATTTTTTTTTTTCCAACAATTATCATCTTTTCTTGTAACATTGATAACCAACATATTAGAGCAATGAACTCTAATTCATTAATCATTTTATCGCTTGAGATTGGAAATGAACTTAACTGTTTGCTCAATGCTTAACTTATTAATTGCTAATCTAAGCTCTTTCATTAACTTAGACAAAAAAAAAAAAAAAACTTAAATTTAGACTTAAATCTCAAAAAATAATTTAAAAAGTCAACCTTAAGTTGAAGGATACTAGACTTCTCAAGCTCGTATGTTAGCTAATTTAATTACTTTGTAAGTTGGCTAGCATATAAGTTTAAAAAAATTGTTAGCAACAAAGGAGCCCCACATGGGCTTGACATTTTAAACCTTTTCATTCACTCAATTTTTTCAATGTGAGTCAAATTCACAAGTAGAATTCTCAATAATCTCTCCCTAACTTGTGAGTTCCAGAAAACGAACGAAAAATAAATCTGGATATCTTTGTGCAACCACGCATATGATCTATTGGAAGAGCATGGTCCTGCGCAAGGATACAAAGGTAGAGAAGCGTCGAGAAGTGCTGGGAAAGTGACAAAGCAGGAGTCCCACATTGAGAGAGAGAAGAAGACTGAGGACGCCAGAGTGAATATAAAAGCATACAAGCGGTATGTTAAAAAATCACGAAGTCGTGCGATGAGCACAAAGCGAACTATTCTTTCGCCTTTTACTAAAGAATACCGTGTGCTCATCGCTTATAGCGGCATACGTCTATTTTTGGAGGAGGCTTCCAAAGAAGCCTCACACTGAATGTTAAATTTGAAGTTTTAGTAATTATTTCTTAGCAATTTGTCAATAGATTAGAGTAATTTTTATACGTGCTTTGGTCATTGGTCATTGTTAAAACCATAGAACTGAAATATTTATATTTATTTTTTTTTGGAGGATTTTTGGATTTTAATTTATATTAAATTTAAATATAATATAATATAAAATTATATTAGAATTTATTTAAATTTATCCAAATTTGAATTTAAGGTTTAAAATTTGTACTCTCAAATATAATTTTATATCTTCTATTTGAAATTAACATTTTTTTAATTTTGAAAATTTTATATTTTTATTAAATTATAAGTGAGATTTATGTGATTCTTGAAATTAATTTTAATTTAAAATTATTATTATTTGAATATTAAGGAAATTCACAATTTTTTACTAAAGTTTTAAGTGAGATTCATGTGACTTTCTTCGAGATTTTAATGGAAGTTAAGATATTTTTTTTCAAATTTTAAGGAAGGTTTATGAAAATTTTAGAACTTAAAAAATTTATATATATATATTGGCCAAATCTCAAATAAGGTTAGGATTTTTACAAATCACTATTTAACCATCACGACTAGTCGTGATTTCTTAACGATTATTAATCACACGGACATCGACTAGTCACGAATTTTCTCTTACCATTGTTAGTTCTTCATTGCTATTGTTTCATGTCACAAGTCTTCATTAGCCTATTCTTTCTAGTTGCAGTTACTACTAATTTATGGACTTTTAGCCATTTAAGCCTCTTCACATCGCTGACATTGTTGTTATTGTATGATCAGTTATTTCTTAATTTGTCTTTTTTTTTTGTTAATCATCAATTATGTTGAGACGTTTCCGGACGCAAACTTGGACAGAAGTGTTTTTAAAAATGATATTTTTGTGAAAAAATAATGGTGTAATGGAGTTGCCACTAACCTTTTGGAGTGTGGTTAGAACACTTGATTACTACCAAATTAACAGTAGAATCGATCTGTAATACCAGAGTCGGGCTCAGGAGTTCGGTTACGTAAGGGAAGGTATTAGCACCCTCTACATGTCCGTTTTTATGAACGGTACCTAATTAATAAAAAATTATCCCAAAAATTAAATTTAATAATCCCTTGAAATTGCTCCCTTTCAAAAAGTATGTAGAAATGCACAAAATAAAGGACTCAACTTGAAAACAAAGCGGGCTTCCAATGACCAGTGCTTGGATTTAAAGTCAGCTTCATTATGTCGGGTCTTTTTAGGTGGGTTTGGTTAAAATTGGGGTGTTTACAAATTATTATTATTTTTCTTTTCAGCAATCATCATCTTTTATCGTAACATTGATCACCAAAAAATTAGAGCAATGAAATCTAGTTGATTAATCATTCTATCGCTTGAGCTTGGAAATAAACCTAAATGTTGGCTCAATGCTCAACTTATTAATTGCTCATCTAAACTCTTCACTAACATAGACAATTTAGACTTAAATCTCAAAAAATAATTAAAAAAAGTCAACCTTGAGTTGAGGGATACTTGAATTCTCAAGCTCATAAATTAACTCATTTAATTAGTTTGCAAGTTGGTTGGCATATAAGTAAAAAAAAATGTACTTGTTCATAGGACCTGGAACTAACCCATTTAAGTTCATAAATTTGTTTTTTGTTAGTGTAATAAACTAAAAAATTAACTCACTTTTTGAATCGTTAAGAGGCTCACTTGTCGATCTATTTTATAAGTAATTTTAAGTTTACATAGTTTGACATATATATATATATATATATATATATATATATATATATATATTTAAAGTATTTTCTTTGAAGGCATCACAAATCATATCTATTTGACCATCTTTAAGAAAAAAAATTCATAACACAATAAGTTAGAAAAGAAAGCATTATATTCATAGTTGTAAATAATCTAAGGTATTGGAAGCATAGTTTCTAGGATTTAAATTTAGATTTGTATGGATTTAGAAAAAATTCAATACAATTTTGTAGTATATTTTGACTTGATATCCATGGACCTAAACATAGGATAAGTTGTTTGTCAGTTTATATTAATGAGCAATTTTGGATTTAATTTTAAAGTTCATGAATAAACAATTAGAATTTAAACAAGGTTAAACTTAATTATTTGAAAATGAGTGAAACCTAAATAAAGATGAGCTCGACTTATTTAATTAATGAGCCTTATTTAGGATTAATCTTAAAGCTCATTTAGTAGATAAGTCAAATCTAAATATGTTAAAACTTGATTAGACCCGATTGTAACCTAGTCCTCATTGAAATGAACTAAAAATGTCATCCTTCTAGAGTCTCCCCCTCAATTTAAGAAGCCTTCTAGATGTGACTTGACCCATTAGCCACTTGAGTCAAGATGTTCACCTATTCTCTTTAAGGGCAAGATATACTTCTAGTAGGAAGCCTTAGGCCATTGCACCTCTTAAATGTCCTATCTATATTATTGGGAGTTGCTAAAAAGGAAGTTGAATGTGATAAATATTAAAGTCATTAAAGTTGAGATTGATGTCACTGGCAGTAATAATTAATGTTGTGATTCCACTAATCAATCTTTTTTAGCATTTTGACATATGTTGTAATCTCTTACAATTAACAACAAATGGGAAAGAAAGCATTCAGGTAATTTTCAAACTCCGGGTAGTCTTTTAGGACTGGCTAAATGTATTTTGTAATTAGAACGAAATTTTTTTTAAACAAAGCCATCAAAAGGTTGAACTTGAAGTTTCAACTTCATCCCCGACTTTACAAGATCGCTTGTGTTAATAGATATTAACCTTAAAGGAGAGCCACCTTTAATTATATTAACCTTAAGGTGGATGATTGATTCCGGATCGCCTTTAAGATTTGGTGCTGGTTAAAATAGTGCAGTGTAACAATTCCCCTTTCAAGATTTATCATATAAATTCTTTTTTAATGGACTAAGGCACTGACCTTTATGACATTATAGGATTGTAGCAGGTTAAACACATTAGCTATTATCCTAGCGAAAAAAGGGGGAAAATCGAAAAAATTCTCACTGGATGATTCTTTATTTTACATTTCATCTTGTGTTGAGGGGAGAAATGGATTTTTGGTAACCACTCTTGACCCTATAGAAGATATAAAGGCATATAGTGATGTAGTGTTGGAATATTTAGTAGGCTAACAACATAGATCAATAGTTAAAACTACACATTGATCTACCTGCTGGACAATTTGACCTTCCATTTCTCATAAGATGGTAGTACTATCATGCATGGACCGATGAATATTTCAAACAAATCATCACCCAAAACGGTCCACCTCTGCATTTGCCACTCGTCTCCTTGGCCTTGTGTCACAAGTTAAGCTTGTTCAGGGCATTATGCTTGCCTGTGACTGCTTGTCTCATGTGATTGGGATGGGTTTCCATCATGTAAATACTAGTGTAGGGTTATTTTCTACTAGTAGTGTCTTTGTATGCCAAATAAGGCAATATGACTCTTCGATCACTTTGATATTTCCTATTGCTAGAGTGAGAATGTCCTAGAAAGCACTTTTAAGGGAGGGTGAGTGTTCATCAGTCATTGTAAAACTCACTAGCTATTGTCAACGTGTTTAGCATACTTGTCTCCCTCGCTAAACACACAATGTAAACAGAGGTATTCTTAATGAATTGCTTAGATTCAATGTTTACTGCTTGCTTGTTACTGCTTTCATGAATGCTTATTATTTTCACTGTCATTTGATTGAATGCTAATGAAAGTATTTCGTGCATGAATGTTGATAAACGATAGACTGGCTAGTTAAACAAGAGTGTTTTAGCTAGTGTCCCACAGCTCTTTTACAATGGTATGAAAATAGTCGGACTGTGACACCTTACGCAGTTGTTCCAAAGTTTTATCATCTTCTCAGCTGCATTTACCATCATCATAGGCAAAAAGCCAGATCATAAGCAGTGGAAAATTGCCTGTTTGTTTTTTTGCAGGGCACATGTGGGGCAATTGCACCGTTGGCCGGTGAATGGATGAGATAGTGAGAGAGAACCAGAGTTACTAAGCTGTATGGGCAAACCCATGTGAGCATTCATGGGATGAGGACCCTCACAGGATCACAGCACATCCACTTGCTTACCAGCCCCCAGACCACATTGACCCATTTAGCTCTACTGAAGATGTAGTAACTTCTCTCTATAAATATGAAAACTAGAAACGGTAGGTCCAAAATCTTCATATAGGGCTCTAGCATTTTCACTACAAGTTCTACATCAGCACAAACCAATTCGATCCTTTCGTTAACTTTCCTTTGAAACAATTCAGTATATATAATCATGGGTATCCATTTTCCTTCCATTATTCTTGGTGCCAAGCAGAGTCTCAAACTACAATCTCTCACTAGAAACCAAGCTAGCGTTCCAAAAGGCCATATTGTGGTTTATGTAGGAGAAATCCAAAGGAAGCGGTTTGTGGTTCCAATAACTTACCTGAACCATCCTTCCTTCCTGGACTTGCTTAATCGAGCTGAGGAAGAATTTGGGTTTGACCATCCAATGGGAGGTCTAACGATTCCATGCAAAGAAGATGCCTTTTTGGAACTCATTTCTCAGTTGAGTCAGGCCTGAAACATGAAGAACAAAGAACATCTTCTCTACTGTGCAGATATAAGCCTTCTTAATTTGAATGTTTTTTTTTTCATCCATTGTGGTTTTTTCTTGGAGAAAAAAAAGAGGGGGGGGGGGGGGGTGGGGGTTGGTTGTCCCACATCGGAACTTCTGTTGGGGTTTTTTGTCCCATCAGAACTTCTGTGCATATACTTTTCCCATGTAAATGGATGGTCAGAGAGGAAATTCTCTCCATCAACAGCTACTAGAAATGAAACTTTTGGTCTCAGGAATTGACAAAGATGATACTAATTCTCTTCTTATACAATGCTCTGATGAAGATGATACTGGTGGTCTGATTACGTTTCCAAAGCTTTTGTCTTAAACTGCACCGAGAAAGGAGAGCAGGATCTAAAATCAAAGATTCTTAGACTAGTCATAATCAGGCATCAGCTTCAAAAAGCTCACTTTAAAAGAGTGAAATTATGGAACAATATGTTATTAGCTGAAGAAGCTATCAAGATAACAGTCGCAGTAAAACTTTAAATGTAAACTGATGGAACAATTTGAACTTATGCATGAGGTTCCATAGGAACAAGAAGCATCAGAAAGACAGGAAAAGCTTCAAATTAACAGTCACAGTAAAAATTCAAACATAAACTGATGTTCTGTCAAAAAAGCTCACAATTGAATCAACTTTATGTTTTCTAAGCTGCAATCTAGGTTCCATATACAATCCTGAGGAGACTTGCATACTGTCCCTTCAAATTTTTTTAATTTTTTTTTTCTTTTTCATGCTCATGCTAAATGTTGGTCATGATGACTAAGAATATCAGTCTTAGAATAGTGGCAAAGAAAATTCTTAGAAACCCTCAATTCTAACTCATAACCAGAAGCTTGATTATCCTTAGAAGCCCTCAGTTACAGAATTATTCATCGTGTGCCAACAAAATGTTGTGCTCCAATGATTTTACCCCTCCATTTAACACTCAGATAAAATGTTTCAAGAATGCCTAAGATCATTATGTGTTTCTATGGCAGATCACAGAAGGCTTCCTCCCATGCATGTCTGTTCAATTTCTCAAGGTCCTGTGATATTGAGTTGGAAAACAGAACCATGCGATCCCTCCAAGTAGATTGCACCCGTATGCGCCTTTACCACTTGCTTCATCTTTTGGAGCATTTCCGATATATCCTCTCATCTGCCATCCAACCAGCAAAAAGCTTCCAATTTTATTTAATCATCTAATTAAATACATCCATCCATAGAAAATCATGGTTATCCACTTGCTTAGCATTTTTTATGAAAAGAAAATTCTTCAAATCCGTTTTCAACAGCAGTCTAATCCAAGCAGCTTTCAGCAAGGTGTTCCCAAAGGTTTGTTTGCAGTTTATGTTGGAAGGGGAACCAACAGAAGTGAATTATGATTTCAATATATTATTTTGGGGCAGCCCTGATTTCAAGACATGCTAAATGAATTTGGGTTCAATCATCCTCTGGGTGGCCTCACAATTCCCTGCAGATAAGACATTATCATTTGATGCCACTTCACATTTAGATTGATATTTATGAGAAAAAGGAGACAAAATATGTTACAAGCAATACAAATTTGTAAAGCAGAAACCACCAATTAAGCAATACAAATTTGTAAAGCAGAAATTACCAACTCTACGTACATTTTAAATTCATTTTTTGGTTTCATATGCTTGGGAGGACCAAAAGGAATCCTTATTTGGGAAATTTATAGACCAAAATTGGTGCACCTTCAAGTCTTTACTCAAATTCCCAAATAGCTTAGACAAAAATCAATTTGATTGTGAAATTTCATTAGGTTCTAAGATAAATTTCCTGTCCATTCTCATCTATGGCATAAATGAGCATGATATTTTCTCAAAATCAATTCCTGATCCAGAACTCGTGTGACCGAGTATCATATAGCAAAGCAACCAGAAAGTAGTCAAATGGACATCAGACATCCCCACTGTCACACTTAAAATTCCACACCTCCAAAATATGCAATCAAGGATAAGACATCATCAGTCAGAAAGTTCAGTTTCATAGACCTAAAGATTTTTGCATTCCCTGAAACCCATGATATATAAATGTTTGAACAGCATCTGGAGAAATACAGTCTTTATATGCTTTTGATAAATAGAATTTGATCTACAGACTAGGGGAAAAAAGGCAACCAGAGAAGGATGCAATTGTCATGCCTTAGACAACTCCTTCGATCAGACCATACTTCAACAAGAACTTCTTTTCATTACAGTCCAGCATTTCACTCAAGCTACAATCTATTTTCCTCTGGCTTAGAAGTTTTTGCCTAAATTCCAATCTCTTTTTCAAACCATGACGAAAGAAGTCGGGATAATCAACAACTTCATCAATTTGTCTCCCCATTACATCTACCAAAAAATTGATCCTAGGCCCTAAAGAATTCTTGATGCTTTTGATCAGGATAGGTGGATACCCTGTCACCAAAGTCGCTACCTGTCTATCTTCAAACCCGCATCTCTTCAAATAAGAAAAATTGGGCTTCAGAATCTTGTTTACATCTCTACACAAAACTTCAGGGTGGTTGATTGCCACTCTTTGAAGATCCAGCTGTGTCAGGCCCAGTAATTTCAAGAACTCTGTTGTGGGGCGTAGCCTTTTATCAACACTATACCCCATAATAAATGGGTTTTTTGCCAGAATTTTCCCAATTGTCACTTCTCTATCAAAGGCAAGACTAGCAAGAAAGTCCACAATTTGTACAAGCTTTGATTCAATGCTGTAGCTGATTAGCCTAGGATTGAGCAATATCATCCTCCCGAGTTGCTTTTCCGGGACACCCAGTGCTTGAAAGAAAGCTAGGAGTGGGCAAAGCTTCTCTTCAACACTATGAGCAAGTATATGAGGGAATCTGCTTATTGCTGAAGCAACCTCAGTAGGTTTTGTTCCCAGCGTCGCAAGGCACTCAACCATGGGGACAAGTTTCTCATTCAGGCCCAGAGTGAGGATCTTTGGGCACTTTGAGACAACAAAAGGGAGCTTTCTCTCTTGAACGCCAATGCTTCTCAAGTAAGCCCAGTTCTCAGATGCCCTTTCCCTCTGCACACTTTCTAAGCGCTTGCACTTTTTAAACATTTCACAGATACTTTTATCATCAAAACCACGATCTTTGAAGAACCACAAAATGCCACCATTTTGACTGCTGCTGCTTTCCATGTCCCCTGAAAATTTGGACTAAATTAAGCTAAAGAATATGGATGGATCTTAATGAACTGCAAATTAGTGGGTGCAAATTTTGTAATGGTAATAAAAATGTAGGTAGTATCATGAGACATGAATCTCCCACTTCACATTCTCACTCCCATTTCAGTTTTTATTCTCATTCCGTCATGCAATCAAGCCCAACCCTAGTTAGCCGGAAGAGTGATTGTATTGCAAGAAAAGCCAATGTTGACTATATCACAAGAATAGATCTCAGGCACCAAGGGCGGAGCTACTCAGCTAAGTGTATCCCAACGTGACCAATTGCCTTATTTGGAAATCTTTCTTTGGCACACCCACACACACACTAGTTACAGGCACTTTTCAGCAGTCATGAATATCAATAAGGATGTGTAGAAACTATCCATTGAACAAAAATTTTATTTCCAATAAAATTTGTTGTAGAACATTTTTGGAATATAATGGGAAAAAATGCAGACTGAAAATTGTCATGCCTTCCTTCAATTAATAGTACAGATATAGGCAAGTTTGTGTGTGTGTGTGTGTGTGTGTATCTTTCCCAACAAACAAGTATCATAAATTTTTAAAATTTCCCCCACCCAAGTGAATTGCAGGGATCAAACTCAAATATTCTAGGACAATTGAGAGATAATTCTAGTTGTTCTAGAAATTTTATAGTGAAATATTTAAAATGTATCTACTTTGTATCTTATTGTTTTAGATTTCTGTAATGACTATACTTAATATGATATCTATTTGTTCAAGAATGCTACACTACCGGTCTACCACAGCGTACATCCCTATTTTATAACCAAATAATTCAGGATATAGACACATACAACAATGTTATATCACCACTCTGGTCACTTATAACCAAATTGGCTACTTACCCAATCAGTCAAACATAATCAACTCAATGTACTTCCCAAGCTCTGTGTTCCTAAATAGCTCAGTCATAAATTTGGGCTACCTAGTATGATCACAAATCATTTTTCCACATACAACCCATTCAATCCAACTTCAAACGAAAAGAAAAAACGCAAATTATGTAGCGGGCAAGAATTATTCTTAGATTACTCGTGTATAATGGCCAAATTGATATTAAGACAGTGTGTGGCAGCAAAAAAATGCTTGTTAAAACAGGTCCAATGAAGAAAAATGAAGTTGGAAGACACAGTAGTAAAAATTATGTGCTTCTTCTGACTATCGGGAATGGAAATAGATGATAAAAATCACTTTCATTTCTTTTCAATCCCACTTATTGAAAAGGCAGAACTATCTGAAACACATTTAGAAAGGAGAGGAGTAAATTGAGAAGAACCCAAATAAGAATCTAGTTTTGGACGAAATCATTCCAAACCCTTCTCAATGAATGCATCAATCTATATGTGCATAATTCAAAAAAGAAAAAAAAAAAATTGTCAAGGACTCGAGTGTAACTGATACCTTGGATGAGTATGAGTGTAATGTCGACGATTAAGCTATTTCATGAATCGAACGTCTTCTTCTCCGCCTCTCTCTCTCTCTCTCTCTCTCTCTCTCTCTCTCTGCTCGGCAGGCCTTATCCTAGAGGCGACGGGGCTGCGACTGCAAATCTTGGAACATAAGAATTATATTTATTTGCACTTTTCCCTTCCATTTTGGATTTATTTCGGTTTAACCCCTAGACATTGAATTTCGTTTCAAGTACATTGTATGAAAGAAAATATATTATGAGAAAATAAAAAGTGCATTGCATCACAAAGTTTCATAAATATATCTTAAAATTTTATGAATTTTTTTTAAAGAACAAGACAATTTTGAGTATAAATAAATTTATGGCAATTAATACATAAATAATTTCCTTATTATAGTCAAAATAATGCAGTAACATCAATTTGATAAAAAAAGAAGATCATCCAAAAAACAATTCAATAAAATCCATAAAGTTTTATTTTTTAAGTGACTCGCATAATTTAAATTTATTAATTTTAATGTCAAAAATTAGAAAAGGTTCGTAATCGCAATGTTTAAGTTACAAGTATAATGGATAATGCACTCAATTTAAACTATAAAAAATGACATTCAATAATTCTCATCGTTTTGTGTGCAGTTTAGGTTCAACTCAACCAAAATATAATTCAACTCAATCAATGAAGCTTTAAGCTAAATTCGAGTCATAAATCAAGTTCAACTCAAGTCTTAAATTAGATTATTTTGTTTGAATCTTAAGCTAAGTAACTTAACTAATACACACACACACACACACAATCAAAGCTAAATATAGTTTAAAACTAGGCTTGAATTTAGCTTGGTGGGTTAATTATACTTTCTTATAGTTTATAACTTAACTATATTATTATCTAACTCAAATCAAATCAAGCTTGAGTTTTACGTAGTACAAATTTCTAGCAAGGTTATCAAACGCCCATGTTTGTTGTCAATTTGAATATCAATCGGCATGAGCATAGATAATTTAATTTCTAACAAGGTTATTAAACACTTGTATTTATAGTCTATTTGAATAGCAATCGATCATGAACATATGTACTTTAAATTAAATCAAGTTGGAGCTGTTAGAACCCTGTGAGCAATAAACAAGCACCAGAAATTTAGAGACACTAGAAATTTACGTGGTTCGGTTAAGATCGACCTACGTCCACAGAGTATACCACAATTCACTAAACCACTGGAAAAGAAAATACAATCTCTCAGGTCTCTCTTCTCTCTTCCTCACTCCTCTACACTCTCTTCTTCCTCTCTATATCTACCTCTCAATAGCTCCTCTATTTATAGATAGCTGGAGTAAATCACAATAAATAAAAATTGAGGAATTACATTCATCTACAATAAATGGATGCAGATTATAGCTGCGGTCTCCAGCTTGCATCTCCTGGCTCCAGCTACCATGTCTCCAACTTGCGTCTCCTGACTCCAGCTACACAACAATCTCCCACTTTGAGATGGAGACGCCTCCTCAACCAGTATCAGTATATGAATATATGATGTACTCAAAATATGTCTTCAGGCATGAAAACTAACTGAAGTTGAACATAACTTTAGCTTCTCTATAGTCACCACCTTTGTTAACATATCTAGCGGATTTCTGCTACCTTGGATTTTTTCAAGTGTCAACACATCGTCCTCTATCAGAGATCTGATGAAGTGATAACGCAGTCCAATATGTTTAGTTCTGGAATGAAATGCTGAGTTCTTTACCAGATGTATCGCATTCTATCTGTCACTGTACAAAACATTTCTCTCCTGCTTTAATCCAAGCTCTGTTAACAAACCCTGAAGCCAAATAATCTCTTTACTGGCTTCTATCACTGCTACATACTCAGCTTCTATAGTGGATAAAATAACAATCTTTTGTATCTGTGACATCCAACTAATAGCTGTCGTGCCAACAGTGAATATATACCTGATGGTGTTTATATGATGATAAATTTCACTTACAAAATCAGCATCTACAAACCCTTGGATTTTCAAATCACTTTTGCTGAAACATAGGTACTTATCAATAGTGTCACGTAGAATATCTCAAAATTCACTTCACTACTTTTTGGTGTGTCTTCCCTGGATTCGACATATACCTGCTGACAGCTCCCACTGCTTGGCCAATATCTGGTCTGGTACCAACCATCACATACATTAGACTTCCAACGGCTGAGGCATATGGTACCTTAGCCATGAAATCTTTTTTTGCATCTGTCTAGGGAGACTGATCCTTAGAGAGACGAAAGTGACATGCCAATGGTGTATTTACAGCTTGGGCGCTGCTCATGTTAAACCTCTGTAAAACACGGCTGATGTACTCTGACTGAGATAACCACAATGTTCCTTGTTATTTATCTCTAGAGATTCACATTCCAAGAATTTGCTTTGCAGGACCTAAGTTTTTCATATCAAATTCCTCTGACAATTGCTGCTTCAGTTTTCTGATCTCTTCTATATCTTATCCTGCTACTAGTATATCATCAACATATAACAATAGGATAATATAGATAGTACAATACCTCTTGAAGTAGCAACAGTGGTTGACATTGCACTTCTGAAAATTATTCCTCTGCATACAGCTATCAAATTTCTTGTACCACTATCTAGAAGCTTGTTTGAGACCATACAAACTATTTTTCAATTTGCATATAAGATTCTCTTTACCTTTAATTGAGAAACCTTCTGACTGTTGCATATAAATTTCCTCATCAAGATCACCATGAAGAAATGTCGTCTTCACGTCCAACTACTCAAGATGTAAACCCTATGAGGCAACAATACTCAAAACAAATCTGATGGTTGTCAGCTTCACAGCTGGTGCAAAAATATCAGTGTAGTGAATTCCTTCCTTCTGTTTGAAACCTTTGACTACTAACTGGGCTTTATACCTCTTGGATTCATCATGCTCTTCTTTAATCCTATACACCCATTTGTTGTAATGAGCCTTCTTACCTTTGGGCAACTTAGCTAGTTCTCATGTTTTGTTGGAGTTAAGAGACTTCATCTCGTCTTTCATTGCAAGCTCTCACTTGCTCGATTCTCCTGCCTGACATGCTTCAACATAGCATTCATGTTCTCCTCCATCTGCAAGAAATAAATAATTCACATACCTCATATTTGGTATATGCTGCCGAGAAGATCTCTTAAACTCTGGTGCTGGAGTAGGAGGTGGTGGTGCAACAATCTGCTCCATAGGTTCCTCTGCCTGAGGATTCTCAGTGTTCTTCTGAGGATCGGTGTTCCGCTGACGTGTCCTTACACCTTCTAAGACATCATCCACATCTACAAAGGTTATTTCAAACTCTGTAGGTTCTGTTGTGTGTCTATCTTTGTACATTACCTTTTTATCAAAAATCACATCTCTGCTTATGATCACCTTTTTGTTTTCATTATCTCAAATGCGATACTGATATTCATCTCCACCATAACCGACGAAGGTGCATTTCCAAGATTTTAGATCAATCTTATTCCTAACATGATCATTGATATGTACATATGCAACACAACTAAAAACTCTCAAATGTGAACGTTTTACCTCTTTACTGCTCCATACTTCTTCTGGTAGACTATAGTCCAATGGTACTGATGGACTCCTGCTAATCAAATAAGTTGCTGTGTTGACTGCTTCTACCCAAAACATCTTTAGTAAGTCTGACTACATACGCATACTTCTAGTTTTTTCTGTCAACGTTATGTTCATCCGCTCGGCTATGCCGTTGTGTTGAGGCGTACTTGCCACAGTTCTTTCCATTCTGATATCATGTTCATAACAGAATTTCTTGAACTTGGTGTCATCATACTCACCACCGCTATCTGTTCTCAACCTCTTAATTTTCAAACCAATTTCATTTTCTACCATTGCTTTCTAAATTTTAAAAGCATCAAAAACATCAGATTTATATTTTAGGAAGTAAATCCATACCTTATGTGAATTATCGCAAATAAATGTTACGAAGTAATGCTTCCCACTTGTGGATAAAATGGTTGTTGGTCCTCATACATATGAATGGACTAGCTCAAGTCTCTCATTCTTTTGGGTACTGATGTTTGTCTGAAAACTGACTCTTTTCTGTTTCCCAAATATGCAATCCTCACATGTGTCAATATTCACCGACAGTAAATCACTCAACTTTCCTTTTGAGTGCATCACCCTGAGTCCTTTCTCACTCAGGTGTCCAAGTCGTTGATGTTATATGTTTCTATCATCATTTCTTGTAGCAACTGTAATAGAAATGCATACATTAGGATTTACATAAAGAACACTACTTTTCTTACCTCGTGCAATCGTCAGTGCACCATTCGAAATCTTCCATTCATCACCAATGAAAGTTGTATTATATCCTTCACCTGCCAGTTGACCAATTGAGATCAAGTTTTTCTCAAGCTTGGAATATATTTGACATCTTTCAACTTCCATACTGACCCATTCATCTTGATCTTCACTGTCCCCTTGCCGGCAATGTCACAAAGTTGATCATTGTCAAGGTATACTTTACCGAAATCACCTGGTGTATACTCCTCTAAGCAATCTTTACTGCAAGTGGCATGGAATGAAGCTCCAGAGTCTAACATCCAAGACTCCTTTTTGCTCTCTAAAGAGCAGATCAACATATCATCATTTTTTAAAGCAACATTTGCTTCTGTCTTCGCCCTCATCTCATATTCTTTCTTCAGACTTTTGCACTGATTCTTATAATGACTAGTTTTTCCATAGTTCTAGCACTCAATAATTTTTGTGCCCTAAGAACCTGTATCCTGAAAACCTTTGGGATTTCTGGATTTAGGCTGCGTGGGCCTAGATCTGCCGCGGTTGTTTGATCTTCTATGCTTGTTTCCTCTACCTCGACTTTCCATATTCAAGGCTGAACTCTAAGTGGAACCATGGTTTGACTGCATTCTGATTTTTTCCATCAAAATCATGCTGACGACCTCATCGTATACTAGCTTTGATTTCCCTGCGGAGCTATTGATTGTAGTAACAACATCATTCCAACTTTTAGGCAACTGACTGAGAATCAGTAAGGCACGAATCTTACTATTAAATGTAATCCCAACTGAAGCAAATTGGTTCGACAACTCGTTAAAACTATTTAAATGTCTACTAAAACTTTCGCCTGCAAACATGGTCATAGTAAATAATCTTCTCATAAGATGTACCTTATTAGCGGCTGATGACTGTTTGTACATATTAGAAAGTGCATCCATCAAAGACTTGGTGGATAATATATGTTTGATATTAAATGCCACAAACTTTGACAACGCCATTCTGATAGCTCCGAGAGCTTTTTGGTCAAGCAACTTCCACTCGTCCTCATTTATAGATACTAGCTTACCCTTCAATGGTAAGTACAACTCCTTCCCAAACAAGTAATCTTCAATCTGCATCTTCTAGAAACCAAAATTGTTGTCATTGAATATCTCGATCTTTGAGCTCTTTTCATTTGAAATCTTTATTTACTGATCTAGAGATGGAATTAGCTCAAATGGACACCACAATTGGATCTGGAATGGTCGAAAACCTTAGAAACGGTTCAAGTCATTCGAAAAACGGACCCAAAATGACTCTGAAAAGCCCGGTCAAAGATTTGGTCAACAAAATATTCCCAAACTTAACGGAATATTCTTTCCGTTACTTGACGCCGTTATTGATGTGGCACTATAGGGCCCACTGCTGTCTGATTCTATGGGTCCCACTACTGATGTGGTAGTTGATGTGGCGACTGACATGGCAGCTGACGAGGCACTGACTCAGCGCTAACGCAGCATTGACAAGACGCCGCTGACGTGGACGGCTGGTCAGGTCGGTCAAACCGGATATGGACCTGGAGCAGGTTACCGGGTCGGGTTGAGGTGGCTAGGTGAGGAAGATGCGTGAGGTGCGTGCAGGCCCGTGGCCGGCAGGTCAGCGGCGCGTGAGGACACGAACAACTCTGGCGAGGCACGTGTTGGCGTGTGTGGTGCCGTCTAGACTCCTTTCAAGCTCCGGCTTGCACTGTTGCCTTCGTCTCAACGAGATGAACGTGATGGTAGCCTCAAAATTTAATTTCGAGCCACTGGACAGAGCTCTGGTTTCGGTGAAAATATCAAATCTGGCCTTTCTACTTCAAACTAGGCTCTAATACTACTTGTTAGGATCCTGTGAGCAATAAACAAGCACTAAAAATTTAGAAACACTAGAAATTTATGTGGTTCGGTCAAGATCGACCTACGTCCACGGAGCACACCACAATTCACTAAACCACCGGGAAAGAAAATACAATCTCTCAAGCCTCTCTTCTCTGTTCCTCACTCCTCTACACTCTCTTCTTCCTCTCTATATCTACCTCTCAACAGCTCCTCTATTTATAGATAGCTGGAATAAATCACAATAAATAAAAATTGAGGAATTACATTCATCTACAATAAATGGACATGGATCACAGTTGCGATCTCCAGCTTGCATCTCCTGGCTCCAGCTACCACGTCTCCAGTTTGCGTCTCCTAGCTTCAGCTACACAACAGGAGCGCCCTCAATTCAACTCATTTTCATCATTTTTTTTCCTTAATGAAAAGGGTGATAAAGGCACCTAATGTAGCAAATTTTTGGGCTTATTCATAAGACCAACCAGCATAGTAACTCCACTGAATGTATTAAGGGCTCTCAAGCACTAGATGGTTTAGATGTCTCACTGCATGTTCCATTAATGAAAAGGGTGATAGGGGCACCTAATGTAGCAAATTTTTTGGGCTCAATCATAAGACCAGCCAACATAGTAACTCCATTGAATGTATTAAGTGCTCTTAAGCACTAGATGGTTTAGATGTCTCTCTGCATGTTCCAAAAGACATTACTTGCATAGAGCGACTTGACTTATATTTAATTTTCAACTTTTGATGTTGAAATCATGAAAGATTAACAACCATTACTAAGATACTCATTCAATGGTGATTTACCATGACTCAACTTTTAGTATTATATTTTGTTCACAAAATGTAATGGATTATAAAATTAATAGAATAAAAAATTAAATAAAAAGTATGATGAAAAAATTAGATGATAAATTTTATTTCACTATGCTATTTCTTTCTAAGTATGTATAGGTAGGTGCGAAGATTTCAAACGAGGGTGCAAAGTGCAATTATTCCTAACCACATAAGCATATTTACGTTTTTACCTTTATGGCCCTTCATATTTTTAAATCACCAATATGCCCTTTTCATGTCGAGTTCGCCATACTGTCTTCCGTCTCGCTGAAGTGGACTGGTTACAAAACCCTAAAACGCACGCAGCAAAACCTCTTTCCAATTCTTTTCTTCGCCGGAATTCCTATTTGAATCTCTCTTTCTGTTCACTTGCTAGTTTGAAGCTCATTGGTAACATAGAGAAAGCATAACACGAGTGCCGTCGACGTCGTCATGCCCGCGTTGCCAGGTAGGGTGGTTTCCAAGCGCATTTTCTCTAAATTTCTTTCGAACCCCCTTGCCTGCGTATCTGAATCCATTGCCGGCAATCGTCCTATTCCGTTCTCGTCTTCACCGTTTCTCCGTTTTAGCTCCATCGATGGTAACGCTCAAAAAAACGACCGTGGCAATGATCGCCTTAATGGTGACGATGGCGATAGTTACTACTCCAAAATTCACCAGAATCCGCCTGAGCCCATTCCCAACCGGCCATTGAGGGGTGAGAGACGAGTCTATAATCAACCCGACCGTATCTCGCAGAGAAATTTAGGGCTTCGAAGGAATGATGATGATTACGGCGACAGAGACGTGAAAACCACTGCCTCCGCCACCAATGGTAACTCGTACTCGCGGAATAAGCCCCTGTATAGCGGAGGAGGAAACAGAGGCCGCCCGCGATCCGCCGGGGAACTTTTCCCCGAGAAATTGAACAATATTGGGGATACAGGCAGTGGAAAAGCATCGCCGGCCAGAACATCCGACAATAAACTATCAGACGACAATTTTCTCGAAAGATTCAAGCTTGGAGGTGATCATAAAAGGGAAGAAACTAAAATTTCTGATGATTTCCTGGAAAAGCTCAAGCTTGGAGGTGATAAAAGTGAAAAAACACCCCAAAATGCCAGTACTAGTACTCCCCAATCCACTGGCAATGCAGAGAAGCAAGAGCAGCAGCCCCAGCCAGAGGATGCAGATGAAATATTCAGGAAAATGAAAGAGACCGGCCTCGTCCCAAATGCCGTAGCCATGCTCGATGGCCTCTGCAAGGATGGGCTGGTTCAAGAAGCCATGAAGCTGTTCGGGTCAATGCGGGAGAAGGGTACATTCCCAGAAGTTGTTATATACACGGCGGTGGTCGAAGGGTTCTGCAAGGCACAGAAGCTCGAAGATGCAAAACGGATTTTCAGGAAGATGCAGAGCAATGGGATTTCCCCCAATGCCTTCAGCTACACAGTGCTGATTCAGGGGATGTGTAATGGTGAGAGATTGGAGGATGGCGCTGAGTTTTGTGTGGAGATGTTGGAGGCAGGGCATTCACCAAATGTGGCAACCTTTGTGGGGGTGGTCAGTGGGTTTTGTAAGGAGAAGAGTGTGGAGGAAGCAGTGAGATTCATTGAAAGGTTGATGCAGAAGGGGTACTTTGTTAATGAGAAAGCTATTAGGGAGTATTTGGACAAGAAAGGACCATTTTTGCCATTGGTCTGGGAGGCAATTTTTGGGAAGAAGAAGAGCTCAAGGCTAGGTTTTTGAGTAATCTTGCTCAGAGCAATTGCTGTTGTAAGTTCTATTCTTCTGTTCTTACTAGGTGAAAGTCAACTTTTTGTTGCTCGTCTTTGCTTGCAATTGTGGTGATGTGATTATTTGAAAATGGCATCAATGTACTATCCCAATGTTTCAGTTTTGGCTTCATAACAATTGGTCCTTTCTTGTATCTGGGTGTTCTTGGTTCAGTTACCTAAACCGAAACTCTAAAAGCCGAATTGAACCAAAGGTTTTGATTTGGTATTTTTGTGAATCGAAACAAATCCAGACCCATCCCATGGGTTAACTGACGATTCAGCTCAGTTATCCAATCCGAACTATTATGATTTGTTTAAAGAATTTTGGATATTTTTTACTTGGCTTTTGATTTAATGTGTACACTTGCACTTTATTAATATAAATCAATCGCCCCAAAATATTTGTAATTACTATTCGTCACTTTAAGATATATTTTATATTATTACATTATAATATATCATGTAAATAATATATATTATAAATAAATACATATATCAGTTCATGAACATTAAAAACCCAAACCAAACTAATAGTTGAAAACCGTTTAAAAAATACAACGGCAACAACAACCAAAACTGAATCTATTTTCAAATAGGATCAGTTATTTCCTGAACAACCCTACCTATAACACAGACGCTTTCTATACTTTTAGAAAGCGTATTCCCTCTTCTTCAAATGGTACCCCCACCCCCACCCCCACCCCAATCCATCGGAGGGATGAAGAAGAAAGAGGAGGGCATTTTTACCTAATAATATTGTTATCCTGCTAATACATTGAAGAAAGATGAAGGTAAAATTTCAATATGCCAACTGCATTGGGAATTCTTGAATATTTCCAGAACTGAAAAGAAACAGATACTAGACTTAAGATTTTAACAGAAATGCAATGTGTAGCTTTCTCCAACATGAATTCATGTTGTTTAATGCACCACTGTAACATAGCAACCAGCATTTTATTAAATTTCTTAATGCCATAAAACCTAATCTATAGCCGCTGGGGTGGCATGGAGTGTGGATATTGCTACTTTCATAACTCAATATGCCTCTCATTGTGGACGCCGGGTTGCTGGTACAGGACTTCTATCTGTTCTTCACTAAAATTGCCTGAGCAAATTCAAGTTGGCTTTATTTCCTTCATATTTTGTCAGCCTACAGTCCTCTTCCACAAAATTGATCAAAGCAGCTTCGATCTTTGCATGTTTTCAAAGAAGAGCCGAGACTTGGGCTGCAAGTGGAACTTAGGGTTGGAAGTGCACATTTGATCATTGATCATTGGATAAAGCAAGAGCTTGTGTCGAGATTGATTGCATAACTTGGCCTCTGAGCTACTTGTAATCAACAGATGTTTTCCCTCAATCCAGGGACAGATTGCCAGTTCGAATATTACGCTGCTGATGGGTGATTCCTTTTGCCAACCATGTGTGGGATGAGCTTAATTCCTCTGGTTTCCCACTGAAAGGAGAGCCAAGCTTTGGCTGAAACCATCTTCTAATGGCTAGACCACTGATTCTGATTTTCCCGAATGATTCGTTTCCTTGGTAAGGTAGACCTACCCTCCTCAATAATGCTGCAACTGCCTGGCCAATCCTGTTGACAAAAATGGTTCAAACATACAACAGGGCTTAAAACAAACGAGACGATGGATGTATATCCAGGGATTTATACCCCTAACACAAAACCACAATCCTTAGCGGAAAAGCAATATTATATTACACAATCAGAATGAAAGCAACTGGCTTTAATCAACACCCAACCTATAAAACAACAAACAGCATACCATTTTCCGCCAACTAACAAGGTCGGGGGCAATTTCTTATGACAATTTAAGGGCACCCAACCCATTACACAATTAAGATAACTCAATTAATGAACTTATCATATCCTCAATCTTCAGCTAATTTGATTCGTGGCAATAGAAAGATTGTCATGCAATAAAACATATAATTAAAATTATTATTGTCCTTACAAGAAGTTTATATTACATACAAATGGTTGAATAGCCATCTTATCATGCTAAAATTTAATATTATACATCCAAACAATAAGATAATCTAGAACAAAATCCTATTATCCTAACCATAACTTTTGATAATTTAAATCTTGGCGCTACAAGGATTGTGTCCAATTATATTTTATTTTATTTTCATTTCTTTCAGTTTTATTATTTATGCACATTGGATATGTGCTTTAATTGAATTTACAATTTAATTTCTTATGCATCAAAATTCTCAAGTGCAACACACATGAATGCTGTATATGTGTGTGCAAATGGGTATGCATGTATTCCAATAGTCCATTTAGACAATGAGTCATGCTATATGTGGACTGTGTTTCCAACAATGCACATATTTTTTATTCAAATATGTCAAAAGCCTTTTGGAAAAAAAAAAAGGAAATAAATAACTCCTTTAACATTCTCTCTGTCTACAAATAGGGATAGAGATTTTGGGCCAAACAGAATTGCAATGGATGCTCAGCATAATTGAAAATAATTTAGCATATCGTGAATATTCCTCATTTTAATTTATATGCCGCCAATGGGTGCCTAGCAGCACAAACTTAGCAACCCTATCATGCATGATTGTTTTTTGAGATATTAATGAGTTAATGGATGTGTTTTCCTCTTTCAAGGTTTCTCCCCTTTTTTTCTCTGGTTAATACATGAAATGGACATGCTTAGTCCTAAGTTTCCCCAAATCTTGTAGTTGCTTTTATTTAAATGATAAGAAAAATAAAAATGCTTAAGTTGTGGAATTGGGATTCTTAGATCCAAGAACAGCATAAATTGGGGTAATAACAAATCTAGGAGGCAACTCACAAAGTAGATACTGGATTAAGAAACTTAATATGTGTATTAACGACAGATTATTTTATGAGGATTTGGTTACCAAAACAGCATAATTGCAATCTGTACCATTAGCTCATTCTTCTCCCTTCTCATCTAAGTCATAAAGTCCCCACATATGGACCAAGAAATATATCAAGAAATTTGTAAGTTAAAAAAGAAGAAGAAGAAGAAGCCTAAAGATGATTACCATGTTAGAATTATAAAAATGCTCTTCTCACCTTCCTGCAATGTTGATTGATTTCTCCCCATTTGGATACTGAATCTGCGTCTTCTCTGTAGGTAGTAAAATGGTAATATTTGGTAGCTTCGTACCTGCGAAAATTTGGAGGGAAGCAAAAGCAACCAAGAGACTTGTCATTAGGCTATAAAATGCACAAAGGTATCTTCTGCAGATTTGTAATCTCTTACTAAGAAATGGTATCATATTTCTTAAATAGATTCTCTTAACAAACATTTGGCTTTACTAAGAAAAGAACTCCAAAAACTGCTAGAGTATGTGAGAAAGAAAAGAGATAGGAATACAGTGGGCCAACCAAAAACAGACTACGCATTGAAAGAACCCTCGGTCAATGCACCCCCAAGCTAATAAATATTTGTTATAGCTTATGAAATTTTGTCCAAATTTTAAATGAAAAGGTTCACATGCATGAAGGATTTACTTCTTTTGAAAACCAATACAGTTTTCATAACATATTTGTAGGCATTAGCTGAAGGGAACAAAAACATCCGAAGCCAGTTTATGTAGGACAATAGGGAGATGGGAGAGAGGAGAGAAAAAGAAGAGTGAGAAAGAGGAGGGAGGAAGCAGAAGAAAGAAGTGTTGTAGGTAGAGAGGGGAGGAAAATTCTAATTGATTCAGAACTGAATCTCCTAACTGTTTGTTCCACAACATAACTACCTAATATTTCTCTATCTTAAGAGTAAACTAAAAACATAATCACACTTTAACCCCCTAAAAAAAGCCACAAAAAAAAAAAAAAAGTTTTGAATTTTATACATGCATCCAGTTACACCTAAAATATGTAGGCCAAATAGGCAGCCTAAATGTGCTGCAGTCCTCTGTCACCAGTTAGAAAAGAAAAGGCAAAAATGTGACGGATATTCCAGAAGAATACCATTGAAGACATGCAAATTCTGCAGAGGCATAGACACACTCAAGCAAAGATACATATATACCCATAAGAATAGATCCTCTATTGAACAAGTCTGGGGGGTGTTAAATTGAATAATAAAACATACTAAAAGGGATCAAAAACATGCAAATTTAGAGATGTTTTGGGAGGGTAGTGGATAAAGTTGATTTGCAAAGAGCATATATATCAAAGATTTGATGTAGGAGGAAGAGATAGGTTGACACATAGATATCTCATCACTATCTTAATGATTTTCAACTGTGCTCCTGCATATTATTTTAAAAGCACTGGAGGTTTGAGACAACATAATCCCTTGGCCACCACTTCTGGTTATTATACCGGTCCTTATTTTGAGCAAGCTACTTCACAAGAATATGGAAGTTGGGGCTTTGGTGGTGAGCCTTTCAGAGGCATTATCATAGTTATGATTGTTTGTTTTATGATTACAGCTGGAACTCAAGGTTCATCTAAGTAGTTTCACCTGAGAATTTCAGTGGAGCATTAGCAACGTGCAATAATAATCTATTTTCACACACATGGCGCCTTTACAAATAACATTGAAACAAGTCTACCTAGTATATTTGAGATGGTTCATCAAGACACTTGTCAATTCCCAGTGGTACCAACATCCATGGATGTCCATTCTTTGGGAATCATAAAGAGGTGAGAATAAAATACCCTAAAATTCAGGGCTGGGGCTTATGCCTAACACAACTGCAGTAGTGAAATCAGAAAAGAGAAGTTGGACAAATAATGCTACAATTGAAACAAGATGTCATGCTACCAACACACAAGGAACTTTTTGGCTGTTAGTAATAAGACATTGTTTTGACATCACAAATATAACACCTAAGGGAGAAGGCTCCCACACCATCAGAGGTTTGGAGGGCACAATGTACAATCGTAAGCCTAGGATTGCAAAAAATCATAAGAACAGCCAGAATCACAAGATATAAAGGGAATACAATAGCATTCTAAAACTAGACAATTAGTAATAAACTATGCTGGATTTTGATGAGCAGGGTTGGTAGGCCGCCTCACTCAGCTGTGATGGTCTGCTGGTGTGTGTTTCGTTTGCAAGTTTTTCATAAGACTGAGCTGGACTCAATGGTATTGGACTGGATAGGCTATGATGATTATCCTGATTTGCCATTTATAAGGATGTGATAAGAACATCAGCGAATTCTTTTTGCATTTTATGCCTTTGGTCTGCCTTAGCCTGAGCTAGCTGGTGGGAGGAACTCGCCAGCTCTAGCCCACGTGCATGAGCAAATAACCCCCCCCCCCCCCCCCCTCTTTATCCTGTCCACCAAACATGGGCTAAGCATAACTTAGCCAAGCCTAGCCACTCCTAGCCCATGAAACAATCACACCCCCAAGGTCCTGTGTTTGAATCAGCCCAATTCCTAGGGTAATGTGGTCCTTGCGAAAATAATGAAAGAATTAAGAAGTGGTAGTTACATTAGAGACCAATGGAGGCAGAAGCTCACCTCTTTACTTCACCCATATAGCAACTGATAAGTAGGTGGAAAATCATCCTAAGAATCAGGATTGCATATGCAATCTCAAGTATAGGGCTGAAAAGAATCCTCACCAAAAAATTATTGAGCTCAAAAGAAGTCAACAACTCACTACATTTGAAACTAAGAAATTTTGATCTTTTGTAGGGAAATCTCTTCTTCTGGTCTTTGAAAATTGAACCAGCCCATCTTTTGTAATTCAATGCAACAGAAACCCAGTTTAACTCTTGGCCAACATTCATAACACATGCGCACTGAAATCAGTATAATTGTTGAATATCCTTTTTATCATCCACAGCCTGGAACTCAATAGATTGTTTTGAATATTCTGGTATTTGCAAAACACTTGCCATGATTTTCCCAAGGCACATATTTGCATGAAGCGGTTGCTCTCAAGACCTGAAGATATTCATTAGCACTCAACAGCCTGATGCTTTTACCACCAAACCAGACAATTATAATACTAAAGGAACCTGATGTTTTGTTTGACCAAGCAAGATCCTGGAAGGGTTGAGTTGTATACAGTCTTATCCAATGCTATTACTTGATGTTGGTTTGGCCAAGCAAGGTCCTGGAAGGGTTGAGTTGTATACAGGCCTATCCAAGGCTATTACTTGATGTTGGTTTGACCAAGCAAGGTCCTGGAAGGGTTGAGTTGTATGCAGTCCTATCCTTCAGCATTTTAGGACAATATAGCCACTCTTTTATACTCAAACCCACAAATGTGCATTCAACAAATGAAAACCGTCTACCATTATGCTGGATAGTGGCCCTACAAGAACTACAGAACATCAAACTTAAAGATGCGCACTAAAATCAGTATAATTGTCAACTATCTTTTTTATCATCCAGAGTCTGGAACTCAATAGATTGTTTTGAATATTCTAGTATTTGCAAAAAACTTACCATGATTTTCCCAAGGCACATGTTTGCATGAAGTGGTTGCTCTCAAGACCTGAAGATATACATTAGCACTCAACAGCATGGTATTAAATAACGGCCGTTATGTAGCATAACGGACGTTACGTTACGGAAAAATAGGTGGCCGATACCGTTACAGGCCACATTAGTGGCAAGCAGAAAATTCACGTGGGTAAAATCTGTTATGGAAATGTAACAGCCCGTAACGGCCGTTACACTTACGTTACGGCCAACAGCCCATTCCAGCGTAGCTTATCTCCTCGAATCTGCTCCAATAAAAATCATGCAATAACCTAGTGCTAAACAAGCCCTAGTGTCTTTTATCCCTCTTATCTCTATGTCTTTCTCTCACTTTCTTCTCCCTTTAGTATCTTCCCTCTCTATATCTCATTACCTCTTCTAAGTCTCTTCACCTCCCTCTTTTCTCCTTCCTTCTATGATTTCTATGATTCATACTATCTCTATCCTCGTGATTTTGATGAGAGTTAGCATAAAGAGTCCATTCACAACCAATTCACCATCAACCCATTTAAATCCACACCATCCCTTATAAGGTGCTCGATTTTTTATCAAACAACATGACAAAGTAGCAACAACAATAAACCAAACCTTCAGTTATCCTAGGTGTGAGGTCAGCTACATGAATCCTTTTCTACCAATTCACACAATTGAGGACATTTTTGTCTAACAACTTGAGAATTATTAAATCTTTTCTTACTATTTCATTCCATATAATTCTAGGTCTACCCTTATTCCTTCTACTACCAGTAAAAATAATTATCTCACTCATCCTCATTGGTGCATTATTTGGCTTATGTTTCATATTCCCAAACTATCTATGCCCTGCTTAGCTGCCTCCTTTTAGCATATCTTCTACCAATGCAATGCCTAATTTATTGCGAATATGTTCATTTATCTTGTAATGTTATGCTACTCATCCACCTTAGCAATCATATTTTGGCAACATTTACTTTTTGGATATGTCGTTTCTTAGTTGTCCAACATTCTTATATATATACCATGGCTAGTCTTATAGCCATTCAATAGAACTTTTCTTTTAATTTTAAAGGGTATTCTATGATCGCACACCACACCTGAAGCAGTGTAGGGTTTAGGCACGTCTAAAAGTCGTTTACAAAAGTTAATGAGGAAATTTTCGCCTTCTATTTTGGTTCTTTCAGAGCCATTTTCTGATGAAAGTTTGATGTTGCAATGGGCTGGCTTTCTAAATTTTCAAATTTTTTGCGCGAATGCATCGGTGGGGGGTAAACTCTGGGTGTTTTGGGAAGAGGAAGTGCACTTTGAGTTACAACATATGTCTGATCAAGTTATTTTGGGTATTTTTAGTTCTGTGGACCAGAATTTCTTGGCTTCATTTGTTTATGCTAAATGTTGTCAAACAAATCGCCGGGAACTTTGGAATGATTTGGAGTTTGTAAAGAGGGATGATTTCCCTTGGTTAGTGGCGAGAGATTTTAATATCCATTCAAATTCGGAATGTATTGGTGGTCATACGAGGTCGTTATCGGCTATGGAGGAATTTAATACTTGCTTGGACAATTGTGGTCTTATGAATTTGCTTGTTACTAGCAGCAACATGTCTTGGTATAATGGTCACAGTGGAGATTCTTGGAGTTTGGCAAAATTGGATAGGGTCCTCTATAGTTCAACTCTTCTTCAATCTTTTCCAAATATTTATTTTGAGCATGGAAATAGGAGGACTTTAGATCATAACCCATTGATTATTAGGTTGCATAGAAATTTGCATCGGTATGGTCCTTCTCCCTTCAGTTATCAGAATATGTAGAGCACTCATCAGTCTTTTAAGTCTTGCGTGGAGGAAGCCCATGGCTCGGGTTTAGTTAGACTTGCTGCTGGGTTTAGTAAGACTTGCTGCTAAATTGAAGCATACGAAAGTTGCAATACGAAATTGGAACAAGCAGATATTTGGACATGTGCATCAGAACATTAAAAAATTGGAGGAAAGTATGGAGGTTCTAAAGGCTCAGCTTCAGGAAGGGTATTTGCTAGAAATTGAGGAAGATTTCTTTCTTTCTAAACTCGAGTTGGAAGCTTGGGAAAAGAGGGAGGAGATTCGTATTTCTCAGCTAGCCAAAAAGAAGTGATTGGAGGCGGGGGATAATAATACAAAGTTCTTTCATGCATTTTTGAACCAAAAGAGGAAAAAGACTATGATTCATTTATTGAAGCTTCCGAATGGAGATGTGTTGGATTCTATGGAGGCTGTTCATGAGGGTGCAGTAAGGTATTTTCAAACTTTCTTAATAGGTGCAGGACCCAGTCGAACAACTTACCTTGATGATATTATATCTCCTATGGTTTCTGAAGAGGAGAATATTGCTCTTTGTCATGTTCCGTTCGAGATGGAGGTAAGGGATGCTATTCTTTCTATCCCGAAAAATAGTAGCCCAGGTTTAGATGGTTTTGGTTCAGCTTTTTTTCATGATTGTTGGGATATTGTAAAAGAAGAGGTGATCAATGCAGCTAGAAATTTTTTTGCTGGGTCTCCTCTTCCTATATTTTATTCAGCATCTTACATTGTTCTAATCTCAAAAGTTCAGAATCCCCAGAGTTTTGACAAGTTCAGGCCTATTAGTTTTGTAATGTTATTTAAAAACTTTTTCGAAAATTATTGTTGCAAGGATGATAGGTTTATTGTTTGCATTGATTTCTCCGGAGCAGAGAGCTTTCATTCCCGGTAGAAGTATATTTGAAAATATTACATTGGTGCAAGAAATGGTTCATTCTCTATATAAGAAGTCTAATGGTGGAAATGTAATTATCAAAGTAGACATGACTAAGGCTTATGATAGGGTCGATTAGGATTTTTTAAACTTGGTTCTGAAAATTTTTGGATTCTCCTAGAGATTCTGTGGTTTAGTGGCGAAATGTGTTTCCTCTCCTTGGTTCTCCATTATGATGAATGACACTTATAAAAGTTTTTTTAGACATTCTTGAGGGCTTCGCCAAGGAGACCCTCTATCTCCTTATTTGTTTATTATTTTACAGGAAGTTCTTTCTCGGCTTCTAAAGGAAAAATTTATAGAGAATAAAATAGGAGCTTGCTATCATCCTTGTGGGGCGCCTTTGGTATCTCACCTACTCCATGCGGATGACATTCTTATTTTTGCCAATGGTAAGAGAAGTTCCATTCGAATGCTTATCAAGACTCTTAAGAAATATGAGGATTGGTATGGCCAAATGATAAATAAAGACAAGTCAAGTATTTTTTTGTCAAAGAGAATTGCTTATGCTCGAAAGCGATCCTTGTTAAGGATGACTGGCTTTGTGGAAGGAGGGTTCCTTGCTACATACTTGGGTGTTCCTTTGGTATCGGGTCGTCTTATGACCCATATTTTAGAGCCTCTAGTTGCTAAATTGAGGAAGAAGATAGCGGGTTGGAAATTTAAGCTCTTATCTCAAGGAGGCCATTTAGTTTTAATTAAGCATGTATTATCATCAATGGCGCTTCATCAATTGGCGGTAATTGACATTCCTTATATTCTCTTCACAAAGATAAATTATATGTTATCGAATTTTTTTTTGGAGTGGAGTAAATGATAAAAGAAAAAGGAAATGGTGTTCCTGACCTAATATATGTAAGCTTGTTTGTGAGGGTGGTTTAGGTATTAGGGGTTTTGAGGAAGTAAAAAAAAATCATTGCATATGAAGTTTGTGTAGAGATTGTTAACTATGGATAATCTGTGGACTAAATTTTAAAGTCAAGTATTTGAATAATAGACACCACTTGAGAGAAATAAGCCAGATAAAGGAACCAAATTTTGGAGATCGATTGCTAGTGTGATACCTGAAGTATTAGAGCATGTTCGTGTTCAAATTAAAGAAGGGTTGGCCTCTTTCTAGTTTGATCGATGGTTAGCCTCCGGTCCCCTTTGTGCTAAGGTTCAAGAAATCAGAAACCATAAGCTACGAACACAAGATTGTTGGGATAGAGATGGGTGGAATGTTGATTTATTAGTGGATTTGTTAGGTGAAAAACAGACTGAGGAAGTAATGAACTCTGCTATTTCTTGCAAGGAAGGTCCAAATACAGTAATTTGAGAACCTTCAACAGATGGGAAATTTACCACGACAAGTGTTTGGGAAATTATAAAGGAGCGTAAAGAGGAATTCTTAGTTTCAAAATGGATTGGGCATCCTATGTTGCCAAAACGGGTGTTAATTTGTATGTGAAAGTCTTGGTTTGCTTGTCTTCTGGTCGATCTCATATTCAAGAAGTAGGTGTTCAGTTGGCCTCTCGGTGTGATTGTTGTTCAAATGCCAAGATTGAATCTCTAGACCATGTGTTTTGCACGGAATCTTTTGCTTAGGAGGTATGGAAACAAGCAGCAGTGGCGTTGGGTGTTAGTTGTATAGCAATGAATACATGGAAAGCCAGAGTTAATTTCTGGTTTAGTTGTGCAAGACGGGCCTCACAATTAGGCATTTTGGTAGGTCTCATACCTAGTCTCATCATTTGGAGACTTTGGACTCGTCGATGTAGAGTCAGGATGGAATCAATTCATGATTCGGTAAGAACTGTGTGGCTTGATATTAAATATTGACTGAGATCCATTTTGGACAAGTTAACTAAATGTGCACCTGCTTCTTGCATGGATATTGCAGTTTTTCGTGCTTTGGATATTCAAGTAAAAAATGTGAGGGTTCGTCATCCTCGTGTAGTCAGATGGTGTAAACCTGGAATAGGTTGGGCTAAGTTGAATGTGGATGGAAACTGTAGAGGTAACCCAGGTAATTGTAGTGGTGGAGGCATGATAAGAGATGAAAGAGAATTATTTAAAGCAGCTTTTTCCTCATTACTGGGTTATGGAATCAATAATATGGCTGAATTTGAAAACGATTATTATAGGGATTAATCTATGCAAAGTTCTCGGATTAGATCAAGTGGAGATTGCCTGTGACTCTGATTTGTTGGTTCAGTGGATTAATTTTGGGAAGTGTTCGGCTTGGAACTTATGGGAATTGTGGGAAGAGCTTGTGTTAGCATTGAGAGACATACATTATAAAGTGGAACACGTTTACAGGGATGCGAATCAAAGTGCAGATTTCTTTATCAAGCAGGGTGAATCTGGTATATCTCAATCATATAGTTGCCAGGATGAGCTTCCACAGCAAGTCAGGAGAATGATTAGATTAGATTTATTGGGATTTCTTTCCTTGTGCTCATGATGCTTTGTGCCGGTGTTTGTGAAGGTTGTAGTGGTTGGTTTATTCCTCGAGATTTTCCAAAGTTTTGTTTGTTTTCCACTTATAGTTGTTTAGTTCTTATTTATTTGTTTGGTTGTTGGTCATTGGTTTATTGGTTTTGAATAAGTTGATTAAATCAGTTTTAGATTCTTGGGGTTTATTTTCCCCAAGTTTCAAGGTTAGAACCATGGTATTTCTCCGCCATAAGTGAAGGGTTTTCTAATAAAGCAAGGAGGGGCTGCCCTCTTTATTTATTTATTTTTTAAAAAGAAGTCCTCCATTTCACTCAACTGCTCTATGTTTACATGCTTGACAAAGCAATATGAGTAAATCTCGCTGTGAAAAGTGAAAATAAGAGTAGTGTAGATAATTTTACCAGCAGCAAGTCGATACTTGAGGCCTTTCAACACTGTTAAGAGATATACCTGGAAAATTTTATAGGAAAATTAGTAAACTTGAAATCATGAGCTGCAATAGCATGTATTTAGGCTGTGCAGAGATGCAGCAAAATGGGGCTTTAATTAATCCATACTAGAGTTGAAGCACATCTTATATAGTTATATCACAGTAATGTTTGGTAGCTAGAAAGTTGAGATGCTTCAGTTTCCAGAAGGCTGGAAACGTGTTTCTAGCAATATTATGAACAGTTGAAACATCTTCACTGGGAAATTAAAATAAACAAACATTTCACAAGGTACTAAGAAGGGCAAAAATAAAATGGAGAAAATGGCCGTGGCACAAACTAAGATATTTTTCTGTGTAACATCATTGTAGCAGTAACAAACTGCAGTTCAGTAGAAAGACAAGCTCACCTCAGCAGTGTGAATCTGCAACTTCCTTGCATCAATGACAATGGGACTTTCTTTGAGAGATACACATGGAACAATTCCAAGTGAAGCAGCTTCCTAAAATTTGGTGACAATTGCATATCAATGCTTAGCTTCATGATAAAGCATGTGTTCAGAAGGATAAAAAATTTTAGTTTAATACTAGCCTCAAGTAATGAAAAGGCACGAGGGTCGTATTCTCCAAATCCATCAATCAATGAACACAGGTTTGAATATTTTGATGTATTAGTATTGACTCCTAAATTTTCAATGAGCCTGTTTCTCAAAGAACCATCATGAGGAAGCTGCAGGCACCCCAAAAGTTGAGAAAAAACTTCCATTGTAGGGACTACATCAGTTTTCATTGTTTCACGATAGATCATTAAAGCCAATGATGTCCTGCAGAAAATTTCAGATTACAAAAGCCACTCAGAGAACAATTTGACAATGCAGGGTATTTATTACGATACCTTCTTATGTTGGTTGATTGCAAGATGAAAAAAAAAATGATTTAAGAAATAGTTTTCAAAGCACCAATTCATTGACAAATCAAGTAGAGTGGGGGAGCAAGTTGAAACAAACAAATCAGAAGGGTTTTTCTCGATACAAGCTAGAATAAAAAATTCCCCCTTTGCTCTCCTAAGAAAAAATAAAGGCAATAAATCAAATATCTAGTATTAAAAAAACCATAATTAATATAACTGCATAAACCATAAATTGCATGATATATTAAAGAATCATTACTTGGTTTTCGTGGTCACATTTAGGAATATATTTGAAAATTCAAAAAATTTTATAAAACATGTCCCACATGATCGCTCGCAGCAGCACCAGTAACTTGATGTTGCTCATGGTTACCTTTAATATAAACGCATTGCTAGGAGAATATTAGCAACAGTAAATAGAATCAAATACCATTCATTATCAAGATGTGGCCGTCCTGTGTCGAAAGACAAAGCAGGCTCACCAAGTGTACAAGCCTTCTTGAATCTCCGCAAGCACATGCCTTCACAGAGAGATTATTTAGTGGATTACTAAAACCTGATCAAATTGAAAACTCTACCATTTAAAATTAAACGCTTCAGGTCTTCAAACATGAGTGACTTCGATATAGGAGGGAAAAAACCCAATGCACGCTTTCTGGTGGAGCTCAAAAAACAGTACAAATAAAATTAAAGCCATGAAAAGAAAGCTAGTAACATGATGATTGTAGATGTAAGTTGGAAAGCCAAAATTAACTTTACAATAAGGGACCTCTATAAGAAGCATTGTTACATTTGCCTAATCCTGGAAGCCATGTAACAAGTCAGCCAAGAACAATCAATTTTTTCATATTTTTTTAATTTGTAAAGAATTTAGAGAGATGGATGATCTTGTGTAGTGTATTGCGCTATATGGGATAAGCTGGCATTTTGTTTTATTTTATTTTACTCCTTTGGCAAGACAATCTAATGGGCCAATTAACATTGAGGTCTGTCACTATAGGATCAAAGTCCACTGGTGAACTTAACCACATGTTATTAAGGTATAAGGTTTCTGAGCAATAAATAAAAAAATGCTATGTGCTCTATGTTGTTCAATACTTCAGGGGCCACTGGATGAAAGGTTACAGGTTTACACCTTTGCAATCAGCTAATGTGTCAACAGTTTTTTTTTTTTTTTTCTGGCCAACAGTAGCTTTAAGATCAGTAATTCTACGTCAGCTAAAAGTTTTTAATCACTCAACAAAAAGAGGGCGCCAGCTCAATATTGTTCATTGAAAGAGGGATGGCATGGGCTTAGATCCAGGCATTCAGATAATTGCACCATGTAATTAGTATTCTAGAGTTAGCAACAGCACGTGGTTACCCATACAACTGCTAAAGATACTATAATACTGGGAAAATATGTCCAAACATGGGAACTAAAAAATCATGGTTTTCACTTCTATAGTCTGGCAAATTTTCTTAGTATTAAGAGAGCATTTGGACAACCAATAGAAGTTCATTTTTATTATGGAATGGAAGAAAAATGCGTATATTGCAATTTGCGTAGTTTTGCTAAATAATAAATAACAAATAAATATATGATGCCTTTTGCTGAGATGCCAAAAAAAATATATTTCATGTGTGCGCTAATTTCATATGCTGCATAAAACCAGATAAAAGGAAAAACAAAAATATTGATTCATTTTCATCAAATCATTAAGAAAAGAAAACACATATGAAAGGCAAAATATTAAACTTACCAATTAGGCATCTACACATAACAAGCTTAGGAGCAACACCATCCTTTTTGGCTTGAGAAAGGAGCATGAGACCTGCTTCTAGATCATCCTTCCTATAAAAGAAAGGGGAGGACAAAAATGAATGAATAAATAAACAAAAAAAAAAAAGATCAAGGTTCATGAGGATAGCATGAAATATAAATTCTATTTGCAACGTTGCGAAGTCTAGAGAAATTACTTTTCACTTGCTACTAGAAGAACAGAGTATGTGATGGTATTTGGGTACAAGCCTGCATTCTTCATTTCAGATAAAACTTCCATAGCCTTTGGCAGTTGATCCCCATCACCTGCAGTTTAGTCTGCTTGTAATCTTTGAATCCAATGATGCTACAATATCATATAATCCCATTTTAAACAGAGCAAATCAATAACATGCTTTCTACTCATTCAGGTCTCAAATACATCAGAATACATAGAGAATCCCAAAAATGGAAGGGGGAAAAACGTAGTAGAATTGCATCATTCAGGAATACAAAATTCATGTGGCACCTGAAAATATAAAACTTATGAAGTTCTAAAAAATTTTCTTGTACTTTCATATCACATTGGAATCCATTTCAATTAACTAACGACTTTATTCAAAAAGTTAAAATGCTAACTGATATATCACTAATATGCAAGACCCCTGCCACTGAAGACTATGGCAAGTTTCCACAGGTATCTATTGCTTACAAATTTAGCTAACTTTCACCGGAAATTGAACCACAAGGAAACAGTTTTGCATCAATCAGCATATAAAAATATAATTAAAATGATAGGGAAAAACTTTATAAGCTTACAATTTCATATTGATTCAGATATTTTAAAATTTCTTAAATAATGCTTATTCATGCTTCTACTGAAGGAGTACCTTGTTGTGTCTTTGTAATTATCAGGCTACATCAAACGCCACTAATACCAAACAGAAACATCTTGTATCCTCACTCCCCTCTTCTTCAAACTTAGGTTGAATTATTGTACATTGGCTCAATAACATCTCTCCCTCAGAAAATAGTTCCTTAGCCTAAACCACCACCAACACCTCCTTCCATAATGGAATCAACAGAATAAAGATATGTTAGATGGACATTCTATCAGCGCAAGAAATTTATACTTCTGCTTGAATATCCCTTAATAGCTATTAAGATAAGGCACTGCAACTAAATTCTTGCAAGGCTTTCATCATTTATGTTTCATTATAAACATTTTCTTTATGCTGAATTATACTAGGGAAAATTCATCTTTATATTTCATAAACCAAACAGACAGAAGGTTTCCTCTTTAAGTTTGGGTAAGCCTGCTTTCTCTTTAAGGCTAGATGTTTTTTGAATATTCACACACACACAGAGGACTTCCTCTTTAAGTTTCGGAAGTCCCTATTTATGAAGCTTGCCACATTTGGATTTCCCTATTCTCATAGATGATTTTATTCATTGTGAACTTAGGTTAATGGATAACAAGGTAATTTAATAAAATGATATTAGAATGTTTAGAACTTCAAGCTCACAACTGCATGGATACACTGATCTCAGCTCTACCATAGGGTTGTTAATGTACAAGCATTGAGAAGAAGATTGAGTCATATTCTAGCAACACAACATAGATATTAAGAAGCAGATTTGAGTTGTCGTCACACTAATATTTTTGTATTGTGTTGATGAAAGTCACACAAGAAAATAGACCTACACAAGGCAGTTATTAAGGCATTCACAGTTGGAACTGTTGGACTTAATTTAGTGGACTTGATATCTTCATATAGCTCCAGTGCCTTCTGCCAGTTTTTGGCCTGAAAAAAAAATAAAAATAAATATATTATGATTGCTGGAGCAGATTCTACACTTGGTGTGCAACTTTGTTTTATTCACCAGCATATTTTAAATGCAATATCATGTAAAAACAATAAAGAAACCTACTTGCACACATAATATTATGTTTCTATATGTGTGTTCTCACCTAACTTCAAAAGATCATCATTATGCAATGATTTCTAAGTTCAAACTTCTTCAAAGACCCAAAACTTCAAATGCAAGTGCATTAAGCAGCACAAAATGGTGTTTTTTATTTCTTTTCACTTTATTGGTTTTCTGGCTCTGTTGATCTGCCTTCTTCCTTTCAAATATCTTTGAAACAGATTTTAGTATTTACTATTTTTTTTTAATTAAAAAAAGAAAAGAAAAGAAAAGAAAAGTTCAGGGGATGCAAACTGAAATAAAAAATAAATAAATGGGTTTCATAATCATAAAACTTGATTTCACATCAAAGTCATAAAAGTTGTTACTCACGGCTTAAATCCTTGGACGTGCTGCAAATCCATAGATAAACAACAAGTGTTTCAATTTGCTATTAAAATCAGATTGTATTCAGAGACTTTAAAACCTACTAATAAGTTGCCCTTATTATTCATGGAAAAATTAATAACAAAAATTGAAATTAAGAAAAAAGAAAATTTTGTATTAAAAAAAAAAAAAGTGTCTGTGTGTATATTAACAAATTAACACAACTTTATCCTACAACTACTAAATGGTACATACATTGCAACATGCTCCCATCAATGAGCTATATGATATGATCCCTAGCTGTACTCCTCGCATCCTGGCCTCATGTAGGATTTTGAAGGCAGCATCCAGCTTTCCAGCGTGCCCTGCAACATCTATTAATGCACTAAGAAACATCTGCATGAAAGCAAAGAAACTTGGGTAAGTGAGCAACCAATATGTTGCAAAACTATTGTTAGTATGCAATTTTTTTTTTATAATCTGGGGACTCCAGCCACCGTCGCACCACTTTGGATATTATGGTGAGGCATCAAACCCGCCCTGAGGGGAGGGGAGGGTGAAAGCCGCCCGCCCATTGATGCACCTCTGGTAATTCACTAAGGTAAACTCTCAAAGGAGAATCGAATTCGTGACCTTGGGGTCACCAAAATTACAAGTCGCCCTTACCACTTGAGCCAACCTAACTGGGCGCTGGTATGCAACTTTAATCATTAGTCAGCAGTTAACACAAACTATTGCAATCATTATCATTACTATTATCACCTTTTTTGTAATCTAAAAAAAAAATCATCATCACCTCTTTTTCTTTCCACAATAATGTATTGATGTTGGTCAATAAAGAATTAATTGCCATCCTTGCTCCTACATTTTCATTGGTTTTATAATGAATTTACAATTTTTATGGCAACTGTTATACCCCAACCAAATCTTAGTCATGGTTGGTTTTGTTCATCTCCTTGGTCTAATTTCAGTTTTCGGATTTTGAGCTATCTCCAATCACAAACCAAAAAAAACCCTGTGTTCCTTGTGTTTTGTCCCGGTGATGGTATGTCACAGAATATGCTTCAACAAGTTGATACTCTCAACTCCTCTAGGCTATTATTATGTAAGTTAGGAAATAGTGGAAGTGTTTTAAGCTACAAATATTAATTCCACACTTCATCAATCAAGTACCAACAAGAATAAATTGGAGTTCTAATAGAATCAAGGCTATGCAGATGACATTGTAGCAACAAGTTATGATGTAGGGAAGAAATGCAAAATGAAAATTAATTTGGCTGGAAATGCTCCCCGAGAAGCTTCACACATCAAACCAAAAAAATCGTGTTGTGATAATAAAGCCATCATTACTTCATTAATATTGTTCATACCTACAACAGTGCCAAGCAAAACACAACAAGATGGATAGAATGCATAGACCATGTCAATTTCAAGTCCCTAGAAAAAGATTGAATGTGCAAATTCAGAATTACATCCATAAATAGGGCACAAATTTTCCCCCTTTTGGAGCAGTATGGCTGTGAAAAAAAAAGACTTCAGAATAAAAGTAATCACATTAGGTATGTAAACAACATAAATATTTATAATCTTGAAAGAGGCATGTTAGTATACTTCCTAAGTTACCCTTGTACCCTTGTATATTTCCTAAGTTATCCTTGTATACCTTGCCTTCTTTAGCTATAAAGCCTTGTACAGTGTTAATAAGAAATACTGAGAGTTTCTCTTTTAACATGGTATCAGAGCCCTGGTTACCAGGAGGTCCTGGGTTCTAATCTTGCCGTCCATCTTTATTCTGTGACATTATTTGTCATCTGTTTATCTCTCCACGTGCTATCGGGCTGCACATGCTGGGGAGTGTTAAGCTTGATATATATTGTTGGCCCACAACCTAACACCTTAAGCTTTTAGGTAAAGTGGTAATCTAGCATGGTATCAGAGCATAGGGTTCTTTAATTTTTTTTTTTTTTTTTTCAGCCACCGCCGTCCGCTCCAGCTCTCCTTCTGGTTTCCGGCACCCCTCGTCAATCCTTTGGCTCCCTCTCAGTGTTCTCCGGCGTTGTCTTAGTTCTCCACCGTCTCGCGTCTCCTTCTCCGGCGTCGTCTCTGCACTCGTCGTGGTCATGGTCTCGCGGACTCTGCTGCTGCCACTCTCCGTTCTCAGCTGTCTTGGTCTCGTGTCCTTCTTGATTCTCCGGCGATCTTGCTTATCGGCGTTGTCTCATCGGCTTTGTCCCTCCGGTAGCAACAGCATCGGCTCCACTGCTGCGGCTTCTGGTGGTCCCTCCGCAACGGCCGACTGTGCTCCACTGCAACTCTCCTGACACCAGAGAAGCGCCCCTTCTCTCTTTACTGTGATTCCAATTTCTAATCATTTTTTTTTAATTCCTACTCTCCAATAGAAGCACACTACTAAACACCAAAAAAAAAAAAACAAGCTGCTGAGTTCTTACTCTCTTTACTGTATTTCAAATTTTCCAAAATTGTCCTTGCATTATTATTATTTTTTTAATGGCGTCTTTCACCGATGTTGCTCGCCCTATCGAGATTGTTTTGAATGGCTCCAATTACAATGCGTGGGCTCAACAAATGTCTATTTTTTTGATTGGTTGGCAATTATGGCGTTTTGTCACTGGAACAAAACCGAAACCTACCAAAACTGCCATGCAATCCATAGAGGAGTTTGATGAGGCTCTTGATGAATGGGAAAGTACTCACTGTAAGATTCTTTCCTGGTTTATTAATACCTCAATTCCTACTATTCAGAGTCTTCTTCCTAAGTTTCGTAATGCCAAACTTGCTTGGGATTTTTTGGCCAAACGATACAACTGTGGCAGTGATACTGCTCTCGAGTTTCAGTTAGAAACTAGGCTTTCTCAGATGCATCAAGCACCTGAACAGTCTATTGCCGAGTTTCATGCTCAAGTTAGTGGCATTTGGGATCAGCTTTCTCATGCTGACCCTGCTTTTTCTGATGAGCAATCAATTAGGCTTTTTGCGGCATATCGGGATCGTCGTCAGTTGCTATACTTTATGATGCATATCCGGGATGAATTTGAGACTACTCGAGCTTCTTTGTTACATCGATCTCCTCTTCCTACACTTGAGGTTGCTCTTGCGGAGCTCATTTATGAGGAGACACAACAACAGACTCGTCGGGTTCATTCTACCTACATGATCTTGGCTACTGCTCCATCTAGCTCCTTTACTCCTGCTGCAGCTGTTGCTTCTTCTAGACCACGACATTTCAATGACCAGTGCCACTATTGTGAGGAGGACGGTCACCGTATTTCTGATTGTCCTAAGAAGAAGGCCAAGTATGCTAGGGATGCTCTCAAGGCTAAGACATCTTCCTCTTCCAGGCCTGTTGCTGCTGTCTCCACCAACTCCTCAGTTTCTGCTCCATCTTCTACACCTCCTTTGTCGTCTCTTTCTGCAGCTGACCTTGAGGCAATTATCACCTAGGTTCTCTCCCGCACTTCTACTGCCTTATCAGTCTCCATAGGTACCTCTACACCTTAGTTTATTGATTCTGCCTGTTGCAATCATATGACCTCTGATTCTTCTTTAGTGACGCATAAGCAGTCTGTAACTCCTGTTTCCTTGATTTATACTGCTGATGGTTCGCATATGTTTGTTAGTCATCTTGGTCATGTTTCTACTCCTACTTTTTCTGTCCCTAACACATATGTTGTGCCTAACTTGTCTCTCAATTTCCTTTCTATTGGTCAACTTGTTGAAAGTGGTTTGATTTTAACCTTTTCTCACAAAGGTTGTGATGTGCAGGATCCGAAGACGGGCCAGCTTGTTGGGATCGGGCTTAAAGTTGGTCGCCTTTTCGAGTTCACGTCTCTACATTTGCCTCATTTGTGTTCTCCCCCATCTCTTTCTGCTGCAGTGTCTTCCCGTGTTTGGCATTCTCATCTCGGTCATACCTCATTATCTCGTGTTCAGTCTTTAGCTTCTAGTGGTTGCTTGGGAAATGTTAAGTTTGAACCTTTTGATTGTATGTCTTGTCAACTTGGGAAACAGAAAGCTTTACCTTTAATGAAAGTAATTATCTGTCTTCTTCACCTTTTGATTTGGTTCATTCTGATATTTGGGGACTTGCTCCTGTCCCTACTAAGGGTGGGTCTCGTTACTTTGTTATTTTTATCGATGATTACTCTCAGTTTACATGGATTTATCTTTTGCATGATCGCACTGGTTACTTACTATTTTTCGTGACTTTAAGCAAATGATTAAAACTCAGTTTAATCGCACCATTAAAGTCTTTCGGTCCGACAATGCCTTAGAATATACTTCTACTCCTTTCATTGCAGAACTTCACGAGGCCGGCACCTTATCCTATCGATCCTGTCCATTCACCTCCCAACAAAATGGTCGTGCTGAATGTAAGCATCATCACATCCTTGACACTATTCGCTCTCAACTCTTCTCTGCATCCCTCCCAGAATCCTTTTGGGGACAAGCTGCTCTTACCGTTGTTTACACTATTAATCGGGTTCCAACCCCTACTCTTTCTAATAAATCCCCATATAAGGCTCTCTATGGAAAGGTACCTGATTAGTCTCTTCTCAAAGTATTTGGTTGTGCTTGCTTTGTTTTGCTCCCACCTCATGAACATACAAAACTTGAACCTCGTTCTCGTCTCTGTTGCTTTCTTGGTTATGGCATTGAACACAAGGGTTATCGATGCTACAACCCCATAGCCAAGCGTCTTCGAGTCTCTCGACGTGTTCAGTTTTGGGAACACAAAATGTTCACTAGTATCTCTCCATTTTCTTCTAATTGTCCCTCATACTCTCCCATTTTCACTGACCCTGCCATTGATCTCTCTCCCGGTTTTTCCTCTAGTGCAGATCATGACAGCTCATCAGGCGATCACTCTGTGTCTGCCTCTCCCAAACCTGGCCCGTTTGATGATCATGCCATCGCATCCACTCCGCCTGAGTCCTCTGATTTGGATGTACGTCTTTCTAGTCGGGTAAGGGCACCTCCTACCTATCTTAGTGATTATCACTGTTTTTCTACTCTTGACTCCCTTCACGAGCCTCGCGATTATCGTGAAGCTTGTTCTGTTTCTGTTTGGCAACAAGCTATGTCTGAAGAACTTGACGCCCTTCACAAAACTCATACTTGGGACCTGGTTGACCTGCCTCCTAAAAAGACTATAGTTGGGAACAAATGGGTGTATGAACGGAAAACGAACTCCGACGGTTCTGAAGTAAGATATAAAGCTCATTTAGTGGCAAAGGGCTTTACTCAGGAATATGACATTGATTATGAGGAGACATTTTCCCCTGTTGCTCGTATTACCTTCGTTCGCTCGCTTTTGGCTATTGCCTCTGCTCGCCAATGGCCTTTATTTCAGATGGATGTCAAGAATGCCTTCGTACATGGTGATTTGGCTAAGGAGGTATATATGCAGCCCCCTTCGGGATATCCTCATCCTTTTGGTAAGGTATGTCGTCTCCGTCGTGCTTTATATGGGCTTAAGCAAGCTCCCCGTGCTTGGTTTGCCAAGTTCAACTCCACTATTGCACAGCTTGGGTTTGCCTCTAGCCCTTTTTACCCGTCACATAGCTACTGACATCACTATTTTACTACTTTAAGTTGATGATATGATCATCTATTTTACTACTTTAAGTTGATGATATGATCATTACTGGTGATGATACTTCTGGTATTCATAAGCTTAAGCAATTTCTGTGTCAGCAGTTTGAGATGAAAGACCTCGGTTCTCTTCGCTACTTCCTCGGCTTAGAAGTGTCTCCTACCTCTGATGGCTACTCTTTGACTCAAGCTAAATATACTTCTAATCTTCTGACACGTGCCGGTATCAAAGATTGTAAGATCACCGATAGTCCACTGGAGCCCAACATCAAACTCCGTCCTACTGATGGGGAGCTTCTTCCTGATGCCACTCGTTACCGACAACTAGTTGGGAGCTTGATTTATCTCACTGTCACTAGACCAGACATTGCCTATGCAGTGCACCTTGTTAGCCAGTTTATGTCGGCTCCTTGTTTCGTTCACTATGCAGTTGTTCTTCACATCTTACGATATGTGAAGGGAACCCTATTTCATGGGCTTTTCTTTTCCTCTCACTCATCCTTGACGTTGCAGGTTTATTCAGATGCTGATTGGGCAGGGGACCCCACTGATCGTCGGTCTACCACTGGTTTTCTTTTTCTATTTGGTGATTCTCTTATCTCTTGGCAAAGCAAAAAACAGACTGTTGTTGCTCACTCTAGTACTGAGGCTGAGTGTCGGGCTCTTGCTGATACAACTTCTGAGCTTCTTTGGCTTCGTTGGCTTCTCCACGATATGGGTGTTCCTCAGCCCTCGCGCACTCCACTTTACTGTGACAATCATGGTGCTATCCAGATCGCTTACAACGATGTTTTTCATGAACGCACCAAACACATCAAGATCGATTGTCATTTCGTGCGTCATCATCTTCAGGAAGGGACACTTTGCCTCCTGTCAGTTCCTTCGACTGATCAATTGGCTGATATCTTCACAAAGGCTCATCCACCTGGTCGCCATCGTACTTTAGTATGCAAACTCTAGTTGACATCTTCAATACCACCTTGAGTTTGAGGGGGGATGTTAGTATACTTCCTAAGTTACCCTTGTACCCTTGTATATTTCCTAAGTTACCCTTGTATACCCTGCCTCCTTTAGCTATAAAGCCTTGTACGGTGTTAATAAGAAATACTAAGAGTTTCTCTTTTAACAAGGCAGAACCACGAGCCCTCCCATTTCTTCCCTTTTTGTATGAATTCTAAATCATCTGAATATAACCAACCGAAGCTAGTCTTTTAGTCACGAGTCCAGAAAAATATGGTGTACTTTTATAGCCAGTCAAAGACCGAAAGTTAAAAGATATACCTCATCTAGGACCACGCCTTTCCTTGTCATGTCATCGTAAACATTGCATGCAAAGTCCCAATCACCAGTCTGACTGCAACTATTGACAGCAATAGTGTAAACTTCTGGAGTGCCCTTGATTTTGTATTGATGAATCATCTTGTATACTTCTCGTGCCCGATCAACCTATAACAATCCACAAAACCATGTTTATTGAAACTAAATACCAACAGGAAAATATGGAAACAGATATAGGAAACCAAATGCATAAATCAAAAGGGAAATTAACAAAGTTGACATATCAGAAAAAGGGAGAGAAATCTCACTTGACCAGCATTCGAGCAAGCCTTTATCAAAGCACCAACAGTTATATGATCGGGTTCTATCGGCTGTGTCTCGGCCCTCATTTCTGCCAACACATCAAAAGCACGATCAACTGCTCCTGATTGACCACATGCAGTGATAAGTGCATTGAAGACAACCCGGTCTGGCTTCACTTTCTACTGCATATAACATCCAATTAGCATGAAGATTTATTTGATGACTCAATGCAGAACTAAGCAAGAATAGTGACATCCTAGTTTTCTAGCATCAAGCACTAGAAATAATAAGTTGACTTATAATTGTAGAAAGGACTGAGAAATCTACTGCTAGGATCATACCTTAGACGTCATTATTCCATAAGCACCAAATGCCTTTGGGACTTGCCCAGCTCTGGCACAACCATCTATAAGCGCTCCATACGTATGAACATTAGGTTCCACTCCAGCATTGACCATTTCATGAAATGCCTAGAAAGACATCATCAAAGTAATCAAAGAATAAGGGAAACTCCTAATAAAATATAGAAAATTTCACTTTTCAAAGAAAACTCAAAAATAGAGAATAAACTTGGCTATCAAAGGTGCTGAAACATGAAACACAAATATAGTCAAATATATGTTAATCAGATAGGAATTGACTTTGTGAGAAGAATTTTTTACAGATAAGGATTTTGCGGAGAGCATGGCCTTCAAAAGGCCCAAATGGACTTCAGCGATGGACTAATAGAAAAACCTAACTATAGGCTAAAGTCCAGGTTCCCATGTAGTCAGCAGGACAGGTCTCTGCACTTCCTCATCATCCTCTTGATTCATTTACTTCTTTCAATCAATAAATTCTATCACAATGAATACACAGGCAGTGTTACTCCTCTTGCAAGTTGCAGCATATATATCGACATAGATAGCAACAAAGTTACAAGAAGAAATGGTTCAGTTAAACTAGAAAAGAAGAAAAAGGACTTCATTGGAAAAAAAAAATGTAAGGGAGATAGAGAGAGAGAGAGAAAGAATAGTTAAATTATGGGAACCACTTGACTGAAGAGTTTATAAAGAAAAGGAAGTAGTTGGGGGGTGGGGAAGGCAAAATTAGAAAGGGGGAGGAGAAGCGGGAAGGAGTGGAGGAAGGCAGGAAAGTAAATGTTCATTCTTTGTACTTATTTTTACCCCTTCAATCTCTGGAGCAAGTCAGTCGAGTAGAATTAAAATGGGACATTATCTACTTAATTTTTTTGTAGTAAACAAACAACTTTGTTCTAGGGTCTATGGTTCTTTTATGGGTAAATTGTACCAATATTCCCCAAACTATGACCCTTGTCTCATACTCTCCCCAAACTTCAATTCGTCTCACCATCAGTCGCAAATTTCCAAAATGGAATCAATTTTTTTGTCCCATCATTAGTCTGAATTGGGGATTTTGGATGGAACTCCATGCTGGAACCCCTTTATTCAACTAAATTGCAGTAGTGGTCCCCAAGCTATTGACTAACTTTCATATTCATCTCCAAACAGCTAACTAAAAAATATACAACACAAACAACATTGCCGGATGAGGAAAATGGCCACCCCTGACTTTATGTACTGTCAAGGAGAAGAAGGATAATAAAGAATATGTTGCATATTAATTACTGAAAAAAAGAACTGCACGAGAATACTGAAAAAAGGGCCTAAAAGCAAGGGAGAGAACAATAGCCAAAAGCCTCAAGTGTTGATTGTAATCAACAGTTGGAACCACGGTATTCCTCCACTATAAGTAAGGGGTTTTCTAATAAAAATAGGAGGTGCCACCCTCTTTTACACAAAAAAAAAACAAAAAAAACAAAAAATGATTGTAATCAACAACATAAGATGCCAAGAGGAAAGAGGTCATACTTCAAACATTGCATCAACCTTTCCACATTTAGCGCAAGTTGATATTAGAGTTGTGTAAAGTTTGCAATCAGCTTTAAATCCAGTCTCCTTAACAAGTCGCAAAACCTGAAAAGCTCCTATGTACAAAAGGAAATCATAAGGAATTTGAAATAATGGAGATTCTGGCAAGGAATCCATGGATAAACTGAATAAACAGTAATGAACCTTCAGAATCTTGAGAACTGGCACACACAGACATAAGCATATTGAATGTACTCAAGGTAGGATTTGGGATTAGCTTCATGAAACGAAAAGCTTCTTTACCAGCCTTTTGACTTTTGCAAGTTTTGAAAAACCTTGCATGATAAACCTAAATTAGAGAATTTGATATATTAGCAATAGGGTAACTTAAAAAATTAGCAAGTACAAAACATTGAGTGAAAGTCGAGGGAATACAGCCTTACCTTATTCATGTCTAACAAACCTATTCTTTCCAGATGTTCAAGCAATTCCACACACTCAATTAACCTAATAAACCCAAGATTCATTCAAAAAGAAGCTCGAGAAAAAGCATCAAATCAAATGCATATTTTCACAAATCAAGCATCAAAGAAAACTCATAGCAACCGTATATTGTCACAATATTACAATTTCAGTGCCACAAAATATTTTTTTAAAAAAATAAAATTGCTTCAACTTTTACCCTTTTCAAGTTTTGACCTTGTAAAGCAATAGTTCTCCTGTGGAAATCTGTATAAAATCAACAACCAAACATTGATTTAAGTGTAAATGTAAAAGATGAAAGTTACCTCCCATCTCTCAGCATACGATTGTAATCACTGAATTTCTCTGAAGGAAGATGTTTGTTTTTGACATGTAAATCATTTGCCTTAAAGAGCTCAGGCAAATTTTCAGGGTTGTTGCTAGGAAAAATTTTCCTGCCCCTGTCTCCTGGAAATTGACCAGATTTTCCTAAATATTTTCTTTTGCAGGAAGAGTCTTCTTTGTAAGATGCACGAGGCATCGTTTCTCTAATGTAATCTGAATGAACAAAGATCCTTTATATAAAATTAGTACAACGAAAACTCAAATTATGGGACTCATTGATGTAATGCAGGGCAAAGCAGGACAAAGGAAAAGTCAATGGTATGCTGCAACATAAATGGAAAGTGAGATCAGACAGCCAATCACATAACCTGTGGTGTGAAGATATTCTCCTGCTGATAATTCTGCTCCTTTTACAGTGAAATTCCTTGATGAAGAAAATCTATGGCCATCCATAGGAGAGGCGTGGGAGGATACTGCTCTCAGGACATTTGATTCTGCTGTAAGTTTGGTAGCAGACAGATTTTCCACATAAAATGTGTGAAGCTCTTCTCTAACAAGTTTCCTGGATATGTCACTATGGGTGACAACTCCACCAACTTCCCCTAGTTCATAATTGTGTATTTTATGTCTACTCACTTCTGCTGCTGCATTATTTACAGGGGCCAGAGAAACACTACATATAGCTTTAACTGTAGCAGTAGACAACTCAGCGATACCCTCAATTTCTTTTCGTTGTCGTTCCTGTTGCATCTCAAAAATTTCCTCTACAAACATAAGAGGTTGCACACCAGAATAAGAAAGAAGAATATGTGAAGGAGATGGGATGTTCGCTTCAAATTCCTTTATGGATTCAGAATCACTATCACTGGTGACAAGAACATCAGAACTAGGTGGCTCCAAAGCCTTAGTGGGTGTAAATTCTTCATGTGTAAAAGCAGTTTCCAGAACTTGCTGCAGTGCATTTTCATCTTCAGATGGATAATTATCTTGTACAATGTCATCCACAAAAGATTTTCTTTCTTCAGCAGAGGCCTTCCTAAGAAAGTCTCCATAACCCATAATCCAATTCTCAATAAACTTTCTTGAGATTAAGATTCCATTGCCCTCTTGGAATAATGCAAGAGTAGGTTGACCTGACTCCTACAAGATCAGCAAATACAGTTGGGTCTTGCATCATGTGAACCCAATTTAAACCAATCTCAACTGCAATTAACCATGCCGATTCAAGAATTTTTCAAATCGAAAAGAAAACTAAACTATAACTCTCTTTTTGGCCAAAATAAGTGGAAAATTTTGAAAATTAGGGTTTTTCTTTTTCTCTTTTGGTGGTACTAAAGAAAAGATTACCTCAACTGCTCCATTTATTTGCATTAGGCACAATTTTTCACGCCAGAAAAGGCAATGAAAATGCAATCTTTTGTGTCCTTTCTTAGCAGCCACAGAAAAGCAAAAGTAAATCTAGGCGACAAACTTATTCAAATACATAAATTTTTTAGTATGAGATGAAGTTTGGAACCAATAAATCAACTAAATATTTTTTAAAAATAAAGGAAATTAATGAATTAAGTTTAAAATAATTAGGAAACAATGATAAGTAGCCAGATTAGACATGAAATTAGGAAGGTTGGAAAACTATCACCATCTCAATTGATTAGCTAACCCAGATTACTATTAAGGAAAATCATCACTATCATTCCATCTAAGTTTACAAACTTTTCCTTCCTTGCATGCAATGAATGCGCGACCTGATAAAAATGGGAATAAATTTTGGAACACCTAAGATTGCATCCAAAGTCCAAACACCTGATGTCCAGCCTTGCGAATTGGCCATTTTTTCTTGCTTTATTTTACAAACGCTTGAAAATATTAAATGTATTTCCCCATCTCAATAGAAAAAATATGTAAAAGATGCAACATATTTTCACGAAGAAAATTTCAAAACTATATAAGAAGCTATAAACCTAGGTTTTTTTAATTCATCTCAAAATTCAAGATTTGAGTAGTGTACCACTACCACATGATGATTTGAAATTAAGAACTACATTTTGCATCCATAGATCCCATATGTTCCAGGGATCCCATGACACTAAAATAGTAAATGCAGTTCTTAACGCCTTCTAATTAATACCAAATGACCATAAGAATTAACACGACACTAATAAATTCACGAGAGTCATTTCATTTTGAGACTAACAGAGCAAATAATGAGCTATGTTAGTCATCAGTATAGACTTTAAGTAGTTGGTTCAAGTTTTTCATTTGCAAGGCATTGCTCTTTCATAATTCAAACCACAAACTGCTGCTCCTATATACAGTAATAAAATACAGAGGCATAAAGCATGACAATTTCACTCCGTGGTCTCCTTCAACACACAAATTATCAGCATAGCGCTATTTTTATGAACTAAAAAGTGCTTCTAGAACATAAATACGAACTGAATTTTTCCACAAGTTTTTCCTTTGCATGACAGTGCTCTTTCATAATTCAAACCTCCAAATGCACGTTCTATAATCCCAAAACACAGAGGCGAACACGTATTAATTTAAACGTTTCGTGCATCAAAACATAAGTAATCATCAAAACGCTAATTTTATCAACAAAAACAGTGCACTTCCAACGTGCAAATCCATTTCCACACTAAAAAGCCACAAATTCAACTACTCTACCCCTCCGAACTCCATTCACAAACTGAATTTCAATTTTCAACAGAAATTCTAAAAGAGACGCTGGTCCGAATTTACCTCTTTTGCGGTCTTCTTTCTCGTACAGTAATTCACATAGAAAACAACGAGGGCGGAAAACACAGTGGCCGCGGCGACCATTACGAGGAAAGGATCCGAATCCATTGAAGCTCTCATGTAAAAACGAGAGGTTTGAATGTGAAACCCCGATTTGTTACGCTTCCTCGGAGAGCGAAGACCTGGAGGCCTCAGATTGTGGCCGGAGCCAAGAAATTGTCTTCGAATGGATCGAAGCGAAGGCGGAGATATTGAAGTGCAAGAAACCAGCGAGAAAGCTTGAGATTTCGCAGCGAGCAGAGAGTTCAGGTCCATTGAAGAGAGAGAGAGAGAGAGAGAGAGAGAGAGAGAATCAGTGACTGTGTGAGGATAGAAGACGGAGGAGAGGTTGTGAAGTGACGATGGCTCAGTGGCTACTTCGCTCATCCATTTGGCGCCGACGTGGCAGCTGTTACGGTACTTCCCATACCGTTAATTAGTTAAAAATCAAATGAGAGAAAATTAAATGCATCTCACGCATTTTACAAATTTTACACCGCACTAATCGTATTAGGTCACGTCAGAAAAATGCACGTATATTTAGTTTTTTCATTGTTTTTTCTCTTGGCACGTTATATTTTACATGCTTAAGATTTTGACATTTAATAATATATTTATTGCCTAAGACGATCTTACGTCATTTAATTCTTATTAATACTACAATGTTATCAGAATATATTAGATTTGAATTTACGAAATAAACTAATTTAAAGTTTAATTCAAGATAACTAAGAACGTAATAGTAAGGAAACATTTTAAATATTTCAAACTTTTTATTTGCTTTAAAACTATAACATTTCAAGTCTAAATTCATTACTTATTATCATCTTTTATAAATATTACAGCCTATTTAAATTGAGTCGAGGTATAACGGACTAATTCTTATTTTAAACAAATTTTTACCTCGTAATTTGATTTCTTGAATACTCTTTTTTCAGTAACGTAATATAATTTTACATGTGAAAAGTAAATTATGAATTATCATTAGAGTATATTTGGTGTTTATTGTGTATGATTACATATTTTGAATCATCTTAATTTATTATTCGGGATTGTTGATTATTTTGTTGATTTTTTTTTTTATGACATAGCATGATCTTTATTTACATCATGTTGCATTGGTTGCTTGCAAGAAATACTTGAATATAATATATAAATTATTTTTTCTTATAAATAATAATAAATCTTCCTGTAATATAATAGTATATAAAATATGGATATATACTTTTAAAAATAAATAAATAATTTTTAATAATACACAATTCTCGTGCATATAAAATAATTATTTCTTGATTCGATTATCTAATGTAAGTTGATAGTTAATTAATAATTTGATTAATCGTGATTCAGTTCGATTATCAAATCAGTTCGGGTGGTAATTTAAAAAACCGGTAATCAAAAGCTTTAAAAAAATAAATTAAACTAGAACGGAATAAAAAACTGAAATATCAGTTTGGTTTGATTCGGTTCTTGGTCCGGTTTGTTTTGTTCTCTCTCGCAAACGCAGTTTTCTTGTCGTTTTGGCATGTCGCTGCATCGCCTTCGACCATGCGACGCGACTGAAGGCTCTGTAAACCGTTTTTCCGCTTAAGGCCATTTTAAACCCCTTGCCCCCTTCCAATCTCTCTCTCTCTCTCTCTCTCTCTCTCTCTCTCTCGGTGGATACACGCATTCTGCAGGTATGGATTTTTTTCTCCATTTTCGATTTGTAGGAAGGTGACCAGTGACCACTGGTTTGGCTACCGTCGTGGTTTTCATTCATACTCTTGCTCGGTTTGGTTTTATTTGATTCTCTGTTATTTCTGTTTGGTTGCCGAGAAATTGCATTTAAAGAAGGGAAAGGTTTAGGAATCGGAGTGACTGAACTTTACGCCTAACTGACTCCAGTTGGTTAATTTGATCATTCTTGCTTATTAATTGAGGACCTGAGGTGGCTTAGTGGCCTGTTCTTGGGAAAAATCTTGAACAATTTCTCAGATACCAAAAAAGGTTGTTGTAATTAGGTCTACTTGCCTTGAATGTTTTCCAAATGTTATTTTCACAAAGAACGAAAATTCTAGTTGAGGACTGTTGCCTGTTATTTCCCACTTCTCTTGGAGTGTCATTAGTTGGAGGTTGATTAATTGAACTATGAATTCCTCCTTCTACGTTGATTTGGTTTTTCTACTTTATCTTTATAGAATCGTTAGTTATATTCAATTCATTTGATTGCAATATTCTTTGACTTTTGTCTCAATTGTTTCTGATTTTTCTTTTCCTTTTCCATTTTTTTCTGATTTCTGGTGAACTTTGCCAGACAAATTCAGCAAGGAAGCAGCAGTTTCTGTTTTCTATCCATTTGCACATGTTGGGGAATCAAAATGATGGGATCTTTTCTTTCAAGAGCCCTTGTGTATGCTGCTAGACAAAATCTTGTGTAATTTTCTTTTTGCTAATTCCCGCTGTTTGTTTGAGAAGAAAATTAAATTTGGGGATGCTTTTGTAGAATGGTTTTTGGTTATGCTTATCCTGCATATGACTGCTTCAAATCTGTGGAGAAGAACAAACCCAAGATTGAGCAACTCATATTTTGGTGCCAGTACTGGTATGCATTGTCACATTGTGTAGCATCATTTACAAGAAACACCTTAGTGGCTTAGTTTTAAAAGATCTCTCATTTGAATTTTGTAGGATTTTAGTTGCCATGCTTACGGTTTGCGAGAGAGTTGGGGATGCTTTTATCTCATGGTAGAGAATCTTACTTTGGCAATATTTTTCTTATTTCCCATGGAATACATGTCACTTAGATGTATGAATATTGTTTCCTTTTGTTTTTTCCTTGAAGGTTACCAATGTACAGCGAAGCAAAGGTGGCACTTCTTATATACCTTTGGCATCCTAAGACAAAAGTATGTATTTTACTTCTTGAACATGGATGAAAATATGCTTTTGGTTGTCTTAATGACTGGGTTCCTGTCATTTTAAACTCTTTTGACTTACATAAATGTTGCAGGGGACAATATATGTTTATAATTCTTTTTTTCGGCCGTTTTTGGCAAAGCATGAGAAAGAAATCGACCGTAACTTGTTGGAGATGAGGACTAGGGCTGGGGAGATTGCAATTGTGTATTGGCAAAAGACTGCAAGTTATGGCCAGGCAAGGTTTTTTGAGATTTTGCAGTATGTTTCTTCTCAATCTGCATTAAGGTCTTATGCTGCTCAAGAATCCATGGGCAAAGAAAAGAAGTAGATCATTTTTTTGTTGCATACCAGCTGGTAACCCTTTAATCAGGCGACTGAGGTGAGGAATTTTTCCTTCTCCTTGTGCCTTAATTTTTTGTTTTCTGTTTATGAAGAACTTGTGCATAATTGTTTCTAGTAATGACATGGGAGAGGTACATTGTAGAAATATGATGAACAAGAAATTTTGAATGTTTCCTTTTTTTCCCAAAAAGATTCTAGCCTTACATGAAACTTCTATCTGTTAGTCAGTTTGTAGCTAGCTAGCAAAACTTGTTTGAATTTTCACGAGTCAGATGTGTTGTTGCCATAAAACTCGGATCAGTATCTAAGTTAAGATTCTTATTTCATGAATATACAAGAAATTATGACCAAAAGTTAATCTATAAGGTAACCCAACCACGAAGTTTTGACCAACTTTTTTCTGTAGAAGCAAAAAATTTTGTTCTCACTCGAGTCATTTCTCAATATATCTCAAATATGTAAAGTGTATAGCAACTTGCAGCTTTATTTCTCAACCCAAAACATCATTAGAGAATCAATGGAATGGCAAAATTCTTCATTCCTTAATGTTAATGACAAAATCTTATGACAACTTGTTCCCAAAATCAGAAGCACTGTTAATCTTTTTGAAACATTAAAAAGTGATTACTATGTCAATTAATATCCTATATAAAAACTTCTTCTAAACAGTAACATTGTTAATCTGTATGACTTTATGTTATGACAAGAAGTGATCACAAGCTCATTTTATTTTCTCTTTACCAATATTTTACAGTTCATGATTTTTGCATTGCCAAATGATGCAACTTATTACTTAATTATCACACCAAATATTTTACATTGGTCATCGTGGCTGTACTATTTAGAACTGTGTCAGTACATTCATGCTGCCGTTGCCATTATAATAGGTTCTGTGTAGTATTATAATTTTAATTTTTCACATTAAAATTCAAACTTTAATATAAAATATTTTTACTAATGTTCATATAAAATTCAAAGTTTACTTTCGCGGTCAATGACAAACATGTCAAATTATGCTTCTGTATTTTTTTTTATTATCTGTTAATGGTAAATCATATTGATCAAAATGGATATGTACAATATACACTAGGTACCCAAGCAAGGGGAATTCAAGCTCCCAATCAATAGATCAAATCAAAACCAGACAATGGCTAGATACAGATCAACCTAGGCATACCCAGAAGCCAAGAGGCCAAAAGAAACAGAACAACTGAAAGCAAAAACGAGCAATTAAAAACTCAATCAAAGGAGTACAATCCAAATTTATCATAAAAAACTCTATAAGTGCGACTCTGAATCACCTTAAACAGCCCCTTTGGTTCAATTGATTTGCTTTTAAACTTCCTTTTGTTCTTGAAATGTCAGAGGAAGTACACAGTATCAGCTAAGCAAATCTTATTTTCAATAGATTTAATACTTGTGCCATTTGCCTCCTTATGCAACCACTTCAAAGCAGCTTTCAGGGATGACATAACTCTAGTGAACCCCATCCAGTGTCGGACAAGATCCCACACAATTATAGAAAATTTACATCTAAAAAAGATATGATCAATAATCTTAATATTAATTCTGCAAAATATACAGTTCTGGGCAACTCTTTCAACAAGCAATTTATCGCGCTTGTAAAAAGTTTCCCTTTTATTCCCAACCATAGTTAAATGATTATTTTAAAAAATCTAAAATATATGAAAAATAAATAATCTAATAATTCAGAAAAAAATACTTAAATTGCGCCTTTCCAAAACTCAATTTACAACCCAAGAGATATAGAAACGTACTTAATTCAGAATAATTACAAACCCCTACTCTAAACTATATTATCTCACCCCTTCCCAAAGCTCGCTAAGCCAGCTTTCCTGTAAGTCTTGAAAAGTTGAAATATTTGTTAGGGTGAGACACCTCTCAGTAAGATGGAATAGATTATTATCAATGTGCAGCTAACATGAGTTTTAGTGTAAGAAAAATACATTCATTAATTTAACTTTAAATAAAACTGCATTTATAAATTGTAATTCACACTTACATATCTCAATAATAACCTCATTTACAAAAACCTACAAATATGCATAGAAGAACTCCTCACTTGGACTAACGACATGTTTAACCCCCATGATGAGTTGTGCGGTTTGAAAACTGGACTTAGCCTTAGCTGGCCTACCACTAAGTTAAGTCAAAATACCTCATCTGTAAGTATGATTTGCCTACGCAACCTGGTCCAAACTTCAGGAGGGTACACAACCCTTTTCTAGCTAAATCGACTTTTCATTAACCAACACGTCCACAACAGTGTGGCTGCACTAAAAATTTCACTAGTTATGGTACCAAGCTTTCATCACACCTGATCCATCAGGGTTCTTAAACCATATATTGCAATTTACATAATAAAATAGATTAAATGATCTCATTTTTTTTCAACATATGATTCATAATAGCTTTTCCACAATTTTTCCGAAATCCTCGGGATAGGTATAAAACCGTCAAATTCACAATATGCACATTATTCTCAACCATCAAGAAATTAGTATAATATCACAACTTTCATCATATAATACCATATAAATTCCAACTAGTTTAATTATATAATAAAAGTAAATCATTCTCATGCCACACAATTTGAATGTTAATAATTATAATTTCATAAATTTCCTGAGAACTTCTTATAAATATAAATACGCAATAAATTTAAATAAAAACGCGAGTATGATCAATTTCAACTATTTAATTTAATTTCAGTATATTCCCAAAAATCTGATTTCATCAAATCCCCGCAGTTTAAATTAATTCAAATATATTCCCAAAAACCCGATTTGATCAAATCCCCACAGTTTAATTTAACTCAAATATATTCCCAAAAATCCGATTTGATCACATCCCCGCAGTTTAATTTAATCCAAACATTTGGAAATAATTAAAATAAAAATAATCAATTTAAATCAGGCATATTTTAAAATAAGTCTGACATAATATATTCTCCTCAACTTAACCTTGGAGTGGTACCTACGACGTTCAAACGATGAAATCTCTCCAGTTAAAATGTTGAGGAGCGGAGTTAGGACCCGAAAATGATGTTCGCTTTTTAATTTGGCTGAGAGATTGAAGAGAAATTAAGAGAGAGAGAGAGAGAGGGATAATATTACATTATTTAATTAATAATAATTATTAATTAATTAATTAATTTTTTTAAGAATCACTACAATATTTATTATATACAATTAACATGCAAATTAAATGACTAAATATATCTTTAAAATTAAATATAGCTTAAAATTTGACTCAGATCAATTGATTGGTCGTGTTGTGACTCGTTTTTTGAGTCTAGTTGAATCTTATATTTAATAGCATAGCAACTTGGATAAAATTTAAAAGATTGGTGAATTGGTTAGATCGAAGGTCAATCAATTAATATAAATTTGGGTGTTCTTTATCCATTTAGCACTCATATTTTACACCAATCACAAGCTAACATTCAACTTTATAATTTTAATTTATAAAGTATGAATTTTGAAATTTGAGTTTATGTTTTCTTCATCATTATGTTTGATAGGTTATTTGAATTTAAAAATATTAAATTATATTTTATTTATTTTATTATGTGTTTAGACATTAAATTTTTATGAAATTACATGAAACAAACATTTTGTAATACTATAACTATTAGGCACTTTTTTTATGATTTATTGTAATTCTTATTTTTTATATATTTTTCAAAAAAAATAAAAATAATACTAAAATTATTTAGTCAAGTTTATGTCACTCGATTGATCTAAAGTGAGGATTAGTAAACCGTTCAATTTGAGAATCGATTAGGTTTTCAATTCATTTATTTAGTTTTCAAGACATTACACTAACCAATTTTTTCAATTTAAGTTGATATCATTTTATATCTATATATATAGATATTTTTAAAATAATAATAAAATTATTTTTTTATATTTATGTCAATTGATTGATCCAAAGCGATTAGACTAGTAAACAATTCAAGAATTGGTTAAGTTTTCAATTCATTTATCTACTACTAATTTTTTTTTATTTAATTTGTTTAAGTCAATATCATTTTAAAATATTATTTTATTAAGAGTAAAATATTATTTTTTTCACATATACTTAACGATTGACTAATGGTCAACTGGCGGAAGGTTCATATTGTCAGATTTAAACTATAGGGAGTTTTCTGATAATTTTCAAAAATGCAGGGGGTGAAATGTCATATTAAAAAAAATTTAGGGAGTGTTGTTGGATTGTCTTATTTTATATAATTTTAAAAAACATAAGAGAGTTCAATGGTTGTGATGAAACCACAATTCACATTCTTGTTCTCAATTCAAATCATGGACATATTTACCCCTCTATTAAACTATTTGGGATCATATATTTCGAACCTTAAATTTAATATAATTTTATGTTACATATATGGGCGCATGGATATTGATATTTGGAAGAAATTTAATACAATATTATACTTTGTTTGGTACAAGTTTATATAAATCAAAATTCAAGTGTCAAAATTCATATTTTTAAAACAAGGTTTTTTTTTAAATAAATATATAACATAGTTATATAGAAAATAGTGAATTCAAATTTTAGAAAAAAGTTTACTATTTTTTTTTAAAGCACTTTGAATTTATATTTGTATGAATTTGAATAAATTTTAATATAATTTATGTAGATTTTGTGAATTTGGATTGCATTTTTTTTTCTTAAATGTGTACAAATCCAAATCTAAGCATCTTAAGTTCTTGTGTAACGTCCTTCAATTTCTTAACATAAAATATCACATAATAAATAAAATGGTCAACCCGAACCCGTGGGTAGCGGGGACACCTGTCAAACACAGCAAAAAACCTAGCAGCAGTAAACATAAAATCTCAAACATCCAATCATAAAACATAATACCAGAGCATTCTATACATCAATATACTATTTGTATATACAATCTCCAAAAAGTCAAAATAACACTAGGACTATACAACAAAAATCTCTGGTTCCTAGTTCAATGCTTACCCTTCTAGTAGAGAAGCTCCAATCACTCAATGGCAGCTTTGGCCCACCGATCTCACTGGATTTCCTAAAAATCATTTAATGTTCTGGGTGAGACACTTCTCAGTAAGGGAAAATAAACTAAATACAACTGTGTTGCAACATAAATATTTAAGGTACATATACGTATACATATGCAGTACATTTCATAATTCTGTAAACATCCATCATATCGTACTGGATAAACATATATTTTCACATCTGTTAATAAATCATAACATACATAAAATCATCTGTTATAACTGTAGTACTGAAAATAAACCAAGGATGAATAGTTAGCTGGTGTCATGTATTACCCCCCATGACGGGTTGTGCAGCCGAAGGCGGAACCTGACAATGGCTGGCCGACCACTGCCGAATCAAATATGTCTGTAAGTACGATGAGTCTGCCACACCCTAGTCCAGACTGTCAGGTGGACGTCCACACTCTACTAAAAGTCACATTGACTATCCATCTCCCATCTCCTCGTGGGATGGTTAGCACTAATCTGACGTAGATATCTGATCTACACATAAAGCTACAGTACTGAGCCCCTGAACTAAACTAAACTAACATCCTGGTGGTGATAACATATAATACATGCTCATATATATAATATCATTACGGTCTCGTGCCGAAAATATAGTAATTACGACCTCGTGCCGAAAACATAAATATATGGCATCGCGCCAATAACATAAATACGGCGTCGTGCCGATAACATAAATACATGGTCTCGCGCCAATAACATAAATATATGGCCTCGCGCCAATAACATAAATACGGCTTCATTCCGAAATTGTTTCAGATATATATATATTCTGAAAATACATCATTTATCATATAATCATCAAAACCATCACAACATAATTCATCTTTTCATAATACCTGAAAACATGTTTCATTCGTAAAATTTTTCAAATCATAATACATTCCACGTAAAACAATATTCATGCCACACGTGCTGTAAAAAAAAAAAAATCATACTTCATATTCTAAAATCGTGAATTCCTTACATTTCATACATACATATACATTTTAATCATCATAACAATATTTTCCCAATCGTACATTTCATTCGCAATACACAATATAACATATGCTTTTCTGAAAATAAATTTACTCATAATTAATAATAATTTGTATGGAAAATTGCTACTTTAATTTATTCCCTTACCTTACTACTGAAAAATTCGTTAGGACCCAAATCTTATGCCCTTGGCGCCCGAAATTTAACTCCTGCAATTTACATTTTCCCTAGATTAATTAATCTATTTCTTCAAAATAATACTCATCTAGCATTCTCTAGGCTCCATATACCTCAAATTAATATTTAAACTATTATTTAACATCCTCACTTAATTTTTCAAATTTTACCTGCGGGTCCCAAAATTACACCCGCAGCGCTCACCCGGATCCTAAATTCCAGAAATCCAACTTCAGTCCCAGATGCTTAATATTTTAGCATTTCTAAATTAATGCTAATTAATTAAAAATAAGCCCCTTAATAACCCCTGCACCCCAAATTTGAGGTTTTGGCCCGACACCCCCACGAGAATTTCGTCCCACTAGACTTGTAGAGAATCATCCCTAAATTCTCGTGGTCGTTCATCAATTGAGCTTATATTTTGCAAAAAATTAAAGAAAAAGGGAAAAATGACTTACCCCAGGGAATACACTTACGTCGCTCCTACCACCGATCCGCTCCGGTAGAAATGACGGCAGTGGCGAATGGAGTCCAATGGTATCTTCAGATTTTCAATCGGACGAAAATTCGTCACGAAATCAAGGAGAGAGAGAGAGAGAGAAAGAACGTGAGGAGAGAGAGAGAGAGAGAGAGAGAGAGAGAGAGTTGCAGAGAAAAAAAAAAGAAATGAAGAAGAAGAAAATACATGGGGGGGTGAATTCAAATTTAACATATATATATATATATTAATATAATAATAATAATAATAATTTATTTAATTAATATTAATAATATATTTTATTAATAAAAATAAAAATAAATTTTAATTATTATTTTTTTTATTTTTCTTTTAAATCCGATTATTTATTTATTTATTTATTTTTATTTTTTTTTGGAAATCAATCCACTAATCTTTTATATCTCTTTTTTGGGGTTTTTACATTCTCTTCTCCTTATAAAAATTTTGTCCTCGAAATTTGTCATTCCCCTGTTTCTTTTGAAACACTTCTAATTTTTTTTTATTAATTACCCTCACTTATGACGGAGGAATACCGTGGTTACAACGAGGGCTCTGAGAGATTACAACTATTCAAAATTCTCCCAAAACCATTCACGTTTCAAAACTAAAAACTCTATCCATCTTACGTTACACTATACAAATAAAAACTACAATACTATTCCATTCACTTGACTGGCTCAGCTCTAAACTCCACTGAATAAGTGTGGATATCTCTGACACATTTGATCCTCTAATTCTCATTAAGCCTCCTCAATGGCATGGTTGCGCCACAGAACTTTTACCAGTGGAATCTTCTTCGTGCATAGCTCCTGTTCCTTCCAGTCAAGAATCTGCACTGGCACTTCCTCATAACCTAAAGTATCGCCCAACTCCAGTGCTTCATATCTAATCACATGGGAGGGGTCTGGAACGTATTTCCTCAGCATAGAAACGTGGAATACGTCATGGATCCTAGATAGGACTGGTGGTAATGCCAAACGATAGGCAACTGGACCCACTCTCTCAAGAATCTCGAATGGTCCAATATACCTAGGGCTCAGCTTACCCTTTCTCCCGAACCTCATAACACCCTTCAACGGTGCCACCTTTAGGAACACGTGATCTTTTATGTCGAACTCCAATTCTCGCCGACGTATCAGCATAACTCTTCTGCCGGCTCTGCGCTGTCCTGATCCTGTCTCTGATGAGTCTGACTTTATCCTGAGTCTACTGTATCAGCTCTGGCCCCAATACCTGTCTCTCACCAACCTCATCCCAGTACAATGGGGATCGGCACCTCCTGCCATACGGTGCCTCATATGGTGTCATCCCAATGCTAGCCTGGTAGCTGTTATTATACGCAAACTCAACCAGTGGCAAATACTGCATCCAACGACCTCCAAAGTCCAGCACACATGCTCGCAGCATATCCTCCAGAATTTGTATCGTCCTCTCTATTTGTCCATCTGTCTGAGGATGAAAAGTTGTGCTGAACGACAACTGAGAACCCATGGCCCCTTGCAGACTCTTCCAAAAATGAGATGTGAATCGTGGGTCTCTATCTAAAACTATGGACACTGGGACGCTGTGGAGTCTAACTATCTCCTAGATGTATAACTTAGCCAATCTGTCCAAGGAGTAGCTAACTCTGATCATTAAAAAGTGGGTAGTCTTTGTCAATCGATCCACCACTACCCAAATAGCGTCCTTTTCATGCAATGCTGGCAGTAATCCTGAGACGAAATCCATCATTATATGCTCCCACTTCCATTCAGGAATGTGGAGTGGCTGCAACGATCCTGCCGACCTCTGCTGCTCAGCCTTCACTTGCTAGCACATCAAACACTGACCCACAAACTAAGTTATCTCCTTCTTTATGTTGCTCCACCAGAAGGACTCTCGGAAATCCCTATACATTTTAGTGCTACCTGGATGTACAGTATATAAGGACCGATGCGCTTCCTCTAGAATGACCCTCTTGATCTTATGATCGGCAGGGACGCATAACCTGGTACGGAACCTCGAGGCTCCATCATTTGAAATGCTGAACTCTAGTTCTTGACCATCCTGTACCTTTCCCATAAGCTTTACTAATTCTGTATCATTCCTCTGAGCTGCTTAATCATCTCCTGTAGAGTCGGCTGCAAAACCAAATCAGCAATGAACACCTAGGGATCGCCCTCTACCAGCTCCACGTCGAGCCTCTCCAAATCCATCTGAATCGGATGTTGAATCTCCACTGCAGATACAGATGAATCCACTAATTTCTGACTCAAAGCATCAGCAACCACATTAGCCTTTCCCAGATGGTAGCTGATAGTGCAGTCGTAATAATTTATTAGCTCCAGCCATCTCCTCTGCCTCATATCCAATTCCTTCTGCGTGAAGAAATACTTTAAATTCTTATGGTCAATAAATATCTCACACCTACCCCCATATAGATAATGCCTCCAAATCTTCAGCGCGTAAACAACCGCCGCCAACTCTAGATCGTGGGTAGGGTAGTTCTTCTCATATTCTTTCAACTGTCGTGAAGCATAGGCTATTACTCTCCCCCGTTGCATCAATACACATCCGAGCCCTTTATGGGATGCATCACTATAAATTACGAACCCCTCTTCTCCTGAAGGTATCATCAACACAAGCGCAGTGATGAGTCGCTGCTTCAACTCCTGGAAGCTTTGTTCACATTCATCAGACCGCTCAAACTTCACTCCCTTCTTGGTCAATCGAGTAAGTGGACCTGACAATCTAGAGAAACCCTCAACAAACCTGCAGTAGTACCCAGCCAATCCCAGGAAACTCCTGATCTCGTGCACGTTCTTTGGTCGTACCCAATCTACTACCGCCTCAATCTTACTCGGATCAACAGAAATACCACCCTTGGATGTAACGTGTCCAAGGAAAGTAACCTGTTCCAACCAAAACTCACACTTCTTGAGCTTCGCATATAGCTTCTTCTCTCACAACACCTACAACACTATATTCAAATGCTCCTCATGCTCCTCTGGACTCTTCGAATACACCAGTATATCATCAATAAATACTACCACAAACTGATCCAAGTACTGGTGAAAAACCCTGTTCATGAGATCTATGAACACTGCAAGAGCATTCGTCAATCCAAACGGCATAACTAGAAATTCATAGTGACCATACCGTGTTCTGAATGCTGTCTTCAGAACATCTTCCGCCCTGACTTTCGCCTGATGGTACCCAGAGCGTAAATCTATCTTCGAAAAGATTTTTGTCCCCTGTAACTGGTCAAACAAATCATCAATACGCGAGAGCGGGTATTTATTCTTGATAGTTACTTTATTTATTTCTCGATAGTCGATGCACAATCTCATCGAGCCATCCTTCTTCCTCACAAAAAAAATCAGTGCTCCCCAGGGTGACACACTGGGCCGAATGAAGCCCTTATCTAACAACTCCTACAACTGTTCTTTCAATTCTTTCAACTCTGCCAGTTCCATTCTATACGGCGCCTTCAAAATCGGCGCTGTCCCCAGAACCAGATCAATAACGAACTCTACCTCATGATCAGGAGGTAATCCCGACAAATCCTCGGGAAATACATCAGGAAAATCCCTCACCACTGGGATATCCTCCACCCTCAGTTCCCTTTCTGATATAGCCTTCACATAGGCTAAATATCCCTGACAGCCTTCTAATAGCCATCTATGCGCCTGAATAACAAATAATAACTGAGGTGGGGTGCGCACACATGATCCCACGAATCTGTACTCCTATCCCTCTCGAGGTCGGAACACTACCACTCTCTGATGGCAATCAATGCTAGCATAGTGGGAAGCTAGCCAATCCATGCCCAAGATTACCTCAAACTTATGCATGTCTAAAACCACCATATTAGCTAACAAAGACCTCCCTTGAATATCCACTCGACAGTTCCTGAGTACCTTTCTACATACCCCTACGGTCCCAGTTGGCGTAGCAACAGACAAACTAATTTCTAACTGCTGAGGCTCAAACCCACACAATTTAACATAATCCCGGGCGATAAATGAATGTGTCGCCCTAGAATCAAATAAAACAGTAGCTTTAAATGACAGTATTGAAACAGTACCTGTCACCGCATCTCCTGCCGCCTCAGCATCTCCTGGCATCAAAGCGAAAAATCTGGCTGGGGCTATATTCCTCTGCTGGCCTCCTCATGGCGCCTGATAACCTCCTCGGGCAGGTCTAAAAGCAGTACCTGTTTGTGTCGGACACTCCCTCATCATATGTCCTGACTCCCCACACCTGTAGTAGAGACCTCGCCCAGCACGGCACTCTTTCAGGTGTCTCTTTCCACAAGATGGGCAAGCTGGAGATGGCTGCACACCCTAGAAACCACGATTCTCGGTCTTCTGTCTCTGGTCCCTATAATAGCCACCTCTCTTCCATGCGGCACGGCCGACTCCCTGCTGGAAACCAGAAGGTGTAAACCTTTTCTTCTGCCTCTGCTCCTCAGCCTCCAACCGATCACCAATTTCTGCTATAGTGGCTCAGTCAACTAGCTCGGTGAAGTCTTGCAACTTCAAAATCGATACCTGCTTATAAATTTCTATCCTTAAGCCTCTTTCAAACTATCATACCTTCTTTGCCTCATCTGGAATAATGTACGGGGTGAAACGAGATAGCTCGATGAACCTCGCCATATACTGCTCACTGATAGCTGTCCCTGCTTCAGATTCAGGAACTCTTCAATTTTAGCCTCCCTAGAAGAGGCTGGAAAATACCTGTCGAAAAATGTTTCTTTAAACCGTTCTCACGTAATCTCTACGGGTACAATCCTCTGCTGCTCTATTACTCTCACCGCCAACCACCACCTTTCGGCCTTTCCAGTCAATTTATATGTGGCAAATAGTACCCTCTGTTCTTCAGAACACTGCAGCACTGCAAATATTTTCTCCATCTCCTGCACCAAATTTTCAGCGACTGCAGGATCCGTTCCCCCTGAGAAATCTGGAGAATTCATCTTTATGAACTTCTCTATCGAGCTACCGTGGCATGTCGATGGACCACCTTGTTCCTTTAAACTTCTAGCAATCTCTGCCATCACTTGCTGTGCTACGCTGCGTAAAACGGCATCTGAATCACTACCCACAGCGCCCGAGGGTCCAGCACCCTCACTCCCACTGGCGTGGGCACTATTGCCACCAAGGTCCATCCTGAAAAACATGTAACTTAACTCAAAACCTCATTCTCTATACATATCACTCAGCTCATATAGTATATTTTCCTAATTAACTCGTTACTCTTGATCTTAATTAAAGGTTCAATCCTGCAACCTAGATACCCGACCCGACGATAGTTTACAATAAATTTCCTAAAGTTGTCACCTCAGGAAAATCACACAAACCACCACTGAAGTCCTGCATCTAGACTACAAAACTAAACCTCAAATTCCCTTATCTTATACTCTAGTATTTTTACTGCTGCGCTTTAGAGTCTACAGAACCTAGTATCCTAGGTTCTGATACTAAATGTAACGTCCCTCAATTTCTTAACATAAAATATCACATAATAAATAAAATGATCAACCCAAACCCGTGGGTAGTGAGGACACCTGTCAAACACAGCGGAAAACCTAGCAACAGTAAACATAAAATCTCAAACATCCAATCATAAAACATAATACCAGAGCATTCTATACATCAATATACTATTTGTATGTACAATCTCCAAAAAGTCAAAATAACACTAGGACTATACAACAAAAATCTTCTGGTCCTAGTTCAATGCTTACCCTTCTAGTAGGGAAGCTCCAATCACTCAATGGCGGCTCTGGCTCGCCGATCTCACTGGATTTCCTAAAATTCATTTAATGTTCGGGGGTGAAACACTTCTCAGTAAGGAAAAATAAACTAAATACAGCTGTGTTGCAACATAAATATTTAAGGTACATATACGTATACATATGCAGTACATTTCATAATTCTGTAAACATCCATCATATCGTATTGGATAAACATATATTTTCACATTTGTTAATAAATCATAACATACATAAAATCATTTGTTATAACTGTAGTACTGAAAATAAACTCAGGATGAATAGCTAGCTGATATCATGTATTACCCCCCATAACGGGTTGTGCAGCCCGAAGGCGGGACCCGACAATGGCTGGCCGACCACTGCCGAATCAAATATGTCTGTAAGTACGATGAGCCCGCCACACCCTATTCCGGACTGCGAGGTGGATGTCCACACTCTACTGAAAGCCACATAGACTATCCATCTCCCATCCCCTCGTGGGATGGTTAGCATTAATCTAACGTAGATATCTGATCTACACATAAAGCTACGGTACCGAGCCCCTGAACTAAACTAAACTAACATCCAGGTGGTGATAACATATAAATCACGCTCATATATATATATATAATATCATTACGACCTCGTGCTGAAAATATAGTAATTACGGCCTCATGCCGAAAACATAAATATATGGCCTCGCGCCAATAACATAAATACGGCCTCGTGCCGATAACATAAATACGGCCTTGTGCCGATAACATAAATACATGGCCTCGTGCCAATAACATAAATATATGGCCTCGCGCCAATAACATAAATACGGCCTTGTGCCGAAATTGTTTTAGATATATATATTCTAAAAATACATCATTTATCATATAATCGTCAAAACCATCACAACATAATTCATTTCTTCATAATACCT